>NC_092063.1:18710250-19382750 GCF_039877785.1 Chaetodon trifascialis
TGGGAGTCTCTGTTCAGAGTGAGCATAGGCTTCAGGAGTGGTTTGGTTTGCAAGCCAGCAAACTGTGTTGCTGATGATCAGCTTCAGAGAGGGCAAGACAAAAGACTTGGTCAGGGTCACAAAACAGAGTTCTTTACCTGGGGGCAAGGAGAGCAGGCAAAGTCAAAGGCAGGCTGGGTCAATACTGAGAAATCTGTCCGAGAATAATAGCTGGGGAGTCTTGCATCAGGGATAAGAACAATCTGGCAATGAATGAGTGAGTGAGTGAGTGAGTGAGTGAGAGCCGCTTAAGTATAGTGCTAATTAGTGATGAGCCCCAGGTGTGTGTCAGGTGACTGAGCAGATGGGCGTGGCGAACAGGTGAAGAGTGCTGGCAGAGCAGGTGAGCAGATGAGGGCAGGTAAGGAGTTGACCAGTGTGACAGTCCCATACTAGTCCATTGCCCCAAACCATCTTCAGCCATATACTATATATATAAATAAGAGAGTTGCCACAAAAATCAGATCAGTGTGGCAATCTAACTCAGGAGCTGGTTATGAAAGTGGAAGATGAATAATATATAATAGAAGATATATAGGTATGCAAACAAATCAGTACACAAGTAAATAAATAGATGAGACAATAAATAAATACATGAGCAAATGAATAAATGAGCTGATGAGCATGAAGGTTATGTATAACCCCATGTGGCATGCTTGTGTGTGGTATGCACATGAAAACTGTATTGCCTTGCTTGCAGTGTGGTAGAAATAGGAATAACCTATTGGAGGACTGTTGGCTTCTGGGTTAAAAAACGAATTGCAGAATTAGTCTGTAAACATCAACCAATGTTGAAAGAAATTTAAGTGTCACAGTGTAGCATTGCTGCCAAAATGACTGTACTTGAGAAGAATTACACTGGCAGTTATTTGGCCCATGCTTCATTAGACAAAGCTGGTGAGAGCAAGTTTATCAGTCACCACAAAGATCTGCTGGAATGCATTAAAGACACTCCTGAACTCAACACCAATCATTGTCAGTGCTGGTAGCAGACAAACTGCTGACTGACTTAGTGTTCCTAAAGCTGAGGTGTAATGAGACTGTGAAACAGCCATTGGCATCTTCCTGCTCTATTAGCATATTCATGTGCAAGAATTGATTCTGTTTGACACAACTTGAACACACACAAGATGCAGCTGTAACCCGAGGCTTTGTGCTACCTTATATGATATTTTAAATTATTAAACAGGGAGAAATGCTATATCCACTGGCACCGCAGTGCTGAAATACACCTTTATACACTGACTATGACAACTTCTGCTTGCCTCAGTGTAAATGTTGAGTGATAATGGCCATGGCAGTGAGTAAAATGTCATGTATTACCCTGGTGAGCTTGTTTCCTAGGTGCCAATGTAAAATTCCCTCTATTAATTGGTTAACCTCTGCAACACTACTGTGAGCAATTAAATATCCACTGCTACAGTAGTTTTCATCAAGATAAAGACTCTGCTGGCTTAAACTGACCCCCTCAATCACAGGCTATCCAGGCCACCACACATTAATTATAGCTCAGGGCAGGGTGATGGATAGCCTTGCAATAATTTTGAATTCTTGCCGGTCTGTTGGCTATAAGCACTCTATGCACAAGCATAGGCGTGTGAAAATAAGCTTTACTTGAAACACCTTACAAAGCGAAAAAGTGACATAATTATTTCCACAAAAACAGCAACAAAACCTCATTAGAGGAAGTGTGCAGTGAAGTCTCAGAGACCAATCTGTAAATTACAAAATAAAAATTTTAGCACATTTTAGCTTCAGTCTACAACTGGGAAATGTCACAAAAGTTTTGTCTGTAGATCTGAGATTATATCTTTGTTCACAGTGACTGATTAGCTAAGCCATACAATCTTTTTTCTTTGCTGCAATGTTATTAAAATCTGAAGTTACCTCTAAAATTAGTTGTGAGGTAGTAAATCCGAAGCTTTGCTACATTCTGAACTAAATATGGGTATGAAAGGGGTTTTTTTTCCCATGGAAAGCAACTTTCATAGTATCTTTCAGGGATTTATGGCTGCTTTGAGAATGAGAAGGTCACTAATTTCCTTCTAGACCCAGCATCATACAGAGTGCAGTTTGCAGATAATTCTTAACTCCAAGTGCAGATAACGAACGTGGACCAATAATCATTTGCTTTGGTTTCATTTTGACACTGTCCTGTGTCATCTTCAATCCATGTAAGTGTCTACAAGCAGCCTGTGACACAGTGAATGTTCTACAGAGTTGTATCATGTTTACTGTTATGTCATCTTTTTGCATTTCAATACAGATCATGGCCTGAGCTTAGGAGAAGACACAAAAATATCAATAAAGGATAAAACAAAGAGCATTTATCATGATAACTGCTATGTATACGCAAATCAAACTGCCTTATAATTGAATGTGTCCTTTCACTTTGGATGACATCGCTTAGATCTCAGGGCAAGTGGTCCATCAGAGGTCACCATATGTTTACACAAGCTGTTGTCATTTCCCTTTAACTTGTCACCAAGCCTCCCCATTAGAAAAACCCTAAAAAAAAAAAAAAAAGTTCTATTAGGAGTTTCTCTTATGAATCCAATGAAAATCCAATGAAATAATATACATTTTCTGTCCAGAAAAGGAAGTTTGTTCAAAAACATTCACTTCTGAAGTCCATGACTGTCCTGGATTGCTACAAATCCTGTGTTTTAATGTTGCACTAATGTCATTAGTCATGCATGACCAGAACTTAGATATTCTTGGACAACCCCTGAAAGCAATGTACATATGTCCCAGTTGCCAACTTACTTGTAAGACACAATGATGATCTAGAAGGAGCAACTTCATCATCTGAAGGACTTCTTCCCATCATTTAACAAGCCTATCTTGGTTTAATGTGGAATTAATGATGATCTTCTCAGTTGGTCTCAGTAAGATTGTGTCTTCTGTTAGCTTGTCATTTATGTTAATAAAGTCGCAGACTTGGAGATGAGCAAAAATGAATTTTTGTTGAGGTCTAAAGGTGTTTTGAGCTTGTGGAAAGGACATGGGAACATTGCTATCATCAAACAAGTTATGATCCTCTCTCCTTTTTCATACCAGCAATGAAATATAGCACTCGTAATACCAAGTGAGAAGTCCCCATTAACCATGAGTGGGGTCAGGTATGAAAAAGTATCCTCTCTATCAATAAATCTATTCATATCTCACCAGATCTTGATAGATTTTGAAGTATTGGGTTATCCCTTGAATTAGAATGAGATTTCTTTTTGCTAGTGAGCTTCACAGGTAATCCAAAGGGAATGCCTCCCTGCAACTGAAGTGGGTGCTCTCTTCCTTTTATACAGTATTGACCCCACTCATGGAAAGGTCTACTGTGGCAGGCCTATTTATCAAATATAATGCTAAACCTCCTCTGTCTTTTGATAACTGTAAGGTTTTCATTATTAATGCAGGGTTTTTCCCATGCCAAATGAAACTGTTAAAAGTCTTTTTCAATCTCTTTTGCCATCTTCTTGCAGATATAAACTGATAACATCTGCATAGGATACAGCAAGGTGACACATTAAGATTTATTAAATATTTCTACCCATCCATGAAATCAGCAAATCCATCTTTCTGATAAGATCGTTCCTGATGCCTTTATGTACTTTGTGATAATTTAGTCTCAATAAATTCTAATATCTATCTAATATTTAGATTTATGGTAATCCCTAAATAGATGCATAAAAAGAGACCTGAAGTAAACCAGGAAAATGAAAAGTCACATTCTTACCATATCCACCTGGCGAGGTCAAACCTCGATTTATCAAAGTTCATCTTATATCCCGAGAGGGACACAAATATTTGTATACATGACATTAAGGCCAGTATGGATTCCTTTGTGTTGGTGATAAACAGCAAAACATCATCCGCATATAATGCAACTTTAAATGTAGTAGATCTTATTTGGAAACCTGCTTCACTGCTGTTACCTCTAATGGCCCCTGCTGGCTGTTCAGTGGCCACTGCAAAAATAAACCATGGCATAGCGTCCCTCTGACAAATAGAGATCTCCAACTTGACCTCTGACAACTTAACGCCATTTACAAGTACACTGGCCCTGGGTGAAAAATACTTGAGCTTAATGTGATCAAAAAAAAAACAAACTCCTCCCCAAGGCAAAATGCTTCCATCAAGATAAAGAAATGAGGTCACTCTACGCAATCAAAGACCTTCTCAGTATCGAGTGAGATGATAAGACATTGTGTCTGATTAGTGTTCCTGTGCTGGATGACGCTGAGCAATTTCCTCATGTTGGTGTTTCTTTAATAAAAGCTGTCTAATTGAGAGAGACAGGAAACCCTCAGGTCTTTTTGCTATCAGTTTAGAGAGAATTCTGTGATCTACAGTTATTGGCTTGGATATATCTGTTGGGATTTGTCTTTCTTAAGAGTTAATGATATATTTGCTGTCTACAGGGAACATGGAAGAGAACCTTTCTCCAGTGTAGGCGCATACTTAACAAAGGACCCTTTAATGAATCCTGGAATATTTTATAAAACTCAGAGCCATATCCATCTGGTCCAGGAGCTTTTCCACTCCGCAGGAAATTAATTGCATTTATGATCTCCTCACTGGTTACTGGTCTTCCAAGAGCGGTCTTATCTGCCTGTGAAAGTGACAGAAGGTTAAGCTTTTCCAAGAAATCCTCATACACAGTTCAAGGGTGCAGTGAACTCTGACGCACAGAATATTTTATGAAAATTTTTCATTATCTCTTCTCTACTAACATTTCTCGTGATGGTTTCTTCCAACTTCATCCTGGAGTGAGGGTTGTTCTGGCTTGTGTCCCTCTGCGTTCTGTGTCAGCAGTTAGATCAGAGCTGAATGGCTTCTGCCGTCTTAAGCAGAGTTGCTGAGGGATTATTGGTTACTTGTTTGTCAAGATCAACCAAGTGCTTTTCTACATTGAGTTCTTCTCTTTACTGTGATGCTTTCAAATCCATAATGCATTTCCATTCACATGCAGTAGCTCAGAGTCATGGTTCAGGAAAGCAGATATGGGAGCTGGGCAGCATTCTTACAAATAATGTGAATATGCAGTGAAATAAATGACTGTTATATCTTCATTTTCCCTTCATTCCGTCTTGCTGGACTGACTTGCATTAAGCCAACAGAAATGAGTTCCAGGGGATTGTGTGAACATTGACACATTATAATAATTTACATTTTTAAGATATTTATTTTCTGAATAGGCATATCTTTGTGCAGTACAGTGAAAAGTATCTCTTTGTGTTAAAAGAGTATGTGGGGCTGACTGAAGTGTTCAGACACGAACATAATAATCACAGCATGTTAACATAAAAGTCACTTTGGGATAATGTGCACATGATGACTTCCATATAATCTCAAAAGGACTCATTTACCTCATTTCCAATTATACATTAGTACAAATGACTTTACCACCAGAAACTCCACAGTAATACACAATATTACAATGAATAGCTTTGTGTAATTGTTAATGTTAATTTCTTTTGTGTCAGGAAAGTGTTGTCCCAACTCCGAGACCATAGTTTGTGTTGTTCTTGTTGTCTTGGGCTGCATTATGTATACTACTTGTGATCTTTTGTCCCTCCATGTAGGTATATCATTCTTCCCAAAGGAATTATTTACTGCATGGCTATAGGTGTTCATAACTATTTGTGGAGCAATATGTCTGCCAAACACTTAAGATTATGTCTGATTTATAGATGGCCATTCATCTCATCTCATCTCATCTCATCTCATCTCATCTCATCTCATCTCATCTCATCTCATCTCATCTCTGACCCAATGCACACTGTGTTATATACAGCCTTCATATATTTTGTTGTTATCAATCATAAAATTCTCTGTGGCATGGCACACTGAGCAGTGCCCTGTGAGATTGTCTGGGCTGAATTCATGTTACACGGTTTACTGACAAATGAGAGTACAGATTAAAACACCCACCACCCACCCACACACACACACACTCACTCACACACAGATGTCATGATGCTGTGATTGGGATAATCCCAGTGTTGTTGGGGTATCTGCTGAGATTCTTTGATGTGGTGAAGTCTATATGAGCTGCCTCAGCCTTCACATCCTGCACTGAGCTTTTAAGCAGAGCAGTAATAGGAGAATGCCTCAGAATCTCTTTCAACATTGTTTAACTGAACTGAAGTATATTCAAATCCGTGTCAGTAACAAAGTTGTGATTGTGTAAACTTTTAAAAGTGCTCTTCATAAACTCATTGTAAATGCACATGAATAAAACATGCTAAGATCAATGTGCTCTATCAATTTTCTTTAAAGGATCTCCTGAAGTGTCTGAGTCCTTAACCAAGGGCAGGACAGGATCATGCTTCTGTGCATACTGATTACATACAGTAAATAACCCCTAACAAACCCAATGTCATGAAATACTGAGCAGGTTTAACCCCACGTTTGACAATTCAAACCAAGTTATTTTTGATGGGTAAACACCAGGTTGATGTTCACATGTGAGCTCTACATAATATGGCATATCTCAGTGCCATCAACAAGATTGCAAAGTATGAGTACATAAGCATTTTCTCACTTATCCATTGCTATCTAAAGCTCATAGCAGCTCATAGCAGCTCAACCATAGCAGTGTCAGATGAGAAAAACAGTGATGGAACAGTTTTGGAAGGCAGTGACACATAGTGTTGTCCTGCTAATGGGGACATCAGATTCAAAAAACGCTTACATGTGTTGTCCTGGAGTTAAATGTGTGTTGTTTAATTTGGAGGACTTGTAAACTTGCCAGTAACCAGGGCAGAGCAGATATAATTGCTTATGGACTGAATTATTCTGCGTGAAATTAGCTGTTTAGTATTTAGCCGCTGTTAAACACAGCTGTGGATCCCAGTCTGTTAATCAACATTGACCCATTCACAATCAAGGGTAAACATGGATTTTTCAGTACTTCAGTGAGGAGCTAAAGGGTTATTAACCTGTCTCTTTCACTATTTTACAGTATTACATATTTTAATTAAGCACAAAAGTACAGATTTTGGACAGTCAGAAATATTTGTTTTACATTTGCAATTCACTTCAGGAAACATCTTAACTAGAAGAATCAAATGCTCCTCTGTATAACATCTTCAATGGCCAAAGGTCAAATGGACTTAATCAGAGACTCCACCACAGACCATTTGAGGGATTAACCGATATAAAATCAAATCAACAGCACTCGGCAGGCCCACTCCTGGCTGTACCGCAGACAAAGAGACCAGAGAGAGTGCGTTAACGCTCTAAAGTAAGCAACTCCACGGGACAAACCTGCTAAATTATAGATGACCTGGACAAGTGAAAGTGCAAGTTCTCTTAATGGAAAACTTTTCAAACAACACAGAGATGAGGAGAGTGGGAGAGAGAGAGAGAGAGAGAGAGAGAGAGAGAGCGAGAGAGAGAGAGAGAGAGAGAGAGAGAGAGAGAGAGAGAGTGCGACAGCCCTTTTTAAAAAAGTGAAGCTCTGTATTTAAGCAGAGAGGTGTGTTTGGAATGAATATTTTATCCTTCCCTCCCTCTGTCTCCACTCACTCCATCTTTCTTCATCACTCTCTGCTTGTGACAAGACAAATTCTGCTCGAACAGAGTGTCTGCCTTTTGCTGAGACGTTTTGCGGCCTTGGCCACAGCCTCAATCTCAGCCCCTCACTCCCACCGAGACCAATCATAGGTCACGCCTGCCTTCAAGTCATGGCAGCCTTGTGCTGACAGCCAGCCAGTTGAATTTAAGATTTAGCATGGTGGAGATTTCTCTTGCCATCCAGTCTTACAGCCTCTTTTTATCATACCGCTGCATTCCCTATCCCCTTTATTTTTTAACCTTGTGCTTCTTTTTCTCCCCGCTGTCTCTTACACGCATGCACCCTAGGAGCTCTCTCGCTTCACCTGTCCAGCTGTGGGTTGTCTCTGCTTCACATGTCCTCTTCACTGACCCCTCTTTTCTTTCTGCTTTCTACCTTTTCATTTCTGCACTAAAACATTATCTCGCCTCCTACACCAGCCACCCACAGACACACAATTTTGCACCCTTGTAAGCCTGTGCTTTCCATTTCAGCATCTGCTGCCACGCAGCGTAAGCATTACACTCATACTGACACGAGGGCATTGTCAATTAGAAACGGAGTGTAGTGTAAAACTATCAAGAGGAGGCTAAGCACCATTTCAATCAGAATACAATCAGGCGATGACACTTTGCTGAACCTTGAATCTGGCAGGTAATCCCTGACATGTCATCATAGAAACACCGGTTTCATGGTGATGGTCGGATTTGTTCCACATCTTTTTGCAAGTTTTTTCAACTGAAATTGCCACAATATTCTGTGCACCATAATGCTGTGTATGAACATTTATTTGAGTGTGTTTCCTCCATGCCAACATTTGCCCATCGTGTCCTATCACCTGCTAATAGGAGTTAGATGCCACACGCTGATATTTTCAACCCTGACATGGTGGCAGGTGTGACGAGCAGCGGTATTCCTCCGAGTGTGTTTTCTGTCTCGGCTCCATCACCAACAGCTCTGAAAGTCACTCTTTCATTGAGGAACGCTTGTCTCGCTAACCAGGAGGAACATTGAGCTTCATAACCATCGCTCTCTCTCTCTCGAGGGAGGGAGACATCTCAGGGCTGATGGCATGTCACCACCTCATTCTGCAGCTCTTTTCACCTGTGCAGGTTATCTGGTGGATGAGCTTTGAAAGGTTTCTGGATGCTGTAGTGTATTAAAAATGCACTGCAGGAGGTGCACACAGTCAGCAAATTAGCAAGAGAAAGTAAGAAGAAATTTAAGCATGAAGTCAAATGTAGTTTCCAATACATGATTCACAGCTACAAATGGGAAGATTCTATATACTGTATATAAACTGCATGCATACATCGAGTGCTCTTGATCACATCAATAATGAATGCCCGCTCATGCTGCTCTCAAAATAGTCTACTGTCAACATGGCAGCCTCACATGACAGTAGGACGGTACTAAGTATTGAATTGCATCTCTCATTGCTGTAATCAATAGCTGGCAGGTCAATGTCTCAAGAATCTGATGCACCAAAATGAAAAGGATATTCAAGGTTAGAGAGAGTGCTGAGTGCACCTTCCATCTCTGTCAACTACAACTGTCAAAATTATCCCCAACAACTCTCTGCCTAAACGTTTTTTAAAGAGCTAGGTGTTCCTGCCATCTCATCCTCTCTCTTGCTCTCTCACTCACAATGAGAAAATCTGGCCTTGAGGAAAACATTAAAGCGAAGGCAGATTTCTGATCAACTGCAGTCCTCCCTTGTGGGCTCGCCTGTCCGTGACCATTAATTGTGCAAGCGCCCCTTAATGAGTCAAATGGTGTGAGGGTAGAAAGGGGACTGTGGGAGTGTTATCCAGTCTCTTCTTAATGAATGTTGCTAAGTCGTAATGAGAGGCGTCTTAAAGAACATGTGAGGAACAATTTGTTTGAAAGAGAACCTGTGTAGGTGAACATCTGAGGAATTCTTGCTCCACCCTTGACAATAACTGATCAGATCATATGTGAAAGTGTTGCCTCTGCAGGGCTGAATAACCCCTTCCTGACAGACTTATGGTCCGTTGCTAATGTTTGCACATGACTCTCGACCTCTGTCTGTCTGCATAATAACTGGCTCAGTGAATTCCAAACAATCCACCTTCCACATTCTTGGACTCACAGATAAGGTTAACAACCCTTTAAAAGTGCTGAGGTGCTGAGTTTTCCAGCAATCATTTTTCCCTCCCGTCTTTCCCTCCCCATTCACTGAGCTTATCTTTTCTTGCAAGATGAGCAAGCACGTCTCCTACTGATGATTTGGAAACAATATCAGTGGCATGAATTGTCTCAGTGGTGTAAGTAATTTACCCGAGCACACAATAGTATGATAAAGACTTTCAGCTACATCATGATACTGAACAAGACTAAAATGGGCAGTGGCATTGCAGCACATCAGTTAGTTGTTAGTTGTTGAATTATTGTTCCTTCTTGTTATGTAGTTTTAACATGGGAGAATGAGCTGATGCATTTAAATCAGGCTTCAGTTTCACACTCATTGATTTGCCTTGCTGCAATCAATGGAGGGTCTGAGGTCATTTTTGCCTTGTTGGTATCCTGATAGGCAAACACTTGTTGTGAATGAAGAATTGGAAGGGTTGTATTGCTGTACCTGAGAGGAGGAGTGCATGAAAGTAAAAGTCAAGTAATCTACACTCTCCACCTTCTGGGTCTTGAGCTGTTATCAGCTCTGCAGGAAAGGTCCCAGCACAGATTTAGCCCTTTACTGTCTGAGCTCTGGACATTCAGTCTCTGCAGTCTCAGCCTGAGAAGATACTAAAAATATCTAGGGCAAATGTCTGAATCCTGTTTTCAGTTAATTCACTCCAACAGAGTTCGAGGCTTACAGCACTCTGCCAAACACTCTCTGCCAACTGGGCCTCATAAAATGGTAATGAGAACGCTGCTGTCTGCTGACAATGAGCTAGATGCAGCTAACACAGCTAGCACTGGCAGAAGATCGGGTTTGGCTGCTTATTTCGCTGTTTGAAAATGCTGCATGTTGGAAAAGACAATCAGCTTGGGGCAAAATGTATTTGTGATAGCTTGACTTTGTCTGACTGGCTCAATTTCTACAATTCTACCAACTGAGCAATTTCTTCTGCTGACACTGAACGCCTTGGTCTAGAAATGACAGAGCTGTGCGCCCGACTTCTTCCTTCAGTCACCACTGCTGAGAATGTTTCACATTTGACAGCAGCAAAATCAAAGAAAAGCAAATCAATTTATCATAACCAGTCTATTTTGAGAAAGAGCCTGAAAAACTCAGAACAAATGCTCCACTAGCTCCAGTTAAGTGAGCTCCAAAGCACCCGTGCTGCTATTTCTGTAATCTAGTTGCTCTCGGCTGCAATCCCCAGTGAATAGCAAACATCTTTTGTTAACACTTTGAGCCCTGTGTAAGACCTCAACTCTCCAGGGGCTTCAGGGGGTTTTAATATTTTACACCCTGTACATAAGATGAAACTTAAAAGGCCATCAAACTGACAGAGAGTGTTTACCTAAAGGGTCAGCTGACACAACAGATGGAGAGAGATGAATGTGGATCCAAATCTATTCTATTGCAGCGGATGAGAATATGGAAATCTGCTTCCTTCCTTTTGCAGATGTAAGATGCAAAGAATGCAATTATTCCTGCTGTGTAAAATAGAATCAGGATGCTGGTTTGCCTGAGCAGAGTAAATTGAAGGCAAGATCAATGCTTCATAACACAGTTTCATTCATATCTGACCATATCGCTTGCGTGGCCTGTTGAATAAATAATAAAGGTGCTATAGTCAGTATTTTTAAACTGGTGTAACAACAGATCACATGACAAGAGGTCACCTGATTCCACAGCTCAGCTTTGTTTTCCGCCTGCAGCCAGCAGGCGTTTTCAGCAAAAACGCCTTAAAAACCCACTGAACACTTCCTGTTCAGCATCAAACAGCACAGAGACAAAGTTAGAGACTAGCTGGTGAATGTTGTGGCACTTTTAGCAGCTAAAGAGCCAGATAGTCCCCTCACGAGTTGGTGGAGACCAAAATCAGAGCTAAAAGGAGAATGAGTATTGGAATAACATTAATACAGTCGTCATAGACATAACTCCAAATAAATGATAATGTTGCTCTGTGTCTGCTGCATATGTAAAAAAAAACAAACAATTGTTTGCAAACATGTTCACTATACCGACTGAAAAGAAAACAATACATATAAGCCAATGTTACCAAAAAAAGTGGTCAAAAAAATGTTACTCCAGGTTTAATCTGTTAATTTGATTGGTTCATCAATGAATGATTTCTTTGTGTTTTACTATTTGCGTTGCATTCTTCTGTTCATAACATTACTTACTTTTTTCCATAAAATGGGACTTTGAATACACTTTTTCTTGTCTGTGTTTGTTGATGTATTTATCTGTTATCCTGCTCTATACGTTTCTGTACGTATCTATTATGTAATTCTAGCAGCAATGCTTCTATCTTGAACACACTGTCTTGAGTGATTAATTGCAACCACTACATACTGTGGTGTACCTTTGATTTGACATTTCTGACAGGGAAAAGAAAGCCTTGTGCAAATGTGTTATTTTCCTGATAAATAAATGTACTGGAGCTAGTGTACAAGAGTGTGTGGCCTCACCTTTTATTTAACCTGTGTGGTCTGCTTTCAGGCTATCACACCCACCGCTGCATGCTGCACCGCCTCAGTGGATTTTTAACTTCAGTTCAGTCTTTTAAGTCAGACAGACAAGAGGTAAGGGGTAATGAAGACAAATGAAGGCTTCCTGTTTAGCCTCATTATTGGAAATCGTGCTTTTGTGCAAATGTGCAGCTCTGTGCCTTCTGCCTTCAGAGGGAATGTCTGCAGTCTTCTTGTTCATCCAAGCTACAGCAGTTTGCTTCATGGCAGAGTCAGTTTGGTAGTTTCAGTTGATCTAAATCCCATAGACTGATTTACCAGCTAATTAGATACACAGTCTAATGCAATCTAATGCAATAACTTTGCAATAATAGAGCCTTTGTTTATGACATTTCTAATGTTCAGTTTTTGTTGACAACACGTCAGAAAGGAGTGGGTTCACCACTACGGTCATTTGGCGTTGTGGTATTGAACTGCATTACATTTAAAGGCGTTTTTAGCGTTTTGTGTATGGGTGGACGAGGGGGACAGAACAGTAGACGGGCGTTGCAAACTAGCTTGGGCTGTAAATGCTGTGGTATGTGGCATTGGTCAATGCCAATAAACATTAAATTAACTGGAAACACCTTTCAATACAGCGCAGTCCAGAACAACCCCACCATTAACAAGAGCTTTAAAATGACCATAACGTTGAATCATCTCTGCACACAGTGTCAACAAAGACTGAACATTATAAGCTCCACAAAGATAGAATATATTGCAGTATTGGATTGCATTTATGATACAGATGTCCCCAGTAAACTACATTAGACTACAGCTCTATTAAGCGCTACAGTCCACTCCAATATACATTCCCTGCCCTTGTCTGTGTTAGATGGCCTGCATGACCTTCAAAAGCTGTTGTATCAGCGGTCTCAGTCCTACATGGTGCTCTAACATGTGAACTGATTCACCTCAGTTTACACTGGCTGTAATTGATGCTGAGCAGGCCATCCATAAGCGTTAAATATTGGCATCTGGCTGGGGAACAGGAAGAGGGAGCAGGATGACATAAAAGAGCATCTTTCATTCACTCCCCTCTCTGTGGTGGAAGCACTCTCAGATGTTTACCTGAGCATTTTTCTTTCTTTTTTTATGTGAGCACATCTGGCACTTTCAAAATCTATGCAAATTGTGTGAATTAAGGGCTCTTCAGTTTGACTTTAAATGTCATTTTCAGGGGATTTAACAGGGAGATGATGAAATAAACAAACGGCAGGGTACATATATCATGATAAAAAATGCATCTATATTTATGTAGAAAATATTTGTGTTTGTTTTGAGTTAAAAGAAGCCCATTGTGTCAAGCTGTGCTTGTGCATAATTTGAAACACAAGGCAAGAAAATCTGTGAGTCTGTAAGAAGAGATACAGCACGATTCTTTGTTTGTGTTTCCATCTTTTCAATTAGTGCGACCATTATCATGATGAGATTAAAATCTACTGGACATACCAGAATAAAGGAGTATTAAAAAGAAAATTGTGGTCTAAGAACAAGAAACCTGTGAAACCAGATGAAAAAGGTTGCGGTTGGAAAAGACAACAGAGGCGTCTGAAAAAAGAGAGCAAGAATAGCAGCATCCTGGGGAAAAAGGCGGGGAGAGATGCCATAAAAGCGTCTTTCATGTCAGCCCAACTGGAGCTGCATGAATAATTTCAACCATTTTCTACTGCACTGTGTGAACCCACAATTTTGTAAATGATACCTAAAGCACAACAAAAAGTGGGTTAGCCAGAAAGTCTACTCAGAGGAAATCTGGAGTTATTATCTTGTTATTTTACTTTCCCCTCAGCCATCTCATACCACCTCAAAAAAGCTACTTATCCTCTAAGAAAAGAAAAGAAGAAGAAGAAACATACTTTATTTTTATCACACACAACATCATGCACAATGCACACTCCATGCTTCGTGAAATTCTTATTGTTCTCCTTCGTCACCATCGGTCAGGTGGTGATCGTCTTGCATGTTTTTAATGGGGGTGTATTTTATGGAGGATACCCCGGGTGAACACGGGGAGAACATGCAAACTCCAGACAGAAAGGCCCCTTCTTCCTCCAGCAGGCATTGAAGGCATGGTGGAGGACACGCCACCAGCGCCCACAGCGGGATTCGAACCGGGGACCTTCTAGCTGTGAGGCGACAGTGTTACCACTTGTTCCACCGTGCCACCAAAAAGAGCAAAGAGCTGCACCATAAATGTGCTGACAACCAGCAACATTCAGACACTATTCCATTTTTCAAATCTAATGTCCAACTGGGATGTGCACAGGAGTCCATGACTTGCTCACTTGTTCTTTTTCTCTGTCTCTGTGCAAGTATACTCAGCTGCCTAATCCCATGGGGCGATAAGAGTTAAACTGCTATCAAAGTGAGTGGTACTGAGCTCATATTTGACATTTACTGACTTAACATTGCTTTTAAGCGATTGCAAACCCTGCAGACAAGGGTCATGCTGATAGCTGTGGCAGGACATTTAGAATAAAAGGCTGCAGAAATACAGAGCCTAAAAGGTCAGATGACAAAAATGAAGCATGCTGTGCCTTAATTGCGCATTGTTGATGTAAAATGTTGTTTTATTGATTGTATGTGAAATAAAATGATCTTGTACCTTCAGGTAATTAATACTGCAGAGACAATGTATTGATTTCCTTGCAGTCTCATGAGGGTACAGCTATCATTTAATTTACTGCAAATCAATCCACAGGTGCAGGTACACAGGAGTATCCAGAATGGCTGTATGGCCACATAGTGTTAATAATGAGCCAGCTAATGAGGAGCTGTTAGCCACAGATTAACTGGATTCTCACCAACCTGCTGTTTTGACCTGCTAATAAACTGTAGACTCACAAGGGATACTTACAACTTAATGTACTCAGACTGGGCTTCAGGCCTGCTCTCTCTCTCTCTCTCTCTCTCTCTCTCTCTCTCTCTCTCTCCATAGGGTAAAGTAAGGGTTAAGTCTCCAGGAAATGAATGCTTGAATCAATATAATGTCCTCTGAAGTGATGGAAACAGGACTGTGCGTGTGTGTGCGTGTGTGTGTGCGTGTGTGTGCGTGCGTGTGCGTGTGCGTGTGCGTGTGCGTGTGCGTGTGTGTGTGTGTGTGTGTGTGTGTGTGTGTGTGTGTGTGTGTGTGTGTGTCCTGGTGCCTAATTAGCGGAGTATTATTCTGATGTTTGTTTGCATTACCAGCCAGACTGTAAACAGGGCCTAAACAAGGTTACCCCCATTTTTGTGCAGCCGCTCAGTGCCAACCCCTTCAAGACTGCTGCCGGCAACTAACCAGCAAGACATCACACCTCCGCAGTCACCCACAACAACAACAACAGAATGTTCCTTCTACCTATTCCCATTGGACAACATTACAGAGAATGTGTGAAACAAGAAGGGGAGTAGCCGCAGTTATGCTTTGTCGTAGCCTCCCAAGTGCTGTAACGGTGCTGGGAGACGATGGAAGAGTTAAGCTGCAGTTAATGCAGATCTTTGTGATCCTGTTCCACACGTGCATTATGCACATGTGGAGCAATTTGCTAAATCATGAGCAAACGCATCATTTGTCATGCACACTGATACACTAAAGCATATTGCAGCATTGCACAGTTTCTTTGGGGCCTTTACAATCAATTATTCATCATGTCTTTTATTACGGTTTAGTGTACAGGGTTGTACCACCGGTGCGGATAACCACTTCTTTAGATCTGTGACATCAGCTAAGAGTAAAAGCAAAATGACAGTGGTCATATTTCTTAAAATGGAGTTTCATAAACATACCTTTCAGATGTTCATTTTCTTTTTTCTAACTGCCTCATGCATGAAGACTTGCCATAAGCCGAGTGGATTCATGCTTTGCTCTACTATGGCCTTTTTCTTGACTGTATTCACCCATTATGTATTTTCACTCGAGCCTAGAGCTGGCAGACTTGAAACTACTTGAAAACACATTTTTCACAACCAACTAAGACCGTTTCTCTTCCAACAAAATGATGCTTTTGCAGCAGTCTCATTTTTCCAACCATTATCCAACCTGGTCCATTTTGGTAATGCATCCTTTTTTGCAGAGCAAAAAGAGTTTCTAGAAAGCCTCTCAGTGCTAAAGTCCCCTTTCTTCTTTGTATCCATGGGGCAATTAAATCTAAATGCAAACCCCTTCTGTGAAATCTTGCCCTGATCCACATGAGAAGGGTCGTGAAAACGAGTCAACTGAGCTCACATGAATGCAACTGAAAGTCTGTCAACACAGCAGCAAATGTACATAAATGTAATCGCTGGATGATCACATTCCTCCTCGCTCATGCGGAGGAAGAAACGATGCACAGCTGGATATTCTTGTTGCTGCTGATAGCACGTTGTTGTCGGGGCTAGTCATGTGAGGATCAACAACAAGAGCTCTCTGTAACAAACAGACCTGTATGCTTCAGCAAAACTGCATAAAATCTTGGGGCTCAAAGAAAAATCTGTAGCTTCTACCTCTTTCTCAGGGCATGGATATAACTTAGGCCTGTGCCACAGAGAAATTGAGTATTACACGCAACATTACACAAATTCAATACGGCACAAGAAACATATTTGCAGTGTCAGTGTGGTAAACATTGCCTCATACACCCCAACTTTCCACCACTCTTGAGTATATAGTCCAGTGCATGTGGCAGCAGTGCACAACTAAATTATTTTTTTTAACATAAGACGTAAAAAGGTATTATACCGTGTTTCTTGTGCAATTTTCACATAGTTCGTGAGGATCAATATCAATATGTCTACTTTCACCTTCAGAAGCACAGGTTACGCCTCACTGATGGGGTAGATAAATTGACCAGGGCTCAACCTCCGCCCATAGGTAGAGAGAAATAATGATCAGCCCTATTCAGCTCTTACGGTGCTCATTAGAATGCCACCATCTATAAGACTTTCAGTCCTCGTCAGCCAGGATTTTCCCCACGCCTGCCTCCTACCAAGAGGAATTCAAAAAGACTTGAAGCCCTCAAGGAAGACAATTAGAGTGATCTTTCTTCTCTCTGTATGCAGCGTTGCCGTGACAGAAAGCTGTGAGCATATTTCTATGCATAATGCAGCCCCTGAAACTGCACCCTTCACTGTGCAGAGGGGATCTTCTGCAGGCTGACTGCGTGCCACACCACCCAGCCCACTCCTGAAAGTCTAATGAACTGCGCTAATCAAATCAGATGAGTGGTAGAAACAACTGGCTCTCATAACCCACAGTATATTGTGGTGCGTCATGGCTTAAAGCCTGGCTACAAATAGCAGCTCCTCCACCACTGACACAAGGTGTTACAGCAGCATTGAGAAGAGGGAGATCACCAAGACAGCAATCATGCTGCTGGGTTGTAAGTGTGTGTTTGTGCCAGTGTGTCAAAATGACAAATATTAAGAGCACAAAACGAGGCATCGTGAAAGCTTTTCTGGGGATGGCCCAGTGGAAGTGGATGAAGTGAAGTGAGTGAAACAAAGACACATCTGCACAGAGTGAGCGAGGGAACAAGAGGGTGACAGAGAGATAAACAGAGAAAGGCAGACGGAGTAAGTGAGAGCGCATGCCAAAATGAGAATATGTGTTCTCAACTGCTCGTCTTAGCTGGCAGCTCGCTCTTAGCGCCCGTGGGACATCTTGGGCTTCTCGCACATGCCCATAAATATCTCTGCAGGAGTGTGTGTACAGCACCACTGAATCATCCCAGAGGGGATATAAAAAATAAAGCTGCCACTGCCTCTGACTATTCAAATTTGTTGACTCAGATGAATGAAGGCAATGGAGATAGCCAACACTGCTCATTATTCAAGCGGGATCGATAAATAGTGATGATAAGAGAATCCAGGGAAAGCCTCAGATGGAAATATTTTTGGATTTAAGGGACAATCAATTCACTCAGTCATCAGTGCATGCTTAGAACACCAAAAGGTATACTCAAAGTGTTTCCAGCTCGTCTAAACAAGTTGTAGTCTGCAGTACAGAAGACAGAAAGGTCATACTGGTATACTGAGGTCAGTAAAAGTGTGCAGGGAGGATTTTAAGCATTGCTCTTATTAACAGCAGTGGCAGATCACAGACTGTGCAGCCATCTGCCTCCGTGGCATCACTGCTGCTGTCTGACAGCACTTTCATTTTTCTCTGCACAGCAACATGACAGAAAAGACAACGCATGCTCTTGACCTCAGCAACCTTTGGCTTGACGCATGTAAACAGTGCTGATGTTTTTCTTCTTATCACTGTGATTTTATTCTTACCATTCTGCAGTGCACCTTGGTTTTGTATATATACTGGTAAAAAGAAAAACATGAGCTGGTTAATGAGGATGTTCAATCATGTCTGGAAGCGTTGCTGATTGATAATGGATATAACATACACAATGTGGTAAGTGGTATAAAAATGTTCTTTCTGGGTGTATTTTTATTTACTCAGGTCTTCTTCAAATCTTCAGCAGAGGAGTCTGATCAAGGCTAGAATTATTAGAACTATTTGCCACATAAACAATATTGTACTCAAAATGTGTTTTACTTTATGTGCCAGGTATGAGTGTGTTCACTATTCTTTGGCTAAAAAGTACCATATGTGAAGATAAAAGTAGGATCAAAACAAAAAATGAAACACTGGTAGGGTGTCATTACGTTAAAAATGAACTTATGCATCACAAACTTGGAAAAAAAAAAATGTAAAGAATCACATCCCAAATCTGTAAAGTCCTGTGCAGTCTGCAATGATCTAAAGGGAACCCAGATGTGTAACTTATGCACGAGACGTGAACAGTAACAGGGGCTCCACTGATTTCCCAGACTGAGCTTGACTCACTCCTCTTCAGTTAATTACGAGCACAATGTACTTCATCTACAGCATAAGGTTTCCACAGTGTGTATGAGTCTGTGATGGGAAGTCAGATAATTAACTGGAAAGCAGGGTATGATTAATGTGCTTCTGGGTATGAGAGAGGACGTGCACCGTGAGATAACAGAGGAATGTGCAGCATTCCCAGGTATAATCCTGAAAGTGTGCAAACATAGGGGGAGGGAGGCTACAATGGGTTGCTGTCACCATGGCAACGCCCCCATTTAGTGGGGTGCCCCCCTCCCGAGTACATTAAAAAAATATAATGTAAAAAATATTACAGATAGTTAGCTGAGATGGTGTTTAGGACAACTATACATACGGGATTATGGATGTTTATAAAAGCATTAAAGACAGGAAGCAATCCATCATCCAATATCCCAATCAGATAAACACTGTTGTATACATTGTACTGCTTTTTGTTTATTTTCTGCGATAGAGGAAAAATAACCTATTTATGTGAGAAAGATTCATGCCTTTCTTTTATGTCATTCTATGGAGAAAAACGAATCCTAAGTGTGATGTAGAGCTTTACAAATGCATTATATGCAAGTGGATTATTATTTTTGAAAGTGCAATGTAGATAAAATGCACATGAAATGTGAAGATTTCCTGAAGTCATGAACAAATAACCCTTTCAGAATCTATGTGTGCAGATAAATGCGGGCGACTATTCTGCAAATAATAATAATAAAAAAAAATAAATAAATAAATAAAAAAATTCTAATCGCCAAAAGTGTTTCCTCTCTCTTGGCGCCATCTTCTGGAGAATAGAACACAATTAGTCAGTTTCACTGAGATGCTGTAAACTGCAAATTTATTTTATTGAACAACCTCAGTCTTAATAAAGAGCCTCAGGAGTGTGTGTTGTGTCATTGTATATTCTCTGTTCTGACAATTGGCCCTTTACAGTTTAAGAAAAGGACGAGTGGTTTACTGTTATCTAAGACAAAACTACAAAAACTAAAATAATTTCTATATGAAGGTAGCAGATAAATTAAGACGTAATCTGTGAATGTTTAATCTGATTAGATCATTTCAAGGAATGTTTCTTTTTTCTAGCAGGGTTACTTCAGCCTCCTCACTTAAGCGCCCTGAGCTGTTGTGTACACTACTTTTTGCTCTCCTGTGTTTTATTTTATTTCCATTAATACAACGTTTTGTACAGTTCTTGTTACTTGCCAAGATATTGGTGGATTTGCTGTCTTTACTGCCTTTAGATATTCAAAAACTAAAGCTAGGCAAGGTTTTAAATATATGGAAGCTCATTTACAGCAGGAAAATTAGGGATGAAAAGACAGGAAAGATAAAAACAAAAAGACAGATTTTTTTTGTCAACATGATTACACGATAAGTGAAAATTTCTAAAATATATTTCAGTTCTGTTTACCTTCTAAATTTCCTCTAAAATTTAATGTTTTCATCCCGACCAGTGGAGGCAGTATAACAACAACCGTGATTCCAGCTACAGCACAACTCTAGAGAAGAAGAAGAAATTGAAAACAGAAATGGCGGGGTCCGTGAACTGCTGCTAGCACTGCAGCTGTGAAACATCGGCCAGCTGGTTGTGACAACGAAGGCTGGACAGGAGATTTTCAAAACGCAAAATAATGGCGTCGCGACGCAATAAGGAGCCAGTATTTAGCCGCAGAATGCTAACTACAGCTAGCAGATAGCCACACTGTTTTAGCAACCTCGACGGTTCCATCTAGCGTTAGCTAGCTATCAGCAACGTTAGTATCCTTTCGTTTTTTATTGCCAAGACTGCATTAACGTTGAATTGTCACTGGGATTAAGGCAGTACTTTCCTGACTCATAAACATTGAATCAATCGTAATGGTACAACTCACCGCTGTTACTTTACAGAGACGGAACCAAATAGCTAGATAAATAAGTTAAACAACGCTTATCGTCAGTGTGGTGACAGTCGATAACGTCACTTGGTTTTCAGCCCACCTGCTGCTGCTGCAGTGACACCTCTGCGTGTAGGACCTCCAGCCAAACCGTAGACAATGTCAGGCAACGGTAAAGTCATCCCGCACACCCCGCTGGCTGTAGACTTCTGGCATATTCGGAAGTGTCCAGGCACACGGTTGTTTTTCCTGTCCCACATGCACAGCGACCACACGGTGGGTTTGACCTCCACCTGGAGCAACCGGCCCATCTACTGCTCACCAACCACTGCCACCCTGCTCAGACTCAAGCGGCAGGTGAGCTGCATGTTTATGCATGACTATGAGTATGCATGTTTTCCCCTTAATTTGTCTCTTGGCTAAGGATTAGAATAAGCAGATATAGAATATAGGTTTATGTGACGTCGCCAGTATTTTGGGGTTAACTCTGAATTTATTTCAAAGGAAAATGGGATCATGTGAGTTGAAAGCATTAAGAACGACACTAGATGCATTGCTTTTGTACATTCAGTAAGTTGTCTTCTGGTGATCATTTCTAATTCTGCTCAGGTGAAAGAACAGTGGATCCATCCATTAGAGCTGGGTGAGCCATACCTGCTACCACTGGATGACATCGGCAAAGAGAGGCTGACTGTCACACTGATCGATGCCAACCACTGTCCAGGGGCTGTCATGTTTCTCTTTGAAGGCTACTTTGGCTCCATACTGTACACTGGTCAGTGTCTGAATGCACAAGCAAAACGTTTGATCTGTCGCTACTAGGATGTAGAAAATATTTGTTAAGGTATGGCATGTGTTTTTTGTTTTTTCCTGTTTTTTTTTTCTTTTCCTTCTGCTTTCCAACACCAGAACTGACATTAAATGATGTAGAAATATGTGCAGGTAGTGCATCAATTACAGAATCGTGGGAAGTAACAGCGTTGACATATTGTTTATTTCAGGTGACTTCAGATATACCCCCTCTATGTTGCGTGAGCCGTGCTTGAGGACCAACACCACTATAGATGTCCTGTACCTGGACAACACCAACTGTGACCCCAATCGCACCCTCCCCTCCAGACAGCGAGCCACTCAACAAATCAAAGAGATCATCCGCAGCCATCCCAACCACAGTGTTGTCATAGGTAATATTATACAGACTTTTCTATACATGCATTATCCATTATCCTGTACTGTGTGTGCCAGGTGTGTGATCAGGGGTCACTATAAGTCAATTGGAAATTTTAAGTAGGTGGTATTGTGCGTTTGATTTTTTTTTTGATTTTTTTTTTCAAATTGAAACCTTTAGTTATATTGAGTCTAAAATTCCTTGTTCTTTCCCAACATAAAGTGCTACTCTCTTCGCTTACTTCTGTGAGGTTTGTGTTTCTCCCTGCCCTCAGCAGACACAACTCAATACTCTGTTTCGCTGCCTTGCAGGCCTGTATGCACTGGGAAAGGAATGTCTGCTGCTTGAGCTGGCGATGGAGTTTAAAACCTGGATCGAGGTGAGCCTTGAGAGGATGGAAACCCTCAAAGCCCTGGAGTTGCCTGATGTCTTCACCACTGACCAAGGAGCCGGTCGTATCCGTGTTGTGGAGCAGTCAACCATCTGCTATGCCTCATTACTCCAGTGGAACAATGAAGAACCCACTTTGGCCATCTTACCCACCAGCAGGCCCCTGGTCTCCTTTCACCCCAATGTCCATGTGGTGCCCTACTCTGATCACTCCTCTTACCAAGAGCTGGAGGATTTTGTCTCTGCCCTTCAACCTACCTCTGTTATACCCATTGTAGGAAACTGCGTACCTGGAAGCCTCTCCGCATTAGTGCCCAGCAGAAAGCACCATGAAATCCTGGTGCCTGAATCAGTCCGACACTACATGTTGAGGCAGCCTGAGAGCCAACTCAGCTCATCAGCATGCAGCAGCCTGCGCCGCAGACATTTTCAGCCTCTTGCTCCCAAAGGGGTGATATTTGAGTCTCCTGTAAGGGAATCCAGGAAGTCATGTGAAGAAGCCTGGGGGGCAGAGTGCCTGGAGCAGGATGCTTCTGAGGACGAGATGGACACAGAAAGTAGTGAAAAGGACTCTGACTGTATCCTTATTGACCTGAGCAAGGACCTCCTCACTAACAGACACAGAAGAGGGGCTGGAGACATGTGGAGCCTCAACATCCTCCAAACAGTATCTGAAGATATGGCTGAAACAATGCCACTCGGTCAAATCACCCAGAGGGACTTTGCTCCAGTTGAGATGCTGACAAACACCTGCTCGAAGCCTGTCAGGATCACAAGAAGGCCTTATGAAACAAATACCAAAACAGTCAATGAGACATCGTCTAATGATAACACCAGTCAGCACAGCAGACACGGAACCGATCAGAACGACAGCGTGACGTTATCGCAGAGCAGCCTTGATAACAATTCCTGCACTTCATCTGACTCCTTAACCGAGCTGCGGCGTGAGTATATAGAGGAGCTGGAAAACAGTATTTTGAATGATCTCCCCTTCACAGAGGAGGACTTTAAGACGTGGGGCCTCCTGCCGCAGAGCTTTGTGCAGCAGTTTCCCCTCTGTCCTTTATACCAGGCTAAAGAGGATGGCATCTCAGACAGTAATCTGACCTGATGTTCAAGTTATTTTCGCCTTGCTTTAGAGGCCTTTTGTGTGCCTGTAACTGCATGTGTGTATGTGAAGATAAACATTTAAAAGCAAACTTGCCATTTTTACATTGGTACCTTCTTTCTTTATATAATTGTCCTTCATTGTGCCTCCATTTGTGTGTGGGTGGTCTAGAGTTTAGAAAGGGCTATGAGTTTGTCCTTGGACCTCTAAAGTATTGACTAACCTGTGCCCTCACTTTTTGTCACAGTAGCCTTGTCCTCTTAAAAAAATAATTTCTTTTTTCCTTTTCCCCACATTTCCTTTTTCTCTTACTGTGACTAATTAGTGATTTGTATTGAACAGTGTATACACAGATGCATAATTGCACATCATGTTGTTTGTAAAGTCACATCTTCACAAGATAAACCAGCAAGTAATATATGTATGTTTTTTTTGCCTTGAAAACAAACTGTCTTGAAACACTGGTCGCTTTTTTGCTCTTCACCCTTGAGCTGTTGAATATGAAAGTCAGGATTTTAGAGTGCTTTGAAATATCAATTGGTGGACGTTTTTCCTGCAAAGTGAGCCAGAAGCCAAAATTCAGATGAATTCAGTTTTAGCCTAAAAGCTGAAATGAAGTGGCCTTTTATTTTTAAAGGTTACATTTTGAATCTTCAGGCTGGTTTCAGCTGTTTGCCTCTTTACTGAGAGACGCAGTATTAGAGATTAATAGTGGCTTTGGTGTCGTCTGTATTTTGGCTGCAGTTTTGAGTCAAGAGGACGTTGTTTCACTGGTACTTTTAGTACTTTCAAAACTGATACTAAATGTGATCATCTTAGTAGCTGTATGCCTGTCTGAGGTTTGTGAAGATACAGTTTAAAGTATTTTTTTCCTGTATATCCTTCAGCAGCTTTGACACAGTGTTCTTTTAGTCCACTACTGCTTTCAATGTGAAACGGTGTTCAGCATTGTTACTGTAGTTTATATCTTATATATTTATATCTTAAATCACATTCATGTGTATTGAAAAGCACTGTTGCTTCTGTTTGTATTCGTACAGCAGCTTAATGTGTGTTTCATAGTTAGCTTTGTTCCTCATAACCCCCCTTGCTATTATACTTTCAGTGTGTTTTGATTCGAGCTAACATAAACCAGCAGTGTGCGGCTCGGCTGCCCTCTGGGGAAGTTTAACTCTGGCAAATCTTACCTGTTGGACTACAGCACTCTATAACTCATACACACCTTTGCCTTTTCTGTTTGGGGAAAAATAAAACTTTTGGTTGTATTTCATTCAAACAACTATCAAGAAAGACCCATGTTCAAATGTAATGCACATCATTTTCTGTACGTTTCGTCAAGTAAAGGAAATGAAAATCCAAACTGTAATACAGTAACGGTAAATATATACTCAATAAATGACCCTGTAATTTTCAAATTAACATTCTTTGGTGTCCCGTCTTCACTCTAAACATTACAGCACAGAGATTTTTGTCAGCGTCGCCTGAGACCTCAGGATTCTCAGGCGTTTCCTGTTGCAATGCTATTATTCTCCCCTAAGATGGCAGTAGTTTGTTAAAAATTTCTGAAGATGTTTTTACTTTAATGTCTTCCTTCCTTCTCATTTAATTGCGGTTTTGGGTTTCTGCAGCATATCTGATTTCTGTGGCTCAAAAAAGGAAACAGCCTGCTGAGCAGAAATGATTCAGCTCTCACTAAAATCCACTGTTCCTCTACACATTTCATGCTGACGTGATATTGCAAATTAAGATAATAAAAATGTTCTATGAGAAATTACCACATACAGAACCAAGCTGAGAAGCCTGAAACCTGCTACTGTGAACACCAAGCTCAGACCATTTAAGTCTTTGTACATAAACTGCGTGTTTACATGAGTATAATGTTGCAGATTGAATGCTGCACTTCCAGACTACAGAGCCGGACCAGCTGTCACTCATTTCAGCCACCACAGAAAGCTGCTTTGCAGTGCCTTCAGTAAAACCACTGAGATCCTCATCCACCATCCACTAATGAAACATGTCCATTATCTTTTAGAGACCAGAGTCCACACTCCAACTGTGAAGAGAAGAAGGCCAAGAAAAAAACTGAACCAGAGCAACTTCACTGGAAGACAGCATGTTCTCAGAGCTTTAATGGCCTTGCTATATCCTAACTAGGGCTCATTCATTTGCTGTTACACACTACATCTCCTCATCACCTCCCCAGAACAGCCTTTACCGTGAGCAGTGCAGCAGCTCTAAACAAACAGTGCAATCGATCCATCTCATAAACACTTCTAGTTGGCCCTGATCCTAGCACGTCCCATTAGGCTGCACTTTGAAATGCTGCCTCTGTGTGAAGTTCAGAAACCTCAAAGGCGTCATACTGAGACATCATAAAATCACCATCAGCAGGTTGTCAGGCTGACATGAGCTGCCAACAGGAATCTCTTGTGCTCATAAAGGATGAATGACCGGCTCCTGCATGGGGTTTCCCTGCATGTGGGAGCAGGGAGATGTGGGATTAACAATCAGCCACGGGCTCAGGGTCGGCTGTGTGCAGACGAATACTGATGATGACCGCTGGTGGAGGAAATAGTCATGTCCTTTACTTAAGCAAAAGTACTAATACCACACTGTGAAAATACAAATAAGTGTAATAGGAAAAATGTACTAAATATTAAAAGTAAATGCCGAAAAACGTTTCCTGTGACTGATACACTACTATAAATCATCATCATTATACTGATGTATTGATGTGTAAGCAGCATTTTACTGTTGTTGCTGCTCAAGGAGGAGCTAGTTTGAACGCATTTAGAAAGGACTGCAACTAATGATTATTTTCCTTGATGGATTTATTTATTGTTTGTAAAATTTGAGAAAAAAGGAGAAATGCCATCACAAGTGACCCCAAGGCCAAAGTGACACCTTCACATTGTCCAAACTTCAAAATCTGAAAGATGAATTTAACTAGAAATAAAAATGTAAAAGCAAATATGAATACACAACTAAAAACACATTATAATGTATCAACAACAACAAAAAAAACATTGTTAAGCAGCAAACCCTCACAGAGCCAAAATGCATTTTTGCATGAAAAATGGATAGTTGCTGACTAATCAATTCAGCTGTACTTGTATAAACTGCTGGATAATTTAATGTAAAATAAAGCATCCTAATTTATGAGCTCTCTGTATCCTTTGTGTGCAAAAACCTTATTTGGAAATCATTTGTAAAGCAACTAAAGCTGTCAAATAATAATGAAATTAAAAAGCACAACATTCCTCTCTGAACAGTAGTGGAGCAGAAGTGGCATGAAAAGAATATATTCAAGCAAGATACAAATACCTCAGACCTGTACATGTACAGTACTTCAGTAAATGTACATAGTTACGTTCCACAGGGTTGTCACATGCACAGGACCGGGACTCCAGGTAATCAGTCATCAGGACAAAAGGAGCACAAGAATGGGTTGTTGTAGTTTGCTGACGCTGTGCTTTAGATTATCGTCAGCTGTAATCTTTCTTGACAGCCGAGGGGGGCGGACTCTTGTACTCCTGAGATTGGTTGAATAGTAATCAGGATGAGACAATGCCCAAGACTGAATTTGCATTAAGATTCCTGCATACTTTATTTGATTCTGTTTTTTTTTTTTTTTTTTTCCTGCAGCCACAAATGCTATTTTAAGGGAGTGCACTTGTATTGCAAAAACAGAAAACATGTTTTTGACTCCACCCCCCCCAAAAAACAAAAAAATGACAAAATGCATTTTTTTTAACACTATGACAGAAGATGAAGCCCTGGCAGTGAAGCCAGGAAATGAAAGGAAATGGAGTGTCACATACCCCCACAAGCATCGCAGCGGGGTATTAAGGCTAAAGTAATGGATTCCTCACACAGGCCATTACTTCAAAGTGGAAATCACGAGGACGCTGCTACCTGCAAGACCAAGCCTTTTCCCCAGGAGTAAACCTGCTCGTAGAAAGAGTTGGCATTTGTTATTCACTCAACTCTCCCGTCAAATGAATATTTGCATCAACAACGATGATCTGATTAACAGGTTACCTCATCATGTATCTGATAGAGTTCAGTTTACCTGCAGGAAGAACAGCAAAATCCATGCAGCATCACACTGCTGCTGAGGTGTTTCAGGGTGTTTTTCTTTCCCTCTTGCACTGCAGAGAAGAGAAGGATCCAGCTGTGTGATTTATAGCTCTGTTCCAGTCAGAGCTCTCAATACATTCTTCCACTGTTACCAGGGACTAAAATTTGGCTCCTCTAAAAACCCACAAATAAAGAAAAGTTAATGCACATGACAGGCTAGCACACCAAACCTCTGTTGTGAGTGCTGAAGGGCTTAATCACAGGGCGTCTTAGATTCACCGCTGCTGGAGAGTAACACAATGAGCTCCTCGACTCTTTGAGCGGGATTTGCTCAGAATTTCTTTGTGATCTGGATGTTACACTGTTGAAGAGTTGACCGTCAGCCTTAATGTGAGTGTGATGTCAGTCGTAATGGAGGAGTGAATTAAAATACATACATTTCATAGAAACCCTTAATCATCACCCAACCTTTTGAATATCTTTTTGTGGAGGTCATGTTTTCTCCTGTTTGTATTTCATGAAGAAGATTCAGCTGTGACTGCTCTCCACACGGCTCGAGTCCTTGTCCTTGTCTTTGTCTGCCATCTTTTGACAAACATTTTCCAAACTCTGGCTGCACTTTAACCTCGAAAAACCAGTTGCATTCAAGCATTGATGTCTAACCCTATGAGATGGGCTTCATTAGTGTTTTAGTGGATCTGTGGCTGCTCATGTGAAGATGTTGCGTGGGATTTTAAACTTAGACTCTTTTTTTCAAACCCACCATGCAAGCCCACATAAAACACAATGTAAATCAAGTGATAGCATAAAAGCACATCCTATTAAACCTGCTTGTAATGGAGTGTTTTAATGAGGTATTGCTACTTTTACTTGATCTCCACACAACTACTTGCACTTGTACTTGCACTTGTTAATTTCCTCTGACTGGGTACCTGCACAGTCACACCACGCTTACTATGTTTGTGGCTTTTCGGCGTGATGGATGTCACACAGTGAACTGCTGCCATGAATCATCCCAGAAAAGAAAATCAACCTAAGATTATGGTAACCTGAGGCCATTTTTCTCATCTTGCTCTTAGTTGGGTGAGCTAGGTTATAAATAATGCTTGATGCAAATGAATGCATTTTCCTCAGGGTTTGGATTTGGAGAAGTATTCATGCACCACGCAGAGTTATCAGTGAAGCATCACATCTTGACTGCACTGGCGTGAAGCAGAGGATGATAAAAGTTGAACCAAATGCATCAACTCGGCAGACCACTTGACTTGGTACGGCTGAAACAAGGAGCGACAGAGTGGCCCTCAGGCCTCAGAGAAAACCTTATTCCTTATTTCATTTTCACTCTAACGTCTCAAAATGCTGAGTCTGTCTAACGGTTCTTCAAAGACAGCGCCTCTCTGACAGAGCTGTGTGGGAGGCGAGTGCCAGCTCAGAGCTCAGTGTAGGTGATATCAGAAGAGCAGCACAAGTCTGGGGATAGACAATCAGAAATCCAGTGGTTTCTGCACTTCGTAGCGGTTTCTCTCAGTCCTTCTTTCCCAAACTGTCGCAGAGAGTTGGAACGACGAAGCTGAGCTGTGTGTCACACCCACACAGCAGCAGTGGCTGTTATCTTTTTGCTCACAGTCTACAGCTATTTCTGTTACCTCTGCCAGTGTTTCCATGTGCGGGGGTATACACACGTGTGTGTGTTTGTGTGTCTTCTGAGGGGGTAAATACACAACCATGAGCAGGAGCAGGAGGGATGAGACTGAGCGCAGCAGTCGCAAAACATCTCAGAAAAGAAGGATTTGGGGAGCGGAGGTAAAAGCTGCCAAAAAGAAGGCAATTATTTTGAGAAATGTAGCTGTTGCTTTGTGACTTTCATAGAACTCCCATAATTACTGAGCGACCCTCTTTCCCACAAACCATCATTAAAAACTGGGAGTTCCCCCACAATGCTCAGCCTCATACTGGAAAACACATTAACGGAAAAGGATTCATCATTAATGTTAAGGGTTTTCTGCGCGTGTCAAGCTTTTGAGCGTTGCGAGGAACGACAGCAGTCTAGTGTACGGTATAACTCATTTATCACGTTCTTTCCCTTCAAAAGAGACTCAATCAGGCAGCCTTGAATTCACCGAGAGGCTTTTTTTCATCTTCTATTTTCTCTTCATCCAAGGAGCAGTCATTCATCACTCTCTCTTTGTTAATATCCCACAAGACCATAGGAGGGAGTCTCTGGCTCACACGGGCCTAGATCCAGCTGCTTGTGGATGACTCACAAGACAGTGCTTCCCTGTGGGGAGGGGGGCTCAGTCTTCCCCTCCTCTCTCCTACTGTACTCATCATGCTCTCTCCTCCTCTGCACACTCTTTCTCCCTCCTCTGTGCTCTCTCTAATCTCCTTTACTCCTCGTTCCAGCCTCCCACCCTCTCCCTGTGTCTTCTCTCCACCTGCCAGCTTTTTCTTCCCATTCGATGCCTCTCTCATCTTTAACTCGACTTCCTCCTCTCTCCCATATATTCTCTTTTGCCAGCCTCCTCTTCTTCCCTTTCCCCTCCAGCCACAGAGATTACAGTCCTGGCTTCAAGTCACTGAAGAGGTAATCTAAGGTGTGTAGTAAATACATGCAGAGAGAGTAGTTGGCAGTGTAGGACGTATTATCTGGGCACTATGTGAAACTACCACCTGCTTTCTCTTATTTGAAGTCTCCAAAGCCTTTTTCTGCATGACAGGGCTGGTAAAGCCAGGCACTGTGCACACTTTTCAGTTTGCTGCTAAATGGCACGCATCAACGAGGGAATGGTGCTCACTGCTGAAATGGTTTATGGCTCCAGGCAGCATCAGCTCTCAGAGATGTAACAGCCATTTGATTTGCGTGAGATTGAGTCTCACAGTTCTAAGGGAATATAGGAAAATTACTAAGCAGGGGAGGGTATTGTAATTTTAATTTTTGCTAAAGGGTAGATAGTCTGGCTTTAGGAGAGCTGGGGAAGATCTTTCCTTTTTTTTCTTTCCCCATATCTACACTTTATTTCAGCCTTCACTTGGAAGATTTATTGAGGCTCTTTACAGTTTGGAAAGTCAACAATATTCTATTTTCAGCCTGCGGGTAATTTGACAACAAGCCCTCCATATCGAATGTCGAAATACATTGTTTGTCCATGCTATTACACCCCACCCTGAGACAGCACTATGGGGTGCACAACACTCCAAAACAATCACAGGCAAACACCTTTAAAACAACCAAAATCCATGGGATTGATTGACATGAAGACATGGAAACAACCAAGACACCAAATCAGCCACAAGAAACAAAGTCAAAACACAACACAGACAAAATCTCAAGTTGAGAAGCGGCAAGATCAGCTGTCTTCTGATACAGGCACAGGAGCTTTTAAGCGCTTCAATCCCCGGCCAGGTGCACCTCGTTCAGCAATCAGAGCAGGTAGCTCACCTGTGCAGAGGAGGAGGAGGAGAGGAAGAGGGACAAACAGCCCAGGGTACACAGTCACTGGCCATGGACCTATTCACTTCTTTATACTGTCCCTGAAAAGATTCATATTCTCTTTAAAAATACTTCTTAAACTTTGACTCTCCTCCCTTTTCCCCAGCAAAATTTTTTAGTAATTCATACACTTCATTAAATCATAATGCAGAGACGGAGTAGACTAAACAGTGACTAATGAATGAGCTCACAAAGGAAAATGGTAATAATAAAGTAATTGTTTTGTTGTTTTAGTATTGCTGATATGATCAACTGCATATTATAAAAAAAGAAGCAATGGGATAAAATCAAAAAAACAATAATTATTGTTGTTGATGTTTTGACTGTCTTATTTTATTTTAGTATTTTCATTATTCAAAGCTTTTGTGATGCTACACTGACCTTTGCACTCTTTAAGCTGCTAAATATTGATTATCTTGATTAATTGTTGTACAAAATGTCAGAAGACTGTGAAAAATCACAATTTCCTAAAGCCCAAATGGTGAAACTGCTTGTTTTGTCCAAACAGTCGAGAAGCCAAAGACATTGACTTTCCTATCATCAAAGATTAAGAAAACCAGCAAATATTCATATGTGAAATACTGGAGCCACATCATTTTGGCCATCTCTACTGAAAATATGACTTAAATAATTAATTGATTATCAAAAGTGCTAATTGATTTTCTTTTTTTAAGGCAGTGGCCAGTTAAAACTGTTTTGGCTTTGATTTGATGAGCTTCAGACTGGATTATTTACCTTCTCACTATCCTCCTGTTAATGTTGGCATGTAGAATCACATGAAATCAGTTAAATATCCCTGACATTTTCAATTTCAGTGCTGTTTTTGTCCATAATGGAAAAGCATTTTTATGGGAGAACAGGCTGTTCCAGCATGCAGCAAACAGTAAATAAGGCTCACTCCAGCAGGATGTAATGATATTCAGCACGTCGGACTCCCCCCTGAGAAGTCAGCACTCTCATACTGCAGCTACTCAGCTCTTCTCCACTGTGTATTTGTTGGTGTTATTAATGTGCGTGGTCAGTGGCCACTTTAATGTCAATCGTCATGCCTTCGAGGCCGATGATGTGATAGTTCTTGATCTGATCCACTTGAGGTTATTACAAACCAAATCTCCATTGTGCCCCCGAGTTTAAATGTAAAATTAAGAGGTGAAAGAAATATGGCGTGTTTGCGTTTCTTTTCAGTGAATGCTAATTAATATGATTCTTCACAATTATTTTCCATGTGAACGGCTAGCCTAGCCGACAAATCTCCAACACATTATTTCATATGGGTGGTAATGGGAAACCACCCACAGCCCCACTCTGACTCCACTGCTAACTCACTCATTCTTCTTCTAATATCATTCTTTACCGGGAGCCTAATGATGATTTATGGCCAATACAAGGGCAGCAAGTGAATTGCAGTAGTGAGTAAGACCTGTGCTGTAGCCCTGAGGTGAGCAGAGTTCATTCTGAACAACAGAGCAGAAAGGTTAAAAAGGAGAGGCATACCAAACAGTCAGTCGGAAGCCGTAACGATCCTTCCCACGAACTCCGAATCCAAATCTAAAAAGAAATAGCTACACATTTTTCAGTTGGTCTGAGCTCTACAAATTGGTGGATGTTGTTCCACCCACCATTAGGCATGAAACAGCCTACCTTACTGCTGGAGAAGCTGGAGGCTTTTTAATTGGGCAGAGCTGGCAGTGCTGTGACATACCAGGAAGAGATCTGGTTCCGGTTGGTTTCCAGGTCAATACTGAAACTGCAGCTCGCCCTCATCTCTGATTAGAGTGGGAATAGCTTCTGCACACCTCCCTCCGTGCCCTGTTCGACAGATTAAAAACAGACACTCCGGAGTCCAGAGGGGCGTTTGGTGGCTGTGGACCGCACTGCCTGCAGACCTTATTAATTCACAAATGTGCTGGTGTCATTTCATTGTCTAATCAGATGTAGTAAGCTGCAGCAAATGACACACAATGTGGAACATTTCCACATTAAAATGTATGAAAACCACCATATCTTGGCTATAATATAGCCAAGATAGCCATGACTCAGGCAGAAATGTTCAGGTATTAGGTACATATATTTTATGTATCTAATACCTGAACATTTCAACAACAACTCCTGTTTAATATCTATCTAAAGTATAAAAGAGGGAAACATTTCACAATTTACTGCATTGCCAACTTCCCATACAAACATGAGTTCATGCTGTAGCTTACTGTCTCAGACTCTCTCTGTGACATGAGAGGTATCAACCTTCTCATCCAACTCTTGGCAGGAAACTAAATGAGTATATTTCCCAAAACACACAACTATTCCTTTAATTGTCTTTGCCATGAGACTGATTTTTCAACATCTATTTTGGCTCATAATATGTTGCCTGCCAGGCCTCTAGAGTAATTGGTGTAATTAGTTCTAGGCAGAACTCTCTCGTAAGTGATTTTTGCGTATTATACATGTGAAATGTTATATATAAGAAGGGTAATTCTATGTCATTAGCTGTTGATTTTCTTCCTGGCTGCCAGTTGGTGGTTATTGTTCGAGCAGTAAGTGGGTGGGCATGGGAGATGTTGGCTCTATCTTAGGCTGGTAATTTATGGCTCCAGCTGCTGCCTCCCTCTCCCCAGGTGGACATCTTGATTTGTCAGCAGTGCATCTCATTAGGGGGAAAAAACACATTTCAAAGGGGAACTCTTTCTGCAAGAGGCTCATTGTTGACTGGATACCAGTCTCTCTCAGAGGGAGAGATGTGTAGGTACAAATCAAAAAAGAAAAAAAAAAAAAGACAAAACAGCCGCAATAAAAAATCTCATGACAGCAGGTTTCAAATGTATGACCTGACAGTGAGTTATCAAAAAACAAGGAAATGAAGTTGTAGACAGTGTAGACAGCTGAGCTTAAAGCCATCGATTTTACACAACAAAGTCTGCTTACAGGCTTAGTTTGGAAAACACAAAATTCTGGGCCCTTCACACATTCACAACGAACCCCTCCCAGCTTGCACGGTGATTTATCTTCGCATCTTTATGGACCCTCATCACAAGAATCACACAAAAACAGCATCTTTGTCTTAGATTACCTGTTCATCTAATTTTTTTTTCAATCCATTTTGCAGCAGTTTATCCCGAAAAGAAAGAAATCCCGGCAGTGCTAATTCAAAACACAATGATCTACATCAAATATCAAGTACATCAAGTATTTTGCATCTTGTGACTTGTTTATTTTCAACTGAATTAATCCTAAAATTAAGAATAAAAAAAAAGATTTAACTCAACTCAATGCCTTGATGATCAAGTTCCCCCAAAACAGAAACGAAATAGGTAAAATGAATATCAGAGGCTATCAGATGGACGAATATTGAAGCCACTATTGTAACCATATATTGGGCAGTATCACTGCTTATGTGGAAAAAAAGTTTTAGAAAGCCTTTTTTTGGCTCCTGAGGGAGCCGCAACTGAAGTGATGTCACTCGAGTCAGTGTCAGTTGGGAGTGAAGACGACAAGTTTGAAAATGAATTAAATCTGAGGGTGTGGAGTCAGAAAGAAGTGAGCTCACCAGACCTCCATAGTCTGCTCCTCGTCTCTGCTTGAGGCTGCAGGCTCGAAGCTACGTTTGCTGCTACTCGCATGGGAATAAATGGTATGATATCTCTAGTTCTGATGCACTGACTTTCATCCTTGTTTAAACTGTCCGTTGAAGGCTAAATCAGGGGGACGTTCTTTTAAGATTAAGCGTTAAGTGCTTAAAGTTCCATCTTAGTTGCTTCATCTCAAAGTCACCAAACACACAAAAACCCATCTTGCATTCTGCCAAAGTTGTCAATATTTTATTAATTTTCAGTTAAGGCAATCCATTACAAAGCATTTCACAAACCACAGTATGACGACAATATCATGTCCAACACCTGGTTTGGAAATTATTCAGCATGCAAGTCAGAGACCAAGAGGTATGTAAACAACCTGGGATAAAACAGGAGTAGTGGCAAGAAGAACCCATACAGTATGTGTCTCATATGAACTGAATGGAAAGAAACCAAAGATGCAACATGCTAGAGGTGGATGTTATCTCTAAATAACATCTGAAGTAACAAATGAAGCACATGGCAGATGCACTAGTCAGGTGAAATGAAGACAGACTACCAAACTTCCTGCTGTTTTGGCACAAACATGCACATTTTCTAAGTAGGCCAAGTTCAACACCTGAACACATTTTGGCAATGAATATCCTTTATACGGGGCTTATGTACATAATTAGAGTTCAGCCTCAAAGAAAATCAAAAATGAAGGGATTCTAAAAGCCATTTCCACCAAGAGACAATAAAGAATTGTACTGTTGGAAAGACATCATTTAGGCTTCAAAATATATTAAAGGATGTTCAAAAAATTGCATAAGTGTAATTGCTGTGCTCATTTCATAGTTGCTGATTGGTATTTTGGTTTCCCTGTGGAAGAAATAGGCCTCAGCTTGTTATAATCTTAGAATCCTACTTTAACTGATTTTGATTAATGAAAATGTCTGAAAAGGGGGCACAAGTACAGTTCATGTTTTAATTTCAACCCTTCAACTCACAGACATTTGCAATCACACTCACAGTATATGAGCTGCATGCTGATGCTGACCAGCTTTGCAAATTAATTATGTGTGAGTAATGATTAGCTGCTGATTGGAAAATGCGAAAAGCACGACAAGCATATCTTTAAAAAGTAGAATTCAAAGAGGTTAAAGTACATATATATCAGATATTTAAGTTAGTCATTTATAATATTCCTTTAAATGTATTTCATAACAAATATATTCAGTGTATAATAATCATTTCCTTTTGGCTTGAATGGCTTTCTGTAGAGGTATTCTGGTATTTATGTGTGTTATGCAATTAAACTTAATGGCCTCATTTCATTTCTGACAAACAAGTGAATTTGGCAGCAGATTAAACACTGCTTTGTTTTCTGAGGGAGAAATGTCATCACTAATGAAAAATTAAAAAGAAAAGGCAGGAGAAGAAAAAGGACAAATATGGATGTGTGACAGAAGGAGTTCACTGTCTCTGGACTGAGTTTCTGCAGGATCATCAGTCTCTATCTTCTCTCTGAGAGCACTAAAGCAATGGGAGTCAAAGAACATTAAACGCCTAACTGAGATCGAAAAGCAACATGAGTCACACACACATTTTCACTAAGCACAAAACAAAACATACCAACAGTGAGAAATCAGAGCTTCACCTTCTCAGAGAACAACATGACCAGACTTTGTAAATGTCAGTTCCCCGGTTCGTACCAAAGAAGACCGAGAAATGCACAAACACAACAAACCAAAGATAATCTCACTTCTTAATGAAACCCATGAATGTTTACTTTTTCCTTGAGGCAATGTAAGTAGCCACAGTTGAATTGTAAACAAGTCTTGACTTTGAATATTGTACAACAAGGCTCAGCGACACTGTTAACTTCCATTATTTCAAAGATCATTAGTGAAGAGCAGTAAGTATAAAAAGTACACAACACCGGCTGAGACAGCGTCCTCGTCCTCATCATCACTAACATTTTCTCTGTGTGTACATGTTGAACATGAGACCTGCTGCTGCTGGCAGAGTAACACCTGGGTAACTGAATTTGGATATGTTTCCATATAATAGGCACATTTGGATCGAGATATTGAGTGACTGATAGATACTAATGAAGATGATGGCCGTTAGAAATAGATAAATCAGGATGTCCACAACTGGGCCACAATGGCTGTAACTGTCTGTACCAACTTTGTACACAGTCACTTAAAAGGAAATGCAGCGAACAAATGTGAATAGATCAAAAATTTGCTTGAATTAAATCCCGTAACAAAACTCTGAAGGTGTATCTTAGGTATTAATATGGTTTCCCAATGTTTTGTTATAAAATGGGCTGTTGTGCTTTAGTGTAAAACAGTGTTTTCTGGAAACACTCAATTAATTTGAAAGAGTAAACTCAAAGCACACACAGGACACAGAATGAACCAGAAAAGTTGTTCTCATGTTTTTTTTTTGTTTGTTTGTTTGTTTTGTGCAATCAGTTGTTTTCTTTAGATCATTTTAAAAAACACTCGATGCCATCTCATACTCCTGCCTGGGGGGGGTGGGGCTGTTAAAATGGATATTAATTGACATCAAAAGTTTATTCGTAGGGTGCTTTAAAAGTATCGAGTAGAATCCCAGTCAATAAACGGTAACCACAACAAATATAATGGAAAGAAACACAAACAGCGAGATGACAAATGAGACATGGCAGCATGACTTATGCAGTACAATTTACCTCTCTGCACACTAACACAGCAAGGGACAGCGAGCGTGTGCTCTGAATTATTCATCTATGTTTCTGTACAAATCCTGTGTTTATGATAAATGAATTTCAAGAGATTAGTATAGCCATTTCCTTATAAACATTCTTCTTCTTGACATCCTGTTTAAAACAATGGTGGAAGACCTAATAACATAATGTGGGGTCCTTTCCATTATTTTCATTGTGGTAGCTGTCGGATCTCTCTAAATAATGTTTTTCAGCTTAGGTTTTAACATTAGAACCTTTGTGCTTTTTATTTGGATGGTAATTAGTGCATTCTGTAATACTAACATTAGAAATACGTACAGTATAAGACACGATGCTGGAAAATCAGTATGGCAACAGCTCACAGCAGGTCCTCTATATAACGGCTTGCAATCAAAAATGATCCATCAATGAGACTGGTTCATAAACTGCTAATAGGTTTTATCACATGCTTTTATATTACAGTCCTTATCAAAGTAGAAATGGGGATTTTTTTTTTTATTACACTGGTCACAAAATATAAGATGGAAAACTACAGGGGAAATATGACTTTAATTCCCTCCCTTAAAACCCCCTCAAAGGAATAAATAATTTCTTCAATAAATAAATAAATAAATAAATTAGTATACACATGATGTCCTATTTTAACACACATCGATTCCAAAAGGTATCACAAACATGATACACACTGGCACAGTCTAATATATTTATGCCTTCAAACAGGCTCTCTCTACTGGTTTACTTGCTATCCATTACATCACCACTTTGACAGGTTTGACAGCAAACAACTAAAACCTCCCTTTAACGCCGGACTCCTCTCAGCGCTCTCATCCTCAAACACTTAGATCATCAGCAGCATCCCTGATCATCAGCAGCATCCCCCAAAACAGTCTTATTGCTCCAAAACAAAATGGAGTCTCATCATCTTTTCATGTAGCCGGATTAATATTTATGAAAGGGCCTTGAAAGCGTTTCCATTTCCCATTGTGGAGGCGGATTCCCATCAATGCCGACCCTGTCCACACCACCGTGGAGCTGTGTGTGGTTCAGACGGGGTTGGTCTGGGGGTGGTCGACGGTCGAGTAAGCCGGTGGGACGGGGTTAGGTTTAATGCCTCTGCTCTTCATGTAGGAGATCAGCTGATCAGGGATCTCCGCCAGTACGTCTTTCGCCAGCCGCGCCATGCTCAGCACATGGTTGCCAGTGCGGTCCATGTAGTCTCTGAACGGGACAAACTGTTGTGACATGGGAAAGAAATCTGTGATTTTATGAAAAGAACTATCATGTATGTAACAGGTAAAGCCCTTATCATCCCCATTACCCGACAACATGAAAGAAATGACAAACAAATGACAGCAAACACGCTGATAGCGTCACTGCAGCAGCAAACGGATGCATCAGACATGATCAGCCCAGACTTTGTTTAAATCCTCCACAGAAGCTGTGTTTGTGGTACAGAGCAACTTGGGCTACACAGTTACTGGAGCTAACTGGAGCTACATTCACGTAACTTCTATTTCACCTTGTCTTATTACTCATTACTGTCATGCAATCGCTTTGCAGTGGAGATGGCTTCGCTAGACATTTGTTCCTGAAATACAGCAGATATCTGAAGTTCCTGAAAGCCACCCTCACAGCAATCTCGACCGACATCAGAATCTTGGAAGAGAAAACACAAGCGGCCCAAACCGACCGAACAGTTCTTGAGTTTGCCTTGTGTCATGTTTACCTGTGAGATCGCAAAGTCACAAGATGGCACGAGATCACGTGGGCTGATACCTATCGTGCCAGGCCTCAAGTTATGTGTTTGTAGCTAAACCACAGTCATTCAGACCAATCAGGGTCCCATGAGGAACTCATGTGGTTTGTTGATCTGATTGGCAGAAATGAGACTGTGATAGACAGATGGTTCATCCAATCACCAAGTTTTCTTTGAAAGCGCCCGCCCTTTTCCAAACAGTTTTCATGGACTACTTCACAGATGGTTCTGTGTAGCGACCCGTCTGGCACATCCGGTTACTGGCATGTCTGGAGCCACCATAGACTCCATGTGTGATTTTTGAGGAAGCATGTACTCATGGGATACGTCATGACCCCTTAATGCTTTAGAGAACTGCATTTTAGTTTGTGTTTTAGCTTGACTGTGGTGCAAGAATAAAAGACAAAGGGTCACCAAAAAGTACTGGGGTTCATCCTCTGAGGATGAAGAACATGCACAGGAAGTTTAATCATAATGCGTTCCTCTGATATTTTGTGTATTAAGTTCACTTTTTGGGTTGAGTGTCGAGTGTGGATAAGAAAACTCATGGGGTGTCCAAAATGCAAGGGGTTCATCCTCTGAGCAGCGTGAATATGTTTAATAAATTTCAAGGTGTGTATCAAGATGACTGCCTGTCATCTTGTGCTACGGTCATCTTGTGACTGCAGCACAAGATGAAAGGAAATCAAAAAGGGTGATTTTCTCAGATCTTACTCTCCATACCATATTTCAGCACTATCCGGCTGTAGTTGAGATGTCTTTGTTTGTAACAACCAATGTTCCATCTATAAGCTTGACCACTTAAAGTGCAAAAATGAAGCCGTAAGAAGCTGAGAGTGACACAAAACAGAAACACCTCACCTGTACAATGTCTCTCTCCGCCAACTTCCCCCGCGAGGAAATCCTGATGTCATCACCATCCAGCTCTACCATGGCTACAGAGAAAAGATGCTTTATGAAAAAAGATCTCATAAAAAAATATATTTTCACAGTATGAATTGAGAAGATGCACAATCATTGTATGCTCTGGGGCAAGCCTGGGTAAAACAAATCATCCCTGATGCAAACAGACCACAAACTGGTTTCCACTGTTTTTGGTTATTTTTTGTACACATTTGTCCCCTGGAGAACTTCAGTTCCTGTTCTCACCATCGAACTCAGCTTGGCCAACTCCAACAATGATGATAGACATGGGGAGTTTAGCTGCCTGTCATGAACAAGAAGAACAAACAGTCACTCAGATGCCTGCAGGAACACGTACTGTGTTTTCTGAAAAAGACTTGACATCAGACTTTTTATCAGCGTATGGAGGCTTTCTCACAACACACTTCTCATTCTGCACAGTCAGCATTAATCTGCAAGCACAGATCTGCAGAAACGCCGGAGACAGAAACAAGAATGGAGACAATAAAATAATATAAACATCAATGCTACGTGGCATCATAACAGTCTCATCAGTTGTTTCACATCATATACTATTGCATAGTTTGGGTATTCAACTCAGGGGCCCCAAGGCTGTTACAACATCAGAATATTTGAGCAAACTATTACATGGCGTACGCTATAACTGCTTTTACAACGTAGAATACCAAGTACACAAGATTAGTCAATGTTCTCGACTTCGAAAAATAAGCAGAAAAAGAAAAAAACAAGTAAAAAAAACACATACAAACATGAGGTCGAACTCTTTATTCATAAAAGATGTTTACTGTATCCTACACACTGACATCACTCAGTCTAATATTATTTATTCATGATGTGTTCGTATAGAAATGCTTCAAACACTGTCAGCATCAGAGCAGAAAAGCTACATGTCCTGCTTACTTAACTCCAATGTAAACAAAACCTAAACCTGCATCATAAACATTTAGTGAGGCTGAGGTGTACACAGGTTTCTCCTCTGCATGAACCTAAACCACAGCGCTGATGCGCAGAATGTGGAGGCTTCAACATGGATGAATGATATATGGTATGCTTGTGGTAGAAATGCATTGACAGGGGTAAAAGTAGGTCAGCTTTCCTGGAAAAACCTCCCGAGGGGAGAGGCCTGTCACAGATAGGAGTAAATAGACAGAGGAGGACCACCCCCTCCATGTTCACTATTATTATTCCCCCTCCATCTCTTTTCCCATTTTATCTTCCCCACACCAGACTCATTCCTCATGACCTCTTGCTCCCACACAAAATACATGCATTCTGTTTGCCCCTCTCCAGCAACACAAGACCCCACAAGCACATACCTCTAAATGCCAGATCAGATTCTCCACCCAGAGCTGAATTATTCAGTCTACATCATTTGTTACTTTGCCTGTATCGCAAAGTCACTCAGGGGATCTCACTCCATCAATCTGTATGAGCACTCGCATAACTCTCACTGCACAGAACAACAATAAATATAGAGACAATGAAGCTACCTGTTCTCATAATAAGCATTTCATTGATTTTTGAAGGAATTTACCAGCTTTTCTCCCCCTTTGTTTACATTAACTGAGAGGCAAGAGGATTCAAACTATAATGATTTCAGTGTCTCTGGTAGAAAGATGCTTCCGGTGCAAATGCGAACAGTCCACCTTGCTTTGTGCTTCTATTTACATAATAAAATTCAACAATAATTCCCTCTTAAAGTCGGAGTGAAGCAGAGGTTAGAATTCAGGGAGGGGTTTAGTTACAAGAGTCATTTAAATAAAAATGAAAGCATTTCTAGATTTCTCATGCATAATTTAATACACATTTCCCCCAAATCAAGCGAGCCTATCTGGTCTCTGAGTATAAACAAAGTTTGGCTGTACAGCAAGAGTTGTAATGGCCGTGGTGTTGAAGAGATTAATCAGGAGAACAGCGAGAAATACAGGCGCTGTAGCAGCTTCAAGACTATACAGCATCCAGGGTACATAGGCATAGTTAATTCTAATAACATATATTTAACCTGCTGGCTTTATTGGGAATTTGTGACAAAATAAGTACATTCAGAGGCAGTATCTCCTCTAGTTGGCACACAACTTTTAGGGGTTAGGTTTCAGTCCAAAGTTGGCCAGACAGGTGAAACACTTGCTTTGTTGATTCAGAATGCAGCTATGAGTGTCTCTAAATCCTAAAATATTCATGGATTTTATGAAGTTACTGGTCAAGCCACCCTCCTGTCTACACAACAAACGGACACCCGGGGACATAATCTAATACCTGGGCACAAAGTAATTCATATTATGGCCAACCAGGTCAGAGAGAGACCCTCTTTTAGAATTTAAGATCCTGAAATGAAATGTGGAGCTAAAAGAAAAACGAAAGCTGAAAGATGGCTGCAGAGGCTGTCCTGTTAGATGTGTCAACAAGGGCTAAGATGTGCTGGTTTGGGGAAGAAGGAAACCAGATAAACACTGATTTTAAAATAGTTTGGTCAGTAGTTGCACCTGTAGTATGACCAATAAATTTCTGCTATATGCAATCTTTTAAGACATCTCTAAAGATACACCACAGCATCACAGAGCACAAGTGAGAAACCAAAAGTGCAGACACAAGTGTTGGATATAACTCTTTCATCATGATTCATCTCAAAGGGATGGCTAAATGCCAAGTGAAGCAGGTCATTCAGTCCTTTGCTCTGTGGGCAGAGGAAAGAGTAGCCAGGTCCAAACTGAGAGGCAGGAGGTGGCAGCAGGACACGGCGGGTTCAGCAGTGCAGAGCAGCAGACAAGATCTTAAAAGGAAGGTGTGGCTGTTCGAATGGTTTGATTAACAGTCGCAAATTCCCTTTAAACCCAGTCTGCTGGGGGTCAGAGCACCGTGTCACTGTGAGGGCGATGACGTCTCACTGAGTGTTTCACCGCTGCAGCAAGACTCCATCTCTGACACAAAACATATGCAGCACACAGCATACGCATAAGAGGAACACGAGACAAAATCTGACCAAAAGAGTGAGAAGATGGTGCAGCGGATAAGACCCTTGCCTCTAATAAAGTGAACCTGTTGACCTGGGAGTGAATCTCAGCTGAGCCCCTCAGCCCCCTGAGGGTCTCAATAAAAAGGAAAAATATTGGACAAATAGAGCACAGAGGGGTGAGACAAGTGGAGCAGAAAACATCCCATAAATCCTCGAATCCACTGCCACTGGCTTATAAACCCCTCAAAGTAACAAAAAGCTTGAGAGAAGGGCCACAGTACGCTAAAAGCACCTGCAATGCCGGTGCCCTGCAGAGTGGAGAGAGACAGAGAGGTGAAGGCAGTGTCACAGCAGCACTTACATTGACTATGGCCTCCTTTGTCTGAGCCATGTCGGATATGACGCCATCAGTGATGATGAGCAGGACAAAGTACTGAGATCCATCCTGCACTGCTGCTGCATACCTGAAACAGAGGAATCATCAGCACCGAGCAGTTTAAGACACACAGGCCATGTTGAAGTAATGCAAAGTTGAAAACAGGTGCAGACTACATTCACGGATTCACAGAAAACTCAAGCAGAGAGAAAAATGTATGAGCAGCAGAGCAGAAACCACTGTGTCACAGATTGCAAAAAAAACTTCTGATCTTCAGACACAAACTCCCCCTCCGCCCAGCATACAGCACAAAAGCTCAATATAGACATGTAAAGACGTAAAATATGTTGCATAGCTCTTCACGTCTCAGAGGTCTATCCAGACTTTGTTACGAAACCCATCAGAGACACCAAAGTGAGTGTGGCCTAGTTTCAATCGCCCATCGCTGGCTGCTGGCTATGAATAATTTATTAAACTGTTTATGCAAGTGCTGCAGTCTTATTCTTTCAGAACAGTATTGATTGCTGTGCACTCGACTGACCAGACTTGATGAGCAGGAGGGGAGAAGAACGTGGCAGATCACCATGAGGGCCAAGGACAGGTCAGAGGTCGGCCCTCACTCTCGCTTGCAGTCAGGTAAATTTGACTGTGAAGCCCTGACATTTTAATCAAAGTGAATGACAAAGCTAAGAGTGATGACCAGTGTTTAGGAGATTAAAGAGACATTTGTCTTCCTCATCTGATCCCTGACAACAGTGGCCACACTCACGGGAGACATTTGACCACATTAGCTGAGTCATAACTGTAGCACTAAACACAATATTGTACTATAGTCTACAGATTCCTCCATAGATGAGAACATAGTACTGATACATTTTACTGGCATCCAATACATCAGAACACTGTCCGCTTTCATTAACGAATCAGCTTTCTGCTCGTGCTTCATTCACAACCCACGGTTAAAATACAGGAACTGCTCAACACTCAATGTTAACATCTGTTTCTGGTCCTGTAGAGTCACTTTAATCTTTTCATCACTGGTTTACTGGATGACCTATTTCACTCGTTCTGAATAGCTGAGACACTCTAATGGTCTGCAACATCTTTGTGAATAATTTTCAGTATTTGAGTTTTACTGCACTTTTCGTTATAGTGCACCCTTTAGGCAAAGAGACTGTAGAGAGTGTAGTTTCATAAATGCATAAAGGCCCCAATTGCTTTCAACCCAGACTATTCAAAGCCATAATGTGACATTTTTATTGGGCATAAAATCCTTATTAGATTTTTATTTATTTATCATTTCTATTCCTTGAAATCATGAAAAGAAGCCTGCGCTTGGTCTGGACTTTTGTCCTTATTCTTGTGTGTATGTGTGGGTAGTGAGCGGGACTGCGTGGGGTGTCTGTGTGTCTCCTCTTGTTTTGGGAGAGGACATCTTTCTGTTCTAGCTGAAAAAAGGTAATAAAATGTCCAAGTTTATTAGATTGAGGAATGTAATAAACTAAATGGTTTATAACACAGGATAACATAATTGTAAGCAGATCTAAGTGTTCATTAACATCCACAACATCCTCCTGTGGACATACAAAAGTGGAGGCTGGTGAATAAACAGATAAGTGACAGCATAAAAAAAAACTATGGTTAACTAATATTATAAAATATGCCATTATGAGGAAAGTTGTAACTATTTATAATTATTGTACATTGATCAACCTGTCCTAATAGCTAGAAAGTATCCTTATATCTGCTTACGACATTCAACATTATTGTGCATTAAATGTTTATATAGTGATGATAAATGCTAAATGGGATTAAAATGTTAACGAAGCAGAAATACAGGGAAATGCTGGAAATTGAAATGCAAGTTCAGGCCCAAAGTGGACAGAGCTGCGTCCAAGTGTGAGTTATTAATATTCAAGTAGAAGCCAAGTCATGAGTCATCATTACAGGGAACTCAGCAGCAGCTTGAGTCCGAGGTCGGGGGTGGGACAGTGTACACCTGTGCCTTATAATTTCACTACTCTTGAGGAGACCATTTTCAATAAACCGGGTCTGCTGTGTATTTAATGTGATGGAGCCCCACTCGTAGACACAGCTGACAAAATTCACTTTGAGTAATTCCATTTGCAGCTACAGGAAGTTTGACTTGGTGAATTAAAGCATGTGGTGCCACACTGACAGGAAAGCTCATTTACTGAACAGTGTCTGAAAGGCTACATGACGTGAATTCATTTACAAGTCCCCTGCCAATCCCACCACCTTACCTTTAAACTCTTGCCACACTGGATGTCTGAGAAGCAACGTAGCATCTGCACTGCATATGCCTGATTACCATTTCTATTCATCTCAGCCCAGCAGCTGATTGTTTATTCTTCCTTCATTTCTGCTGAATCCACAGAGAAACCTTCACTCACTGTCTTAATGCCTCTGAGCCATGTCTCCCCGCTGAAGATCATTTACAGATCGACTCTCACAGAACGAACGGCTGTGCCCTGTGATCTTCACTGGGACAGGTATTTGTGCATGTACCTTGCCACATGATTAACAACAGGAGCGAAGTTGGTGGGTCCATACAGCTGAACCGTCTTAAGGCTTTGATGGTAAGCTTCGAGAATCCCCTCCATGCCGGTACAGTACGGATTCTCAATGTTGCCATTCTGAGAAAAACAAAAAGGAAACATGAATGGAGCAGGAACAACAACAGAAGTCTAGTTTTCTATTATATTTTTCTAATCTGGGAATACCAGAGGGCTTGACAGAACAATGAACAGTTGATGTGAACAGCAATTAGTCTTTCAGTAGTACCATAACATGCCTATGAGAGTTATCGAGTAACTTTATACCCTTTAGACTGAAAAGCAGAGTTTTCCCCTCTTTTCAGTCAATATTTAGCGCCTTATGAAATCTGCTTGCATTTCCAAATTATTTAAGCACATTTTGTCACCAAAAAGAGTGCCTGAACATTAATATTTCAAATAATTTTCCACAATTCAGTCAGAAAATATTCTAAATGTAATGATTATCATTGAATTTGATGTAACACAGCCTTGTTTTTTTGTCCAGTGGATCTTCTGCAGACAGCCTCCTGATGCAGCTGGAACGCAGCGGGGAAGCAGCTCTGATGGAGACTACTCTCACATTCGAGCTCCTCCCTGTTTACAGTGCTTGACCAGAAACAGCATTTTCATTTTTCCCAGTAGAATATTTGAATCTACGCATACAGCCATTAAGTCTTCAACACACTCACATCCTTAATCTGCCCATGTGGTTACACTTCTGAGAGTTTGTTGAAGTGATGAGCTCTTGCTAGCGTGCTGCCTGTGTGTGTGTGCGTGCGTGCACACACACAGAATCGTTTTTATCTCCGCACTGTGAAAAAACACTTGTAATGCTTGGGAAAACCCTCATGTTTACAACTTGCATACACATTTTGGCAATTTCCACAATATTCTTTCTTTTACAGCTGATTCTGTTTCTATTGCCAGTCTCTGCGATACCATCTGTGTTTTCTACGCTGTGGTTTAAGGTCTTTGTGTTCAATAAAGACATGTATGGCTATTCAGTGTATAGCCAAGTATGCTTTGTAGTGTTTTCTGATTTCATTTTGTATTTCTAAATGTAGACTGCAAGTGAGACAGCTGAAGTCTGTCGACATTTGGACAGCTTTCAAACGAAGGTAAGCCAGGCTGAACACACTTATGGATGAATCTGGATGAAAAGACATCACTCTAAGTAGTATTTCACACCATGTGCAGAGGTGATGTAGCAGCTGGGTGTGTTCTCAGGACACATTTGACCACATGTTCATCAGACTTGTATCTTGAAAGCCATAGAGGTTTAGCGCTTCATCATAAAATGTGGAGCGTGGAGTTACTCTTTAAGGGCTGACTGACTTTTGGGAAACATTCTTTGCTTCTAGAGATGTGCTTGTCAGACATTGCGTCAAAGCGTTGCTTCCTTTGAGGCACATTTCAAACCACACAAATATTTCAGCCAGGACTGTAACTTTACTTTAAAAATCACTTACAAGACTAGAGCATGAAAGAATGAGGCTTCAATTATATGGTGAGATGAATCTTAATTTGCAAATTTTAATGGAAACATGGAGTGATGCAGACGTTACCCTGTAGACAGACTCCTCATTAGGCTGCACTATGCAGCAGCCAGAGCACATTAGCTGGCTGAGAGAAGCCAAATTGATTTAAGAATCTTTCAGCCTTACAGAACCTAATTTGCACTATAAAAGGTAAATGAAATTCACTCTGAATTATGCATGTCAGAGGTGTAGCAGCATTCATCTCAAAATGCACACATCCATATTGCAACATACTTGTACATACATGTTGAAGAGCATGAAAACACAAACAAGCAGTCACACTCAAAGATAAGCTCCACTGGAAGGACCAGAAAGTATTTTCACAAAAAGTCACATTAACTATTAAAAATACTGATGACGAATTACAACCTGAAAGAGCGTCTGAAATAACCCCATAGTTTACTCACCAGAGGGAACTCATGGGAGACTCTCCCATCAGGGGGCAGCTTAGCACCGAATCCCAGGGCAGGGAACATCTTATCACTGTCATAGTCCTGGATGATCTCTCCCACAGCCTTCAGGGCCATGGCATAGGCATTCATCTGGTACGGGTTCATGTAGTGCAGTGAAGTGGACTGGGATGGATTTCCTTCCAAGACAAGAGAAGTCAGAGTCAGTGATGCAAACCATGAGACGAAGACCGAAATGACAGCTGCAACTGGAGAAATATCGAATGAGCCAAGACTAAATTGGATGTTCTGAAACAGAGGTGAAGAAATTGCTAACACTTCTGGATCGATTCCCTCTTATACTGGCATGAATCAATAGCAGTCAGAATATCACATGCAGTTTGATGGAAGAAGAGAGAACGGTCACGTTGAAATGTTTGAATGTATATGAAGGATATGAATTGACTGCTTGTGGATGGAAGAAGTATTTTTATTATTTATTGAATGACAAGTGTCATAGTGTAGAAATACTCAAAGTAATACTTCTACCTTCAAAAGTTAAGCAAAAGAACAGAAGTATAAGCTTCACAATATACTTTAAACACAGAAGTGAAAGCACTTATTGTGCAGAATGGCCCATTTCAGATGTTTCAGGTCATGTTCATGTTCCAGCTGCTAAAGGTGGAGCAAATTTACAACCCAGTCAATCCCAAAAGTTGGACGCTGTGTAAAACATAAATGAAAACAGAATTTAATCATTTGCAAACAATCTCAGTCTTAAGTTGTTCCTGTCCCAACTTGTTCGAAATGTGCTGCTGCCATCAAATTCAGAATAATCACATATTTACAAAAATCAATGAAGTTGTTGAAATAAAGCATTAAATATATATCGTCTTTGTGCTGTGGTGACAGGTGACAGCTTCATGATTTTGGCAGGTTTCAAGTCATGAGCTTGTGGCCAAACCACTGCTGTTATGGACCTGTCAGCATCCTGTGAGGATGTACTGGCAGCTATGGGCATGGTTCAGGTGTGACGAAAATCAAGAGCAGCAACTGTTCATTCAAAAGCAACAATGGTGGCTCCTACAGACGTTAGCGTAGATGTTGCTACAGCGTCAGAGCTCTCTATGGGACTGTAATTTCCTCACTGAAAGAGGAGCGAAGAACACCAGCGAAAGCTTTTCTCGATGGGAAAAATAGCTTCATTGTTCTCCAGACGGGCTTCGGCAAGACTCCTGAAACATCATATTGTTCATTGACTTGATTGGTTGAAGTTAGCCCATGATGGACGGCGATAGACAGATGGTTCATCCAATCACCTGCCAAGTATTTTTTGAAAGTGCCGACCCTTTCCAAATACTTTCCATGGACAACTTCCCAGATGGTTCTGTGGAACGAACCATCTGGTGCATCAGGTTATGTCATTAGGTAAAGGATTAGAGAAGGAGCAGGGAGATAGATGACAATCTGTATCTCTGCATTTGTACAGTTACTCACGAATATACCATGTCACTACAGAAACTACAAAATGTGGCATTTGAGCCGTCTCCTTAAGCACACAGCCTTGTGTTTGCTTGTACTTTGTCCTGGATACAGCATTTTATTTCACCTTTTCTAAATGCAGCTTATAATTGATGTCTTCTCTCCCTCTCTGTCCACTTTAAAAAATCTAATTACACGTACTTGACTATGTGAATCATTCAATAAAAAGGTTTAACAAGAAAAATGATTATTACAAGCAGTTAGAGAACTCCAGGCCGCTGTTTGATTCATGGAAAATGCCATAGTCATACATCAGAGGACGGAAATGGAAGCAGAGCAGGGTGATGGTAGTCAAAACACTCACCATTTGATGCAGTGAAATCAATGGCCACTGTGAAGTGAATCTGAGTCCTGAAACAGATAAATGGGGAAAGGATGCTGTTAACAAAAGAGAGGCAGGAAAACTCAGTTTAATGAGGCTCTCTCTGGTTTCACTGTGCTCTCTGCTCTACCTCTCATCTGAGAGGAGGGGTGACACATCAAAACCCCAAACAGAGCTGATAATACACCTTCACTGTCTGTGCAGCATTGGATCTAATCAGGTTTTTATTATTCAGTTTGATGAAAGAGAGCATACATTTGCTGATGGTCAAACAGCATCTGAAGCACGTATTTGATCTTTAAATAACACACAAACACACATTAATGAAGGCAGATCAATTTCTCACATGGTCTCCACAAACACATACTGAGTTGCTGCAGCTGCTTTAATGATTATTTACGAGGCACAAGTGCTATAAAAAGAAAATAATCCCAAATCCTCACCAGATGTTTGGACTATTTACCTTCTCTTTTCACCGTATATGAGCATTTACACAATCCTATACACTGTGCACCTGATGGTGCAGCACAGTCACCATCACGACCTTCGTCTTCATGGTAATCACCATCATTGTCTTTGTTCCACTTGCTAGCTGTTGTATGATCAATGGAAAATTTGAGGTCTTCCATTCACTGCATCAATCTGCAAAAGCAGCCTCACAAAATGCCCGAAAACTGCTGCATATTTTTTATTCATGAGCTGGTAATAATAGCCAAAACCTTGAAAAGAAACGACACACGGCCTAACTAGTCTCTGCTGGGTTTGTGCATTTCCCCAGAGAGACAAACGAAGAGTGAAGGGAAGGGGGGCTTAGATCAAAGTGTGTGCTCTTTCATTGTGATTAACACTGATTGCCTTTCCTGACTTCACCTCCATTCAGAAATTCCCACAAGCATAGTATTGAAGATAATGGCGACTTCCTCCTGGGGAGACTCTGACCCCAGCTCATTAATCAGCATTGAGCTGCAGTGCTCAGCTGACAAAGGGGAATTGTTACAATGGCATACTGCCTGAATCTGAAAGTCTCTACTGATTTCTATGGTTAGCTTTGAATGTTTGGCTAGAGAAGCAAGGTGGTGAGTTCGAGTTAAGGCAGAGTGCAGGACTGTCAGTCAAACTGCCAATTAGGTCATGAGAGCATTACCTGGAAGTTCACCTGAGACAGCAGCTGCTAAACTCTGCAGTAAGTGGAAATACCCACAACATAATCCATTACTTCTTTTATCTGTTCATAGGGACACAGCGTTGGCCAGTGTCACATTTATACCACTAATGGCCTAAATCCATTGACAACCCACAGTCCTTTTATAAAAACACACAAGACACTCAAATACGGACAAACACTAACCTGATCGTACAAGTTGATGATACAGATATAAATAGTAGTGCTGTTAATTAATCAATCAACAATTGTGAGAATTATTTATCAAGCTGAAATGTCCATTTCCAGCTCAAAGTAGGGAGTTTGATGCTTTTTTTCTGGTTTCCATCATAAATTGAATATCTTTGGGCTTTGGACTGTTTTGAACATCAATCATCAGGCTCTTTGAAATCACGATGGCCATTTTGTTACCAGTTCCTCATATTTTACAGAGTAAATCAATAACTTATTAAACATATGAAGAATCTACAGATTAATTGAATGGCCTTTTAATAATAGGTATTTATTGATCACCCAGGACATGTCTCATCTGCTGAGTCATAAACTCAGTATAATCCAGAGTTGGCAGGAGTGAGAAAGTGTCTTTCTGGAGGATTTACAGGAGATCACCTTTGAGTTGATCTCACTAGAAACCCTGACAGATTTCACCAGCTGACGGATCAGCTGAGGAGCTTTTCTAGAGAAATTTAGTGTCTGGTGCTTTTCTGCTGGAGTTATCGAAACTTTTCAGCCCAGTATTTTAGGAATTTTGTCCAGAACTGAGCGAAGTCACCTCCATAATTTTTCCCCAACCTAAAATTATACCTATGCACAGAGCCTCATGCTAGTTGAGGTAAGCACAGAAGTCATATGGTTGAAATCTTGACAGCGCTGTCCGGCCAGTGGTTCAAACCTCTCTGAAGTTTGGTCTAACAGCTGAACTTTATTTAAGTATCCCCTTTTAAAAACAAAGTTACAAAGTGCTTTAAAATAAAAACATGATAAACGTAAATAACATCCAGAAGACATAAACAAGATAATATAATTTCAATAATTTCACTATATACCTTAAGTAAAAGAAACCGAGATTTCCAGGGAGGGGCTTCCACAACTGTGAAGCCCAAACAGCGACAGCGACGAGTCCAGGTTTTAGAGCCATTAGAGCCCTGCCAGAGGGTCTCAAGCAGCAATCAGGCTCTGAGAGAGTTAGCAAAGCACAGGCAGGAGCCAGATCGTTCAAGGCTTTAAAAACAAGCAGTAAAATCTTAAAATCAATTCTAAAACTCACTGGTAACCAGTGAACTGTGACTGGTTGCCTCTCTTAGTACGTGTTAAAAGCCTGGCAGCAGGGGTTTTTATCAGCTGCACTCTGGATGATTTTGCCTGCCAGTACCAGAATAAAGTGCGTTGCAACAGTCAAATCAGGCAGATATAAAAACACAGACGACCTTTTCCAAGTCTAGGAAAGGAATTGCCTGATCTTGTTTAGCTGTCTCAATTGGGCAAAGGCTGGTTACACCACTTTAGTCACCTGAGCATCAGGACAATTCTGAATGAAAAATAACACGGGCCTGTTCTCAAGCATTATTAGATAAGGTGGCCAGAGCAAAGGAGAGAATATCAATGGTGCTGGTGCTGGGGTTAGAGTTGTCATCTCCACTCTACTATCCTTCTATCTCACTCTGTACAGTGTTTTTCCACTAGGATTCACTGATGAACAGGTTCAGAAATCAGTTGTGTCCCTTTCTATTAGAGAGTGAAACAAACAGACCAACAGACCATGCACACACACGGTCCTCCAGGGATCAGTAATCACTGCTAGCTGTCTGTAGCTTGCTGCAGGAAGAGTTACACTGCCTGTCACACATATGTCTGTGTTCAGCTGACTGACTTGCAGAGCTTGCTTGTTCCCCCCTTTATTTCACTCGTAACACGCAGTGGGGATTTGTTTGAGCTGAACTCACAAATTATTTTGAGACTAAAAAGTCAATACAGATTAATGTTGACTGATGCTGCAGTATTGTCTGTTTTGTGGGTCTCCTCGCAAAGAACCACTGGCTGCTGGCTGCTCTGCTGTTACTATATTTATCCCTGCTATCCTCACATCTAAAGTCCTTGAGAGCAAGTAATCTTTCAGTCATCTTTCATTTTTTAGACACTTCTGTGAGTGATGTATTGCTGTGTGGACAAATTAATGTACCATCACTATTTCCTACATCTGATCAGGAGTTCATAAATCTGACACCAGCCTTTAAATGGCCTCTTCCGACCTGATTCAGTACAAATCCTCCAGAACAGGCAGTCCAATAATTCCCTATGGGCTTCACGCTGTCCTTTCATATCATCACTAACTCGCTCAACATCTCGTCTTCCCTCAGATTTGTTCTCCGTTAGAACGGCAGCTCCTCAACCAGTCCATGCATCACCTTGAATCGCTGCAATAGTTTAAAATAGGTACAAACATATCAGTGTTGTATTGACTTTTCCCTTCCAGTTAGACAAACACCATATGGCAGGAGACTCTGTCATGTGAAATCCCTGCAGGCTTGGCAATCTCAGTTGGATGGGATATTGTATGTAATGTAAAACAAAGACTGCTGCAACAGTACACCTACAACCTCATCAGTATGTGCTGGAAATCTGCCAAACCCTGACTACATCAATGAGCTGACTGGCACAGTGCACAGTATAATGAATTGCAGGCAGATATACACAAAGCTGTCGGTTTGGTTACAGAAGTACATGAAAGATAAATACAGATTTTTATTTCTTCATCATAAAATGTAGTTAATTTTACTATACAGTCTAAAAAAGAGCAGTTCACTAATCTTAAAATTTCCTTTTTTAGTTCCTGTGATAGACACCTGATACTTTCTGATCTTCATTTGTCCTACAATGCACACTGTGCTTTACTGCCTTATCTCTGACTAATGTTCAATTAGGGACTCTTTATTCCCTTTAAGGCTGCATACAGCCCAATAAACCACCACCAATCACTGGAGGAGGGCAGCCTGTATGTAGCCCGAGAGGCAAAAAAAAAGTCCATCAGGCACAAGCTTTGCTGGAATAACTGACAGCTACTCAGCAACTCAGATCTTCTCTCAGCTGGACTTTGGTGGCTGCTCAGTGGGAGAACAATGTTCAGAGAGATTTTATTTATGAAAATCAACCTGAAAGTATAAAAGTATAAAAGTGAGGGGGATGACAGCAGGGTTTTAAAAAGCAGCGGCACCCCCAATGGAAATTTCACCGTTGAATATTTAGTATGTGGCAGTAATAGTGGCTGTAAAACAAAATACAACAAAGGTCAGGGAAGGCGAGGGTGACTGCAACACAACTGTGTCAAACATAAATTCCACTGAAATGCTCTGCCTCCTCTTCCCTGTAAACTCAAACAAGAACAGGACCAACGGTGGTCTGATGTCACAATGAAACACCCAAACTGAGTCGTCCAGCACACTGAAATCTGAAACATCAGCACCACCTCTCTGCTGCACTTTTGCAAGGTGAACAGATAACAAACCACTGTGCATGCAGTGAAATACAACCTGGCAACAGAATGACTGAGAAATATCTAAAGAATCAGTGAATATCAGAGGGCAGCAAAACACAAAAAGAAAAGAAAATGGTGTGCTCCTGTGAAAATGGAATTCCACAGTCTGACCACACAGCAAACCAAAATGAAACTGGAAAAAAAACAGGATCAATTTCTCTTATTTCAGGACAACAGGATACTTTGAGATGAAACTATTAAACCTTAATAAGATCTTCACACAATAGAGGCTCCGCACAAGCCATTACACGGCTGATCTCACTGCAGATTTAATTTAAAAAGAAACATTTCAACATGTGATGAAAAGAATATAAATCTTTCATTAGCCTCTCAGAAGCAGCACAGTATGTGGCTTTTGGACATTAATTACCTCTATTTGACTATATCTCTCCTCCAATTGAACGCTAATGAAAATTTATGAAAAACCAATTCAGTGTGAAACCAGTCAGGATGTGATGGTGCGTCTGGAGAAGAAATTGCATTTTTGCCCTCTGCTTCAAAAAAATCATCTAAAATGCATCATGTTAGTTATCAGCTGTTAGAAAGGAGCAGCAAAGCAAACACACATGAGAGGAATCAATAGCAGGAATCTAAAGTACCAAATTTGGGTCTTAGATGTGATTTTTTTTTTCAGCCTGATGCAGCTTCTGCTCATTTCTCATCATCTCTCTGGGTTGGCAGACATGTGGGTTTAGCTTCTTTTTTTTTTTAGCTGTTTTGTCTGTTTTTTTGGTATATGAGTTGAAGAAAAGCCTTCTCCTTCGCCCAGCTACAGTGGTACAGATGCCAAATCAAAACTAAGCCATCCATTGGACAAACACTGACTGTGCTCTGTGCCAGAACTCATAAATTGCAAATGTTGTCCCTGCAGATGTGAACGCATAAAATATAAACAAAGGCAGAACCAAACCCAATCTGACTGAAAAATATATATCATATTATAGAACATATATATTGCCAGTTACGATTGACCAGAAACATCATGTCAGTGTAAGACCAGGACATAACGGAGGGACTCACTACGTTAAGAGAATGCGTTTGTTGGAAATGTGCAATAAATTGTTTGCTTGGAAGGCTCACATCTTATTTTTTGCTCTCTAGCCAATTAAAACTTCTTATCATTAGAAGAAACATACATTTAATCTTCACTGGCCCTTTCCCAACACCCGCTGCATGTTTGACCGTCCCAGTGGGACAAATGTTTTTGTTTCTAATGAGTTTTCTCATCCTCAGTTGAAGGGTTAAGGTTACAGGCTGTGGATGCTGTGAAGCCCTTTGAGACAGTACCAGCTATTACGGGACCGAACTTGATGAACACTCAGTGGAGAATAGACTCTAACTATAAAGACTGATAAGACTTCAAAGTAGCCTAAAGGTTTTCTAGTTTAATTGAACAAAACAGAAGCTGCTTTTCCTGAACTCTCTTCAGTTAAACACTGTAAGTCTGGTGTTTCATTTTCCATGGATACAGTTAATCTTACCCATCATGGATAAGCAGCACGCTCATTATTTCATCCCTCCACTGCCAGCACTAGTAATCTTGTTTATTTTCTTCATCAGTCTGTCATGCAATCTGCTCCAAGCAGAGTCTGTTAAATGCAATTTCTTTTTTTTGTTGTTGTTGTTTGTCTGTTTGTTTTTCTTACTTGATAGATCAGGTTATTTATGAATGTGGAGATTTGACAGTGAAATTATATCGTTACAGCTGTATGACAAATCTCTAAGCCACCGTAGCTCCAATAGATCATGGATATCTATTGGATAACAGCGGCGCACAAATAATATCTTAAAATAGTAATAGGCTTGTATATCCAACATATAATGGCTTGGAGATGGTGTTCTAGCAAGCCGCTGGCTCATAAATAGACACCAAGGGACCAAAGGGAAAGCCATATACTCATAAATCACACACAATCTTTCTATTTTCAATTACATGAATCAATGTTTTAGCTCACACTGCAGGCCTTCTTCAGGGGAAAAAAAAGCCTGAATAGGTGATTCTAATCAGCGGCAGTGTCAGCCATATAGAGGCCACCCAGAGCTGAGAAACACCTCCAAACACCACCGACATGATGACATCCAGCAGATGCAAAACAGAAAAACATTTAAAGAAACATCTGGATGCTTGAATACAAACCGAGCAATACATCTACAAAATAAAATACTGTCCACTGATGTTACACATATTGGATCTTAGCTGCAGTATTGGATTGTATTCATTCAGTACTGTGTGAAATTATTAGTGTAGAATTAATTTGGGTGCTTGTACTATTCAGAAACTTAAAAACCTCATTAAATACTACAATATATAATACATCAGTGTACATCCACCAAAATAATATAAATGCAATCAGTTGCCAGTATATTAGGTACAGCTAAAATACTACAAACCAGTTTCCAAAAACGTTGGGACTCTGTGTAAATGTAAATGGAAAACACAATGTGATGATTTTCAATACACTGAAAACCCATATTCAACTGAAAACAGCACAAAGACAACACATCAAATGAATTGAAAATTATCTCCTCGCTTGGAGTTCAATGCCAGCATCAATAATTTCTCAGCGTCAACATTTGATATGTGCTGTATATTATATTGTGCTGTTTTCAATAAAATATGGGTTTTCAGTGTTTTGAAAATCATCACATTAATGATGATTATGTTTACGCAGCATCCCAACTTTTTTGGAAACAGCAACCCTGTACAGTCCAAGAGCCCCTAAATCTACAGCCTTAAAGTTGAATGAGCACCTCTCTAGATCATTTACCAACTACAGCATATATACAAATTCAAGGAATTTGCGCCTGATGTACCATCCTCAGTGCACTTACACAAGAATAGACGTGCAGCTAAGAACAAGGACACAAATAGCTGAACAAAAAAAGCTAAAGAATGATGAAGAATAACAACGGTCAGGACTGTAATGGATACAAGTCTGTGAAAAACAAAAGCTATAAGAAGTATATGTAAAAAATACTAATGACAAGCAACATACCTTAAGTCAAAGTCTATATATGTTATATGACCAGGCTAGAATATCAGGGATGACTGAAACAAGGCCATAGAAAAAAGTAGAAAAGAAAAAAAGGATGCAACACATGGAGCGATTCAGTGTGTCACACACTCACAGCACTGCCATTCCTCTGAAAGGCCACACACACATATCAGGCTGACTAAGAGGAAGACAAAGACACCAGGAATTAATAAATGGAAAAAATAACTGCATGAAGAATTGAAATTATTAGCGAATGTGTGAGCGAATTCTTGAACCCCTGTGGTGAGATCTAAAAAGTCGGGTGCTGTGGGTGTAGGTCGATTAATTAACATAATGAGTAAAAGTTAATGTTGCCTTAAATCACCTGCATGTGGAATATTTACATCAATAAATCACTCGTAAATGAAGTTTGACAGCACAGTCTAATGGCCACAAAAAATACACTTAAGTTGGTTTATGATCTGTCTCAGGTGACAATCTGGCACAAAGACCAAGGTGACAGTTTATAGCAAAAAGATAAGAGCCTCAGTCAAAACATGAAAATACAAAAGGTAGAGATTGACTTGGCTTACAGTACACAGACACTTGGAGATAAGACTATCACTGACCCATTCTGCATCTGCCATAACTGTCATGTTTTTGATAGTATCTTCCAGGCAAATCTTATCTCTGCAGCCCCTCACGTGAATTTTAATACATGAGGATTTCCACTGTTGAGATCACATCTCAAAGAAAAACATTAGGGAGACAATGACAACAGACGGCGCAGAGGCTGCGGCAAGTCTTTCATGATGATTTAAAGGAGCTCCAGAGCAGACATCACAACACAGATGCTGGAGAGATTTTCTTTCAGGGATTTCATATTTTTTTAAATTGCCATGATGATGATGATGATGATGAGTGTTTTTAAAGTAAATGAGTTTTCTCTTGCAAGCACAACACTCAAACCACACAAAAGAGCTGATGAGCCTTTAACATGTCCAAGTGCCACTCTCCATAATGCTTCCCTCGCTGTGCTGGGTCACATTACTTAGCGGCATAATCTCTCTCTCATTTGGGCTTGAAACAGTTTCATGTGAAGATGACCACTTTTCTCTCATCCTGATGGACAAACGGCTGTTTCAAATGTCAATCTGATGGCTTTTTGAGTTACAGAACTGAGATTAAGTAAAAGTAAGATAAACGTGTGCAGCCTTTGACAGGAGCTGCATTAACAAATAAAGCAGCTCTTTCAGCAGGATGTAGGTTGAACCTCTCATTAAAAAGATGAACATTTGTCATATAAATACTTTTCCTTACATGCTTCCTACACATGTTGTCTCCCTTGGATAAAGTCCAAATTGATCCCCTGAGAAGAGCCTTTCTCTGGGGAACTATCTATAAATATGTGAGGCTTGCTGGTTTATTAATGAACAGACGGCTCACCCTCGGCTCAATAACACCAGCAGCAGTGTGTTTTAATCAGTCAGTAAAACAGCAAAACACATAGACAACCAATAAGAGCTGTTAACGCTTGAAGCAGCTCCATCTTTAGGAAATGTTTTCTTTTGGTGAGTGCTGGATTTGGTGTATTGTACATATTACAGTAAAGCAGACTTTTCTCAGCACTCTGGCCGCTCTGTATAAAGCCATCTGTCCAAAATGTGGGCAAGATCTTTGATGGTGACATCTTTGATCAACAGCTCAGCGGAGGAAAAAAGACATTCTACACAGCTCATTATGTTGTGATATTTCTTTGGATTTTCCCTTCATGAAATTTGACTTTCTGTAGATATTTTCATTTGGTGTATGAAAGTATAATCCAATAAAATGGCACAATGTGGTCTTAAAACAGTTTGCAGACAAGTTGGACTTATTTGTCTTATTTTAGAGGCTCATTTGGGACAGACTCATTGCAGACATTTGTTATTCCACAAAATCTCTAATATCCCACGCATTTATGAACAGTGTGTTATCTCATACTGTGAGTACGTACATGCCCCAGAATCAGTAAATCCCAGTGCTCATATTTAGGCTACTAACAACTCGGGTAAGTGTTTGTCTGAGTTTTTGTGAATATCAAATGAAGATAAATGCACTAATAAAAGAACTCAAAACTCCAATAACTGAAATATACTTATTTGAAACTACAGTGTATTAGCACTTATTGTCTATGGTCCTGCCTCCATCTCAGTGTCTCAAGGACAAATTAATCAGAGGTGAACATGTCACACAGGTAAGGGATGTACACTGTTACTTAGTGTATGTGTAGATACAGTGTGTGTGTGTATGTGTGTGTGTCCATTTATGTGAGCTGGAGCGAGACCAAGTGGACAGATCTGGGACACTCAGCCATCAGTGGCAAAGCAGCAGAAAACTAAAACCAGGGCAGCCACTGATCCACTGAGAGACATTTCCATATGTGACAGGTTTTCCGCCCCTTAATGAAGCTCTCAGATCTTCTCCATATTTTATCATAGTCATTCATATTCATTGACACCGTAGTTGTGAATGTGGACAAGATTGTCTCCTTTGGGGCCATGCTTCACTCACATGTGGAAACTTCCAGGCGAGCCAGTAACTGCAGTCAACGGTGAAACTGAAGACAACGTGGATGAGTGCTTGCAGTGCAATGGGCAGCAGGGGAGCCGAAGTAATGCATTTAAATCTGCTGTTTTAAATCTCTCGGCACTCTCTAGCTTATTTCCACGTATTAGTCACCATGAAGACATGTTTACAATGCTGACAACACTCACTTATGTTGTCTGCTGTTTGTCTGTCTCAGACTATGTAACTCCCAACATGTCCTGATATTCTAGTATTGTATCTATGTAAAGGTGAAGCTACAGAATGAGTTCAGTGAAGCGTGTTTTTTTGTCTCACTGCCTCCAGGTGTGCAGTTTTTTCAGTGTTGTACCAAAGCTGCTAGTGGAGTTCTTGGTCAACCACGCTGGCTTCCTAAAATACACCAGCAGGCAACATAATGGATTATATAACCTTTCATTTTTTCAGTTCTTTTTCTTTTTTTTGTGATACAATAGAGAGTTGAGAGGCAGACCCGGCCCATTTAAGTTAGGTGGCCCACATCTTAGACCACCAGGCTGATGTTACACCCCCAAATCACATTTTATATCATGCTGCAGTTAAAGCATATCAGCAGGAAAAAAAATCCACTGTTGGATTGCTGCTTCATGAAATGAACCTGCGCTATGTATTCTCACAAGAGAAGCGATGCAGCCGGGGTGTCTTCAAGGACAAGGTGGTTGTTGTGTGATGTTTATGCTAGCAGCAAGATGAAAACACCCACCATCACACTGGGACAGTACAATACTGTGTTCATGTCAACAAAGACGGATGGAAGAGATGGAAAAGATTCCCATGTTAACAACCTGCAAGCATTCGCATCATCAAGATCGCTGTATGTTTCCAGATTTGGTCATGCGTGACTTAAAATGCGGTGCATAATAACACTTCTGTATTATTAAGAGCCTCATGGAGTGTCTCCAGTCTTAATTACATGCATGTCGACATTAAAGCTATTTACAAGTTGGAGACGTACAGTAACTATAATACGACATGAAGGCTGCACAAAGGATCTCCCTGGAGAACCTTACATGCTGTTCACACTGGAACACGTCCTCCATTCTCCCTGGTCTATTTCAATTTGAATGGTGCTGAAACAGCTTTAATGGACTACACACGCAGAGCACAAGCACATAATGGATACCAACGTAACCAGTAGCTAAATTTATCCTTTACAGTAAGCGAGAAGTTGCGGAGTTTGTGACAGACTGTTGTTGTGTTTATGGAGCTGACATATGTTGAATAAAAGTAATTCATGTCTCCAACATAATTAAAAAGTCTATTCTTGGTGTATGTGCATGGGGCTTTTCAAACTCCACTTCACACTTGTGGGAGTTACATACTGAACTACAATTGACTTCCAAACTTTCCACCTTTAGCAGGTGAATGTGAAAACAGCCTTCAAACTCATCATTCTGCACAGCGAAGCTCAAACACGCCCGTGAAGTAACAAAACACATGTCTGAGTGGAGGGGACCTTAAATTATATGTTGTCAGGAGTTTCTCTGTAATCACCCTAAGGTGACTGGCACAAAGGGAATATGTAAATTTACTGTGTATTCATATAAACAGCAACAACATAAGTGTCTCTGGACTCACCCTCCTTTGATGTAATCCAGGAAGGTGTGCTCTGACTCCACACTGAATGACAACAGGGACACCTGAGGAAGAAACAAAGAGGTCCAAAGAAATGATCTCATCCATGATAATTAAGTGAGCAAAGTCTACCAATGTTCACATTATATACACCTCTGAGCTAACCACCCACAAATTGACTTATCTGTGCAGAATGATTTTGACATCTGGGCAGCGTATTAGTATTAGAGTCACTGCGGCTGTGCACTGGTGGATGAGCATTGTGATGGATAACTAGCCACAGATTTTAATTACACAGTCAAGCCAAAGTACAAAGGCAGTAACAAAGCTGTGGCTCATTTATAAACATTCATCACGACTCTTCACTAATAGGCCAGAGTCCCTTTCTGGGGACCATGGGCTTGGTTTTTCACCCTGTTTGAGGTTACAGGAATTTTTTCCCATCTACTTAAAGTCAATGTCTGGATCATACGCTCTGAGACTGGGAGTGGAACAAAAACATTTAACAGAGCTGAACTGCCTCATGCAATCCACTCAGAGGAAACTTCCCTATGAATGCAAAAGCGAAGGAGGGCAGGGGTGTGAATGCGTCAGGAGGGTTGCTCTTATCTCAGAACTAAGACTCACCGTCCCAGAGTTGATGTATCTCTTTTTCTTTATTTTCTTCTTGGCATTCACCACCTGGTATGAAGGCAGGGCAGAAAAGAAGGAGAATGATAATGTAAACTTGCAGCACAATTCTTTTTATCCACCCTTGGGCGAGTAATAAAAACATCTTTGTCCTCCTACTCTATGTCCGTAAGGGTAATGGAGCATAGAGACTGAATCCAATAACTGCAGTAGGTGAGAATGAGATAGCATTGATCATGCCTCGCAGCAAGATACAGATTATTCAGCGGGATTTTTATGAGCACCTGCACTGCACTGCACATTTTACATGCATATTACTGAGCATGGGAACGGTGGCACACATGTCTCTGGCCCAGCTGCTACATATCAATGCATAGCGTGCAAATACACCGGTGAAGAGCAATGCGTAACGTGAGCAAATACACAAAAATACACAGATATAGCTAACGATGACTGATTACAGTATCTCCTTTAAATCATGTTACATTTAGAGCCAAAATCATGTGTGCAGCAGTGAGCCATCAAGGTCAAATATATCTATTTCTTATTCTATGGGTCTGTACACAAACATAAAGCACAAGCCTGGAGGAAACTGTGCTGTATAATAAAGTAAAGTATCCCACTCTCTCCCTTTCTCCTCCTCTCTGCGGGCTCCTTTCCTCCGTTCTGCCTCAGTGCTTTCTGATGCTACTCCTCAAACTTCTCCAATGCAGATGATGCCTCATAGCACCATGGGCCATCACTCAGTCAGCTGCCAGGTTCACATTACGTCACGCAGACATCGCCCTCAGTTACACCAGCCTCTGTTAGCATTAGCTTGTCGTCATCTCAGCTCACAGAGCGAATGTTTGCAGGTCAGGTTGAGCTCACACGAATGTGCAAAGAGTTGAACACTGCAGGCCAGTGACCTATTCAAATTTGGTATTTGTCAACAGTGCAAAGGTGGCGTCACAGTTTTTGAACACATCTTAAAACTGATTCAAGGGCACTGACCTGACCAAGAATGCATGAAGAAACTGTGTCTCAGTGTCCAATTAAAATACATAAAGGTTTGGTGAAGGGTAATGGATGCATCCTTTTCTGCCATGTCAGCAGTGTGAAAGGACAACTCTGCATGCCACTCACTAATTCTGTCTCTCCTTACCCATCATCATCTACCCACCGTCCTCTCTTCACTGGCCCTGTTCCTTCCTTAAGCCACCCCCATGACTAATTCAGAGGCTAATGTAACATGGCAAGTGTTTTAATGAGCAGGGGCTGATAGGAGCCTCCCAGTGCCTAACAGTAATACCTGTTCTGGACCTCCAAGGACTATCCAAAAAACTCTAATCAGCAGCAAACGTCTGTTGCCTTCCCATTTGTATTCTCACCACAGAAACACCCTTCCTCATCTGGTCTGCTGCAACACTTCTCACCTCTAAACTCTCCTGCTTTGTGCCGTGTAGGGTGAGGAGGGACAGAGCAGGCGAGCTGTTAATCTCAAACAGCCACAACTCCGGCTCAAACAACTTCAGCCTTCTCAAGTCATTAAACTTCGGATAACAAGACCTTGCTGAGCCAAAGGGCGGACTCTCAAATCAAAGTAATTTTCCCACACTGGTACCCACAACTGAAGGCTAGGTTTTGATCTGTTTGGGTTTTTTTTTTTTTCTTTTTTTTGCGCCCTAGCAGAATAACCTTTATGCCAAAGGTGCATCCACACCATTCATTAATAGGTTGATCACAGCTCTGCCCAGCTACAGTATGCTCTATGTGCATCACTTGACTTTAAACTCGTGGAATAATGAGTGTGCGTGCACAAAAACCTTATATTGCAGAAATCAGACCTGCAGAATGAGATATAAAGGGGGTCTGGATTATATTGTGACCTGATGAACATCAAAAGAGATGCACAGCAGGGAAAAGCAACACAAGATTTAGAACAGGGGTGTGATCTTAAAGCAAGGTTTTAAACAGAGCTCAACTATTAACCTAAATGAATGTGTAAGTGTTGCACATAAATGAGCTCTGAGGTAAAACAGGGAAAGTGATAACAGCAAAGACTGTCTTTATCTCCACTCACCTCGTAGACGTTTAACTGGCTCTGACCTCGACAGAGCTCTTTGTAGCTGGTGGTTAATTCACCGATGAAATCGTGGCTGGGGAAAAGAGAAAAACTGCATCACATGCTGTTCATTCATGCAGCCACGTATACATGCGCAGGGGGAAAACAATGTGAATGTGCTGAAAATGTCATTTATGGAGGAGTTAAGGGAGCAACAGTGAGCTAAGACATGGGAAAGATTTGATGAAGTGCATAAATTCTGAATGTCTTGTGACTGCTGTCTGTGTGCGTGTGGAGCCATTACCTCCCGTCTCTGTCCCAGTCATACACCTCCACTTTGATTGTCCTGTAGAGCACATCAAAAGACAGGGGGAAGTGATTGCTTGTGTGAGCTTATTTGTGAGAGCCACTACCTAAATATCCTCTGGGGGAAACTTCACACAGAGCATTTCTGAAATGATGTAGCAAAAAAAAAAAAAGCTATTAAAGCTCATTAATTGTTAGGGAAGGCTGAATTAAATCAATCAAAACGAGCCTGCTCTGTGTTTTGCATGCAAAAGACACAAACATCCTTCTGATGATGAATGAGTTAGTTATCTCTTTGAAGAGAGACGTTAGCTAATGGCAAATCATTTAACCAAGATTGACACCAATACTGCACAAATCCAATAAACATTTGTTTTTTTTTGTCATTCTTGCATCCAAAAAAAGCTAAACAAATCTTTTTAGGGCAGATTGGTAAACTGCGATCAAGGATTTTAATGAATTGTTTACCAGTGCATTTGTGTTTCTCACAGAACAGGGAGCAGGCTGATGGAGTTGCCAAAAGTTTGGGTGAAGCATTTCCCTGCACAGGCCAAAGATAGAAACCTAACTTCTCGGGAGGGAGCATATTTTGCAAGTTCCCGAAATAAGTTTGGAGGCGAGAAAACAAATAAATAAGCCTGAGAGAATTCACTGAGAATGAGGAAAGTGCTTCCTTTCGTCTTCTTGATCTGATGGAGAGATTAGTGGCTTGCACCCCTCCCCCCATCAGCTGCTGTCAATCATGTGTCAGTGGGTCCAGGAGGAGGCAAGGTGATGGAGGGCTGCCCCGTTATCCTGACCTGAACTCCTTCTGTCGGCACGTAACATATTTCCCCTCCCCAAATGTGTGCAATCCATATTGTGCAGAGAGAGATAACGCCCTGTGGATCTGTGTTAAAAGCAGTTGTTTTTTCACACTAAATACTGAAACAACACTGCTGGAGAGTCAGATTTCAGAATCAAAGTGAGGGGAGAGTCAAATCGCCTTGGTACTCTTGACTAAGAGACAAAAATCAAATGTGATTTGACTCTCAGGAGCAGCGTGGCAGATGATTCCCCAGTGATCTGTCATTCAACATCAGCCTTCTTTAATGTCATTTTCTAATGATTACGGTCATGACACCATCAAATCTACTGGTAAAGATCCTGCAGATCAATTTTCTTTTGGTTCCTGCAACCACTGCATGTCTGAGTGGAAATGAGAGAGATTTCACTTTCTGATCGCTATTAAAGCCAGAAGATTACAAGAGATTTTGACATGAGGCCGAAAGACGTGACTGAGCAGAGGAAGTAAACACGATTCCAGACTCTGTGTGAACAGCATGCTTGGGTTTTGCCTCTTGTGTGCATGTGCAGCCTGTCTTTTTTCCAGGTCTTTGTGGCAGAAGTCTTCCTGGGTCCATGTTATCTATACTGTATATGTTTGCAATCTATCTCACAAATATTCTTTCTGTCTACTCTGTGCACACAAAATCTATTGCATGGCTGTCCGGCCTAGAAGAGGAATCTTTGTTGTTCTTCCTGAGGTTTATGAAGCTCTGGCAGAAGTTCAGTCAGGAGGACCACTGTTTTGCATGCATAAGCCTGTAGCTTAATTCCCCTACCATCCCGCATTCACTCCCCTCATGCATGCTTATTCATAATTTCTTTGCTGTCATTGTCTGGTGCTGTCAATTAAGATATCAGCTGTACTCATCAGCCTACAGAGTCATCAGCCGCCACCAACAGTGTCTGCACCCTGTGGAGTTAAAGCTCCAAAGACTTCATTCACTTCATTCAGTCTTTTTTTCGTATCTGAATTGAGGATCTACAGGATAGAAGGTGTCATATACTGGACAGACTGTAAAGCGCTTTAAGGCAAATTTGGGGCCACATAAATTAAATTGACTTGACTTCAAAAAACACAAGAAAAATAACAGCGACTCAGTCGGCGAAAGCTGCATTATCTATAAAGTAGAAACAGTTCCCAAGTCAAAGAAATGCAAAGCCTCAGAATCAGTGCACAGAGTGTGGATCAAAACCAGGCCGACTGCAATTATTACAAGTCCATTATGTTTTTAAACATAATTTCAAATTTGATTTGCTGAGAAGTGAATTAAAACAATGAAAATTGCACTGGCTCAGCCGTGTAGATCTTCAAAAAACTCTGTAGATATTTCACACGAAATGCCCGCGAGACCCCAAATTGCTGCAGATTTCTCTTGTCATCAAAATCCTCAAAGGGAATCAGGCGTCTTTCATGCTTCCACTCCATCTGTCTGACCCAATTAGCTTCACCAGCCAGGTGAGCAGAGACGGGATCGAAGGGAAGAACCTCTGTTGACACCCTGCATGGTGGAGAGGGCGAGCTTTGACATGTTCTCTGATGACTTCTACACACTCAACACAGCTGTCTGGATGTATGCTTATGCGCACACACACACACATAAACACAGGGCTCTTCTGTTGTTCCAACCACCTGTCAGCATCTATAGAATGAGGAGTCCAGCCACTCCTCCCCCTTTCACTTTCTTCCTCTCTCACCTTATTTTTTTTTATCTCCTGCCAAAAATCTTCCTGCTCCTCCGGTGACCTGCAAGACCCTTTGCTCTGAAGAGATTCAGATAAGATAGGAGATGCCACTGAAGCAGCCAATCAGAAACTTTAAATGCTCTGAAAATGCTCCAGCCGGTTGTGTGCAAATCAATGAACAGCCTGGCAAAGTAGCATGTGGGCACGGATAGGCTTGTGATAATTCTCTATTTCAACAGCAGATAAAAAAATGGTAGAAAATCAATGGGGTCTAAACTTGATGCGCACCAAACTCATTTCAAAATGAGTACACGGTATATTGAAACTCTGCATGGCTTTGATTTGCACTGGAAAATCACACTCTGAGCATGTGTGAGCGTGCAGAACGCTTTGTTGTGCATCATCATTCATCCTACCTGTCATAGTCTCCGTTGCAGAGCGCCCTGACAGGGATGGAGAAGGGCTGCCACACAGGGTTCAGCGTGTTCTTCACCACTTCAGTCTTGTGGCAGATGGTGAACCTGGAGACGCAGGTTGACAGGGATTTGAAATCTTAAAAGACTGAGGGGAAAAAGTCCAATGAAAAAAAGCCTGCACTATGCATTGCTTCAAGACTGTGTCAGCATGAATTTATCTTTATACTGCTGAGTTCAAGGGATCTCAATGTAATTCTATCGACCTTGGTTACCTTCCTCTATGATGTCTATGCCCTCCTACCTATCTTTGATCAACTGAAATGAAAAACCTAGTGAGAAGCAGAAGCATGACTCACGTGCCATCCTCGTTGCTTCTATAGAAGACCATGAAGGGGTCAGACTTTCCGAAGAAGTCCTTTTTGTCCAGTTTGTTGGCACAGAATTGCATGGTGGCGTAATCCTACGGACAGAGAAAAAAACAGAGGAGGAGGGGAAAAAAGTAGAGGACATTGTAAATCCATGCTCCTGCCTCTGTTTGCCTGCTGTTGTTTGTTTATACATGCTGTGTGCCAAGATATAAAAGCACTGAAGCACCAAATAAAAGCAAAGTGCTGACTGAATCCTAATAAGAGCAGAGCAAAACCAGCCAGTGGGCTCCAGTTTTCGAAACCTGCAAATGCATTCATTACCATTTCTTTATTATGCAACTCGTGCTTAACAACAGCGAATAGGATAAAGGATATCAAATTGAAAATACCTTGTGCTGAATACAATCGTGGCAACATGAGAGACCATGCAGAGGAACAGAAATGGATTCTAAAACCCTGCACATGGAGGAGGGGGGGCTGTGTACAAAAAGGATGTGGAGGGTGTGAGTGCAGCTAATGATACATTAGAAAGGCTGGTATTGCCATAATTATACTCATTTAGGCAGCATTTCAGTGTGCGCTGCCATTACAAGGACAATGAACGTGCCCTATAATGCTCTTGGTTCCAGATATTCTCCCTGTGGTCAAGGTATTAGTCTGCATTGTATAATAATGAGGCTGCACAGTGGGCACAGACTGGCAAGGTAAACGTCCACATCAGAAGAAACTCTGCAAAGCGTTCTCCATAACTCACAGCCTAAATCTCAGTGCTGTGGGTCTTTTTGTAAAACCCTTTAGCCTTGCAACATAATGCATATGCAAGTCAAGTGTCTAATCATCATATCATAAAGAAGGAGATGTGACACCAGAGGACATTCAGAGCCTTAAGCTAGCAAAGAATAATGCTGCTCTTACCCTGCTGGTCTCCCGGGCTTTTCGGTTTTGAAGCGCAGCTATTAGATCTGACTCAGCATGGTGCTGGGCAGGGCCTCTATCGATTGCTTTGACCCACATCACTGTGGCACGCTCTGCCTCTGACCAGCCTCTCACTAACCCACATCACATCACTTAATTCCTTGGATAAGACACAGGGCAGCTTCTACCTCTGAGCCAGCTGCTGAGAGAAATATGGATGCCACTAATAGTAAAATAACTCTCACATGCTCCTGAAAATTGAGCTAATGTAATTATCTCCGTTATGTTTCCAGTCAACACTGTGGAAATGTTGCAGCAGAGACAAAGTAAAGAGACAATTAAAACAGTCTGGGGTGGCCAAATGAAGCAGGGCTGTATATCTGCTCTATTTTTATTCCCTATTTTCATTTTCAGTTATTATCTGTGTTTCAACCACTTCTACAATACAGATGGAGAGCATTTTATTCGAAGATTGTCTTTCTCCAATTTGTGCAGTTGGATCAGCCAATTTATTGAGCCATCCACTGTGCAGTTTGCACCTGAAGTGTGTCAAGCTCTCCCTTGATGGCTTTTCACAAGAACATCTCATTTTCCAAGTTCCCATTGTGTCTCATTTTGTGTATTTTCTTTAAATCAACACTATGTTGGAGGATTTTGCTTTGGTCAGTCATCCAAGCTCTTACAAATAGAGACGCCCGGCACAGGAATTGTCCTGCTTAGCCCTGACACGGTCTCTACAATTACACTATCATGGCAACACAGTGACTTAAGCCTTCATTAGGCACAGATAACACATACCCATTTTGGTGCCTAGCAGTGTTCTCTCATTAAGTGGGGAAAATGGCAGAACATTAATTTCTGCCACTGAGCCTTAAGAGCAGCAGGGGAATACTGAGTGCATTTCTGAGTCCATTTCTCTGTTCTACCAAGATATCGCTGCATGGCCTAAGTGGCAGAGCAATGCACACTGTCGCTTTCAGAGAGACTGGTCTTTCAAAGGAATACGAAGCAATGCAGAAATTACTTGAGTTACATCAGCTTATGACCTCCTCGGGATGTGATACTGTAGTGAATCACCAAATGAATCATGAGCCAGAGGATCATACGAACGAGAAATTAACACCATTCCTCTGTATGCTTCATGCATCACTCCATTCATTCCAGTGTTTGTCTGTTATGACTGGAGGCCTCAAGTGAAGGATTTTTGTCAAAATGAGGAACAGTGTTGCATATGCACAAAAAAAGGAAAATAAAGAAGTAAGAAAAATGGTAACAAAGCTCAATTCCATCTCACAACTACAAAAGAACAATGCAAAAAGTCAGTAGTACTTATGGGTTAGAAGAGGAATGGATAGCTACAAAGCAAATAAAGCAAATGAAAAACCTCTCTGTGGTTTACTGCCGTCATACGTTAAGTGTCGTGTGGTTTACTTCGATTTAAATTAGCCAGAGCTGCGGCTGGACTGTGAGGAGGATCTGAGGGAGAGCCATCGACTGCTCAGCATGTCATATGTGCCAGAGATAACGACAGCCAAGAGGAAGCCTTTGATCCATGCAGAGGCGGTTGCTCTGCTTAATGATACCTGGCAAATCCTTCATGAAGGTGAGAGCCAACCCACCTCGCGGTTAACAGTCCCTGCAGAACTTCCAGACCTGACTCTTGCTCTGCTGGTTTCGTTCCTCCAGACAAGAGTTGCGGCGTTTACCTCAGGCAAAGGAGCAACTCTGCTGCCTCCATTTATTGGTCACAGATGGATTATAGAATAAACACCAAGCAAATGGATGGGAGCAATTCCAAAATGTGAGAATTCACAGGTGAGGAACTTGCACTGACAGCAGGGTCTTGAGACTATTCGACTGTAACATGCCTTCTCCTGTTCTTTACTCAGAACTGAGGCATTTCCATCCAGGGTCACACTTACTGTGTAAACAGGGCAGGTCCGAGGTGACATGTCAAGTATGTCTCTCTAAATGAGTCTGGGAGAAAGGAAGCGGTCATTTGTACCAGTGATGATCATTTGCATTTATATTACAAGATCGCTTCTTGAAGTGGTGCTTTGCAGTGATTATGCTAACTCCTATCATGGCAGAGCCAGTGCACCTGATGACTCACAGCAGCCCTTCAATGACTGAGCACTGGCACTTCAATCCAGCGAGGAACAAATCAGTAATGGTTATCATGGCAGTTTTATTATCAGCATGGCTTATCTGTCTCACTCTCACGGGAGGCTGTTTGTTTGTCGGGAAGTGAATGACGCTGTGAGTAAAAAACCCTCAAAGTCAGGCACAGCTGCTGTTAAAGCAGATGCTTTTAATTCAACATGTATGACTGTAAGACACAAAGCTTTGGATCACTAGATGCTTACATGCATTAGGATATTATAAAACATTTATACAATAGTTGCAGTTCAATGGCTTGCTTTATTGCCACTGAGGGAGGCCAGTTGTTCTGGCCAATAAGTTTTTCTACTTTCTCCTGCTCCACTGGCAGCAGTATAATGTGATTATTTACTATCTTCATTTGGCAGTGCAGAGAGAAAGCCAATGGGCATTAGTGGACACAGATTATTAATGCAGACTCATGGATTAACACACCAAACATTGAAGGAAATGTCTGTTTTAGTGATTGGAATGCAGGCGGGCTCATTAAATAGCCATTGGAACTCATAGCATATTCACTATGTACACAATTTCCAAATGGCAAACGCAGTGACACAGCGTATCCTGCTGGTTTAATGGAGGACAGTTATGATGTAATATATCTTACTGAAGTCAAGGCTATTAAACAAGCCAATTTACTACAGCAGGCTCAGGGACATTGCTAAACATGCATTATGTGACTTAAACAACATGCACCATTTCCCTGCTGTGTGTCACATAACTTCACAGTGACATGCCATAATCTTGTAAATATGTTCAATTAAACGCTAATGTACCGTTGTTAAAGGGCCCGTTTCAAATCAGATCAGTGAACACGGCAAAACATTTATTATGAAACAGACTTTGTAAGCAAATTAAAACATATACTGATTAAAACTGACTCACTCTGCAGTTTCCCAGCTCCTCCGCCGACAAGACAATGGTCCCGCATTTCTTTCCAGGTATGCCGCTGTGAAAATAGATAACATTCACTATGACTGCGATGGACTCAGTAAACTGGACACACCTGTGATCTCAGTCTCTGAGTGGTGGTTGTTTTAGCAGCAGCTTTATCCCCTGTTGGTGAGTTCAGTTAGCTCACCTGAGGAGCAGGCGTTCATTTTTACACAACACTTTAAATTCCTCACCTCCTGTATGTCATTTCCACCTGAGAGCAATAATAATAATTTAGAAAATTAACATTCATGAGGCTGCAGGTACACACATGGCGAGCTGATAACAGCTGTATTTTTACATAAAATTACAGCTTTAATCCAATAACACATTACAGAATGCCGAAGTCACATCAGAGTGACAGTCTGACAGCTCTAATGAGCCATTATTTTGTTTCACCAGTGTAACTGAACCAAAAGCAGGTTATAAATACTGACTCTTGAGTTTTTAAGTACAACATGGAATAAAACTGCTGAGACATGAAACTCCTCTGATCCCTATTTGCAGGCAAGCACTGAGACTTTAAAGTTCTGCAGGTCTGCAGTTGTTTACCGCTGATTCCCGCTCCAACAGATGATCAAGATGTGTCGCAGCGAACAAGAGGTTCCTGTGTGTCTGCCTTTCTATGCATCACCTTTTCAGTAGCTTGCCAATACAATGGTGCTGACAAAAATAGAGACAACATCGCTCCAGAGTTTGCCCTAAATGTTATTTGAAGCAGTACAAAATGAGACTTTTTTGATATCCAATCTCACCAACTCTCTGCAGCCACTGAAGCTGCGAGAAGTCAGAGCCCATTCAGCTCAACTCAGAGTAAGACAGCATATCTACTTTCCAATCATACAGTAGCACTCCAGCTGCGGACACTCCTGTCATCTTTGTGGATAAAGAAGGAAATTACACAAGAGCCCTGCTGTGGCCTTAGCTGGAGGACAATCATTAGAAGGTCAGACCTGCTGCAGATCCTCATCAAGTTGTGACAGTTGATCAGTAATACTGGATTCCATACTGCTACAGTAAATGGGAGGCAGTCTTTGACTAAAACAGCCGAAGCTTGCATTATTTACAAAGATAATCTAAAGCATGAACCTGCATTGGCTGAACACACGGTACTGGGCATGATCATGGACCTGTTAAGAGATAGAGTGTGGTTTCCTCTTTATTATCTGCCTGTGGAGGAAGTGTTTGTAGTGATTTTAAGAGATATGGTACAGGGTGCTTCCATTAACCTTTGTTGGCCTCTCTCAGGGATCCCTGAGCCACAATACGTACCATGTAATGCTCCATAAAAGCAGCTGTAACCCCTGATGTGTCAGCTTTGATCAGAGCATCCATATAAATCCACTGGCCAAAAGCATGCAACTGCAAACACTGCATATCTACCAACTAGCATAATTTCATCCTTTAATGAGGAAAAATGTAAAATGAAGCCATCACACTTTGAGAGGGCAGGCATACTTCACTCTCCATCTTCAAGCTCCATGGAGACCAATCTCAAGGTGAATTAACTGTCCTTGAATTATTTATGTTTCGCTCCAAGTCGCCACCGAGCAGTTTGACGACGCCAGTAAACCCCTCGCCAACAAGGCCAGCAAAGCCTGCAAATGCCCCAGGTCAAGTTATCTCCCTCAGGCCACGATGACGATCAACTCTCCGTTCAAGCTGGGAAGTGAGATCCACTGATTGTTACATATTAGCTGCAGGCATGTTAAGATGCACCATCCTGCTCTGATCTCTGCTGCTGAGACAAGAGCAGGTACCAGAAGGGCAATGGTCTTTTAAATTAGCCATGCATTATTGAGTGCAGCATTTTCTCTGACAATGACTAGTTAACCTGAAGAGCAAGCAAGCACAGAATGGATAAATACAGTTCCTGTCATTTATCTGGGGCGCGTGAGTTCATATTTATTGCCCAGACCAACAGTTTTTCTGCCAGTTCTCACGGTTTCTGTACTGAAATATGAGTGCCGGTGATATGAAGTGTCCGGCATCAAGAGGCCTCATTCGCTCAGTACTCATTCACTTAAGGTTCCTCAGTGGGCAAACGCTTTGATGATGAAATTATGTGAAATGCAGCGCTGTGGTCCTCCTTCCTGTGCTATCTGCTTTGAGCAAGGCCTCCAGTCTGACTGAGTGAGGAACTGATGAGCTTTGATCAGCTGGTCATGTAAATACGTCACATTTGTCTCCTCTGATTCGGCTGCTACCCAAACACATTTGAACATTCAAATTACTACAGCCATACACCATTAGGGTATTCTGTGATGCTTAACAGTTGGGCGATCCCCAGCTAACTAACTCATGTCAACAGGACGACGTGACAGGATTAATGTTTCAGGTTACATCATCAAGCATCTACTCATCTACATACAGTATAATGGGAAATATATCTTTCTCTCTTCTGTATTTTATTTCAATTTTGTTATGTTGGCAGTTCCTGACTGAGCTGAGGAGGGCCGAATGAAACCTGGTTGCTGAAGCCTGGAGCTAGCTGTTACTCATACCCATAATTGTGAAAAGCTTTAAGTCTTAATATAAATCCAACGAGTTCACCCCGTGCACAGTCATGAATGAGGAAAGTAGCTATGGAGACAAAAACTGTTTTGTTTTGTTTTGTTTTTTGTTTTGTTTTTCTAGGGGGTTTATGGAGATTGATGTCTCAAGTGGCCATTGGAGGAACTGCAGTTTCCAGCATTTCACGCTGTCTTCATTTTACAGCTCTGAAGAGTGCGACTGAGATGCAACAGTGTAATTAAGGATGTGTTTATGTGAAGACTTAAACACACAGATAGTAATCAAATTCTATCATTATCAGTTTTCTTGTGTTAATATGACAAAATGACCATTAAGAGCCATATTAATTATATGTTGGTCAAGTTTAACTAGTAGACAGCTAGTAACTAGTATAAGCTTTTTTTCTGTTCTATTCTCTGCCATCAGGATTCATGAGCTGTTTCTTTGATCATTTCACTGGTTTGACAGTGTTACATATTAGCCTGAGTATGACCTGTTTTCTTTGGACATTCATATTCCAACATTGAATCCAATGGTGTGTTTCAGTAATTGTTTGACTTGTTTTCCTTCACTTCCGCTCTGCACTTGATTAGATAGCACCACTTAACGAGCAAGGGGGCAGGGTCAGACATTTAAAATGAACAGCACTCCTGCAGAGGCTCATCTGCTTAACTGTCTGTGCACTGCAGTTGCTTCATCTCACCTACTAATTCATGTCAACGAGGAGGCAACACCTGATCATGTTAATTCAGATACAAGAGAACTGTATCACAATCACACTCTTCTGAAGTTCATTAATATGAACTGATATTAGGCACCATGCAATGCATGCTGGGTAGTAGACAATGCTTGAATCTACATCATTCGCTTTCACTGAAGTCTATTCAGTCTATGACTTTCACAATATTTGACGGGTCGAGAGGAAGTGAGCAGTTTTAGTGGTCCCCTGACCTTTCCACTATTCCCACAATGAGACTTAAAGTCCAACAGGTCTATATCTACAAGTTAATGCTCCCCAGAGGAGGATCCCTTTCCATTTGGATACACCTTGATCTTTCTTTGATTGCCACCTTTAGTTAATAGTGTCAGCCATGGCAGATTTTTAGCCACACTACTGATAAGGCTGTAATAATGGCAAAAGCTTTGGTACATTGTACATTTCATGCTGTGCCAGTGATGTAGGGTGTCTGTTAAATTATGGTAGATAACAAATAGATTAGCTTTGTCTGCATGATTTCAAGTACATTCATGAGTGAAATTACTGTCCAACAACTTTCAGCAACAAAGTAAAAAATATATAATATTCTATTACTTTTGTCTAGGGCTGCAACACCGTCCCATCTCACCCATCTCATCTCCACACAGGCAGAGGGACACTGCCCCAGTTCCAAAAAGGTAAGGACAGAATGTTACTCCAAGGACTCAGCAACACTTTGTCTCGTTTGCAAATGACTGCAAATGATATCAATTTAAACTCTTATGCAATTCCATTACTTCATATAAGATTTAATGCAACTTACAGTCAAGAGGAACAATGGTAAAGAACAGATCACTCTGCAGAAGCAATAATGACATCTGAATTCAGTGAGTGAAGTGCAGACACTCGGATAGTTTTGATGAGGTGGTCTTGTTCAGAGAAGACTGATGACAGCCTGTTATCATCCATGGCTTCTGTGCTTCCAGTGAGTGATTAATGTGATATAATAAAGGCATTAAGGCTTCCAGCATCTGAGCAATGCAGGAGAGCAGTGAATGCACTAACCACATGCTAAGTAGCTGTGGTACTTAACACCATTTACAACTCTCCATAATTCATACAGTCACTCACAGGCTCCCCTTGGCACTCAACAGACACCACACCATATGGTCCTGACCAATCCAATGCTAGTCCATAATGTGTATTGGCGTTGTCTGAAAACCTCAGTTGGCTTCATATTTAGAGTCATATTAGCATCATGTCAGTGAGGCTACCTCCTCTGCTGTTCTCCCTCTTCAGCGGTAACCCAGAGGATCAAACAAAACTTCATAAAGAAAACAAACAAGTAGAGACAGAAGTGAGACGGGGCATTGTAGACGAGTGGCTTCCTTTCCCCAGAAAGAAATGGAAGGAAGAAGTGCTGTCGTGCTCTTAGCTCACACTGAAACAGAGTTAACCACAGCTGCCTTGACAGATCCCCTGTTTGATCAGCTGAATGGAAAGAGATCAAGCAGCATATTTCAGCATCACTACAATTACTTGGCCAAAGTTTCTGATACTGCAGTTCTGCAGAATACCGATGAGAATGCTGGGTCTCTTTTCCAAGGGAGAACACATTCGAGACATTTATTCCTCCAAAAAACAAGCATCAAAGATCACCGTGCGCGACATATTATATTATGGATATTCAGGCTCGATGTATGGCCTCTATAATTTCCCATCTAGAGGCAGTTGCTGTCATGAAATGGTGATTCACAATGCCTGTATTCTCCATTGCCTATCAGTACGGAGGTGGGGTGGAGGTTGGTGAGATTAAAGTCCGAAGAGGGAGAAGGAAGCAATTGTTGATGCCGTTCACATTAGGTCATTAGGATGAGGAATGGTCTTGATATTTAACAACGCTGCAACGTGTCACGCATATGAGAGTGGGGGAGGGTTATCTGCTCAACAATGTGAGTGAGAGCCCAAGAGGAGGAAAATACATTTTTTCCACTCTGCAGCTATTGAAGGGTGGGTCTGCACATATTCCCACGAGACAAGACCGACTGCAGTGTTATCATGCAAGGAGCACTGTTACTTTGCAATTTCACATTTAAGGAGAGGCAAATTAAAACATTTTATCTGGGAAGGTGGAGTGTAATAAGACAAGAAATAGGATAATGTTCACTGCACAAAAGACTGATCGCAGTGAGCTTGCGCAAGTTAGTGAATCCAATGAATCTCTCCGGTTGACAAGGGGCAACGGATAAATGAACAAATCCAACTGGTTTGAGTTGACTGAAAGACCAGCAGAGATGGAGGATGGGCAGATAATCTGGCTTTGTGCCACTGTAAACGTTTGGGGCAGTGGGCAGATCATAGTTGAACAGAATTAGACAAGGTTGACAAAACTCTATGTGGGTTCAAATGGGATTATACCCCTAATCCCCTTGATCTTCATACACTGATAAGCATCCATAATCCCTCACCTCACTAGGATTAAAAAATAGGATGAAAAGAGCACTGGCTAATTCAAAAGGACACCAGAATACCTAAGCGTGCTTCTCCGAGAGTAAAAAAGAGAGCTGCTGCTGCTGCGAGAGGAGCTGGTGTTTGCGTTTAAAGCAGGTAGCTACAGGCAACCTGTGCTAAGCTCTTTGAAGCTTTGTTAGAATGAGCACAAAGCGAGTAAATGGGGCGGAAAAAAATGTGGCGCAGAAAATGTCAGATGGATGTACAAAACAACCAAGAGTAAAGAATGTGTTGACTTTCTTTACCGGTGCAAACGAGGAAACGAGGCGCAAGACATGAAACCACATTGTCACCAATCTGGCATCCTTTTTTGTTTTGTTTTGTTTTGTTTTGCTGCAGACATGTTGTGCAACCTATTGCTGTGCTGTTCACTAGATACCTCAGGTATCCCACTGATGCGTCTCAGTGAACGGCACTAATCTGGTTATTTATGGCAATTTTGTTCACTCTCGCTTGCTCATTTTGAACACTTAACATGAAACACCATTAAATTTTAAATGTATTGCATTTTCTGAGCGTGTAGTGATGTAATGAGACTGTTGTTGACGTTTTGATTACATAAATTACAGCGCAGGCTTTAATCACTATAATAACATTTGATTTATTGTGATTCTAAACAAATGAGCCATTCATCAACCACCTGCAAGCTAAAAATTGCTTGTTTTGACAGAGGAAGAAAGGATTAGGAGAAGCTGCCAATCAGAGAGAAACTTCCTGCCTCGGTCTACGGGCTAAAATTCAAAGTCATGACAGCGTTCACTTCCTTCCCTCTGTTCTGTCGTGCCAACAAGAAAAATCCTTCTCTGGAGGACATAACGAGCCCATTTCAATTTCCCCCATGCAAGAACAGTACATCCCTCCCTATCAGAGGCCAAAAGAGACGCCCAGCTCTCTTTGTTATTCCACATATGATGTTAAGTCACATTTTATCACAGTTTCCCACTCAGGGAGCTCGACATCAAATCACAGCTGATTCTCCTCTGCCTCACCCCCGCTGCGCCACAAGGCCACGGTACCTTTAGCCCCCTCACGTGGTGCCGGGTGGCCAGTAATGGAATTCATATCATGTTACAGTGGGCTGCCCTGACCTCCACTGTGGCGGTTACTGCTGACTATAGATTGCAATCTGCGTGGCAACAGATCGTTTTCAGCCGCTGAATAGATTAACAACACAGGAGTGTTAAACTGAAAGCAGATTGCTTGTTCAGAGGCTTTCAGGCAGCTTTCTCACCTTTCCAGCAGACAAGAGCACGTGACCAAGACTGAAATGTACATTGCTCTGAGAGCAAAACACATCAGCTAAGCTATTCTGCAGAGTTAGAACCTCTGCTGCCCTTCCCTGCTCTTGCAGCAGCGGCCTCCAGTATTAGAAGACAAAAATGATTGCCTTATTATCGACAGAGCCTTACAAACGAAGACCTTTAACAACCACAGTACATATTAAATCAACGTTTTCTTTTCATGGCAGAAAAAGAGGAGGTTTTGTGTGACGCCAAAGTCCTTGAGGAGTCATAAACAGAGCAATTCAAGCGAACGTGGGATGGCCAGGTGAAAAAGAGCTGTGCTGCTGAGAGGGGAGACTTTTGACTCTTATGGAACCAAAAAAGTACCTAATAAACCCTGTTTCAATGGACAAAACGGGTTCTTGTACAATCAGCACGGTTGGGTTTTCCTTACCTAAGCAGGTATACACATTATTAGAGAGGGACCTCTTGTTAGTGCTCAGCCTTGGAGGCCAAATTGGCATTTAGCAAGGCAGCAGAATGCTCTAATTGTGTGTGATGTCCCGAGGCAGAGGATGCTGATTACTGTAAGCTGTCTAAAACACTTCACCTCCCAGTTAAGTAATACAGGCAAACAGAGGGCTAAATGGGCAGACACACAGTACCTGCTTCCCTCTCTGCATGTACAGTATCACAAGGGCTTTTTTAGTTTCACCAAAAAATGAACTCTCACTCCCACTCATTATTTAAACCTGCAGCAAGTTTTTTTTTCTTTTTTTATCTTGGAGGAGCGGCCGCTGCGTACCCTCGAGTCTGTCAGCCAACTACATTAACCAACAACTTTAAAGGAACTGAGAGTCTCTGAAGTAGAGATGAGACAAGTGATGCCCTCTGCTTCAGTTTTCTCTGAGTAAAGTTCTGGTGAGTCATACAGCTCAGCTACTTGAGCAGCAGTTTGACATCTTGTAAGCATGACATTGTAAAGATGTACTTGACTTTATGAGTGGTGAGTCAAGAGAGTTTGGATGGGGTCTCTTTGTCTCGAACATAAATTGCATACATTAGCATGTAGTAGTACCCAAGCTCTACCTACCCTCTGGAACTTGCTTCCAAAAGCCATCAGAGACTCTCCTCACTCCTCACTCTCCATTTTCAAAAAACTCCCTTAAGACTCACCTGTTCAACACTGCTTTCCCTCTCTGACAGTCTCTTCCAGTCAACAAGCTCTACACTGCTATAGAGCAATGCTATCTCTGTGTTCCATGTCTCCTGCATCATCGGCTGACGAGGATGTGACGTTAGCCTCAGTCTTTTAGCACAATATCATTTAATTTATGTAGCTATCACATTTATGTTCAAGGCCCCTTTTACAGCATTCATCATTGTAAAACAAGTAAGCTGCCAGCCAGCTTCTGTGAGCGTAATCAAGTAGCTATAGCTACAAACCACAGCTGTTGTTTCAGGTGGCAGCATCAACAGTCCTGGCGACAAATAAGGTGCTTTTGTCTACCTTTGTATGAACTCAAAGCCCATTGTTTACAAAATAATTATGGGTCTCACTGGTAAATCTGCCATCATTTTCACAGAGAGTTTGGAAAGAAAGCGTGGCAACAGTAACTAAGTAACTTCATTTTCAGTGAAATGTTTCCTCTTCCATCCTGTATGTAATTTTCTGAGAGTCCGTTATGATAGTTGCATTTTTTTTCCTGCTGGAGAAGCGAGGATTAAGAATAAAAAATCTGATCAGATCACCAGAAACTGTTGCTCAAATAGCCATAGAGTTAAATCTAAATCTACAGCTGTGATTCAGTCTCAATACATTTCAGAGGTTTCAGAGACAGAGTATCACTGCATTGTTATTGAGTTAGATTGTACTGGTGTTGCTGTATTTAATACTTTGTCTAAAGCTCAATTATAGCGAGCAAAGAGAGATGTATGTGTGCAGATACAATGCTGAAATGATGCCGAGTCCTCAGCAGGAAGACAAGGATGAGAGCTAGAGAGAGTATTAGAAGATTATTCAATTTTACACTGAACTGATTCAATGTGATAAAATTGTTCCAGAACTGAAAGCAGTTTTTTTAGATATCTTACATTATGACTTTTAAGAGATGAATCGGCGTATTGAAAACATGGTTGATTTGATGGAAGCACAATAAAGCTTCATTATAAAAACATTAGCATTTCTCAGTCTGTTCACTGTTTATAATTCAGTATCTGCACCAAAGTGAGCAGTTATCATTCAACATGTGCACTAACCAGTGTGTCAATCAAAGCTTAATCTTGAAAAGCGTTGATTGTTCTGACTTCTCCTTCCCTGAGGCCTTGTCACACAGCTGAATGTTACAGATCCAGTCTGGAGCCATTTGGAGCTCCGGTCTGCACCAACAGTGTGACGTGGACTTTTTGTTTACTGGTCTCTCAAGACTTTCTGCTGCTTTATTGATGTTGGCGGTGTCTTGATAGCACGTATTTAAAAGAGGTGTAATTATTTCCTTCACCCCTTGGCCACTGCACATGTTAAGCCATAAATTCCCACAACAGAGAAAACAAATGATCAACAGTCAAGATGTGAGTTTTACAAAAAAATGTTTATCAAATAAAGCTTCTTATGATTTTGATCAAATATTGGTTCTGCTTTATCAAATCTGCCATGTTTTAATAAAGTCAGTTTTTATCAGTTTAACTACACTTTCATCTTTTCTGTTTTATTTTTTCTTTAATTTCCAAGTTAAACCCTTGGGCCCACTTAAATCTAATTTCTGCTTGGCCTTTGACTTTGAAGTGTTGCATTCAAAGTACCACTGTGGTGAAGCTTCTGAGCTTTAAAGACACATCCAAACCGTTTATGGCTTAAAGAAAACACAGTAAAGTACACTGCCACACTGAAAACAGATGCAATGACATAAAATCCATATTACATCAAACTTCCCTTGCACCTCCACATCCAGGGGACATTCCAGCAGAGCACGAATCTTACTTTCACTTCAAAAACATATGGAGCGCTCTAGAAGATATTTACTGTACTTCACATTTGTGTTTCCTAAACTTTCTACTCTGTTACTGCTCTATGTGGAGCGTTGTAGAAACAACTAGAAGACAAGATTATTCCTTTTGATGATGGTTTGGGTCAGACAGGTGGGATACAGTTCAGTCAAGTCTTTGATGTGCATTAGGGCTCTCAATTTATTCAATTCAACATGCATGCTTTACACAGAAAATACAAAAAAATAGTAATTTTATATATTTCTACCTTTCCTTTCCTCCCTTGGCCCCCATGGGTACAACCACAACAGTCACTGTATTATTGTTTATGGTTCAGTCACAGTACGTTAATGGCCTTTACATGCTAATGGTGTGCTGCACTCATATGATCTAGTGTGCGGTAAAATTTACCATTTCAACAGAAAAGATTACTGCCATTTGTATAATGAACTCTATTATCATGTTACCTATACACGCATATCATGATTCCTTCCCACAGGCTATGCACATAATAACAGCCACGAGAGCTGCGTCACAGCTACCATGTTTTCAGTAAAAGATGCTGTTCACCTGCATCAGTCAATCATTTAGCTTAGCATTCCCTCAGCTACCAATGACTTTGATACATGCTTCTCATTAAAAGCAGATTATAAACAGAAAAGGATTTGTGCCACTGTATCAGTTCAGTGCCTCATAGCTCACATTCCTTCCACTGGCAAACATTTCTGTCTTAATAAAGGCATGTAGAAAAAGCCATACATCTCACCCGACCTGTTATTTTCCCCAAGACAAATAAGTCTGTGCAGTCTGTAAATGGAAATTTTCCTGGAGGCAAATGGCACAATATTATGTCTGTCCCCATGTGCACAGAACATACAAATTCAGAAAGGATTGAGCTAAATTATTGAGCCAATCGCAAGGAGCAGGTGTGTGTGTGTGTGTGTGTGTGTGTGTGTGTGTGTGTGTGTGTGTGTGTGTGTACGCACACACTCAATCATCACAATGTAATAATACAATGTGTACAAGAAGTCCCACGTGATGAATACTTAATGCACATACATGCCAATTTTCACACCAAAATTCAGTGCTCACTAAGGAAATCACATATTTTGGATCCTGGACATTTTTTAAGACTCTTTAAAATTCTTAAGACTCTTTAAAACTCTTTAATTAAAAAGTCCGAGGTTAGTGGTTATGCTTAATATTAAGACTCAGCTTTGAGGTGAAGGTTACAGTAGAGTTATGACTAGGGCCATTTCTGGGTTGGTTTAGCAAGTATGTTGGGGTTATGGTTACTGTATGACTAGAGCCACGTACATTTCAGTTCAGTTCAGTTCGTTACCCACTAGAGCACTTATTTTCATGTTTCCATTGTCAGCAGATGAGGATGGTACCACAAACAGAAGCTCTCCATTCTGTGTCTTCTTTTTGTTACCCCTCTGGTCCCTCGCACACTGCTCCAGTACTTAAAAGCAGAGCTGGAAACACTGCAGTCTGTTGATTGGTCAGAAAGCATCAGAGCAAGCAGAGTCGCCTCATCATCTGCACTCTAATATAGGATTTCCCAACTCCAAACCTGTTTTCTTTCCTTGCTGCCTCCAGCCTTTCCTCAAACAAATCTTGTTTCTTTGTTGCAATAAACAACCGCACACCAAGAGGAGAGAACATTCGGTGTCCACTGTGTTCTTGTGAAAGAGTAGCGTAGCTCAGTGCGTAATGTGTGTGAGTGTGTGGATGAGCAAGCAGGTGGCAGAGAAATGACGGTGGATGTGAACGGAGCAGAGGAAATGGTAAGCAGGAAGTTGCCAATCTGGCAGTGAATGTACAGTAACGGCTGCAGTCAGTTAGTAAATGCTGCAGCTTCTGAAGACCAAGAAAAGTCTTGTCTGTAGTTTCCCCAACTTCTGGGAAGTGAAGGAGGTTACGCTCGAAGCCTCGCTTACAACTCCACCTACAGTACTGCCTGTGGTTGAAAAGCAGAACAGACGTAGGTTTAAGGCATAGGTAAGTGCTGAAAACATTTGGTGAAAAGGCAGCTTAGGATAAGACAGTAAAATGTGCCCACTAGTAAAGAGGAACTCATTTGTGTGTGTGTGCTGGATGGAGGAGGGAGCAAAATGAAGGCAGAACAAAAGAGAGTAGGAGAAGTTTGGGGGAACAGGAAGCAATAGAAAGCACAATGAAAAGAAAGGGGGTCAAACTAGGAAAAAAGAATCTGGTGGATGGAAGGCGGAGGAATAAATGAGAGATGAAGTGTGGAAAATAGGGAAAGGGGTGCTGATGTGCTTCTTAAGCAGGTCATTGGATGCAGTGCGCCTTGGGAAGGCTCGTTTAAGCATGGCTAACAGATTTCCTCAGCCCCTGCGGGAGCCCTTCCTCAAAGCTCCCGTCCAGAGAGGCACTGTCACTGTCAGGGCGCATGACAAGGAAATGGAGCACATAGCCATTAAACAACTTCTGAGCTATCACAGTCTATCACAGGAGGGGAGGAAATCTCCATTACCCATGGATACTGTTGGGCTATTCCGAAAAGGAAGGGCTGAATAAAACTGCACCCTTAACTGAATGTCATCGGGAACACAGACTCAAAGGAAGCCTATACTTTCCCTGTGTTTCTGAATTGCTGCTCTCTGACATAAAAGCTATTGGAGAGTTAACAGCAACACAAGTTTCACAAGGGCTCATTTCTTCACTAAACTGTGACCTGTAACGACAACCGTATCATCATCATCACCCTCTGCTGCAGTTAAATTGGTTGTTGCATCAGTGCAGCGTCTCAGTGGAGATCAAGGTGCCCCGCTGACGCTGCAGAATCAATGCTTTTGTCCATCCTGTCTGGGGCCTCCTGAGTCTTCTGTTTGTCTCTGATGTGGGGAGTGAAGCCTAGTTTACAGCATAGTGGTGAATACTGTCTCTTGATCCTGCTCATCCTCTTATTCAGCACTGAAGGGCACTGAGCTCTGTAATCCACAGCCACCAGTCCCTGGCAGAGTTCATGGTCGACACCAAAGCCCTGTTGTTCACACAAACCCCCCACTGCCAGGGCCAGCACTGCCTCGTACTTCACATAAAGGTACACACACTGCACTTCACAGTCTCACACACAAACACAAGCTTTGTAGTCGGTCAGGCCCTCCTTCTTATTCGCCAAAGAGACACACATAACTCAAAGAGCCACGCACACGTCTGTGGGTGTCAGTGGCTTCAGGGCTTCATATTTCCTAGTTTGAAGCAGAGTTGACAGTGTCATGTGTATCGCACCGACTTCAATCCAGTCTCTGTGCTAGATCACCTCCCTAATGACGGTAATTGCATTGAGGAAGCCCCCAGTCGTGTTCAATTACCCATTCCCATCCAAGCATGTGGGTCTAATCTTGCAGCGTAATGTATGATACAGATGACTCTAGAAGGCAGACATATTCATCACCGCTTCATCTTTGCTGGAGTGTGTGAAATCCAGCAGGAGAAACATGTCACATTTGAACGGGCTGAGAGGTGGTTTTCATTATCTGATCGTATCTGAAAACTTGTGTTTGCAAAGTTAACATTGTTCTGTTTGTCTCCTTGAGCGGAAAAGAAAAGGAAAAAAGTGAATACAGTAAAATGAGGACTCACCCCAGGGGCTTCACTAGGCGACTGGCAGGTGAGCCCACAATCTCTCCCAGTGTACAGTAGACCTGTCCTAGGAAGTCCTGCCATGGGGGGAGCACAAAGTGGAATGGAGAGAGACGTGGGTGTGGAGCAAAGGATGGGGACGTTTAGGTGGATCACGGGGGTAACAAGGAGAGTCGTGAGGATTTAGCATTGTCATAAACATTGTACGGTTATAAATTAGGACGTCTGAGGCAGACACGTACGTTAAAGTCGGTTGGCTTCCAGGGTGGAGGAGGAGGAGAAGGAGGAGAGAGAGACCAGGCAGCAGCAGTGACACAACAGAGCATATCATGGAACAGAAGGCACACGACTCAAATACCAGACTGTCATCAACCAAGTGCAAGAAAGAAGAGCAGATATGTGAAAGAGCAGAGAGGCAGAATGGCAACAGCAGAGGGTAAAGAGTCAGAGAGTCTCAGAGGAAGAAAAAAGTGAAAGAGCATGAAAGAGGGAAAGCAATGAAGGCACAAAGAGCCTCACACAAGAACCAGTTTGTTTCCAGAGCATGCAGCGCAATGCAAAAACACAACATGAAAGCAGCACAGCGACAGAAGCGTAACTAATGTTGGAGATTTGGGTGGTATGCAAACCAAGTGCTGCAAATATATTCTTCATGTGTCATGACTAGGAATTTATTTATCAAAGCTTTCAGCATAAACATACATTCACTTCAATGGGTCGTTCACCTGAATGTATGTTCTTCAATAAAGTGTTCCATTTGAATAAATGTATGTTGTTGTCAATATGCATGAACTGTATGCTGCCTTGGAAGTGATAATCTAAACTGCAAACGACACTAGAGAGCACACAGGGAAATGTGTTGAAAAGCTTTGATATTGATGTGCAATGCTTCATTTCTCATTCCTTAAAAAAAGGTAGTGAAGTTATGCCAGATGCAAATGTAACTGATTATTAAGGCTTCGGAGGAATAAAATATCTCATTCTAGAAACTGAAGCAGGTGGAAGGGACAGAAAAATAAGCAGTATTTTGGCATATGAAGCATAATTCATTCATTCTTCCAAAATATATTTGAGCATTCAGATGCCGTAAAATTTGGTTTGCATAAAACCTACATATCAGAGACATGCTTTAGTAACAGTTCAGACTAATTTGAGGATCAAGTCTGAAGTCAAACTCCTGAGCCACAGAAAAAAGAGAGAAAATGGTAACACTTTATATTAAGGTACATATATTCACCATTAATTGCTCATTAGCATATTAGCATAATGGCTCTTTGCTACTCTGTATAAAGCACTGATTAATCCCTTTTTCTGCATGACCATATTCTACAACTACTAGGCCATCATCTAAGAGTTTTCCCACGATTCCTAATTATAGTAAGGAAGGTTGCTTTTAACCTGCCACTAACCCTTAATAACCCTAACCCCAGAATAAGCCATTAATAAGTGCTTTATTATGATTAATAAAGAGCCAATATGCATGCTGATAAGCAACTAATTAAAGGTGGATATGTGTGCCTTAATATGAAGTGTTACCAAGAAAAGATCTTCACTTACATGCTTTGCCAGATCTGGACTTTTAGAATCAATATCATACCTGAAATCACAAAGAGGCCACAAATCACAGGAGCAGAGACGTGGGGAAAGCATCACAAGACCTAACAAATGAATCCAGACTCTCATAAAAGAATACTGGCTGCAGCGTGGACATTTTCTGCCTGTCAATCACACACCTGGGTCATTGAGGGAGCAAAAGGGAACGGCCGATGAAAAAAAAAAAGTGTAAGCAATAATGTGACAGTTAATTAAGGAAGTCATTCTATAGTTTATGAATGTAATTTCCGTGCTATGCCTGGGGGATCGTATTGAAACAATCTAGCAATGCAGAGAAAGTTTTTGAGCATCTGCCAGTCAAACTTAATGTAAAAGTAATTAAACCTCAGTATGCCCTGGCTCCCACCTCTGTGATAAAGAGAGATGTAAATGAGTAACACTAATTGTGAGGGGATACACTCCCTCCTTTCCTGTTCCAGACTCGTATCATGATAACACACCAAATGAATTCATTAAGTGTCTAAAAATCCTCAGAGACCGGCAGCTCCGTCCTGGATAGTCCACCGGGGGACGTCATGCTTGAAGGGAGGAAAAAAGGGAAAACGGACAGATTTTTGGAAGCATATCTCTTCTCCTTGAGGAGGGGGAGAGAGGAGGAAAATGATCCCGACTCTGTTCTCTGAGCTCTCAAAATGAAACGGCACCTTCCTGACCCACGCACTAGTCTGGCCTTTTCCTGAGGAGGACAGCAGCTATGTGTGGAGGAGGGAGGGATGGGGGTCTTTGTGAGTTTTATGGGGCTTGGTTTCAGACATTTGCCTTGCTTAGCAGCAGGGAGATTAAGGATAAAACTTTATATGAAATATTTATCACCCTTATACCAATCTCCCTTCAACGAATGAGTATTGAGACACTGCACTGATGAATAATTCCTCAGGAGAGTGCCGGGCTGGTGACAAGGGAGGGAAGAGAGGAGAAAAGTGACTCGGTGAGAGAAAATGAGAGGCAGGAAAGAGGGAGGGGGGTGAAGAGAGAGATGGGGGGAAGTGAAGGAGAGAGAAGCCGTAGTTTGTGGTGGAGACAAAAGGAAGAAGTGGAGGACTGGGTTAGAAGAGGGCGGCGCTGCGGTGTGTGTCCTCAGAGGACCGGATCAAACGGAATAACTCACACGTCAAAGCGCAGGTTCTGCTTCTCCTCAAAGAAGTAGTCCAGGATGTACTTCCTGACAAAGTCTGGGTTTAGCGTGTTGTCTATCACCTCTGTTCTCCCAAACTAGATCAGAACCAAGAGAGAAGGGAGGGAAAAAGAAGACAGATGAGGAAGATTTGAGGGCAGAGCTTTGAGACAGTACATCATGCAGTCATACAGAAACTACATCTACTGCTCCATTACTTCACCCCACCCCCTCGATCGGCCCCCGGCAACTGTGTTGAACTCGCAGCTCCGGATTAAGCTCAGATTTGATTAACAGAAGTCAGTGTCAGCTCTTCTTCGCATCTTCTCACTGTGCTGCGGTGAGCAAGCCTGAGGAAAGCACTTTATTGAGTCCAATTACACTCATTTAATTAATACCACATTAACACCACTGTTGCTCTCAGAGCCACTTCAAAAAAAAAACAAGGGGCTGAGGAGGATGGAGGGGGTGACAAGACAAAAGCAGAGAAACACAGTGACTTTCACATTTTGTCTCCACACCGGGGGAACTGTCACAAATGATGGGAAGATGGTAACCTATCTCCTGTTCCCTGGCGTTAAGGAGAAAATGGGAGCCTACCAGCGCAGACACAGATTTGTCAGTGTTACAGAGCAAGACCTTCTGATGAGCTGATGTGCTGATAAACAAATCAACAGACACAGAAGGATCTGCACCTCCCGCACACGCACATTAATTGTATCCAAAATGAATAATTCAGAACTCAGAGAACTGATGTTGAGCTGCATAAATAAAAGCTCCCCAGTAGAAAGTGTTACCATCAACTGACACAGTGAATTAATAAACGCAGTGTTAGGGCTTAATGAGGAGATGAAACAGCAGGATTACAGGCTCACACCTTTGTGATTACATCCAGTGAGGGTAAAACTCAAAGTGGGACATAAAGGGGGAGCTCCACAGAGTAAGGCTCAGGCAGTGGAATACCTTTAACAGATGGACACCTGTGCTATAGCAAGTCAGGCTGCATTGTGTGCAACATATGACAGTTTGAGCAAGTGGGTCTGCTGAAGTGTAATCCGCCATCAAACATAAAAGTGTGTCTGAGCCTATAAAAGTTTAAATGCTGTATAGCGCCACCTCTCCTCTCCATCCCTGTCAGAAAGTGCCAGAGCTCCACATCCTGCAGATGCCAAACAGGTGAAAGTTCCACCGAGCAAACAGAAGCCAGTTTCGTGATACTGTGGGAGCTGAATGTGGCAGCGTGGGGTCGATAGCATATTCAATTCTGGTCTCAGGCAGGACTTAACAAAGGAAGAATCAGCATCAAAGTAAAGAACAACCACCCGAGGAAATAACAGAAGTCCCAATCCACACATTATTCCTACCTTGGCAAGTCCACAGTCAGTCAGAGTTGCAAAGCACTACAATTAATTATCAACCACCCCCCCAGGATATCTGGGCACTTTAAGTGTGCACTTCTTCCCCTCCAATAATCCAAACCAGGATAAACTGTCAGCTGCAATGTCAGAAAATTCATCTTGGTACAAAGACTAACGTCTATGAAAGGCCCAGCTTTGTGTGAATTTAGGGCCGTTATATTGTGTCAGCTGCTCAGTTAAGTGAAAGCAGAAGAAACAAACCTGTTATGCATTAGGAGTAATTACAGATGAGGGAGTTGAAGATTAAGACTTTAAAGTCATGGGGACTGTTGGGCTGCAGCTACAGTTTTAATATATTCGACTGCAGATGCTGACAAAAATTAGTCAAGGGGGCACAGGTGTCAAGCGGAGCTGATGAAGGCATCCTCCTGGAATCAAAACACAATTTATCCACAAGGATTTGTTTTCATACTCTTCTCTAACGGAGGAGCAGCCGATGGGGGGAGTACGTCCCACGGAAAAGTAATTGGATTAAGAACGGTTGGCGGCACGGTGAAAGGTGCTCTGACCAACCATATCTAGTCCCAGGAGAACAAAAACACATTACATGACAGACGGAAAAAAGAGGCGCTTAGCTTTATCAATACTGCGCAGCTTGACTCTTCTGCTCACAAAGCCAGCTGTCGCCTGCGCTGAAGACACCGGCCCGTATCTCTTTCAGGGGGAGACGTTCAGGCTGCACACACAGTTTGTAAGCTCGAGGTGGGGCGGTGTAACCAGAGGTGACAGGTGTAGAAGGCTCTTCCTGCCTCAATACTGCACTTGATGCTTGTCTACATTTGCATGTTAATCAGAAAAACTGCTCTCTGGCTTTTTTAAAGGAATATCATGGCATTGCTGCCAGCACCGAGGTATGCTTGACTGTCAGTCAAAGTCAGCTGACTGCAAAAATTCTCACCAGCCACGAGCTCAAATATTATTAACTTTGATTGATCACCACTGCAAAAGGGATTTTTTTTTTCAAGTAAAGCAGTAAAACCCTTTCTCCAGCAGTTGCCATCTCTCTGAAATACCCAACTCACTCAGTTAATCAGCAAATCAGTTAAACAATTGATCAAACATCCAACCAATCCATCGGGCCTTTGTGAGGCCCAGATGTTTGAGTTTTAAACCTCGAGAGTGAGAACATTGTTTGAAAGCGAGGACATCTTGGCCTGTTTTCAAAGGGTTGTTTAAAGCTGCAGTAGGTAACTTGTATAAAAGTAATTTTTTGTCATATTTGCTAAAACTGTCCCTATGCTGAGACAGCAGTACGTGAAACATGTAATCTGTGAAAAAAAACAGCTCCATTGGCCTCACCTACTGCTCCTACTGCACTTTGCAAGAATCCACCGTGCCCAACACAAAACAGCCAATCAGAGCCAGAGGAGCATCTGAGGGAGTGTCTGACATCTGTCAATCACTACTCACACATGCTGCGAACTGCCCCGTCCCTCTGCTCATGCTGCCGGTTGCCACTTAGTCAGACAGCTCTGTGAGCAGCGTCAGGAGGCTAGTGAAAGCTATGGCGGAGCAACATCCACCCAAAAAGGAGAAATTGTCCATACCGCCGCTGCCAACAACAGCATATACGGCTAAAACAACAAATAACCATAAAGCTAATATGGTGATTGTTACAGTAACACTCCACAGCGCGTAGGGTATGTTAGCGACTGTGATGTAGCGGCTGGGCAGAGTTAGCTCGTTTCCAATGCTAAGGCTAACGTTACTGGTTGTCATGGCAGCCGCGCAGATGCCGCAGGGAGGAGGGGCTTGGAGGCAGACCATGAGTGCAGCGGAGAGGGAGGGGGAGTGACATGGAACTTGTGTTGGTTCAAATTTTCAGGCTAAGTCTGCTCTCTTCTCGATCTTACATACTGCAGCTTTAAGCAACAGTTTGACAATTTGGGAAATACATTTAGTTAGATGTTAAGTATCGAAAACACAGTGGAGTATCTCGAGTCTTGTCAGGCAACCAGCTGAGACTCATAACTCATAACATTTTGGTTTGAGAATGGTTGAAACAAATGACATATTGAGCATTACTAGTGAGCTTTAGAGGTGATATATTTTTACCTTTGGACAGAGTCATGCTAGCTGTTTCAGTCTCTATGCTAAGCTCAGCTATTCGCCTTCTGACTGAAGCTTCATATTTACCGCACAGACATGAGAGTGGTTTCAATCCTCTCATCTAATTCTGGGCAAAAAAACATGTAATTTCATATCTTTAAGACTTGGTGCTCAAATAAGGTTCAAGTTAAGGCTGTGGTTATCGTTGCATACATGTATGTGTGTGTTGCTTTGCCATATAAAGGTGAGATTTCCTGTCTGGTGTTGAATCAATGCTAAAACCTCTTGTGTTCGGCTTTCCTCCCTATTTCAGAGCCCACAACCACCTTTATATCTTGGAGCCGTGTGTTTGCAACTCTTAATCTGGTGTGTCACACCACTGTGCACCAGTGTGACACCAGGGTCTCTGCAGAGTCAATAAACATAGCACTCGAATTCAATCAGAAAGGATTTGAGTGTGAAGAGTATCTGTCTTCCTGTTAGGAGGCATGTATATACAGTATTGATTGTGTTGTACATCTGTGACTTGGCTGGCTTTTACCTTCTGAACAAAGTCTTTCATGATCACAATGAATGGCTGGCTGCATGAGGCAAAAAGGAGAGTACAAACAATGGATCTGAATTATGAACTATTCCCCTTTTAGATGTGATTATGTGGCCACTTCTCTGTATGTCCATCCGCTGAGATTACAGGGACAAATAATCCCAGAAGGAGCCTCTGTCTTGCCTCAGGGTCTGCCTTCCTCTGCTTGATCTGCCTCCCTGGTCTAATTAAGGCCCCGTGGCCAACAGTCAGCAGGGACTCTGACGCAGAGGCAAATCTTTATTGATACAAGTAGCTGTCACCGTAATCAGCCAATCAGTCACAGCTAACACAGTGCTGACCAGCGCACGGCCATTCGTGGGGTCAATCAATTGCACATGATTGGCACTCACAGCATTTACTTTGAGAGAGAGGAGGGGAGGACAGGGTTGTAAACAGAGAGCGGGCTGTCATGGAGAGGAGACATGATGATTGAGTTACGGTGACAGAGGGACGGCTGCGATCTCTTACCTCTCTCCACTGTTTGGACTCCACACCCTGCGTGTATAACACAACCACTGAGAAGGGAAGAGGAGGAGGGAGAAAGAGAGAGCAAAGGAATACATTGTCACTAAACAATCTCAATCAAGCATCCCGCGCCTTCAGATGTTGTTTGTTTTGTTCTTTCTTTGCTGACATTCATCATTAATTATCCTGCCACGCCTTGACAGCATAATGAAGTGCCAAGTTTGATGATGCTGCGCTGCATCAAATTCTGCGTGCGATGTCCACGTGCAAAGAACAAAAGCTCTAAAGCAAGATTGAAGGCTCCTGGAGCACAGTTTAAGCCATGCAATCACAGCACAATTTCTCAACGGTGGGATTCTCCTGATTCCTATTTGATTTTGCGACTTCAAATGAAGCCGCGGCTGGCGAACGCTACGTGATCTGTTGTATATCACAAAGGTTCATCTTCAGGCGATCACAAAACAGGACGAGTGTGATATTTCCCCAGTAGCTTATTCATACAAAGGGCTTGAACCTCCTCCCTATTATGTTAAATGTCTCCTCCATTTTCTATCCCTCAGCAAGTATCAAAGAAAATGCCTTTATGGCAGTTCCCCATGTGTCTCACCAGAAGATAGGCATTTGCATTCAAAGGCTGGCGTTTAAACCCTGCATGTATTAAGGTACTTTCTGTAGCTCACAATGAGGAAAGGTTGTCACATTACTGTGCAAATGATATGCAGTTATTGAATGAACACTTCGAAAGAGCAGAGTAAACTGAATCAAACTTAAGCTCAGCAAAAGTAAAAAGTAAAGCATTACAAAAGGAGAGGAGGTGACACCGAGCAACAGAAAGCTAAGCTGCAATTAGCGTCGTAAAAAGCTGAGAACTTACATGGATCGGATTTGGAGAAAGTGTCCCGGTCCAACAGATTCCTGTAGGAGAAGGAAACACCAAAATGTTATTGGAGTTCAGCATGTGCTTATGAAGGTCTAATTCATTTCACTGGATTTTTTAAGTAACAGGCAGGTCTCATTTTGTACGCATATTTAAACGCTTCCTCTCAAATTCAAAATTGCTAACTCACAAACAAGATAATTGCATGGTTATTCACCTCCACACTTAATTTCATATAAACCATAGTGTCCTTGAGTTTTCATTTCGAAGTGAGCAGTACAATAAGCACACTAAAGCTCAGTGAAAGGACACAGAGGACACACAGGCTGCAGTGCCAGTGAAAACATGGGCACTACTAACTACAAAGCATTGGGAGAGCACATACCTTCACCAAGGCTGAATAATTCTCTACATTTCTTTGAATAAGAGCTGATTTTTTGATCAGAATGAATTTAAAACATACACAAAAGACAGACAGTCATGGCATGTGCGTCACATTTTTTTCATTCAAGTAAGTGTAGTCATTCAGGACAAGACAGCAAACATAGAAACAATGTCTCAAAATTAAGTATTCTTGAAAAAAATCAAAAATATGCAGCTGTATTTGAGCTCTGCACTTGTCTTTAAGCTTGTGGCCTTATTTTCCACTGTCATTCAGCATTAATGGAGCCTTCACAAATGTGCAGGTAGGCCATGCCATGAGCTCTAATGCACCCCCACCATCACAGATGCTGGCAATTGAACAGTGCGCTGATAACAAGCAGGATGGTCCGTCTCCTCTTTAGCCTGGAGGACACGACGTCCATGGTTTCCAAAAAGAATTTCAAATTTAGACTCTTCAGTCCACAACACAAGTTCATCTTAAACAGAGCTCAGGACCAGAGAAGGCAGCTGTGTTTCTGGACCTGTTTTATATACGATTTCCTCTTTGCATGGTAGAGTTTCAGCTTGCATTAGTGGCTGCAGCGATAAACTGAGTTCACTGACGATGGTTTTTGGAAGTGTTCCTGAGCTCATGCAGTGATGTCCACTACAGAATTGTGCCTGTTTTTAGTGAAGCGCCATCTGAGAACCTGAAGATCAGGGCAATCCAATGCTGGTTTTCAGCCTTGTCCCTTGCGTACAGAGATTTCTTCAGATTCTCTGAATCTTTTAATTATGTACTGTTGAAAATAAAATCCCCAAATTCTTTAAAATTTTACATTGAGAAACATTCTTCTTAAATTGTTGCACTATTTGCCAGCTCAGTCTGTCACAGTGTGGTGAACCCCTCATCTTACCTTCAGACAGACTGCTGCTGCTCTTTTTAGACCCAATCATGTGCCTCACCTGTTGCCAGTTAACCTGATTAACTGAGAGATCTTCCACCAGCTGTTTCCTTTTAGCATTTCACTACCTTTCCAGTCTGGTGTTGCCACCGTCTCAACTTTGTTCACACATGTTGCTGGCATCAAATTCTAAATGAGGATATAATTTTCAAAAAATTTAATTATGGGATTTCAGTGTTTTGCAAATCATCACATTCTGTTTCTAGTTTTTTGTTTTTTGTTTTTTTCAAACTGTTTTGAAACAGAGTTGTACGATTCACAAGATTTTTTAAATGGTGATACAGTTACTTTGGTTCTTACTGATTAACTGGTTGGATGTGGGAAACTGTTCTTCACGTTGCTTTTTGTGTTGTCTCACATAGCCAGACCGAACATTATCTCCACACTTCATACAGCAACACAAGCTCAGCTGGTTTTGTTGTTACAGAAAAGCCTCTTCTGCTCCGTGCTGCGTCACTATGTGCGTCTGTTGCTGCTGCTGCATCCATGGTACACTGACTGTTGCACTTATATTGTTGAGATGCATAATCCTACCCTTTGCCTTTGTCCTTTGAGAATGAATCACATTACATTTACCTAAATAACCTACATTATGGAACAGGTTAACACAGCCTCTTTTTTTTTCTTTCCTAAGTCGTATTGCCTTGCCTTGTTGAAGAAAAGAGGTGAAAAGTGGTAGAATACTGTTTCGAGTGAAGTATCCTTTTCATTTTGGTAATGAAAAACATAAAAAAAGTGTGATCAAAATTTTCAGTCATATATCAGACCGCTAATTTCAACAGGACCACAGGAACAAAACCAAGAGGTCACAGAAAAAAAAGGTAAGAAATGAGGTAAATGATACAGCAATTACTCTTTGTATTATCAGAATTTGAGACCCAGAGTCTTGAATCAGTGCATTATCTCTGTGTGTGTCATTCATGTGTGCTGGGAGTCACCCTGGTCAGCCAGAGAAGGACCCTAATTACATCTGCAACAATTATTCAAATAACTGATCATAAGAAATGATATGGCAACTATTTGCCATTATCTGCTTTGATGAACAACTGGTCATTTAAGACATTTTTCAAGCAAATTTGTTGGACAACTTGGTTGTTGTAGTTTCTCAGATGTGAGGATTTTCTGCTTTTCTTTGTCTTTTGCGATAGTAAACAGGATATATCTGCCTTCTGGACTGTTGGTCAGACAAAACAAATAATCTAAAGACATCACTTTTGATCGCACATTACGCTACAAAACAATCAAGGAAATGTCAGATTAATTGATTATGAAAATATCGTGTTAGTTGCTGCTGTGATGCATATGAGGTATGGATCAAAATTACCACCAAAAGAGCAACTTTTATTAGGATGAATGTATCTATGTAGGTCTATGACAACACAAAGAAACCTGTGATCAGCTCTTTTCTCAGCTTTGTACCGCACAATGAAGGTGAGTCTCGCTGTTTTTTCAGTGACTCTGGCTTCAGGTAAAAAGCAACATTCCACAACACAAGTACCTGTTTTGTTTCTCCATTCACAGCAACGTGGTACAGGTCCATCAGTATGCACCCGTGTGCGAGGATGAGATTCAAAGCCCATGTAGCATTCCTGGCAGCATCCTGGAGTCACTGCAGTGTTTCATGTGGTCATAATATTATGAGTATCAGTCTGATCCAGTCCTTGTCCAGCAGTGTATTCAAGTCACTTTCATTCAGACCAGTTCCCACTCAGTCTCCCTCAGTTTGAACCACAATCAAAGAAAAGAGGTTACTGTTGTATATCAGGATAAAAACTATAGCTTTCCACCCAACTGATATCTCCAAACCTGAAAATAAAGCACAGAATTGCTCACTTTGGAAGAGCTATCCAGTTCCCTGACAGTGATCATCATCCAACACCTTTTACAGCAGCCAGGCAACTCTGATTGGCTCGTTGACTCATTCAAGATAAGAGCCGCAATCAGCATTAATATTATTCATTCATTCTTTATTTTTAGCCTCTAACAAACTGGATTTTCTGTGTTTTTGGAGAGTTTCCCTGATAATTTGAGTTGTTCCCTTTAGCATACCCTTCTGTCACTGTACAAGACCCAATAAAGCAGGTACTAACTAAACACAAGACAGGGTACCGTCAATCACTTTAACATTTTACATGAGACATTTTCCAGATGGTCCCAATGATCTCATTAGCATACTGCTATAATGCAAAAGCCTACATATAGATCTTGTTTCTGGTTCTTGATTTGCGAGCAGTGTCAATAAATGACTTGCAGTTCAGAACAATCCTCATCCCTTTAGGGGACAGCAGGATTTCAATGAATATAGATGAGATTTCGGGAGTGAATCCAAGCAACATCCCATCATTCATGTACAAGTAATTCTACATTCCTGGACAAAAAAATCTTGTGTCACAAGGATACGTGGGGGGATAATAGATGCAGCTTTGTTGGGTATTAGCCCTGGGCTGACCTGACGACAGTTGGAACGTTGTCAATGTAACTATCATTGGCGATAACAAAGCCTTCCATGACTAGCTGCCCCTTTGTATCCACCTGTTACTGTCTGTCATCCATTACCTCCAACAATTCGCTTGTCAGTCACCTCATCCCATCTCTTAGCGCAGAGGGGAACGTGCCACATGGAAAACGTGGAGCGGGAAAACATGACATCCCAGTTTACTTCTACAGAATGTTACTGCAGAAAACAAGCCTTCATCTGAGTTACTTAACCTCACTTTGCTCTTGCGGAACATTTTTATTCTGGGAAGAAATGATTAGTATACAGATTTATACACCAATACAAATTAATCCACCATATTACTGTGCACATGGCCAAGGAAGACACAACGGTGCCGCAGGATGGGTATTAACATCTCAGATAATCTGTCTGCTTTCACTGAAGTAACGCTGCCTGTTTCTAAAGTTAACTCCTTCTTTCTTCAAATCTCAGTGGGATAAGAGAAGATCATTATCCCAAAAGCTGATGTGGAGAAAGTTTGTTGATGAAGATGAAGTTTATTGAAAGTAGGACAAAAGTAATTAGATCCAGCTACTTTCCATCCACACCACATTTCATGTATCAGCCTTGTTTCATACTGTAGCACTTCAGAGATCTCTACAACCATCTAAATTTAAATACGTGAATGAAAATTGCGAACTTTTCCTATTCCTCTTGATCTTACCACCTTCGTTAAAACTCAAGTGCAACAATCTCCTCTTGCTACTAGAGGATTTAATATTTCATCACATGTGAGGCAAGAGTGTGGAGCGCATTATTAGATGTAGAACAAACAAAACCACAAGAAATGAAATTCAAATATCATTTTAATAACTTTTTTTTCTCTGTCTAATCATCCATGACAAAGTAATGTTTGTTTATTTATCAGTGAATTAAGCTTGTAGTTACTGGTTATGCACACTTTAATTAATAAGACACTAGAAGGAAAATCTGCATACTGTATTAGCATCGCCCAAACAAAACATGCTCTAAAATCAAATGTGCAAATTCTCTCTGGCTGTATAAATGTGTCATAAAAGTATTTAATTTAGCTAAAATATTGATAAATGTTCCCACTACAGTGAAAAATGTAAAGGAGGTTTGACCTCTAAAACATGGCTGGCTGCTGAACTCTAATTTAACAGAATATATGAGGAGCACTTGCTCCCTCTCGGTCAGATCCCTGGAGATATTTCAGCAGCTCCTTAGTCCATGTGGCTGATTATTAAACTAATTCCTGCACCCACAGTACCTTATTGTCAGCACTCCCTTAATTCTGCTCCACTTTCTTAGAGTTGCGGAAATCATAATTGGCACCTTGGAGAAATGGCATCTAATTCAGTGGAAAGTGGTTTTATATAGTCTTGAATCTGGCTGGCCAATTCCAGTATGAGCTGCTGCCTCATTGGTTCTTAAAAGGACATGACAAATGCAAGCTTGAAAGTCAAGTCTCTGACTGGGATAGAGGAAGGAAAATCTCATCTCTATTACATTAGAGACAATAGGAGATGACTGGGAGGACAAAGTGAAGGATGCTGTCACTTCACTTTCTCTACTGCCCTATGGTCCCCTCTTTTTTGGTAGAGGAAAGACATTTTCTTTCTACTCACACACCATTGGGTCAGTAGGTCCACTTTTTGTCTAATATACCCATAAGCAGCTTCTCAGGGTTCAAAGGGTCAGAACTAAACAGGGGAGATATATGCTGCTGCAGAGGTCTGCTGACCCCTTTACAGACTGAAGGAATTCCATTACTTAGACTGAACATTTGGTTTTTCCTAAAGGGTATTTGTGTAATTCATTAAAAATCTGCATGGCTTATAAGGGCATCAGATATGGGCATGTGAGAAGCACCACAGCTGAAATTGAAACAAACAAATTACAACGACCTAAAACCTCCTGCACTCCTGCATTTCATCAATGGAAATGAACTCTGCTTGCTTTGCATAACTGAATCTGCGGCTGGTGACAGATGATGATACAGAGTGATATTACTTTTGTCTGAATTTCACAAAGTCCCCTGCATTACATTCAACGTGCAATCTGGTCTTTTTAATAGTGACAGACCCATCTGCTGACCTTCACTGCGATGGCACCAGGTGTCTTCTTCTCCTCCATCTGTTTAATTATTCAGTTTCTGTTCAACCTGGGATCTCTCCAGGTCGACAATACCTGCAGCAGAGCGCTCCCTGGGCGGCCGTCTCGCCGGCAGTGACAGAATCTCAGCCATGAAACCGCTCTCCTTAGTGTAATAAATGAGGATGTACATACGCTGTGACTCCCTATTTCAGATTGGCTTTTGGTGTGTGACTAATGTCCGACCAGGGAATAATATCGCTGTTAACTGCACACTGTAACAGCTTGGGGTTGTGCAAAGAAAGGTCTTTTTTTTTTGCTTTGTTTTTTCTGCAAAGAGCTGAGGGAGATCCACACACTGATACTATATAGCTGCTATAACACTGGTCGAGCACTTTGCACTTAGCATACTGTGAATTCACACTAATTTCCCTTCATCTCTCCACTCCTTGTGAAAAATGCCAGCGACAAATGGCGATGTAAAGCACATTAAACTGAAAACTAGGACATGAATGAGGCACAGCAAAGCATTTCTAAGCTCATACATATTTGGACTTTGAAATGACAGTAACTGATCATTGAATCGAGATAGACAGACTCGATTCAGTCGAGTGTGAGAGCGGGGTCGATCTCAATAGTGATCATGATGATATAGCACGCCTTTCTCGGAGGATAACACTAATTGATGTTAGTGAAGGATGAGATAGCAGCGAGAGTACCATATAGAGTGGAAAGAGAGAAACAGAGCCATCTAATTGGTAGTGGACTCATGTTGAGCCTCAATACGTGACAGCAGCACATAGCAGGTAGGTGGTGGTAAGTGGTAATGAGCATGAACTGACGAACACTAACCACCACTGTAAGTATTCAGAGGCATGACCACCTCATGACATACACACCTATTCACTCAAACACTTATTGACCTGAAATGTAACCACTGGGCTGGAAATAAATCCTGTTCGGTTTCACGATAATTGCCATTTCTTTTGACCTCATGAGATGGAAGCTGCAGTAGCGGTTCCTAAGAGCACTTAAGGTTTTTCATAATGGCCAAATAAATATTTAAAGAAGTATTTTACACTGGAAATATGGCCTTTTCATAAAGCTGGGATGTCTATGCAGTAGAAATATTTTTGAAATTGGTGCTACATGACCAGAGGAAACAGAGGAAAAAGGTGTGTGGCATTCCCTTTCACTCAAAAGGTAAAAAAAAAGCCCACAACAACCAGAATGCACTGGGCCACACCGGACCAATAAACGTTCCAGCTGGGGGGTGATGCACTGCGAGTTGGGCAGTGCTTGTTTTTGGCTTGTCCATTTTCAAACAAGTAAGCGGCAGCCATCTGGCTCTCTCAGCTTCTGTAACTCATTGGTGTCATGTCTTGTGCTACTTAAGTGTCTGTTTGTTTGACCTCAACATCCTGACAAAGGCGTGTCAGTCATGTAATATTAAAGGCCATTTTGTTACTCAGGATTCACAGTGCCTTGGATTTTTTTCCTCTTGTTTGGATTGTCGAGGCCCTTGACCACAAAGAGCATCTTTGTTCATCGCCCAGGATTTTTTTGTGTGGAAATCAATGATGTACTGCAGCTTTTCCCTTCTTTTTCTGTACCCACTTGAACAAACCTACTGATGTGGCATTCATGACTTCAGTGTTTTCTCTGAAAATTCTGAATTACTTTTTTGTTCCGAGCACGATGGTGGAATGCAGAAAACATAAAATAATAAGTTTTTCAATCAACTAGAAACATAACAGAAACCACTCTAACATCAAGCATATCATATACTTGTAAAATAAATAAACAAATATATAAAATACGACATTGCATGTTCAGTTTGAAGGCATCTAACACAAATAAGAAACTTGAAAGAAACTGGAAATTAGAGGAACTGGCATCTTCCACACAGCCTGTAATCATTTCACAGTTTTGTAGCTTGTGGTTAAGTTTATCTTGTACAATTCACACATTTTGACTGATAATCCATTTCCCTACAGTGAAAATTAATTGTATTTGTACTTATCAAACCTGACGTTTCAGCTCTACACACAGCTTTATAGCAAAAGCACACACACACACACACACACACACACACACACACACTCTCACCCACACAGGCAGAAATGTGCCTTTCGGCAACTGTATAACAAATCCATTTGAATGTATCTAACAGAAAAATTACTAATTCTGATATGTCTAGAGAAATAACAATAACCTGACAATGAGTAACTTGTTCAGGCCTTCGGCGAAGTTCAGAGACCTTCAACAAATGTAACATAATGTGGTGAAATCTTCCCTGAGCAACCTGTCACATTTTGTACAAATCTGCCACCAGTTCTCACATTTTCCAGACAAGCTGGTCAAATATCCCCCGACACAGAGATCCACTAACACACTGTGCTGACCCTTCAGGTTTTCTGAAAAGTGACAAAAGCAGCTTGATACTTCTGAGCCAAGAGGTGCAGTTTTGATTTCTCTTTGCAAAGCACTCTTGACTTTCGTTGTCATTACAATCAGCACTTTGAGATGACACCGGCAACATGCAGAGTGTTATAAACCAGTGGCATGGCACCGCAACCGTGTTTCCATGGGATCCCCCTTGGATGCCATATATCCCGAATGAGAACATATTAATAACTCTGACACAACCACAAGCCAAGTGTCTGGGATCAAAACTCATTTTCACTGTGTCAGGGGTTCATGCATAATTATCCGCTTCATCGACCTGCGAGACTCGCCTGCTGCAATCTTAACATCCCCAAAATTGGAAGAAAAAAAAAAAATTAATTAATTAAAATCTGGCTCCTCTTGGCAGCCTCGTGTCTCTTAGCCCCGATCCCCAAAACAGATGCGACACATCACTCACACATACAAGCCATCCTGCATCCTGCGAGCTCGCTCCAGGTCAGTCTTAACCCAGAAGACGATATGCAAATAATGGCAAAGTAAAAACACAGCAAATTGAAATTTCTCTCTTACTCAGAGGGATCTTTTATTAATATTTTATGCTCTTACACAATGCAAACTAGTTCAATTCAAACTTGCTTTCTGCCGGGGCAAAACAAAGGGATGTTTCAACCGGAAAACCAGGCCATAGGGTTTGATTGAATGAGTAACCAAGACTGAATGAGATCAACAGCTACAGCAGCTATTAACACTAAAACAGCAGCAGAGTTACAGGCCATAACAATGCATTCAAATAAACAATAGGTTGCTACACAGCTTGAATCCCAATTGCTCTGCTCAAGTAATTGTTTCTGACAGATCGAGCTGCGATGCCACACATCCTAATCGTTCTGATGATTTCATTAGGCCTCCCCCCTCTGCTGCAATGATTGCCTCAGGAAGAGTTCAGATCAAGAAGCATGCCGCAAGTTTTCAGACTGACCCCGGGGAACAGCAATCAGTGGCCTTGTGCACCATGGATCTTCTCCTGTGAGCATTTGTCACAGGCTGCTGGCAGTCATGTGACCTCTTGGTGTGTTTCACCAGGTAATGAATCCCTCGGGAGCAGAGTGGCCTGGTTGAGTTAGATCCCCCAGCTATGGAATGCATTGATTGGATGCAGTGCTACTCTAACCAATCTATCACAGCAAATGAATGGTTTCAACGAGCTCCAAAGCAACAGCAGAGAAGAGAAGCGGACAGACAAGATGCAGCAACTTCGTCCTGGTGAAATTGATGATGGGAGCAGATAAAGTTCGACATTCAAGCGGTCAGGTGGGAGGCTGAGCTCACTCAAAGAGAGGGTGGCTTTGTCAGCCGATTCCACTTTTAACAGCACACCCGTGGTGTGCTTCGACATGTGGCAAAGGACCAATGAATTCTATAACGTTCCCTCTGTTGATCTGTTTTCAAATGACAGTGAAATAAAAATTCAAGCTGCGTCCTTGCACTTGGTGGATTTGCTGGACTATGTCATTGTATCTCACAAAGGCACAGTGTCCAAAGCTGGGCTTTTCATCAAATACTTGTTATTTTGTTTCCCCTCAGTCTCCTCTGGATGGTAACTAACAAATCGTCACAAACTGATGTTTCAGGAGCAAGAAAGACTTTTTTTCACCCTCGCTGTGTTCTGATAAGACTTGTCAACCTATGTCTGGGTTGTCAAGCTTATCAACTCTGCTCCCTCATTCTGGCCACACGCAGCAAACAGTGCATTTAAAAATCGACACATCCTGTACATGGAGCTGTACTGCGATGGACCGAGTAGAAACACAGAGTGAACTATTCATTAAATGAAGATCCGTGCGCCTTTGGGGGCTTTGTGATTTTTGTCAGTGTGCACATTTTTTCTGACATTCATTACCAAAAGTGTTCTTCACAGTGGAACCACAGAGCTGAAGCCCCAATCTCCCTGAAGTCATTGTACATGGGAACTCTGAGACGGTCTGGTAAGCTGAGATATAGAAAGGGCACATTTTACAATCCAGAAGGATTCACTTTTACTACTTTGCTCATAATTAAAGCATGATGTAGCAAACCACATCAACAACTTATGAAATATTCATCAGGGCTGCTCAAACATTAACTAATGACCACACTCTTTACTGCCACGTAAGAGTCGGGATCAAGCCTGGCTCTAACCCACTGAACTGTATTCACTGGCATGTGTTTGGTAAAGTACATAGAGGCCACTTGAGTTTGAAGCGTTATCTGGAACGCAGCCCTCACAGCTAAGAAGCAGATGCTGTGGGTTCAGCTCACTGGCTGACCTGTGAGTAAAACCAATCGGAGCCTTAGACGGGGAACAATGTGCTATCACAGTGATGTGCTCTTGTTTTGATAAGGGGATGTCTGCTTCAGTCCCTTCAGTTTGTCAGGGGGCTTGCTGCAATATTGGCAGAGGGTTATGAGAATGCCTGTAGGGCTACATGCCGCAATTCAATTCCATGTGCGCTGCAACCTCAGAGCTTTCAGGCTTACTAAATCAATTACACAGTGTTATGGAGCCTGTGCCTCTCACCCACATAACACCCATTGTTTCTGTTTGCTTCCATTGGATGGACTGAACACACACTTGCTGATAAGTGGGAGGAATGGCAGCACGCATGGCTGTTTATTTCATATGTGTCCAACTTTTCAGCTGTTCGCTGTTTGATCGTTGAAGCAGTCCTCAGAGGTCAGACATGAGCTACTGTAGTAATTTCCACAAGTCAAACAGAAGAACAGGCAGGACCTGAAGTGTTTGCATGTGAAATAGACAATGTTTCAAGGCCCAGTGAAAGCAGGGATGAATTTTTCTTCTGCATCAAACTGTGTCCTGGAGCAAGTCTTTGTTTGGAGAGACATTAATGACAGACAAGGGAGCTGCAGATCAACAGAGCCCGGGGGCATCAACACAGATCCCAGCTTAAAGTATGCAGGTTTAAGGGGGGAATAAAGTGTATACCAAGAGGGAAACAACACAAGTCCAGCTGCTACAACACACAACCTACAATGAATAAAATGCTCACAACAAACACACTTCCTCAGATCCATACACCAACCTTACACACATCCTCACCACACACGCTTGCCTCAGTTTTAATCACAATTCAAACATTTTGGTTACATAAACACAGGATTTAATGCTGTTCGTCTTCTTTAAACAGGCCCCCGCCCCCCATAGCTGCACCATCCTGTCAGCCTGTCAACTCTACAAAGGTTAACAGATTTGTTTTGAAATGTGACTTGTTCATTAATATTCTAAATGGGTTATAAGGTCATCTGCCTGCCAGCAGCAAATTTGGGTTTGTTGAGCAACTTCAGAATTTTAAAATGGATGACAGAGCAGCGTTTGCAAGAAGAAAGGCAATCAATCAGTTTCCCCTCCAGACAACTGAATGGGTGAACGGAGATTTTGAGAGGAAAGCAGATGAGAGAGGAGTGAAGAAAACAATGGCAGCAGGATGTTTGCTTAATAAATCTCTGGCCTGTGGCTTTGCATGCATTCATTTATGAAATCTCTCTGGGATCAGTTTCAACAGCAGTGCACATGGCAACACATCATTTACATGCGTATAAGGCTGATGTAGCCCAGAGCTACAAAGCGCTTAACACTGTGGATTATGGCAAAATGATGCACAGCCCAGGAGGCCCTGAAAACACAAATTAACGTCAATATCCATGAGAAACGTGAACTAAAACTGTACTATCTGTATAAGTAAAGCCACTTCATGTTGCAGCAGCATACCGTACACAGTGACTCCACCTGCAGCCAGCGCTGCCCCACCCTAACCAGCCGAGGCACTTGCCATCTTTGTGGTATTTTGGGAGGTTTTAGAGGGAGAGGATCAGGGATTCAGTTAAATTCTAATGGCCAACGAGGGCGATTTTTTTTTTTCTCCCATGTTTCTGTTACGACCTATCGTTAGAGGAGCCTGTGCAGCGGTTCCTCAGCTTCACACGACACGCTGCCTCAGGGGAAACCTCTCAGACACGCCAACAAACTCTACGACGGTCGATATCTCATGTGGCACGCGACTTAGCGCGCGCAAAACACGAACAGCGCAGTAGACCCACGAGACGGGCTGACCGAGATAGATCGACGTCAAAGCGAAAATCTTCAGATAAACAAAAGCGTAAAAGTTGTCAGATTAACGGCAATACTTCACTGACTGTGATTGGGAGAATTTCTGGACATTATCGCAATGCTAATTAGGTTTTGTATTCGTTTCTGGTCTAAAATTCGAACGATTTCTAAAATGCTCAAATATTCCACTGACGTCTTGTGGGCTTAGTTAATGCGTGTCTACAGCAGAGGATGGATTTTACCTTTAGTAGAGTTTTTATAGTCTTAAAAATGTTTAGCGTAGTTTTTTCCAGAGTGAAAATGTAATATAAAACAGTTTTCCAGTACCAAAATGTTAAGTAGCACTGGACTGTCTTCTCTCAGCAATACGCACCCAAAAGCGCGCGGAGCTCCCCAAACCCTGACGCAGACACAGCGGCATCAGCACCGGGGTGGACTCACCTGCAGGACACGGTGATCTCCACTTTGGTGGCGGGGATGCTCCCGCTGATAGGGTCGAAGTCACGGACCGTCGCCGTGGCCTCCACCTTGTCCATAACGTCTCCCTCCATGCGTGCAGGAGACCCAGGCCAGCTCCCCGAGCCGCGTGAGTCCCTCCGAACCTGGAGAGCCGACGGTGGAGAGCGGGAGTGAGGCGGACGAGCGAGCGGGAGCGGATACGGTCCAGACAAACCTCCTAAGTGCTGTCCATTGAACGGGCAACAGCATGGAAAGTTTAATGGGAGGCTGCAGCAGTGAGGGGATTGATTTGACTAAAGTGGGATCACATGCCAGGACGCATCAGCGCCAACTCCGCCGTTTTCCTGGCACAGAATGAGCTCTTCAACCAGAGCAGCGTTTGAAAAGTAAAAGCTGTGAACTCCACCCCTCCTGTCTGCATTCTCCTACATGCGAGGCTGCGACTGACACTCGTTGCAGATTCAAGCTATTGATCTATGGCTGGACGGATCGTTATTTTTGCTCCAAATTGGTTTTAAGAGCTTCTAACAGAAAATAAATAAGCACCGAGGGGCGTGAATGTGGCATTGGGCTGCATTTTCAGAGCAGATGAACACGGGTAAAACAATTTGAGAGACAAAGCCGTCTATTTAAAGTGAAATCTCTGAGTGTTTTGGTTGCAGAACAGCATGGCGGATTTCTATGCAGATGTACAATTGCTGCCTCAAATTCGCGACAAAAAATTAAACGAATAAGCTGAACCTTTACACCCATGCAACAGATGAATAGCTTATTTTCATCTGATGTGAAAATTGCATTAGTTCCTCCGGAGCAACCAGCTCTTATTACCGGGTGAAATGCTGTCTGATGCTTTTTCAGCATCTGGACAGCTCCTCAAACTTCTGCAGCTTCAGTAACAGCCTCGTTCATCTCGCCAGTAAAAGGTGACGTTTGCTCCCTCGATACTCCTCCTGTATTCATCTCTGAGCCTCTATCCCAGGGGAGCCTCATTTACGTTTCACAGTTCCCTGATTGAACAACCTGGTGAAGTGTGGAGAAATTCAACCTGTCAAACATAATTCATAGGTAAACTAAGATATTGTTGACATGGGCTTGTGGGGGGTGGGGGTAACTCCCATCAGTCACAGCGACCAACTACCGGGAAATCTCCGAACAGAGCATCAATGCGCGGAGTGATTGCTTCTTTCTTGCAAAACGCTTTCCCCTGAAGCCATTCTCACAGTTATCAGTGGCATATAGGTGACCTGCTCTCACGTGGAAACAGAAAATAATACCTCTCCAAAACATCGATTTGCTCAAAGATGTTAAAATCTGCCTCAATTTAAAACACATGGCATATGTATATCGCATATATATGTTCTATAATTATGCAGACAATGTATGAGGTCCATGCTACAAGCGTCACTGCCCAGCGTCATCTCTCAGCATGAAGGCGCCATGGGAGGTCTGTGAACGCACTGCATACGCTTCTCCACCTGGGGGGGAGACTCGGCCTGATGGGGCGATGAAGGCTGTACAGCTCGGACGCAGCAGCACCAAAGCTCAGATTCATCATTAGTCATGTTCTCTCGGTAATTAGGCCCTGTGGTGGCCCTAGATTGGTTGATTTTGAGCTCTCTCCAGTGCGCTGTCCCAGCCACCTGCTGTGAGCCTCTCCACTGTTCCCACCCGCAGCCGCCCCACTTCCTATAGCTATGGCAAGACTGTAATTACGGCTGTAAGAACCTTCTCTGGTGTGTGTGTGTGTGTGTGTGTGTGTGTGTGTGTGTGTGTGTGTGTGTGTGTGTGTGTGTGTGTGTGTGTGTGTGTGTGAACAGGTATTTATCAGGTTGTGGGGACTCTGTTTACACAGTCAATTTGTGGGGACTCGCCTCCCTTATGGGGACAAAATGCAGGTCCCCTTAATGTAACTCATTAAATTTTACGGGTTACGGGTTAGGTAATGTTAGGTTTAGGGTTAGGAATAGGCAGATGGTGGTTATGGTTAGGGTTAGGGGAAGGCTCCAGGAAATGAATGTAAGTCTATGTAATGTCCCCACAAGTGATATAAACACAACGTGTGTGTGTGTGTGTGTGTGTGTGTGTGTGTGTGTGTGTGTGTGTGTGTGTGTGTGTGTGTGTGTGTGTGTGTGTGTGTGTGTGTGTGTGTGTGTGTGTGTGTGTGTGTGTGTGTGTGTGTTCTGCCTTTGGTTATTTTTGATTGTTTATTTGTTATTTGATAATTCTGATGATTGTGAAGGGTGGACATGGTGAGTGAGGGAAGGTGTAAGTGGGTTGCTTTTTTTGGGGGGGTCCTAAGTAAAAGTGTTGTGGGAGAAACCTGACCACCAGGAGTAAACCCACACAGCACCCACACAGAAACAAGGTGGAGGTGTTTCTGTGGGGGTGCTGTCCTAGGGGAAGACGGGTAAGGGGGGATGCGAGTGTTCTGCCTTGTGAAAGGTCACATGGATGTGGTGAGTGAGTGATATGTGGTGAGTTAGAGAAGCACCTTTGCCTATGAGGCGGGTGGACATGGTGAGTGAGGGAAGGTGTGAGTGGGTTGCTTTTTTGGGGGGGGTTATTGTAGGGTTCTCTAAAGATGAGTAGGGACATTCGTTTTCTATTTTTATTGTTTCTGTGGTCTGAGTGATGGTGGAAATGTGCGGATTCTGCCTTTGTATTGCTTCTGGGGTGCGGAGTAATGTAGGACTTCATTTCCCAGAATCCTCTGGTTTTTCAGGTTTTCCGACTGTCCTGTTAAAATAAATATTGTTCATATATTAACTCTGTAATTCATATTTTATAATGTTTAAAAAAATATTCTATGGTCGGTAAAAATTATAAAGGTTAAGTTTTGTTTGTTTTAAATAAAAAGACTAGAGTTTTCCCCGGGAGGAAGTATCCCAGACTCCACCGGGACAGTGAAGGAGCTGGCAGCATTTTCTTTTCCTCAGCAGAGCCAGAAAGGGAGCTAAGTCAATGTTTGGTGACTCAAACTAAAAGTTGGCCCAGATATTGCACTGCCCAGAGAGACTTCAACCGGCCACAGTACTCTTTTCACGTATGTCAGTCGAGTGTGAGTAGTTTACACGACGGTGAAGTTTTACGAGCTGCACTAGCGTGGACTCCGCTACTAGCTCGTGCTGTGAGTTAGCTTAGTGGCAGAGGACTAGCCTGCTTCACAGAACAGACGTGAGGAAGTCGACACAGACATTCGTGCGCGCATGAGGACGGAGCGGATGAGGTGACGGCAGAGAACGAGGACATGTCGCAGGTAGCTGGAGCTGCGGGACTCGGCGGGAGCTGTCTGGACATTGCTCTACGGCCTGGCTGGCTCCATGTTGCTTCTACCATGCGAGGTCGCGTGAGTACTTGACATTGGAACAGAACCGAGTGAAGGATACAGACACCGGACTGTGTTAAAGCAGACTGTGTGAACTGTCCCGGGTTTGTCTTTCACTGGACAAAACTTCATGTGCACCAACTCTTCAAATGGGCCCCAACGGTTAGGAAGATTAAATAAGCGTTTGGGTTAGACTTTTACTGGTACCATTATCATTTATGTGAACTGTGAAAAATACTTTTGGGTACAGGTGTGAGTACTGGTTACTGTGTTTGAATACACAAAAGCATTGTTTTGATATTTCTATGCATTTGGGTTTTGAGTGAGTACTCCATAGGTGAATACAGTTAAAAGATTAAAAACACACCTAGATAAATATTTCATAAGTGATTGGTTTATTAAAAACACAACTATAATTTCATTTGGTTTATAAATAAGCGAAAAAGAAACTAATTTCATAAGGGTTGCTTTTCATTAAAAGAGCTGAGATTGAACTCGAATTAAAACTTTCATTTCATTGTTTGGTTGAAGTAAACTAAAACCTTTTTTTTTAATGAACTGAAAGGGTAAAAAGAGTTTAAAATACAGAAAGTGTTTTGTTTATTATTTTTTTATTTGTTTATTTCATTCCTGAAGCATTCATTCTTTTAAAGGTACAAATCCAAAGAACTAAAGAGAAGGTGTATTAAATAAATGTTTGTGTTTTACCTTTACCTATGGTTGTTTAACATTCTTTTGGAGTAAACTGTATTTCTGAGGGTTTACGTATTTTGCTAGTGCTCAAGTAGCCTAGTAAGTTTTCAGTGAATTCACCAACTTTAGCTGAGAACCTAGGACCTGTTTAATCTGTTTGAGTGTGACCCTAGTGTAAACTATAGACACTAAGGGAAAAAGGGGTTACATTATAATTAAAAGTGTTGTGGGAGAAACCTGAGCACCAGGAGTAAACCCACACAGCACCCAAATAGAAACAAGGTGGAGGTGTTTCTCCGGATGTCTTGCAGATCCTCTGTCTGATTGACTCTCGCCTTGCAGTCTGGTTCTTCAGAAGAACCAGACTGCAAGGCGAGAGTCAATCAGACAGAGGAGGAGGATCTGCAAGACATGCGCCTGAAGGAGGAGGAGAAGAGAAAGGCAAAGGAGGACAAGAGGAGGGTTCCCCTCTGGGGTTCCCCCGCGGGGTGCTGGGCTCGGCCGGCTCCCCTCTGGGGTTCCTCCGCGGGCTGCTGGGCTCGGCCGGCTCCTCTTGGGTTCATTTTGGAGGGAGCTCAAAGATTCAAGCTTGTCTCTCAGGTGACACACGCCTGCAACAGCCGGCTCCTCTCTGGGGTTCCCCCGCAGGGTGCTGGGTTCGGCCGGCTCCCCTCTGAGGATCTCCTGCTCTGTCTGGGGCTGGGCACCTTTCCTGTGGGAGGGCATCTCACTGGTCCTCTTGGGTTCATCTTGGAGGAAGCTCAAAGATTCAAACTTGTCTCTCAGGCGACGCACGCCCGTGACGGCCGGCTCCTCTCTAGGGTTCCCCCGCGGGGTGCTGGGCTCGGCCGGCTCCTCTCTGAGGATCTCCTGCTCTGTCTGAGGCTGGGCCCTGTTCACACACAGAGTGGCATCAATCTTCTCATCTCAAAACTCTGTTTCTCACTTCACACAACTACCATGGACAAAAAAAACAAAAAAAAAACAACACTCATCAGCACATCAAACATATCCCACACTGGACTGAACCCCATCCCATCCAGAACAAGACAGGTGAGGAACTTCAAATATCTAGACGCTAAGCTCAATTTTGATCAACACATCACTTCTATTATAATGTGGGGCGTACGCCCGCCCAGATTGACAGCTTGCCCGCCCAATCAGAAATTCAAATAAAAAAAAATTAAATAAAACGCTTTTCACAGTTATGTCCCATATTATGAAAAACTCACTTCTTTGGGTCTCTGGTGCTGCCACACACATACAAAGTGCGAAACAAGACCGTCCGCGCTTTTTTGAGTGAGATACGGATCTCTGTAAGCACCCTGCCTACAGCTTCAAGCCGTTTGAATTCGGCACTCCCAGTGTCTCTCCACCCAGCACCACCTTCTCACAGATCCGCTGTTAGGTTATCGAAAGCACTGTGTTATGAATCATGTTCAGGCGTTGTTCTGTTATTGGCTGTAAAGAGGAGCACAAATCACTCCATCGGCTCCCAGCAGACAGAAGAACACCGTGGATTGAATTCATTTTTCAAGGCATGGAGGTGCATGCCATGAACTCTTTTTGGAGTTTAAAATATAGATATTCATATATAGTAATAATAAACGTGCATAAACTGCGTTCACATGTGTTTCCTCGACTCCAGCCATCCACTTTGTTCATGTCAGACAAGATGATTTCTCTTCCTTCCTTCAATCTCCATTTAAATTGCATGTTTAACAGCCCAGTTTAATAATGATAACAACAACAACAACAACAACAACAACAATAATAATAATAATAATCGGGGATTAATCCCCAAACCCCCTATTAGGTAGGTGCTGAACACTTTCTACCATAACACAGTAGTGATGTGTTGGTCGTGTGTCGGTTTGAAGTAAACGATTGGAGCCAGAGAGCGAGCCGCTTTGGGCTTTTTTTGTTTTGTTCGACTTTTGTTCGACGTTTTTTCTCGACTTTTTTTCCATTCAAGCCGCACGTGATTGGTGAAATACTTGATGTGTGGTGGCTTCAGTGTGTGAGTGCGCACGCGTGAGCACACAACTTATCAATTTTGGCGAAGTGGTGATCAGGTCCGCCCAGACTTAATCCACGCCCGCCCATCTGTCACGTTCTGCATCCGCCACTGATGTGGGGCAAGGAAAAAAAACAGGAAGTGAACCCAATATGCAGACCAAACAAAAAGGCAGGGTGGAAGCAGTTCAAATAAGTTATTTTATAAAATAAGGCAACAAAGGGCTTACGGGTAGGTGAAGCTGGTGAGAATCAAAATCAAAATATCCATACAACCAGCAAAACCTCAAATGAAAAAAAGGGGACCAGTGTCCAACAGTCCAAAAAACAAAAGCAAGGTCCAGGGGAACAACAAGGTGCAGATCCACAAACAGGTTATCTAGGTCTGCAGGAGATACTCTACAAACTGACAAGGAACAGATACAGGCCACATACAAGGGATGAACCAACAGGGACAAAGGGAAACACACTCACTTAAATAAGCAGAGGAGGAGAACTAATGCGACACAGGAGACATGAATTAGACAATCACAAGGGTGGGAAAACACAGGAAGCAAAGTAAAATCTGACACATGAGGGAAGACTTCAAAATAAGACTGGAAGTGGCAAAACTGAACAGACCAGATCAGGACAACTTCTATAAATGAACAATAACAGCAAAGACTCCACGACATCTGTGAACTCAGAGCACTGTCTGTTACAAAAAGCACAATTCAGCCTGCTGTACTGCTTCTTTACCATTTTCATCATCTCCAACAAAAACAAACTGAGCTGTATCACACACAATGCCTGCAAAATCACCTGCCTTCCCACATGCAATCTCTCAGACATGAAGCACAGTCATCACATGCCTAGCACTCACAATAGCAAATGACACTGATCATCCCCTCAGTCAACACTTACTCACATTACTTCCATCTGGTTTGAGATACAAGACTTTAAAATGAAGAAGAGTTTGCTTCAGCAGGAGATTTATCCTTTCTGCCACAGCAGTCCTAAACAAACTGCCTCACTAACACTGCTGTGAGCAGGGGCGTACGAATGCAGACATGAAGATTTTATGGATTGTCTATATCTATGTGTTGCTGGGTGTATATCAATGTTTGTTCTCCCTCTGGTACAACAAAAGAAATATATCTAATTCTCCTTATAAAAGCAAAAACACGTATTTCCCAAAATGTCAAATACATTTTCACTTAACCACAGTTTCTGATATGGCACTTGTGGCAACGTACTTTTCTACTGTGGTTCTGTTAGTTCTACTTAAAGCTGCATCAGTTACATTTTGGCCACCGGGGGCAGAAAAATACCAAAGCAAGTCACCAGACACATAGCCACCACCGTGTCAATGACTTAAGGTGTGGGTGTGCTGGAAACAAATTAGGTTAATCTACAAAATGCATTGATTTCTCACTTTTATCTGACCTTTTTACATCAATTTTACTTTATGAATAGATATATAATTTTCATTAGAACCACTTTTTAAATTTGCAGTAACTACAAAACACACCCAAAAAATGCAGTATCTGTACTTGTTCTGTATTGTTACTGTATTCTGGACCTCTAAACCTTAGTATAGTTGTTGATTTTCCAGTAGCCGTCGTCTGTAAATGTAAAACCTCTATTCTGATGAAAGTATATTTTGGTTTTTCAGTTTGTAATGCCATGTAATCAATTAAGACAGTAGCTAAACCAATTCATGGTTTAGCTACTACAACAGGAAAAGTAAAAGGTAAAGGTAGCTACCTTAGCAGATCTCAGTAGCTTAGTTCTTGTATCTCACTTTTGACATTTTAAGAAACTTTTAAGAAGCATCTTTGTAATCATCATTCACCACAAGTAAACACCACATTAAGCAACAAAGCTAGCATGGTAGACCTATCTGGAAAAAGTAAACTAGGACTACCTAGCTTAATCTAGCTACATAATTTTTTAACACTTAACGTGCCAAACATAAAAAATATGACACTACACCTGAAGACTACACTCTCTCAACTGCAAACTCTGCAAACCCATTTTTCAATGACTTCAAAGTGACAGAATTTGAGTGTCGGGCTGCTTTACTCAAACTGGACCAGCCCCCTTGTGCTTTTTAACAGCGTCATTTTTGGTCTGAAGGTCTGCCTTTAAAGTTCTTGGGTCTAACCTGTTACCAATCGCACATCCAGCAGCAGACACAGAGGAATATTAACATTCATTTGGAGTCGTGTTTCTTGCCAGCTGACAAATTAAAGCCAAATATTTACCCTTCCTCTTGTGTGTTCCTCTTGTAGCTCCTCTGGTCTCGACCAGCTTCAGAGACAGACTAGGGCTGGTGTCCATTGGGTTTATCAGAGCTTTTTTGCTGAGTATGGCTGTCTGTTGCAGCTTAAAACAGGGCTGATAATGAGAGTAGTGAAACTCGAACACATAGTAAACAACGAGCTGCGTATACTGTAGCTGCAGAGTTGGGTGACAGGGCTAACTGTGGATTTATCATAAGTGATGCAGCTTCAAGCACAAATTTTGAAGTGCTTCTACCTGCAATTGAGTATTTTTCTAATGTGTGGTTTAATTAAGTACTGAATCTGATCTGAATATATCTTCCATCAATGGCTATGATATACAGGAAAGCATCCTGTAAGAGGGAGAGAGAAAACGAGTGCATCTGCATGCTGCTGGCACTTTCTGTTTTTTATGAAAAAGCTACAATACAGACCAAACACAGGAGACAGAATAATATCATCTGTTTTCTGGCAGTCTGAAAATCTTCCATGCGTCTACTTTGAAATAAATGCCTGTGAAGCAGCATACTGTAAATGTTCTGTGGAAGATATATTGGATGTGAATTCTCATGATGATTGTTGCTAAAAGTGGAACTTTGTTGGCTTTCGTGTTACGTTTTGTTACAGTCTGTGTTGAAACATAGACACCTCTCAAGGACGTTGTCTGCGACTAACTTTATGTAAGTGTTCCATACACAAAACCACGACTACTGAATGAATTAGATTTATTTCAGCATGTCTCCTTTCCCACTGAGAATAAATAGTGTTATAATTTCCAGACAGAGGAACGCAGGAACTTTACCTGCATTTCAACCACAGGAACCAGGGACTAAATCAAGTTCCTCTTTGATCATTTCAGGTGTGAAAAAAGTCCCTGCTACAGGTGTAGTTCTCTCTGTTGAGAAACTAAACTACCATCCCTGATTGGTCACAGACCCTGCAGTACTAATAGCTTCTGTGCAGCAGAATTCAATGAGAAAGTAAAAAAAAAAAAGTTGAGAGATCATGTGTAAAAAAAAATGTCCAAAATCAGTAAAGATGTTTTCAGCACAAGCACGTGAACTCCATGGAGTATCTTTAATGTGATGCCTGCACACTAAAAGAGCAGCTCCATACTCATTCTTCCATGACATAAATCAACAACATCCCTGTGCAGGGCTGGAAACACATTATCATTCTCCATTTCAAGATGATCCAATCACTTTGTCAGCACTGTGGTTTCCCCCTGAAGAGAAGGAAACAGGGAGCGTTAAATCAATCATGTTCAAGTCATAATGAGGGGAGCAGCGTGTGGATCCTCATCATGCATACAGCACAGAAAACAAATGAACAGTTGAACTTAACTGAGGAGTGGCATTCAGTCCATTGCTGCTCCATTGCACCATCCAATTGAGCTGCACTCGTGAGGTGGATGGAGCTTCACCAAGAGTGGGAGATTTCAGCTCATTTACCTTCTGTGTGGGAGAAATGGCGAGTGGCAACCACTACACAGGGCATCACAGGACATGGCCTCTTTATGTGGGAATGTGTGTATATGCATGACACACACAGTATTTGTGTATCAGCATCACTGTCTGGAGCAGAGACTCATCCGTTACACTGATTGATCACTAGGAAATGTGATGTCAGCAGCCGCTCCTCCACCATCACTAAAACACTGGAGCGTGGCTGTTTTCAGTGACGGCAAGCAGCCGTGTTTTACTGCGGTGAAGGTCTGCCTGTTACCTGTCACAGAGTTCATTATGTTGAGAAAGACAGCCACAGTCCCATCAAGAGGAGGCATTTTTTGTATCATGGAGGTATTTCAGACTGCCACTTGTATGTTCTGGCTGAAAACTGTCTAAGATTTCACACATAAAATCCTTTTGTGGTGTGAATCACAGAAATTCTCTGGTGATGATAGGTTGAGAATTACAGTCACAGGTACAGTTGCAGTTATGTAAGCATGCTTTGAGAAGCTCAGGATCACGGATTTGGCTCTCTGCAGTTTTGTTTCGATATGCTGCACACATAACACGGGGTAATTCATTCAAATCACTTTCCCTCAAAAAGAAAGAAATCGTTGCGTTTATTGAGAGATGTCTTGCATGCAGGAATCATATGACCTTTCATAATTCCCAAGTGTGATTGCAAGTGGTAGGAAAAAAAGCGTGCACATTTTAATAAAAGAAGATAATATTGGGGGCTTTTCTCATATCCTCTGACAGATCTGTTGGTTAGGCATCTGTGACAGCAGGGAGGACTCAGCTGCGTGGCAGGCTGGCTGCAACAGAAAGGTCTTTTCTCTTCCACCTCATATCTCAAGAAAGCTTTAACTTTGAGTTCAGCTTGTCGGGCCAGTTCTATTATTAATGCTAATAATGTAAGCCAAAGTAATTGCTTGGTAACAAAATCATGAGCTGTGAAATTTGTCAGCTGCTGTAACTTCTGTTGTAATGATCCTGGAGAGAGAAACGATCGCACAACAATTGAAAGCATCATTAACGACTCTGGACTGCACACGTGCTTTGCCTTAGAGAACATGGGAGGGTCACTGTGATATTTAATCCACGACGGCTGAATTCTTTTCTATTTCTCCCTCATTCGTCTTCATAGACTCTGACATGGTTGCATATTTTCTTTCTACAAACTACAACCAATGTAAGAAAATGTGTAGGCTCCGGCAACATGCGACATCACTTCACCATCTTTGTAGAAATGTTCTGTTTGCAGAGTGAGTAGATGGACCAATCAATGCATCCAGTCGTTCTATTTAAATGCCAAGCTGTAACAGACAGAAATGATCCCTAGAGAAGTCATTTAGGGCTCTTCAGCTGAATGAGCCGCCTCCATCTGAATGCCAAGAGCCCATAAACTTGTTTGAGACATAATCTGGAAAAGTTAAGGTCCCTCACATCTGTGTGCCTCTTGAGGGTTTCTCTGAATAGCGTGGTGTTGCCGAACGCCTCCTTGCTTCACTTCACAGGCAAGCCATCATCCACCAGCAGCCTGACCTAGATCCAGCCATCCCTGTGCTCACATCTTATACATATTCATTGGGCTCTCTTAATCATAAGACAGCCCCTTGAGCAGAAGAGAAAACTCTCTAATTAGTTTCTATCATCCTATGGCAGCTCTTTGGGCTGCGTTTGTCTTGCCTGCCACATGTTTTTGTCTCTGTGTGCTACTGCAGTTGTTTTCATGAAAGTCTGAGGCTGCCTGTCAGCTGTCACACCTGTGGTCACTTGTGAAATAAGGGGCACAATAAGTTCCTGCGAGTCTCATTCAGCCACCTTATGTTGTGGTAAAGGTATGTTGCAGTGTTGGAGCTGTGCTCAGTGGCTCAGAAACCACGGCACATGATCAAGACTGACTGAGGTTTCTCGCTGCTTCTGCTATGAGAAATAAAATGTTTCCTGTAAATAAAGACGCTTTGACCGAAATTCATAACATGCACCCTCCCCTGGATTGCAGTGTGTGTTGTCATTGCAGGCTGATCAGATTGGTAGCTCATATTGATGCAGTTCAACAGATACAGTGGATTGCATCCCGTTGCTGGTTGGAGAAAAAGTCCATTAACACGTCATGATGTTGGCATATACAAATTGCTTTGACTCTGCAGCAAATGAAATTATGATGAAATAATGCACAATTACAGTAGGAACAAACCCTGCACAGCACTGCTCTGCATCTGAATTAAAAAAGACTCCTCAAGTTTTGGATTTTGTATTGCCTTTCCATAAAGTTGATGGACTAACAAAAGACAGATAAAACAAGTGCATTAACCTGTTTGGTTTGGTTAAAATGAACCCTGGTGCATTTTCCAGTCAGTGTGGTTTGTTTGGGCTGGTGTGAAAGCTCTCAGTTGAACCCTGGTGCGGACCAAGCCACTGAACCGAGACCCTGGAGAGGACATGGTCTCAGTCTGGTCCCAAGTGAATTTTGGTACCGTTTACTTGTGGTGGGAACATGATCTGACCTCAATCTGATCCAACTACTAGGTGCCAGGTGTGCTTTGCATAACGGGATAGGGATGAGCAACTAACCAGAGTATGAATCGAGGTTGGACCTGGACGAGTGTAACATAAGTGCTACGTTCCTGCTCCCAGCCTAGACAGATCTGACCAATGCATGAATGTTCTCACATGGATTATAGTGCTGCATCTTGACTCACTTGGATTTTTCTCACTGTGAAAAGAAACAGCCAAGGGGAAAACACACCAAATTCAACAGCTCATCAACTGATTCTGACCAGATCAAATGAAATATTATGTTCAACTCCCAGAAATTATATCCATGCTGGACAATTCTACACCTCCCAGTTTATGTTCAATGCCACAACCTTAACCTTTCCCAAGTTTCCATGTGTAGATATTTTAAAAAGCAAGAATTGTAAAAAGGCCAACATTGGATGTAAAAAGAACAAGGAAAAAACACTGTCATTGAATGTAATTGAGGGTTTTTCAGAACCATCCAGTATCTAAATTCCTGTCTGGCGATGTGGTTGAGTACACTCATGACTGGTAAATTCACTTTGACATGTAAAATTGGTCGAGTGCCCCTTTTAAATTGCAGGTTATTTTCAGCAGCCTTTGAGGTCAAGCAGTCTTCTCTCCAATATGAAATTAATTCACAAGTATGAAATCCCTCCCAAGTAAGCTTTGGGCAACTGATGTCAGACTTCATGAGTTGTGAAGTTTAGGCATCTCAGTGGTTTGACAGCTTTGGAGAGGATGGAGACAATCTCTATAAATATGATTATGTACAAGAGTCAAAATGCTCAGAAACAATCTGCAAACCCAGAGAGAGCCACATTTTCTTCTTTCTGCAAAGTTAAGATGCAAAATTAAAGAGAGCTGTTCTTCTTCCAGGCTCAAGTTTGACAGAAACAGACATGTTGGAGGGCTTAATGAAAAAAAAAGTCCCAATATCTTCAAAGGCTTCAAAGAGTAAAAATGTCAGAGAAACAAACAGAGGCACCACCAGGTTGACAGGTTTCTCCTGTGTTCTCCAGAAGCAATTCAAAAAGACTTTGATTATTGCAAACAAATTCACATTTTTTTATGCTGCCATACTTTGAGGACATTTTGGTTCTCTTTTAGTGATGAACTCAGAGAATTATCACTCGATTCTCCAGATGCCCTCATTTCTATGGAGCCTTATAGTCTCATTGTTTTGGCTTTATGGTCCACAACTTTCATTGATTCTCGCTCTCATCAGAGTTGTTTTCAGTCACACCAGGCTTTTTTTGTCTGTGAAAAAGCTCTAAAAACCCACTGTATGGTACCAGCCCAGCACCAAACAGCAGCTAGATGAAGTCAGAAACTAGCTGGTGAACAAAGAGGAGCATTCAGCAGCTGAAAAGCCAGATTTATTTCCCAGGAGTTGCTGGAGACCAAAGCTAGAGCTAAAAGAAGAGTGACTAACGGACTTAACTTAGCACAGAAACATGAGTCCAAGTGAATGTTGCTCCATTTCTGCTGAATGCATCAGTAATAAGTTTGCTAACAATTTAGCTGTATCCACTTAAAATGTGATCATTTTTCAATGTTGTGTTCACAGCTAGTTCCTGCTGTGGTCAAAAAATCAGTTATTGCAAGTTTGACTTTAATTGTAATTCTAATCTTAACCCTAAAACGAATCCATAAACCTCAAAAGCCGTTCGAAGAAGTGCAGACCTGCCAAAATATTGCCTTCTGTCAAGGTTTAGAAACTCAAATTGGTCCTCATAAAGATAGATGTGTAATAGCGTACAAACACATTTGTATTACCGTACGTGGCATCATTAACACCAAACTATCCCTCAAGCCTGCCCTGAAAATAATGAACACGGGTTACAGTCTGCTCTATTTGCAAACATCTTGTCACTTTAATAATGGTTCTCACCAAGATAGAAGTACAATAAACACACACACACGCTTTCAACTTCTTGCCAGCTTCCACGGAGTTGAAATTTATTGTTAGGGGCCCAACTGCAAGTAATTCCTTCATTATCGCTGCCTGCCTGCATGAACCGTAAACGTCATGGTGTCCAATGTCAATCAATAAAAGAAATTGAATTGAATTACCTCAGAGGCAGGGAGCCTGAAAGAAATGTATCATCTGCTCATCCGCTGAGTCTCAGACCACAGCATCATCTAAATTTTCCATTTCAGCTTTTACACGCAACAGCGACACATCCACTAATCATCCCACCTCAGAATCCTAACTGAAGCAATTTAGTTTGTGTTGACTGAAACTCAGCGGCTCCACTGCTCATCTTTAATTAAATAAGAATGATTTAGGTGCTTAATAAATACTGCTTTAGTGAGTGGCATCATCCTTGCGGCAGAGACAACTTCTAGGGAGAAAAGAAGATGCACCCCCTCTCAAAGGACTTTGACCTCATCTCTTTGTTCAGGTATTCTATGCTTAAATGCTGCACCACCCTGCAGCCTCCTGCCCCTGCACTGCCAGGAGACATGGAGACATTTCCCTCCTACCCCCGATTAAAGCTTGCTTCCCATGGTGGGTGGGAGGGATTTTCATCGCCTTGTTTTCTCAAAGCTATATCCATGCAAATCATTGCATTTATCCCCTGTGCACTGTGTGCTGTTTTGCTGGAAATGAATACATAGCCAGTGATACGTGAACATTGCCGTGGTGAGACTCACAGCAGACACAGTGCACACCAATGGCTCGCTGAGGAGAAATAGCAGGATTCCTCCCACACAGAGATCAGATGCAGGTGCAGGGGAGCACCGCTGAGCCAGACCCACCATTACAGCACACATCACCAAATATTATCAAGAGTGATCTGCCAGCAAAGTAGAAAAATATATGTGCCGTAGTCCTTAAATACCACTGTGCTTAATCGAGTGAGGACACTTGATGTCATCCTCAGAGCAGGGCGTGAACTCCCCTCTCTGGATTGGACCTGTACATGTGTGACAGCATGATTAATGTGACTCCACACCCTCTGCGTTATTCGACCCTCATGGCACTCACATCTAGATAATGAGGAAAGCCTGCTCGCCAGCCGAAGCACCCCTGCTCTCTGTGCACATGCCCTCCAGTGCAGCCATCACAGCCAGACGATGCTCCGAGCAGGATTTGCCATTATGTTTTTCCTCATTACAGGAGCAGCATGACTTTAGGAGTTGATGGGCATCCGCATGCTCACGAGGACCCGGGGAAGTCATCATTGTCTGGGGGAAAAAAAACTCATCACTGGCAAGTGCAGGGAGCATTATGGGCCTGCTGTGGTGTCGTTAACGCCAGCAGTCTTTAACCCCGTGAGCTATTCCTTACCAGCCCACCACCAGCAGCTGCCACGTGACAGTTTTCATAGAACTGACAGCTCACTCGCCTCCGTTATTCTCTACAATCAAACCAGTTGAGAGACCATGAAGTGAAGGAACTTGTTAATTACTTTGTGTGGCTACACAATGTGTATTATTTGTCCTGTAGGCTTTTCAATTGTCACATCTATAGGCAGAGCTTGTAAAATTATAGGCCAGGTACAAAAGGATAGACAACCTGGCTGCTGCTGTGCTTGACAAACAACAGATCGCCTGTCTGTGACTGGAAAGAAGCAGACAGTCTGAACTGTGAGGGCTTGTACTGGGTCAGCAAGTGCCTTATAAAGTTCTAACATCCCTATTCATGCTGTCCAATATTTAGCCACAGCTACTGCTTTATGTGATAAAGCACCTCTCCTTTTCTTTGTGGGTAAAAGAGAAGCAGTTAATGGCTAAATGCCTGCCAGTGTGAAGTGATTTAAAACTAAGCTGGTTTTCTTGCACTCTTTTCTGCCCGAGCCTCCTTTACTGTGATAAATCATCTCACAAACCTAATACCAACTGTTATACCAGGGTCAGGAAACCTCTTGTGGAGACAAAATATACTATGAAGAATAGGTAGTGTAGTATAATTTTTCTATTGATACGTGAAGAATTAATATGTGAAGAATCGATATGTGAAGAATCAAGTGTAACACTGTAAGCTAATGGTAAACAATAGTAGCAGCTCTATGAAGTTTGATATGATAAGAGTAGCTCTGTGTAAGCCTGATATGATAGTAAAAAATAATTGCTGTTTGCTTAAGTGAAGGAAGAGCACATGAAAGGCCAAGATGCCAGTGCAAAGATAAGAAGGGAGGTTGCTGTGCAGCGACGATAATGAGCTGCAAGACACCATGCAGCCAACATTGCGAGGGCAGGACACCTGGACCATAAATCTTTGGTGCTTTCCATGGCCTTGCAGGTGTTTTAGCCGGTTCTGACCAGTTTCAGACCAGGATGATTGTGACCTAATATAACCCTGCGTGTCCTTACATAACCTTACTGCATTTAATCCATGTTTAACATTTGTTATAATCATGAAAGAACTAAATGGTCTTATAATCACAACTATGATTTACTGTGTGTTAACGAATAATGGTTTGGGATGATTTAATATACTTTGCTATATTTTTAAAGCATTTTCTATGTGATGTGTCCTTATGCTTACATGCAATCATGATAATAAAATGTAATTTGATGTTATTTTTAAAAAAACAGAGCCCATGACAATCAAAAACTAATGGTGTATAATTGGAGGAATAGAGAGGAGAAAAGAGGAGATAGCAGCCAAAAAGTACCTAATGGTGTAAAAAAATAGAAGAGCCTAGAAAAAAGAAAAGATGCCCCAAGGGCGGGGAATACCTTCAGTAGAACTGTATAAAAGATAGAGCACTGACCATTGCAGGTCAGAGACTTCTTCAGATGTACACCCTGTGTGTTTCTGGATTTCTCTCCCTTTGCTGCCGCGGCAATAAAGTGTTTGCATCTCGGACCCTGACTCCTGCAGATCCTTTTGAGCACTTTTTCTCAGACAGCTGAATTTGACTATTTCTGGACTGTTGTGGGTTGCACATCTGGCCTTCAAATTCCACAACATATCAGTGGCGAGCCAGCCCCAGGAGAGGACAAGGACAAGGAGGTCCCCAGCGCCAGAGGCGGCTACACTCTGCCACCAGACACTCGGGCCCACGAAATTTAAAGGTAAGCAGAGCATTTACTTCTGCAAATTAGAAGAGAGTGTCTCGGTGACGGGGGTGGTCCGCCCAGGTGATTGGTGTGATTCTCTGATGATCCACCTCTACCGAACCTAACCTAAATTTCAGAAATTACTGAACTTTCAATGAACTGCAGGGGGCAGCCGAGGGGCTTTGTCTGTCTGCTTAAACTTTACGTCTGCATATATGTCTGTGTCTGTCTCAGTGCTTCAGCAGAAACCATGGTGCGGACATGAATGAATGGGGAGAGTGTGAAAGAATCATATTTAATATATGTATTGCATGCTGGTTGATTGCAACACTGGTATTTGCTGGAGGACTAGTTTGGCTGGTATTGCATAGGGACGACTAGAAAGAACAGAGTAAACGTCCCTGGGAGAGATAAGTCTGAATATTCAGAAATAGAGTGTGACACGGATCTCTGTAGTAAGAAGGTTTATTAAGTTGACAGTTTCCTTGATAAACGCCTTTCCAATGTTGAGGAAGTGTATTTGGAAGGGAAAAGGTGTAACACAGATCGGGAAAGGAGTGAACGAAGCTTTAAAGAGGTATTAAAGCGCCTTAGACGTTGATTTAAGGCTAGATGCAGGCCGTTCATGTTGAGGAAGTGTATTGAACGCGCAGAGACAGAAGACAGATGAGAGTGAGGATCGTGTGTAGCAGGGAAGCCTGTGTGATTATAGTATACCAAGTCAAAGCAGGCGCAGTTGTCTTTCTTATGTGTCTAGTCAGACGCCCATGAATACCGCCGTCTAACGATTAGTCGGGTCTGCATGGGTGGGTTGTCTGGCCGTCGACGTAGTCAACATTTATGGCTACCGCTCTCCTACATTAATTAAGAGAAAATTAATTAGAAGAGGCCTGCACGGGTAAATGCTTGACAACACCGGTGGGTCATCAACACGGATACCGCTCCCACGGGAGGTCTGCATGGGTGATTGATTGACCAGCGCGCCGCTGCCCAGAATGAAGCAGCGACCACCTGTTTGAGTGGTCACCTCGCTTAGGAAAAGCGAGAGATAAAGAAGTGCACAAAATCACTAGGGAGTGATTACAAGAAGAAAATAGTAAAAGAACAAAAAAAGGAGTTACAGAAAATAAAGGAGAATAAGGATTTAAAATACCGTAGTGGTATTTTCGGAGGAAAAAGGGTTAAAGAGAAGAAGAAAAAGTAAGCGGAGCCGAAAGGAGGGGTGAGCTGGTCTTCCCCTCTCACACTCGTCCTTGACACACACACAGAGAAGAGTGCAGGTGCAGGTACAGACACGCAGACACACACGCACCCACACACATACACATACACACGTGCGTAGGAGGAGAGTAGGTGAGACACACACACAGGAGGGAAAGTCGTGGAGTAACACATACACCAGAGGCCTCAAAGTTGAGTTACTCCAGAAGAGAGAGTAAAAAGAGAGGTAAAAATTGATAATCTGCAGCAAATAACCCATCAGTCCTTAATCGGACATATTAGTCTAGGGATTTTAACGCTGCTAGGATTTTTACTCTTTCTAAGTGGCGTTATATGGAGAATAATGGAAGACCTGAATGCTGCTTAAAGCATAATAAATAAATAATGATAAGAGCATAATAAGATTGGATAAAAAAAAAAAAAAAAATAAAGATAAATAATAAATAATAGAGTGGACAGAAGGTAGTAAGTTAATGATATAAGAGTGTGAATAATAATCATAAAAGGTGGATGGATGCACAAAGGGAAAATAGTGATAGTGAAGAAGAAATATTACTGCCTGAGCACATAAGTAGCGCAGGAGATATTGAAACTCGTGGCATCAGAACACACTTTTGGCTAGAACGTACTTATTTTGATGAAGAAGGGGTAGAAAATTGGCAAACTGAACAGGAAATCAATTTGAAGTTGTGGCTGATTACGAGAATTATTAATTTGGCTCAAACAAAAGAGGAGTTTCCTTCAGTACCGTGGGAAAGAGTGATACGAGGTTTGTGGACACCACGCACTTTGGCAACTTTGCTAGAAGTATTGTGTAATAATCCAACTGTTTCAATAACTCTTCCTTTGCGTCCTTTTTTAGGAATTCCTGAAAATTTGACTATAGCAGGGAGACACAGGGCTGCAGTAGATCCACGACTAGAGATACGCATCGTCCCCAGGAGGGTAGAGTGGGAAACAGGAAAGTTTGGGTATATTACAAAGACCCCTGCCGCGGACGGATCTGAAGACCTGAGATACGATCCCACCAAAACACCCAGACTTAAACAAGCTGTAACTGCGGGAAAAATAATAGTACTGATAAGAACAAAAGGGGAAGGAGAGCCTGAACTCACTAGACAGGAGTTAGGAGCAAAACAGGGATTTATGGGAATTAAAATGTCAAAAGGGGAGGGGCTGTTAACCCCAGTGGAGCTGGTAATAAGACAGCATCCAGATTACGCAAAACAAATTAAGCAGTGCATGACAAAGTGGCATAAGCGGACATCAGGAAGATTACAGTGGCCTGAAAGGGGCACTTTTGAAGCATCCTGCTGTCGCGAAGTGGAAGCCAACATTAAACATTACAAGGCTAAAGACACAAGCAACAGCAGAGAAGGAAAGAGAGCCAGAGAGAGGGAAGTGCTCAACTGGTTCAGAGAAACAGCCAGACAACACCTGATGGATGTGAAGCAAATGCCTGCTATGACAGAGAGAAAAGAGGGACCAACAGAGCAATCAGTGACGCCCTCTGCCCCAATGGAAACATTACTGCCGCCCCCATACACACCTGAAAAGACTTATGCAGCTGCTAAACAATGCCCAATACGGGGAGCAGAAAGAAAAACAGAAGGTGAATTAGTAGGAAAATTTACCATCAATTGGAACCCCCCGACTGCTGAAGAAGAGAGAGCTGCAACAAAACAATAACGGCCCCTTTGCTATATTCTGAAAATACCCCCATCAACCTTTTGGGACGAGACATTCTGTGCCCACTGAAGGCTACTATTACCTGCACACACAAGGGGCTTGAGCTGGAGCTCATGAAAGAACCCACCTTCCATATGATGGCTGCTCTGGAACTATCAGAAATACTGGGCTATGACAAACCTCAAACCTATATACAGCCCATGGTATATTGGATTCAATGGCCAGCTAAATCAGAATTGGTGCACCAGTGGAACGCATGGAAGGACCTAGTGCATAAAGAGTTTCCCTCTGCACAGGACCCACAGCTGCCATTACATTGCACTCTAATGTTTGATGAAAGACAGCAACATGCTGATTACAAAGAGTGCTGGACAGAACTGATCACAGGCAGAATATTTTCCATGGTGTGTCAAGACCTGTATGTTGGCCCACAAGGAGCAGCTGCAGCAGTATTATTACCACCAGAATTGCATCGATGGTTTCAGGTGCTAAATTCTGTTCCACATGTCACTCTTATGATAGCTGGGGGACAGGAGTCACACCACCTGGGACCAATGATGAAAGATGTTCTGCGGGTGACGGACTGGAGGCCTACTCAGAACCCACAAATACAGTCTTCCTTCAATGGACAATATTTGAAAATCTCCATACGAACTTATGATGAAGGGACAGGAGTTCAAGTATTACTGAGCCAAAGGATCCCAGCGCTGATGCCACTTTCAGAAGAACACAAAGCACTGCTCAGTCAAGTTCCACCCAGATTGTGGTCACAAAGTAAAACAGATATAGGGTTAGTGAAGTCAGCACAACCGGTTCAGATCAAAGTTAAAAAGGGAATCGTCTTTCCGTACAAAAGGCAATATCCGCTGAAAGACCACCAAGTAGCCGGAATACAACCTATTATTAAGGACCTGATAGCAGCAGGAGTATTAAAACCAACCAAAAGTCCGTGTAACACGCCAATCCTTCCTCTTAAAAAACCAAATTCTAATGATTATCGCTTAGTGCACGATCTACGCCCTATAAATGCCATAGTTGAGGCAGAAGTACCTGTAGTACCAGACCCACATACTATTCTTTCTAATATCCCACATGACGCTTGCTGGTATACGGTTATTGACCTCTGCTCAGCGTTTTTTAGTGTACCACTGCACCAAGACTCACAATATCTTTTTGCTTTTACCTTTGAAGGACAGCAATACACTTATACACGTCTCGCACAGGGCTATGTTGAGAGCCCATCTATATTCAACAGAGTGTTGGCTAATGATCTTCAACATTTGGAGCTTACAAGCACCATGTTACAATACATGGATGATTTGTTAATTTGTAGCACTTCTAAAAAACAGTGCCTCGAGGATTCAGTTTCCGTTCTGATGGCGTTGGAAAAAGGGGGGCATAAGGTAAGCAAAGATAAATTGCAGTTCTGCCAATCACAAGTTGAATACCTGGGCAGACAACTTTGTGGTAACAAACGAACCATTGCACCCTCACAAATTGAGGCGGTGACAAAAGCTCCCAAACCGCAAACGGTGGGACAAATGCTCTCTTTCTTGGGGATGGCCGGTTTCAGTCGACCATGGATCTGTGATTATGCTATCAAAACAGCTCCACTGCGCGGTTTAATTCGCGCTGCAGGCCAAACAAATGGCTCAGCTGAACTACAGTGGTCTCTAGAAGCTGAGGGAGCCTTTGAGTCCCTTAAACAGGACATGCAGCAAGCCCCAGCACTTGGCAATCCTAACTATGCTAATGTGTTTCATCTCTATGTTGCAGAAAAAGCAGGATATGCATGTGCGGTACTGATGCAAGAAACTCCTACTGGTAAGCAGCCACTAGCATATTATAGCACCAAGCTAGATAATATTGAAACAGGTCTGCCTCCCTGTTACCAGGGACTAGCAGCAGCTGCTTTCGCCTTCCAGAAAGCATCAGCCATTACAATGGGACATCCAACCATTTTGTACACGTCACATCAATTACATGCGTTAATAACAAGTCCCAGATTTGTCTTAACACAGGCTCGAAGGACAGGCTATGAGGTAATCCTCTCAGCCCCAGAACTCACTATTCAACGTTGCAACACAATAAATCCTGCCACGAGGATGGTGACACCTGCAGACGGGACACCACATGACTGTGTTGAAAAGACAGATGTGTTCTTGAAGCCACGCCAAGATTTGTATAATCAACCAATACCAGCAGAGCTTACCTTTTTTGTAGATGGTTCCTGTTTTAGAGATGCTGCAGGGAATCATGCTGGTTATGCTATCATACAGTTGCATCCTGATGATACATTTACTGAGGTACAAACTATGAAATGTGCTCAACCTTGTTCTGCTCAACTTGCAGAAATTAAAGCTTTGACTGCAGCATGCCGCCTAGCGGCTGGAAAAACTTTGAATGTCTACACAGATTCACAGTACGCATATGCAGTTTGCCACATTCATGGTATAATCTGGAAGCAGAGAGGCTTCCTCAGAGCAGATGGAACACCAGTAACTCATGGGCAAGCCATCTCAGATCTTTTGGAAGCAATACATTATCCTAAAGCCCTTGCTATTATAAAATGTGCAGCTCATCAAACCACAAACACTCTAATAGCTAAAGGCAATAATTTAGCAGATGAAGCTGCCAAGCGTGTAGCCACATCTACCTGTATGGGACCCATTTTGTTAGCAGGAGACTGTGAGCCTCTCACAACCTTGACATCTCTGATAGCAGCACAAGCAGCAGCAGGCCCTTATGAACATTCTGTATGGCGAAAAAGGGGAGCATTCAAAAACAGTGAGACAGGTCACACACCAGGTCTATGGCGTGGCCCACGTGGCCATTTTGTTCTCCCTTCTTCCCTCACTAAGGTTGCTATTCTTGATGCGCATGGTCAAGACCATTGCGCAAGGGGGGAGGTACTGAGACGACTTCAGCCTGTATGGTGGTCTCCGTTTTTGGCGGCTATGGTTGACAGAACACTACAGGAATGTGAGGTATGTGCACAATATAACATCAGAAAATCGTTCACAGCGCCACTTGCACACATTCCACCACCAGAGGGACCTTTTCGACATTTAATGATGGATTACATTGACATGACACAACGAGTAAAAGGGTTCAGATACATTCTGGTCGTTGTGGACAGGTTTAGTAGATGGGTAGAGGCTGTTCCAACTAAAGGCCCGGATGCTAGAGCAGCAGCAAAGTTTTTGTGCAAGGACGTTTTTCCGAGATTTGGTTTTCCTGACACCATCAGTTCAGACAATGGGGCTGCATTTGTAGCAGAAACAATGAAGGTGGCTTTAAAAATGCTGGGCATCAAGCAGAAGTTTGGATGTGTGTATCATCCACAGTCACAGGGGGCAGTGGAAAGAGCGAATGGAACATTGAAAGCCAAGCTTGCAAAAATTATAGCAGACAGCCAATACAAGCTTAATTGGGTGGATGCATTGCCTCTAACCTTGATGTCTATGCGCACACAAGCTAACCGACTAACACATCTAACGCCGCATGAGGCCCTAACAGGAAGACCGATGCCAGTGCCCTTCTACAGAGGTCCCTATGAGGGGCCGCCACTTGAGCAGTGTGAAAGAGAACTAACCTGTTATTTGCGACACTTAACACAAATACATAAAGCTGTGTTTCAACAGATAAAAGCTGTCTCGGAGGAGAGGAACGCCGACATCCCAGAGCCACTGAGAAAGATTGTGCCTGGTGACTGGGTCTACGTGAAGGTGTTCAAACGAAAGTGGAACGAAGCCAGACGAGAGGGGCCCTTTAAGGTTATCCTATCTACCCCAACTGCTCTAAAAGTCGAGGGTAAGAGAGTTTGGTTTCATTTAAATCACTGCTGCAGAGCCAGAGATCCGACGCAAGCTCAAAGGGACGGCACAGCCGCCCTGCAGGGACCAGGAAGGCAGGAAGACAGGGACGGCGGCGCCGCCCTAAGACAACCAGAGAGGGACAGCCGCGCTTCCCCTCAGGGGGAAAGGCGAACACCAGAACCGCAAGGAGAGAGGCGATCACAGAGACTTGCAGAAAGGAGAAGGCGTGAGAGTAGAGACTCAACAAGTAGCGCTGCAAGTAGTGGCTCACTGCAACCCAGACAAACTCCTGAAGATAGTGCAGGGGAAGATCCGGCTCGAAGGAGATGAGGGCACTTCATTGTCCCCATTCAGCGCAGGAGAAGGGACATCAGTACAGACATGTCCACCAGAACTTGACCCACTCAGCTCCCTCCATTGGTTGGAGAGAGAGCCAGACTGGTCTCCAGATAGCTAAACTAAGAACTTTGACTATATTGGTTATGGGGATGTGTCTAATATTCCTAAGCACAAGACCTTTGCCAGAAGAAGCTGAGACAAAGAGAGGCCAGATTGTAAAGTGCCTTTTAGCCGTAGGCTCGAAAGCAGCCTCACGTGGGGAAATACAACTTAATGAAACGATCATACTCACGTACGTCAGATCAGCCCGCCATAACCAAACATTAATTTTAGGACCAGATGGTATGAAATTAGAAACACGGGCAATTCAAGAAAGATGCTTGACTGAGGGAGTGATGGCAATGGAAGTGAAGTGCTCACAAGGCATGTGTGCGGAGGTAGACACCCTACACGTCACAACTGCTAAAGAAGTGGCAAAACTAACCCAAAACGTGCTAAAAAGACGCAAAACTAGAAGCCTAATAGAATTGTTGGGACAAGATGAAATCTTGGGATGGGGAAACAATATGTTTTACCAATGGATGATGTACTCTGCCAGACAAGTCAGTAGGAAAGCCTGTATTACATGCTACAACCCAAAGAGATTGCCTGAAGTAAAACCAATCCCAGGAGTAAGAAAGACTATGTGTACCAACAGAACTACCTGTTTTGCCTATTGTGTCGTGGCTATGGCCAGCACCCTAAGTACAGTAAATGGTACATGGTTGGAAAATACTACAGTTTGTCCTAAACCTTTAAACGAGACACAGCACCATTGGACACCACCTCTCACCAAAGTATCTCAGGATTTGGTGCACCCCCTCTGTATAGCAAGGGGGGACCTCATTAGAAACACAATAAACACACTACTGCAGCAAGTGGTGAGTAAGACGAACCAATCCATGGAAGAGGTGATAAAGAGTAACATTTCAGAATATGGCTTACAGGTGCGGAGAAAATTGGTGAAAGTACAGGATCAGACCCTGGTGGAACAGGTCATAATGTCATGGTGGAGAAAGTTGGTGCAAAATATAACGGGACAAAACCAATCCGAATATTCAAAGCAAATCAAACAAACTCAAAGCCAAACCACCGTGATGCCTGTATACATCAGTAAAACCACAAAAAAGGCCGGAATAAGGTGTGAACAAGTCTTGATAGATAACATTATGCCCTTCTTTGTCATACAGAATGGGACTTTGCATGCTCGACATATTCTCCCTTCACTAGCAAAGGGTACGCGGCCACTGGGTGATGTGTTTTGGCTATGTAATGATACTCGACAATTAAAAGAAGCCCTACCGGCTAATTGGACAGGCATATGTGCTCCTGTAATGTTGACAGGACAGATTGTTGTTTTTGAAGACTCAAACAAAACTGTAACTACAACTAACCAAACCAGAGCCCGTCGAAGTATAGCAGGCCCAGCAGGCCTACCCTGGAAGACTGATGATAATATATACATAGCATGGAACCAAGAGCCAATAGGAGTGCCAGAGGATCATCAGGCTATAAGTGAGCATTGGATAAAATCTGGACAAGCTACAGGGTGGCTACCTGTTGTAGGCCCCCTCCTAAATTCACAATGGCTGGCTAGAAACAGCAGATGGGTCAATTTCCTTTGGTACAACCAACAGCGGTTTGTTAATTGGACAATATCATCCGTTGAAGGAATTGGCTTTCAATTACACTCAACGACTAAAATGACTATGCAAAACAGATTTGCTCTTGACAGGCTGCTAGCTGAAGAGCTGGGTGTCTGTAGTTACTTTGGAGACGACTGTTGTACTGTCATCCCAACGGTAACGGGTGAAAATGGTAACTTAACATTGCTATTGAACAAAATGAAGTCATTAAGAGACCAGCACGTGGCCATGTCAAATTGGAACACAAAGAGTAATGTCCTTGCCAAAATGTGGGACTGGCTGGGAAGTCTGTCATGGACAAAGATCTTTCGACTTGTAGGGATACTTATAGGGGGATTTCTACTGTTAGTGGCAGTTCTGATGTGCTGTATCTTGCCACTGATGTCTGCCATGATTAAAAGGGCAACACGGCTTATGCCAGGACAATTCCTCCTCCAAATTCAATCTGATGAAGGCGCGCCCCATGTAAATGATGATGAGACGAATACGTATGAGGAGATGGCAGATCCGGTTCTCAGTATATCTTAATCTGACAATGGAAAGAAAGAAATCTAGAAAACGGAGGGGTAAACCAAAACCGAAAGAAATACGAAAGTATCATGAGGATTTACAGGATATATTAGACGTATTGCCTTTGGGACCAGTGTTGGTAACCCAATCAAAAACGCATGTGCAGTATTTGGGCACCTCGGTGCATTCCAAAGATTTTCCTTTGCCACCACTTCCCCAGGACATCCGAATACGAGCTATAACAGCTACGGCATGGACAGAAAAGAGTTATGATCTTCCTTTGGGCACCACGGCAAAATGTACCCGACTTACTTTAAAATATGATTTTGATCTAGTAACTCCCGAAACGCCTGACCGATTACCACTCACCACGAAGAATATTGTAAATATAGTTTCCCTGTATTGTGGTCCACTTATACTCTTTAGTACTCATATGTTTTTACAAAAGCACAAGAGAAAGGGGGTGAGGAAACTATCGAAACTTTTTAATCGACACTATGTATGCGCAGGTGATGGCCTTTTCAAACGGGGTCCACATTTATTTGCATGTAAGAGCCAACGTTCCTTTAAAGTAGGAGAAAAACTTTACCTTGTGGACAAAACAGAGAGAGCTGTTCTAGCAAAGGAAGAGGATTATTATAGATACCATCTAGAGTAAGGTTTATGTGTCCACTAACCTCTCCATATCGCTCTACAAAGACAGAGATGTCTGACCGTCCGAGTACCAACTGGCAGCGTGATCTGCAGAGTCCAAGTGGTCCCTTCCATCCTCCTCCACCCTATCCATTTCCTGGGCGGATGCAGACGGCAGTTGGCGATCCAGTGCAGGTGCCACATGCTTCACACCTGGCTGTTCCTGCTTCGCCGGCTACCCCTATCCCTCGAGGAGGCAATTGGATGGCTCCACCTCGTGGTTCCCGAGCCCCGCTGATGTCAATGAACGGAGCAGAATCTGCGTCTGGCCCTCAGGTTGCTGAAGGGCCAACCACCGATCAGTCACACCCTGCTGAGCATGCTTATGCTAGTACATCTGCTGCAGTCACACCCCAAAACCCACCAACTTCTCTATTGTCTTTGCTCCTGGAGCCTCAAACTAGCAATGTTCCTGCTGGAGGTGAGGCCACACCTACACAAGGGGTCCCGCCTGTCCACATTGTGGCCCCCACTCCAAACCGTCTCCTTGATCCGGCTACACTCCTCTTGGATATGGAGCACTTCAGACCATACCTGGAGAATAAAACACCCCAAGAATGTGCTTTCCTCATGCAACAACGCCGTAACGCTCTCACTCAGCGATCACGGCAGCGCATGCGTCTTGATGCCGCGCTGTATCGCTATGAGAAGGAACAATGGGAAAGGGAGAAAGCGCTTTTTGTAGCAGAAAAGGATGCCTGGATACAGGAGAGAAATACCCTGTCCCGAGAAAAGCATGCGGCAGTTCTTGAAAGAAATGCCGCCCTACAGGCAAAGGATGCTTTCCTGAGAAAATATCATGTTGAACGACAAGCTTTTTACAAGCTCCGGGAGGCTTATGACCAGCAACAAGCTTATATTGTTCTCCGCGATGCCAAAATACGCAGACAAGAAGAGCGTATTGAAGAGCTAGGGGAACGGCTCGAGGCCTTGAGATCAAGGCACCTGATTATATCCACCCAAGCCCCACCTGCCTCTCCCATTCCACCTCTAATCACCTCCCCTGTCCCATCCAGCCCGGATTCCCATCCATTTTCTCCAACCTCCCCTTCCCCTGATCCACCAGGTGCTGATAGCCCCTGAACCGTGTGGATTGAGAGACTTTTCCATGCTTCTAATCATGTCAATCCTGCTGAAAATCACTAGTGTCTGTACTGAAGTTATAAACCACTGAAATGATTGTCTATGATGCTGTTCACTAAGAAGGGAAATACGCAGAAGTGATTTAAGTCTTTCTCTGAAGTTCAATCATCTCATGTTTCTTTGCATTTATTATAATATATGATATATTGGTTTGCTATGATATATGAGTTTGAAGTTATCAAAAGTGCCTTACTACTGCATGTTACGACTGGAAACTTAATACTACTGAGTATATGTATTTATGCCTCACTGTCTTTGGGAACGGTTTGCTGTGTCTTCCTTCTTATGACGAATTGCTCACTTATGAGGAATTGCTGTTCATTAAGTCGTTTAGGGATCCCTACTAATACTAGTTTGGTTGAGCCGGCTCTGTGACTTTACAGTCACAAAGGGGGGAGGTACTGAGACGACTTCAGCCTGTATGGTGGTCTCCGTTTTTGGCGGCTATGGTTGACAGAACACTACAGGAATGTGAGGTATGTGCACAATATAACATCAGAAAATCGTTCACAGCGCCACTTGCACACATTCCACCACCAGAGGGACCTTTTCGACATTTAATGATGGATTACATTGACATGACACAACGAGTAAAAGGGTTCAGATACATTCTGGTCGTTGTGGACAGGTTTAGTAGATGGGTAGAGGCTGTTCCAACTAAAGGCCCGGATGCTAGAGCAGCAGCAAAGTTTTTGTGCAAGGACGTTTTTCCGAGATTTGGTTTTCCTGACACCATCAGTTCAGACAATGGGGCTGCATTTGTAGCAGAAACAATGAAGGTGGCTTTAAAAATGCTGGGCATCAAGCAGAAGTTTGGATGTGTGTATCATCCACAGTCACAGGGGGCAGTGGAAAGAGCGAATGGAACATTGAAAGCCAAGCTTGCAAAAATTATAGCAGACAGCCAATACAAGCTTAATTGGGTGGATGCATTGCCTCTAACCTTGATGTCTATGCGCACACAAGCTAACCGACTAACACATCTAACGCCGCATGAGGCCCTAACAGGAAGACCGATGCCAGTGCCCTTCTACAGAGGTCCCTATGAGGGGCCGCCACTTGAGCAGTGTGAAAGAGAACTAACCTGTTATTTGCGACACTTAACACAAATACATAAAGCTGTGTTTCAACAGATAAAAGCTGTCTCGGAGGAGAGGAACGCCGACATCCCAGAGCCACTGAGAAAGATTGTGCCTGGTGACTGGGTCTACGTGAAGGTGTTCAAACGAAAGTGGAACGAAGCCAGACGAGAGGGGCCCTTTAAGGTTATCCTATCTACCCCAACTGCTCTAAAAGTCGAGGGTAAGAGAGTTTGGTTTCATTTAAATCACTGCTGCAGAGCCAGAGATCCGACGCAAGCTCAAAGGGACGGCACAGCCGCCCTGCAGGGACCAGGAAGGCAGGAAGACAGGGACGGCGGCGCCGCCCTAAGACAACCAGAGAGGGACAGCCGCGCTTCCCCTCAGGGGGAAAGGCGAACACCAGAACCGCAAGGAGAGAGGCGATCACAGAGACTTGCAGAAAGGAGAAGGCGTGAGAGTAGAGACTCAACAAGTAGCGCTGCAAGTAGTGGCTCACTGCAACCCAGACAAACTCCTGAAGATAGTGCAGGGGAAGATCCGGCTCGAAGGAGATGAGGGCACTTCATTGTCCCCATTCAGCGCAGGAGAAGGGACATCAGTACAGACATGTCCACCAGAACTTGACCCACTCAGCTCCCTCCATTGGTTGGAGAGAGAGCCAGACTGGTCTCCAGATAGCTAAACTAAGAACTTTGACTATATTGGTTATGGGGATGTGTCTAATATTCCTAAGCACAAGACCTTTGCCAGAAGAAGCTGAGACAAAGAGAGGCCAGATTGTAAAGTGCCTTTTAGCCGTAGGCTCGAAAGCAGCCTCACGTGGGGAAATACAACTTAATGAAACGATCATACTCACGTACGTCAGATCAGCCCGCCATAACCAAACATTAATTTTAGGACCAGATGGTATGAAATTAGAAACACGGGCAATTCAAGAAAGATGCTTGACTGAGGGAGTGATGGCAATGGAAGTGAAGTGCTCACAAGGCATGTGTGCGGAGGTAGACACCCTACACGTCACAACTGCTAAAGAAGTGGCAAAACTAACCCAAAACGTGCTAAAAAGACGCAAAACTAGAAGCCTAATAGAATTGTTGGGACAAGATGAAATCTTGGGATGGGGAAACAATATGTTTTACCAATGGATGATGTACTCTGCCAGACAAGTCAGTAGGAAAGCCTGTATTACATGCTACAACCCAAAGAGATTGCCTGAAGTAAAACCAATCCCAGGAGTAAGAAAGACTATGTGTACCAACAGAACTACCTGTTTTGCCTATTGTGTCGTGGCTATGGCCAGCACCCTAAGTACAGTAAATGGTACATGGTTGGAAAATACTACAGTTTGTCCTAAACCTTTAAACGAGACACAGCACCATTGGACACCACCTCTCACCAAAGTATCTCAGGATTTGGTGCACCCCCTCTGTATAGCAAGGGGGGACCTCATTAGAAACACAATAAACACACTACTGCAGCAAGTGGTGAGTAAGACGAACCAATCCATGGAAGAGGTGATAAAGAGTAACATTTCAGAATATGGCTTACAGGTGCGGAGAAAATTGGTGAAAGTACAGGATCAGACCCTGGTGGAACAGGTCATAATGTCATGGTGGAGAAAGTTGGTGCAAAATATAACGGGACAAAACCAATCCGAATATTCAAAGCAAATCAAACAAACTCAAAGCCAAACCACCGTGATGCCTGTATACATCAGTAAAACCACAAAAAAGGCCGGAATAAGGTGTGAACAAGTCTTGATAGATAACATTATGCCCTTCTTTGTCATACAGAATGGGACTTTGCATGCTCGACATATTCTCCCTTCACTAGCAAAGGGTACGCGGCCACTGGGTGATGTGTTTTGGCTATGTAATGATACTCGACAATTAAAAGAAGCCCTACCGGCTAATTGGACAGGCATATGTGCTCCTGTAATGTTGACAGGACAGATTGTTGTTTTTGAAGACTCAAACAAAACTGTAACTACAACTAACCAAACCAGAGCCCGTCGAAGTATAGCAGGCCCAGCAGGCCTACCCTGGAAGACTGATGATAATATATACATAGCATGGAACCAAGAGCCAATAGGAGTGCCAGAGGATCATCAGGCTATAAGTGAGCATTGGATAAAATCTGGACAAGCTACAGGGTGGCTACCTGTTGTAGGCCCCCTCCTAAATTCACAATGGCTGGCTAGAAACAGCAGATGGGTCAATTTCCTTTGGTACAACCAACAGCGGTTTGTTAATTGGACAATATCATCCGTTGAAGGAATTGGCTTTCAATTACACTCAACGACTAAAATGACTATGCAAAACAGATTTGCTCTTGACAGGCTGCTAGCTGAAGAGCTGGGTGTCTGTAGTTACTTTGGAGACGACTGTTGTACTGTCATCCCAACGGTAACGGGTGAAAATGGTAACTTAACATTGCTATTGAACAAAATGAAGTCATTAAGAGACCAGCACGTGGCCATGTCAAATTGGAACACAAAGAGTAATGTCCTTGCCAAAATGTGGGACTGGCTGGGAAGTCTGTCATGGACAAAGATCTTTCGACTTGTAGGGATACTTATAGGGGGATTTCTACTGTTAGTGGCAGTTCTGATGTGCTGTATCTTGCCACTGATGTCTGCCATGATTAAAAGGGCAACACGGCTTATGCCAGGACAATTCCTCCTCCAAATTCAATCTGATGAAGGCGCGCCCCATGTAAATGATGATGAGACGAATACGTATGAGGAGATGGCAGATCCGGTTCTCAGTATATCTTAATCTGACAATGGAAAGAAAGAAATCTAGAAAACGGAGGGGTAAACCAAAACCGAAAGAAATACGAAAGTATCATGAGGATTTACAGGATATATTAGACGTATTGCCTTTGGGACCAGTGTTGGTAACCCAATCAAAAACGCATGTGCAGTATTTGGGCACCTCGGTGCATTCCAAAGATTTTCCTTTGCCACCACTTCCCCAGGACATCCGAATACGAGCTATAACAGCTACGGCATGGACAGAAAAGAGTTATGATCTTCCTTTGGGCACCACGGCAAAATGTACCCGACTTACTTTAAAATATGATTTTGATCTAGTAACTCCCGAAACGCCTGACCGATTACCACTCACCACGAAGAATATTGTAAATATAGTTTCCCTGTATTGTGGTCCACTTATACTCTTTAGTACTCATATGTTTTTACAAAAGCACAAGAGAAAGGGGGTGAGGAAACTATCGAAACTTTTTAATCGACACTATGTATGCGCAGGTGATGGCCTTTTCAAACGGGGTCCACATTTATTTGCATGTAAGAGCCAACGTTCCTTTAAAGTAGGAGAAAAACTTTACCTTGTGGACAAAACAGAGAGAGCTGTTCTAGCAAAGGAAGAGGATTATTATAGATACCATCTAGAGTAAGGTTTATGTGTCCACTAACCTCTCCATATCGCTCTACAAAGACAGAGATGTCTGACCGTCCGAGTACCAACTGGCAGCGTGATCTGCAGAGTCCAAGTGGTCCCTTCCATCCTCCTCCACCCTATCCATTTCCTGGGCGGATGCAGACGGCAGTTGGCGATCCAGTGCAGGTGCCACATGCTTCACACCTGGCTGTTCCTGCTTCGCCGGCTACCCCTATCCCTCGAGGAGGCAATTGGATGGCTCCACCTCGTGGTTCCCGAGCCCCGCTGATGTCAATGAACGGAGCAGAATCTGCGTCTGGCCCTCAGGTTGCTGAAGGGCCAACCACCGATCAGTCACACCCTGCTGAGCATGCTTATGCTAGTACATCTGCTGCAGTCACACCCCAAAACCCACCAACTTCTCTATTGTCTTTGCTCCTGGAGCCTCAAACTAGCAATGTTCCTGCTGGAGGTGAGGCCACACCTACACAAGGGGTCCCGCCTGTCCACATTGTGGCCCCCACTCCAAACCGTCTCCTTGATCCGGCTACACTCCTCTTGGATATGGAGCACTTCAGACCATACCTGGAGAATAAAACACCCCAAGAATGTGCTTTCCTCATGCAACAACGCCGTAACGCTCTCACTCAGCGATCACGGCAGCGCATGCGTCTTGATGCCGCGCTGTATCGCTATGAGAAGGAACAATGGGAAAGGGAGAAAGCGCTTTTTGTAGCAGAAAAGGATGCCTGGATACAGGAGAGAAATACCCTGTCCCGAGAAAAGCATGCGGCAGTTCTTGAAAGAAATGCCGCCCTACAGGCAAAGGATGCTTTCCTGAGAAAATATCATGTTGAACGACAAGCTTTTTACAAGCTCCGGGAGGCTTATGACCAGCAACAAGCTTATATTGTTCTCCGCGATGCCAAAATACGCAGACAAGAAGAGCGTATTGAAGAGCTAGGGGAACGGCTCGAGGCCTTGAGATCAAGGCACCTGATTATATCCACCCAAGCCCCACCTGCCTCTCCCATTCCACCTCTAATCACCTCCCCTGTCCCATCCAGCCCGGATTCCCATCCATTTTCTCCAACCTCCCCTTCCCCTGATCCACCAGGTGCTGATAGCCCCTGAACCGTGTGGATTGAGAGACTTTTCCATGCTTCTAATCATGTCAATCCTGCTGAAAATCACTAGTGTCTGTACTGAAGTTATAAACCACTGAAATGATTGTCTATGATGCTGTTCACTAAGAAGGGAAATACGCAGAAGTGATTTAAGTCTTTCTCTGAAGTTCAATCATCTCATGTTTCTTTGCATTTATTATAATATATGATATATTGGTTTGCTATGATATATGAGTTTGAAGTTATCAAAAGTGCCTTACTACTGCATGTTACGACTGGAAACTTAATACTACTGAGTATATGTATTTATGCCTCACTGTCTTTGGGAACGGTTTGCTGTGTCTTCCTTCTTATGACGAATTGCTCACTTATGAGGAATTGCTGTTCATTAAGTCGTTTAGGGATCCCTACTAATACTAGTTTGGTTGAGCCGGCTCTGTGACTTTACAGTCACAAAGGGGGGAGATGTAGTATAATTTTTCTATTGATACGTGAAGAATTAATATGTGAAGAATCGATATGTGAAGAATCAAGTGTAACACTGTAAGCTAATGGTAAACAATAGTAGCAGCTCTATGAAGTTTGATATGATAAGAGTAGCTCTGTGTAAGCCTGATATGATAGTAAAAAATAATTGCTGTTTGCTTAAGTGAAGGAAGAGCACATGAAAGGCCAAGATGCCAGTGCAAAGATAAGAAGGGAGGTTGCTGTGCAGCGACGATAATGAGCTGCAAGACACCATGCAGCCAACATTGCGAGGGCAGGACACCTGGACCATAAATCTTTGGTGCTTTCCATGGCCTTGCAGGTGTTTTAGCCGGTTCTGACCAGTTTCAGACCAGGATGATTGTGACCTAATATAACCCTGCGTGTCCTTACATAACCTTACTGCATTTAATCCATGTTTAACATTTGTTATAATCATGAAAGAACTAAATGGTCTTATAATCACAACTATGATTTACTGTGTGTTAACGAATAATGGTTTGGGATGATTTAATATACTTTGCTATATTTTTAAAGCATTTTCTATGTGATGTGTCCTTATGCTTACATGCAATCATGATAATAAAATGTAATTTGATGTTATTTTTAAAAAAACAGAGCCCATGACAATCAAAAACTAATGGTGTATAATTGGAGGAATAGAGAGGAGAAAAGAGGAGATAGCAGCCAAAAAGTACCTAATGGTGTAAAAAAATAGAAGAGCCTAGAAAAAAGAAAAGATGCCCCAAGGGCGGGGAATACCTTCAGTAGAACTGTATAAAAGATAGAGCACTGACCATTGCAGGTCAGAGACTTCTTCAGATGTACACCCTGTGTGTTTCTGGATTTCTCTCCCTTTGCTGCCGCGGCAATAAAGTGTTTGCATCTCGGACCCTGACTCCTGCAGATCCTTTTGAGCACTTTTTCTCAGACAGCTGAATTTGACTATTTCTGGACTGTTGTGGGTTGCACATCTGGCCTTCAAATTCCACAACAGTAGCAGTACCAAATGTTATTCAATCTGAACTTTTGAGAGAACAGATGAGAATTTTCTTTGCATTCGCAGCAAATACCTTTGAAGCTTGATACAGTCACTCTCATCTCAGTTTACAGTCAGTTTACATGAACTGGCATCATCATCAGATGCTGTTTCATCAGTGTTTGATTCAAATAGTGTTTGTTTGGACACTTTTCATCTGAACAGCCTTCTTGAAAAAGCATGTGCATGTGTGAAGAAGAGAGAGCAAGGCCATATGAGTGTGTTCACACTGAAACACTCACAGTATGCTTTCTAAATTCTGTTCGTTTTGAGCGTGCTGTTGACGGGTACCAATGTGTCACAGTGCAATGCACAAAGGACATGGAGGAAAGATTCACAGCTGCAGCACATTATAACAAATTGCACATGGTGATGAAATAGTTCCAGAAAGACCACAAAAACAACAAAAAGAAAACTATCAAAGGATAAAACATTTTTCTTCCTTTTTAAAGGACAAGTCCATGTGGACATTTTTTGCAAAATAGACATTCACTTTCTCTGCGAGAGTTAGATGATAAGATTAATACATGTCTGTGAGGGAAATATGAAGCTGTTTAGGGCCACAGGACACAAACTGTTTCTAATGCTGATGCTGACAGGGACCAGATTGATGACAAAGAGGTTTAATTGAAGAATCAGATAAGACTCCCTTAAGTCATGTGATCGTCTTTAAAGGCAAGACCTCCACAGTTTTGGCAGCGTGGTGGTGGAGGCACAGATGAAGGTGGTGATGGTTGTGGACTAGAGATACGAGGCAAGAGGCTGGCAGCGTGGTGGTAGAGACGCTGGAGCTGGAGATTGGTGCAAGAAAGCTCACTGAGCATAAAGAAAAAGACAAAAGAGATCAAGCAGTGGTGATCGACACGAGAGAAACCAAAACTGAACATAAACTTCTGCTCACAGGTAGCACTAGTAAAACAAACAACTCTACCACTAAGCAGCAGAAACAATCTGGCCTCGAGCCCTCTGCAGTCTTCAGTCTTCATGCTGTGCTTGATTGTGATGAGTCCCAGCTGAGTTGGAGCCAGCTCCCAGACCACCTGGAGAACCATGGCAGCCTCTGCCAACAAAGGACACAGAGGAACCAAAGGCCATACCTCTCCACAGCACACAAGGAAATACCAGAATGTCCCAAAACACCACAGTGCTGCTGGGCATCAAATTCAGAATAAGCATACAACAATCAAGTTGAGAGGTCTAATATGATGTCATCGTACTGTTTTCAATGGAGTATATGTCAGAGGATTATCTTTTATTCATGTTTTACATAACTTTTTTGAAAGTGGGGTTGTGTATTTAGCTGAGCTACTGTAAATCTCATTAATAATAATCAGATGTGATGAGGGACCAGTTCATTGGAATATGGTGAAACTATTCATTGGGGGAAACTGCTGAAAGGATACGAAAGGTAGGCCAAATTAATTAATCCATGAAAAATAGCTCGATCTGGCTATTAGCAAAGAAAGCAACTAACCTGGTCTTATTAAAAGACAACACAATCTGCCTACCAGCACTCCTGAGTTAATAGCTTTTTTTCCCTTTGCACTGAGCCAGGCAAGCTGTCTCCCCCAGTTTCCAGTCTATAAGCTGAGCTAAGATAACCTCCAGCTAACTCTAACTTCAAGTTCAGCATAGACATGAGAGTGCTATCGATCGTCTCACCAAACTCTCAGCCAGAAAAAGTGTTTTTCCCTACAATGTCAAACTATTCCTAGTAATAACAGTAGCTTTCCAGAGTTATGTACAGTAAGCATCTTACAAAACACTAAACTGCACTGATGTCCTGTATGATAGCAGCAAACTATGAATATTTTGTAGTACATGCTGAATGCAATTATAAAATGGAAATGAGACATAGAGAGAGAAAGAGAGAGAGAGAGAGAAACAGAGGACATGCTGTAAACTAAAACCCTTTTGCAATCTATGGTGTGAAGTAGCAGAGTGGCTGAGTGTGCCGAAGAAATCCTTCACAGTCCAATTATCAGGAAGAATTTCCCCTCAGCTCTCGCAGCACCGCCTCGCCAAATTTTAGTGTCGGAGGAGGGGTGGCGGTGGGAGATCCTCCTCCTTATCACTTCTGCTACAAGGTTATATAACTGCTGGAGCATCACTTAGACACAGACTGACAGAAAACAGACACTCTCACGCACAAACACACACAGCGACAATCTGAAAGCCAACGCATCTGACATGACCAATCAAACAAAAAATAAATGGGCACCTGCAAGAGTAGATGGAGAACATGCTGTATGACATCTGCCCTCGTCTCTGTTCAGAGCACTTGACAGACATACTGATGGTGACATTTCAAAAGGGCAATGCTCGTCATAATTGAAATTATAGGTGTGTTTTCTTTAATCATTGGAGAGCCTCTGGTATTATACAAACAAGAGTATGCACACCCAATCAAAGCTCAGATCCTCAGGTCTTCACACAGTGGCGAGTCAACCAGGGGAGGAAAGAACAGAAAGGAAAGATTCACCCCCGAGATAAATATACCTCTTTGTCACGAGTGTCCTTGCATAACTGCAGCCCTATCTGATAACTCATGCAGTGTGTGTGAGCTCAGAGATGAAGCAGGTGCTGTCGCACCAGTAGCAGCCGTGTCAGGAGAGGCAGCAGCAGTGTTTTCACAGAGATTCAGTCTGTCAGGACGGACTGAGTGATGACCCCATCTCACACTTGATATTATGTGCACTCACACACACCACAAAGGATTGGTGTGAAATACACTCAGGGTCCTTTTCAACATCAAAAGGTACGCACTGCAAGGAAAATAAACATTACAGGACACTCAAAAAGTTGGCCTAATATTGATTTTTAATTACTCTTAGGTGTCTATTACAAGTGACTGTGCAAACACTGTATGCAAATAAACATGAACAGTAAGATGAGTCTTATCCTCATCTGGCCGTTTGTTTGAGAGAAAGCACAGTCTGGCCTCTGTGACCTGATTCAGTACAGTTATTGAGATGGCGCACTGCCCCCTCTTGGACAATCTTGGCTATTAGAAGGTTTTTTTTTTTTTTCATCTTAGCAATGGGGAGCTAACAAACAAAGAGGAAAAATCATGTTGAGGGACTTTCTGTGTTTTCTTTTTTTTTTTTTTTTTTCAGAGTATCTGTGGTGGAAAAAAAATCTCATTAGCGTGACACCAAGCACACATTCCAAGAGCTGTGACCACTGCAGATGCCTCAGTAATGCCAAAAACAGTGGTGCTGAGGTCGCCGAGAGCATGAAAGCCCATTGTGCTCTTTATCTGAAATAACAAGATGCATCTGGCTGAGGTCTAGATCGTCTCCTGCTTTCTGTTGGCAAACAACGTGCATTCTGATGGGGGGTGGGGGGGGTGGGGTGGATGTTTGGTGAACACGAGCTGTTGCTCCGAGAGGAACTCAAAAATGTGGATGCTCATCTCTTGTCCTGGACAGAGCTGTTGCAACCATTACAACACCTGCACCAAACTCACAGAGCTCAGTGTCTTCGCACGTTGTTGCTGCATGAAAACAAAGCCACAACACAACTGAGGGTCAAGATTATTAATGCAATACGAGAGGGAGTTTGGAAGGACATTATAATATGCACAAGGCCAGTGAGATTAAAACTGTAGAAATGAAGGGATACCAGAGCTGCACTTAGAGACAGTTTGTCCTCCTGCAACAAGCCCCCTGCATACTGATTGGAGTGGTATATTAAATTGAATACTAAGTAGAGGAGACTAAGTAAATCTTATTATTCTCCTCAAACCAGCATCAATACGCAGCACCCTCCTCTGGGCCAATCATAAAAGAAATCAGTGCCTGACTTTAAACGACTGTTAATATTGAAATGAAATGCCTCTTCCTCTCCAATTGGCAGTGACATCTAAATCTATTGGGGTGTTGTGAGAACTGCTTGTTTGTTATGCATCCCAGACTGAAAACAGCATATTTTACAAAGACAGGCAGGCACTTTGGTGGGAAGGATGATGAGTCACGTACCATTCAACAATAATACAGCAAAAATAACATATGACAATGGTAGAATACCTGTCACATTTCCAGAAAACATTATGATGCACTCGTCTCTCCGTCTCGGTGGCAGACCTTAATCACATCAAGGAATAAGCATGTCGTTCATTTGATGAAAGTTGGCCATAAATGTAATAAAGCTGCCAAGGTTATTAGAAGTGCCACAGGCCATTTTACAACAGCTCACACACCTCATATTGGATTATGGAGAGAAATATGATGGACCAAGGAAGTAGAACTTGCCCATTTACAAAAGACCAGGGGAAGTTCAATGGCTTGTGACTGAATCCATTCATACACATTAATTCCTATTGCAACAGCAGTCTGCAGTGGTTTGTCTCAGCTTGGGGAAAACTTGAAGACATCATTTTAAGGAGTGCTGCAATTCAACTTCCTGTCCATCTGCCATGTGCTGCCTGTGTACAACGTAGAGGCAGTTTGTCCACCATGGAGCACCAACAATTTGTCATCCGTAAAACGCTGCGCTCAGTACACGTCTGAGTCACATTCCTTGAATCTGCAGTAACTGATTTCTTCAGACGCTTTGTGGCAGCAGAAACCAGCTGGATACACGACGCTGATGTATTTTCACCTTTTATGTTGATACGGCGAGCAAACTGTCACCAGTTCACACAGCAGATACAGATCCACATTCTTGTTTATTTAAAATCTTGTTTTCTGACAATGTGGTGAATGTAAGTCAAATATTCACTCTCTTTTAGCTCTGTTTTTGGTCGCCACCAACTCCTGAGGAGAACATCTGACTGAAAACTGCTTCCTGCTGTGGCTAGAAATGACACCAATGAGAGCAGTGAGAGTGAACCGAAACACTGAAGCAGTGAGCCAGAAAACCAAAGCGATGTGCAGAAAGACACTGAAACCCTCCATGAGGTGAGGGGGACTCGGAGCTGGTGAATGGCCTAATTCTCTCTTGGTTTTGTTCCTACAATGGACTCATTTTACACTACAGGGCTGCAAATACATTTAGATTAATCTGCTGATTCTTTCCATTAATTTATTAATCCTTTTATCTATAAAATGTCTTGTTTTGTCCAACCAACAGTCACAAATATGTTCAGTTCGAAATGATATAAACATGTAGATGCAGGTTTTTAAATATGAACCCCACAGAGGCTTGTTGTTGCCAAGGTAACGACTAATAAGGATCAAAATAAACTATCTAATAATGGTGCTATGATTACATTGCACTGTATTGTCTGCAGATGATTACGCACTGTGGGGAGAATAAGCAAATGTACAGCAGCTGCATGAGTAACGTGATGTTACATTGTAGCTTATAGATTAAGACAGCATGTGACAATTCCCCACACCTTGTGCAGTCATCCTGCATAGAGCAGGAGGCTTTCATCCATCTATTCACTGCCATCCTGAAGGTGAGATACAGCGTCCCACATTCATTCCTCTGTGTGTTTATCCATCACTTAATTTGCGTTGTGCGATGTGTCCTTCTCACAGAGAGCCCAGTGGAAAATGTTCACTTACTTGTACCCCACTTCACTTTTCTCTTTCTTGCCTCTTTAGCTTGTGAATTTGCTGCACTGGAAATCAAACTGGCGAATCTTTTTAGCAGCATCTCTGAACTGCAGTGAGGCACAGGAATTATTGAGCAGATAAACAAACCTGACTCCCCGAGGTTTAAGAACGGCAAGGCACAAGAGCTCAGGCATCAGGTTTGCTTAAAAGAATCACTCATCTGAGGTAAAGAGCCCAAATGTATGTCCTCTCTCAAAGTCCTTTATGTGGAGGATAAGGAGTCTAACATTAATTCAATATTTCGCATTCATTTTCAAGACATATTGTGCGGGTGCCCTGGTGGCTCTGAGACTATGACCATGTGATTGTGACATCCCTGCTTTAAGACCAGCTGCTAATCTCTGATGCATGAAACTCTTAACCGTGCTTTGCCTGGCGTTTATGCACTGCTGCTTCTTCTAAAAGGCTGTAACTTCATTTTATGATTCTCATCCAGTGGGTTTTGTTTTCCATCTCACATGATGCTTTCTCTATAATCAATTTCCTTCTTTCTTTTTATCATATTTTTCTACTATTATCCAGTGGGTTTTATTTTCCATCTTATCTTCAATTTATGTCCTACATTTGAAATGTGCAATACAAATAAAGTGTATTACTGTTATTGTGTCATCCCTCTCCGTCCCTTCATATCCTGTCACATAGCCTGAATGTGTCTGAACAAGCTGATTTTCCATTCAGGATCCACATTTGGGTAAAATGACAGAGCCTGGATGAGCTGATGACTGAGATGGAGTCCCGACCATGAAAAGCAGCTCAGATTCACTCTGTGCCAGTTGGTTTGTGGTAATCTGAGGTTCCTTTGTTACCTTTGGCTGCTGCCAGGAGACCATTTCTCACGTGAACCTCAGTTTTAGCAGAAATTTGCTGGTTTGCTCTCTTTGTGGCACAAAGAGATTTTCTGTTTTTCAAAAAAGGACAGATGTCTTCTGTTCTCTTCAGTGAGAGACAGACGGTGAAATTGAGCTAATGCAAACAATGTCTCATCCTCCTCAGTGAAGTGGAGAGTATGATTTATATTCAGGAGACGGTGACGCCTCCTAATTCAAAGCTGTGAGTGTTCTTTAGTTTGTAATAAGGTGAGAAGCAGCAACAGTTAAATACCTTAATCCTCGTGCTAATGCAAGACCCTGTCTGCTCTGTCCTGTCTGTGATGGAGCAACATTGCAAAATCAGGTTACCTACCTTGTGTTAACAGCTGCAGTTAATCGAGCTCATCAACCCATGAGATGGACATCAGCCATAACACAGCAGCACTGCTCTGGGTCAGCAGCTGGCCATGAATTTATCAACATAAGTGGATTTTGGATTTCACTGATTCTCACTCATCCTTATCTCACTACAGGCTTTGACTTTAAAACCAGCCTGCATCAAGGTTTTACGTCACAAGACAAATGAAGAGGTTCATTCTCCACAAATTGTAAGGTATATGTGTGTGTTTGTGTGTGAAGTGTTCATGCACCGTCCCTCCAATCATTTTTTCCCATCGAGATGCTTACACCACAGCACCTCTTCAAGGCATCTCTGAAGAAATAGCAGGCTTGATGAAATCTTGACAAGGCTCTTCAGGCGCTGTCACATGTATCAGGTATTACGCCTCATTAGAGCAGCACTCAAAAGCAGCTCCCCCTCATTTTCCCTCACAGACTGAGTCTGATTAGCCTTTTTTTTTTTTTCATCTAAATTGTGATGGCTCCTCTCCTCCTCATCTCTGTCTCTCTGTAAGGCAGAGCTCGTGTTTTCCTCTCTGCTACCCCCCACCAGCAGCTGATTGTCCCTCCTCAGCTGTGGGGAGCTGTCAGGGATCCCCCAGAGATGCGGGACAACCGTTCATCCCTGAACACTTTTTTCTATGGCACAGTGTCATGTAGGAGGCCCTGAGGCTCCTTGTTATAAACACTGACTGGAGGATGCAGGGTGAACAGATGGTGGCGTGCTCTGTCCGGCTGTCCCTGTCTGCCTGAAGCCTTAGTCATCATCCTAAACTCAATATGACACACAAAAAGAAAACATGTGCAAGGAGTGATTTAAAGAAAACTACAGTGTTATCAAAAACATTCACATAAAAACATTAGTAATTTAGACAGAAAGTGGGGCTGCAGCAATTAGCCCACAGAGGGGCAATTAAACTAAACAGAAATAGCAAAACTGCTGTAAAGCTGCAGTATGAATATGACATTTTATATTCCTGATAAATGTTCTTGGTGATCAGTTTTGAATCAAAAGCAGCGTACTGTTTGAGGAAACTCAAGGTTACAGGTTAGGGAAAGATGCTCCTTTACAGAACTTTGACCTTTACTCCTGTATTTTAAAAAGATCCCATTCTAAATACACACTTATTTAACTCAGTGGAGGAAGTATTTCTGCTCTCTCCACTACCGTAGGAAAGCCTGTGTTTATACACTGTCAGTCAGCTGTCAACCTCTGACATCAGAGCAGCGTCATTGGCTGGGGGAGAGGGTGCTGTCCAGGGTGCTGAATCCTGAGCCTGGTCTTTCAGAGCAGCAGCAGCAGCAGGTGAGAGTTGCTGTGGTGAGTTTAAAGCCTCGGGATTTATGGATTGCGCATAAAAACCTATAAGGAAAATGTTGATTCACTGAAGATGGAGAATATTTGAGGAAAGCTGTTTTCTAAAAGCTGACCGACACAAAGCTTCCATCTGCTCACCAACATGGATCTGCTTCCAGCCCAGGAGGCTGCCAAAATCTACCACACAAACTATGTGAGAAACTCGCGGGCCATTGGCGTCATGTGGGCCGTGTTCACCATCTGCTTCGTCATCATCACCATGGTGGTCTTCATCCAGCCCTACTGGATCGGGGACAGCGTCAACACCCCGCAGGCCGGCTACTTCGGCCTCTTCCACTACTGCATCGGCAACGCGCTCACCTCAGAGCTCACCTGCAAGGGCAGCGTGCTGGACTTCAGCTCCATCCCATCACCGGCCTTCAGGACGGCCATGTTCTTCGTGGGGACCTCCATGCTGCTGATTGTGGGCACCATGGTCTGCTTTAGCCTGTTCTTCTTCTGTAACGCTGGGAACGTCTACAAGATCTGTGCCTGGATGCAGCTGGCCTCAGGTGAGCGGTTCTTTATGTACTGCAATGGAGTTCTTCCATCACTTGTGGCATTCAATGGTAAAATGAACACTAGGATGACAGAGATTAGTCAAAGACGTCATGTTGTGTTATATTCACTTTGGTCACACTTTATTTTGTAGACCAAAACTGACATTAAACCTAAATCTGAAATGAATCAGTATAATGATGATTACTCACTACGAGGCGAGATATCATGTGACATTACACCAACAGTAATCCCTGAACCAGGATCAGATTATTGACATTGAGGCATTGTCCTAAAATACTGTGGTATGAGGAGAAACACTAGGCAGACTCCATTATTTATTCTACTTTTAAAACCTTACAGTTGATTTAGTATCAGCATCTACTTGCACAAATTAAGAGCATGTTTTTAACAGAACCTTTCAAGTGTTTACCGAAGCACCTGAACGTGAAAACTCTGAAATGAAGCAGGAGGAAGGAGAAGTGAGACCTGTGCGTCTCTTGTGACTCTAGTCGCCTTCTCACCTCTCTGTTGGTGTTCACAATGGAAGCCAGTAAAGGATCCAGTTTCAGCCCAGTCTCTGACACCTCGGATGGTGGATTGATTACATGTAACAAGATCAGGTGTTGCTGTGTCGTTAACTGATCTGAACTTGTGCCTGAAAACACGCCAGAGCCAACAAGCCACATGATAAAAGCCTATATAAGCAGTGGTGGCAGTGAAGTACTCAGGTGCTTTACTTAAGTAAAGGTACCAGTACAACAATGGAAAAATACAAGAAATTGTCTTGCATTCATCCTACTGAAGTGAAAAGTAGTTCTGTTTTTTTATGAAAAATTCAAAATCTGTGAAGTACAGTAGTTATTTTCCACCACTGTATGTCTTAGTTTTTCCTTGAAATGCTCCTACATGCAGAATTCAGACTAAAATCTACTTTTGTACAGTAACTATGGCAAAATCCCAGAGGAAACTTTACCAGATGAAGAGCATTTAAAATTTAAGAACCTTCATAAGGGTACATCATGCAAACAGCACCCATGAGCATCCTCTGCTCTGCTGCACCATAAATAAATGAAACCTCTGGCACTTTATGGGGTACGGCATGCCTGATCCTGCACTTTGGGCTGAGAAGAACCTCCCTAATAATTATTTATCAAAGTAAGAGTACACTAGGGGTAATTACTGCAAGTGTTCTTCTTCCCACGCAGCCGCGTTGATGGTGATGGGTTGCATGATTTACCCGGATGGCTGGGACTCTCCGGAGGTGAAGAGGATGTGTGGCCAGAGGACAGATAAGTACAGTCTGGGGAACTGCACAGTGCGCTGGGCCTACATCCTGGCCATCATCAGCATCCTGGACGCCCTCCTCCTGGCCCTTCTGTCCTTCACCCTCGGCAACCGGCAGGACAAACTGCTGCCGGATGACTTTGAGGTGGAGGGAGCAGGAAACGGCTGATGCAAACAGGTACGTCCACATGTATGAACGTCTACCTCATTCTTGTGAGTGTGATGGCGCAGAAATTAGTTTGTTTTTTTGATGATATTACTTACATGTATGTACTACATTCCTACATTTATATTATACATTTATACAATAACACACATGCATATTATCTATAAAGATCTGTTGTATATTATACAGTACATTGTTTTCATTTCATTTTTTCATTTTCATTTTTTACATTACATTACTGCTCAGACTGCTCCCCCCGCAACCCGGCCCCGGATAAGCGGAAGACAATGGATGGATGGATTTTTTACATTAGTTTATGCACAATGACTTACTCCTCTACTTATTGTATTTGCACATAGCACTGTAACTTTGATTTATAACTCATGTATCAAATATGATACAAGTGGCAGATTAGGGTAAAGAATAACTTTATTTTTGGTGTCAACAAAGGCCCAGTGTGTTCAGTCCTTTAAATAAAATGTGTCTTTAAGAGCGTGTTTCTTCTTTCACAGTAAACTCCTGATGAGCGTGGACCTTCAGGACCAGTGTGGATGCAGACGTACTTTGATGGCAGCGAACAAGCGTCCTGAAATGTACAGATGTAGTTTAGATCAAACTGTTCACCTGACTTCACCTGACTCATCTGACAGCCCTACTTCACAAACCAGATGAGAACTGCAATTTGTTTGTTTTTTTCTGTACTTCCTGTCAAAGACCTAATAAACCCAGAGAAACAATCCTGACACAGTCACCTCATGTTGTATGAACATCTGTTTATTGTATGGTGTGTTGTACAGTTTTGTAAATTGAAAGCTCACATAAAGTCAATGCTCTTGAATCTGACACTGATGTGAAATTTGCTATTACCTAGGCCTCAACAGATACATAGGTTACTTTGATCAATTTGGGACACCATTACATAACATCAGATCTCACCATTTCTCTGGTAAAAACAGTGACATTATTGAACAGTTGGCCATACATACAATTGAACTCGAACACATCTTCCAAACGCTTTATTAAAACACAGCTACCCAGCTAAATAATTTTAGCTAAGATATAAGATTTGTTAAAAACTGTACATAACTGTAATATACATAAAGGCAAACTCTTTGGTACAGATATATACAGTTTATTTTCACTTTTTTTTCCTTTAAGTTGGGCTTCTTAGCGTGTCGTCTTGTTGAAACCTTTAGAACAATATATTCCTGAATTGTAATAGGTGTATGAGAAAACCAGCCTCCCATGAGAATGAAAGATCTCACTTATTATAATTAACTAACCACACTAAATACCAGGTGACAACAGATTTGTTATGGCTAAGTAAAATGACCTACATGATCAGACAGTGGATGTCTCGGTAAGAAACTAGAGAGTCTGGAGAAATGCTATCAACACAGTCAGTGTAAATGTCAGCCCAGTGTGCAACTTCCTAAGCCTACTTTACAAATACAAAATATATACCTTACATATGTAATATCAGATAAAATAATTCTTAAAAAAAACAACACAGCACTAATGAAAATGCGAATGCGAAGAGAAATGATAGGGGGTCCTTTCAAAGGGGACAAAGATGACCAATAAAGGCTACATATCCTTGATTTGTTTGGGTTTTAGTGCAGGAGTGTAACAAACAAGGATGAGTCACTAGCAGTACAAGAACAGGTGTGCTTGGATGGGTGGGTGAACGGAGCACAGCAGATGGAGCCAACGTTACCACAAAATAATGTAATCCACTGGATTCCCTATGCCATCAGACAGAGAAAAGAGCCAACAAATACAAAGCAAACATACACAGAAGCATTAGTTCAATAACAAGTAAATAAGAAATCCAAAACGACGAAACAAAAAGAGAAATAAATATTCATTTGATATGCCCGAACTGGAAAGTGATCTGTTGCAGTCTCTGGAGAGAGAGGGAGGGAAGGTAGGTGCGACAGCTGGAGGTCTCCACTAGAGGGCGAGCCAGGGGTGGCGCAAACACTCTGCGGCCGTGGCTCTTTTCTCTGGGATCAACTCCAGCATGGGAATCAGGAAGTCTGCGAAACATTCGGCTTCTTCGCGGGGCCACTCGTACTTGTCTATCAGCACCTCCAACAGGCCCCACGGCTTCAGCTTGGTGATGTGTTTCAGATCACCTGCAGACAGTCAGACAGCAGAGTCAGGGCGCCACGTAGGAAGAGAGCACAATGTATGGCGTAAATTCAATACAAGCAGCTGGTTAAAACTGTGAAAACATATTCAAACCTCTAGATAGATAGATAGATATGACATTCATTCAATTTTACTCTGAATAATATATTTACATAACAGGTGTTTTTTAAAAACATAAAAGCAAGAAAACTGCTTTTTTACATTAATAAATGATAGAAAAGTTAAGACTATTAAAAGCGCATTAGGGCCTGATCTTGACTGGTAGAAAACCTTCTCTAATCTTGACGCTGACTTCTTCTTCTCTATCTTTTTTTGTTACCTTTCTTGGTGAAAAAATCCTTGGAATATTTGCCCGCCATTATGAGTTTGCGTGGGATACTCCCCAGCAGCTCAATGATCAGCGCTATATGGTCTACGCGGCAGGCGATTGCAAGAGGAGAGGGAAAGACACACAAGACAGACAACAGTTTGGTCAGACAATGTCCCAGTCACCGGCCCGCTCTGGGTGTGTGGGCGGAGGGCCAAGAGAGACAGGGGTCAGGCTGCTGCAGAGGTTGCGGGGCACAGACCTACAGCTCATCGAACATGGCCACCAGAAATGAGAGCTTCGGGCAATCAAACTTCCATACCATGATATAAACTACCAGGGAGGAATATGTCATGGTCCTGATGTTCTCCTGACACTTTAAACACATCACTATAGCAACAAATTAAAAAGAAATGAGTGCACTGCATTAGAAAGGTTGCCACTTAAAGCACTGTATATTCTGAAACTCACAGACTTCATACCTGCAAACACAAACTTAATACAAACACTGTGACAGAATTCATATTTTCTCTGGTTGCTTTTGCTGTGATCTTCTAATTCAATAAAGTTAAATGTAAATGATTTCAATCAGACCACTGCTGTGACTGACCTTACACTTGACTTTTGAAAAGTCATGAGAATTTCCCCTCCAGCATCAAGACTTGAGCCAAGTCCTCTAGCTACAAGAAGGTACTGAATGTACCTCAGCCAGGCAATATTTGGCAGAACTACTGACATTTGAATCAATGTCTGATGGCTTGTTCAAAGAAATGTAGATTTATTGGTCTGTATTCATTATTTTGCCCTGCACACACCAACATCTTTGGCAGACAGGAACCTTCCCCCTTCACCTCGCCTCCACCAATCCCAGAGCGAGCCACAGACAGAGGGGTGGCGTACCTCTCTTGGTGAAGTATTCCTGTGAGTATTTCCCACTCAGAGCATAGTGACGAGGGATTTTACCAAGCAACTCAATCATGAGAGCAAGATGGTCTGGAAATGAGGCACATCGGGGGAGGAGAGGGAGGATAGAAAGTCAGAGAGTAACAGTTTGGAGAGAGGAGGAGATGGGAGAGAGATGGCCAAGGTGGTCATGTGGAACAATGTATTAGGAACAATGGATGATGACAGCCTGTATGACAAGAAGCACATGTATGGGCAGCCTATATTATTTCTTCACATCAAAAGCTATTAAAAACATCTGAAGACTTTTGGGCATCCACTTTCATACAGGAAAACAAACAATGAGGACTGAATATAAGGCTTAAAGCAAAGCCATGGGCACTAAAACCTGTACAGCAGATTGTGATATTGCATGAGTGATTAGTAAGCATAATAAATAAAAGGACAGTCGCACAACAGGGAAAGCTGTGGAAGAATATTAAGAAACAGCCGAACAAGTTCATGCACTGTAGGTGAAAAAGCTGCGGGGCATGTGCCAAACGACTGCAGGATGAATCTCAACGCATACCTGACATGCTGCGACAGAATCAAGTCAGTGCAGAAACCTCGAGCTAAGCAGCATGCCAACATGAACGTACACAAAGCGGCAAACAAGGACACATGGAGAGTGGACGAGGAGGAAATGAAGTAAAGTAAAGATGAGCAAGGAAATGAGAGATGGCCCCGTCTCCAGTGCAGCAAAGGTGTGGTTCAAGGTGTTAGAGAGGAAATAAACGCAGGAATGTTGGTACTCATCATCACATGATTCACATCTACATTTCCTCTAAATGTGAGACCGTCTGAAATCACTGTAATGGAGTACCTTATAGAAGTGTTAAGACTGTGAGAACTTAAGCAAAGTGCACTCCAACTTAGCATGCAGACTGCACGCTAAGTTGGAGTCAAGGTCACAACTTGCCATGCTTACTGTGAAACGCTTTCATGACAATTTAAATAATTCAAAATGGCAATAAAAGACAAATCAGGGCCGATTTAACAAAAAAAACATCATGAAGCTTTTCACAGCAGCAAGAACGGTTAAAAGTTACCACCAATAACAATTTACATTTCAAAAACAATGCTAAATATAACACTTAAACGCTGTGTCATTATAACTGGATAAAAGAGAGTGACAGGAAGAGGAAGTCCCAGCAATACCTTCATCCCTGGAATAATCTTCCCCAGAATGTGGTTCAAACAAGTAGTCCCCTGTGGCAAGCTCAAAGGCCTGCGGAGACAATACAAGAATCGTAAACACAGGAAAAGACACTGTGTGGAGGGACACATTTACTCCCTCCCACCACCTGCTGCTACACTCTCATATTGCGGTCAATATGTAACTTTTTTTGTTAGGTTTTGATCCGGTGCGATTGTAGCCTCTCACCATGCAGGCTGTGCTCCAAATATCGGCCGGTGTGCTGTATCCAGAACCGATGAGCACCTCTAAGGACCGGTACTGTCGTGTCTGGATGTCTTCTGTAAAGTGCTTGTGCTGAGAGTGGGAGTAGAAACAAATGATTGGAAAAAATAAAACAAGATTCCACAACATTTGTAACAGAGCCTACAGATTGTGTCCGGTCATGATGGGCAAAATATATTCAAGAAATATGAATGACTTGGATCAGTGCAACAGATTAAACAGAGGCCTGGAAGATTTAAGCATTTCTATTCTGGTAGCTTGATGACACTGGATGTGTCCCTAGCTGGACAGCTTCATCCCTAATCAGGAAATCCCTCGGGTCATTAGTAGACTACTCACCACCCAGCAGGCGTTTCCCAAGTCTGCAATCTTGACCTTGATCTGGTCTGCATTGAGTGGCTCAAGGGGGTTAACTAGCAGGGATCCTGCCGTTAGCTTGTCTACAACAGAGCAGACAGAGAGACAGAGAGATAAGGATGGAGTAGACATTCAACAAAAGAGGAGAGAAATGATCATGAGCCTTTATTAAAACTTCCAAAGCAGCCCAGCCAGAGCACACATAATAAACCTCTTTGCTGTTAGCAGATGTACTGATTTTGGCTGACTGACCATTTCTCAGGCTTTCCTCAGTTCTATATTGACAGTGAGCCTTGTCCTCTTCCTCCTCCCGCAAAATGCTTTGCTCCAGCTCTCCCTCCTCCCGCCCAGCAGGAAGGTGTCTCTCAGTGACTCCACCGCTGTGAGCACCTTCAGTCTCAGTATCTAGCCCCTTGAGATCTCCTGAGCCCACGCCGTTACAGATGGGGTGAACAGGGGACTCCCGGTGCTGCTGCTCCTCCCGACTGGCACATTTCTCTGTGTTCTCTGCGTTGCCGTTGTGTTGGTCTTCGTCCCTCCATGGGGACTGCCTCTGGTCCACCTCCACATGGCCATTACAGTTCACCTCAGACAGCCCCTCTGGTCCCACCCTCATGAGATCTGCATTCACACTGCTCTCTGAAAGACAGATGAGAGTTCTTTTGAAATGACTCATATCAGGGATTTTATCACTGTCTCACAACCACGACAGAACTTTAACAAACAGCACTAAAGACATATTACTCCTGTGAGGTTGGCTTCTTACCCTCTGTTTCCTCATTACCAAGCTCCCGCAGAGACACCTGTCTCAGAGGAGCACAGGCACGTCCCTTCGGGGACTGAGGGTCCTCGTCTTCATCGTCTTCCTCCTCTCGTGTCTCTGTGGTCTTTTCCATCTCCTCCAGGTCCAGGATGCACTTTTCCAGCAGCTCCGCCTGACGCTTCTGCTTCTTTTTTAACTTCTTCTTCTTGTTTTTGGACATTTTTACCGTCTGTCAGAGATGAACAGGAGAAATAAAACAGATGGTGGCATATTTGTAGGACTGCTATGAATGAGTCTCATACTGAAAATGTGAGAGGCTGATGTCCTTTGCAGGAAAAAAAAGGGAAATGATAAAATGGTTGTACCTGTTTTGGAGCAGGTGCTGTGCTGACTGGAAGAGAGTACCAAATGAGTACAAACTGTTATAAAACTGAGCTCATGAATGTATATCTGAACATGTGTATGCATGTGTGTTCGTGTGTACGTTCCATACTTGCTGAACCTGACGGGGGAGGCGCCCCAGCCCTCTGCCACTCTGTAGCTTCAGCTGCGAGCTTCCGGACATAAGGCTCCTCAACACTCATCAGAATGTTCTCTGGCTTGATGTCTGTGTGGATGATCTCACACTTTGTGTGCAGGTAGTCCAGGCCTTGGAGTACCTGGGAAATCAATGAATGGATACTTCATGATTGCACTGATTGTAAAAGTTTATGTTTGAACTGAAGTGAAATAAACATTTTTTAATCTCTTAAATATCCCTTTCTCTACATATTGCTTTTGGCTGTTTCTGCACTGTTAAAACAGTAAGAAATGGTTACACACGTCTTAATAGTAACACAGATTTGGGCAATGAACAAACTAAAATCTAAATTAAATTATTGTAATTTGCTATTATCCAATTTTAAATAATGTGTCCATGTAATCCATCACAACGGGGTCTTTTGCTAAATCAATTATTTGTTCCTTCATTGAAAAAGTGCACATCACAGTTTTTCTCACTCCATTCAATCTGTCATGTAGTACCATAAAATTGTGAGTCAGGTTTTACTTCCTCACTATTCACAAAATGTTCCACCCTAGTTGGTTTCCACCTGTTGCACAGCCTGAGGGCTACCTGGCTCTTGTTAACTAGTGGAAGTTACGACTGAACCTTCCTCCTGGGTCATCGGCAAACAAAAGGCGCGACACCGAGGGTCTCGTGTTACCTGTCTTACGATGCTCTTGACACACGGCAGGGGTAGCCCTTGGTAATTGGACTTTATAATCCACTTTAATAAGTGATGGCCCAACACCTCAAACACCATGCAGACATCTGAAGACCACAGCAGTTAAGAAATTAACAAGCAAAGTCAGACTGAAAACCAATTAGTAGAAAACAATTTACTGAATATGTTGAAGCCCTGAGGCCATTTACCACATGAGAAGTAGCCTTAATTATACAGAAAGGAGGGCAGGTCATAAGAGTGCAAACACTACAGTGTTGTTACCGAGTCTCATATTACAGCTGCAGAAATCCCTGTGCCATTCAGGGGACCTTAGTCAGCCAAAGTGTTGTGATAGGTGGACACACAAGTTTCCATATAGTACACCCATCACCTGTTGTTTACTTTGTTACTTGCATACCACAATTTCAAGTTAAATTTGACACCAATGGAAAGAATGATCACTACCTTGACAAAGTATTTTTTCTATGACTTAACAGGCTCCAGTCTTACCAATTAAACAGCTCAAATTGGAGTCATAACAAAAACCTGGAAGTATCAGCAACATTTGGCTGTAAAGGATACGAGTCCCATTAACACCAGAGATCTTGAAGTCATCTAGCAGCTGAACCACCATCTCCCGGTTGGGATCGTTGGGGTCTGAGTTTCTTACCTGGGAACAAAAGAAGAGAAACAATCATGATTTATCCCTGCTAATGTTTAACTGGACCAATACACAATTGGCATACAGTGTACATTTACTTTTCCTCGAGTCATGTGATTCCAGCTCACAAAACCTACTGTGCGCAATTATCTCAGCAGAGATAACTTACAGATGTGAGGAGTTTGATCTCATCCACCGCCGTCTCTGTGTAGTGCTCCGCACTCTTCACCACCTTCATTGCAACAAACCTCTTCACCCTGCAACCACAGAGCAAAGCAACGTTTGCCAACAGGAAGCATCATACAAGGTCTTACCACAGCACACTTACAGTCAGCTGCTATGAGGCCTCAACAACAAAACAGTGCAGTAAGAGCATGCAGTGAAGACTGTCTCGTACTGGATGTCCCAGGCGAGCCACACGGTGGAGAAGTGTCCCCAGCCCAGTTTCCGGATTACATGGTATTTGCCGTTGTAAAGGTCTCCTACTTTCACATGGTGGTAGCCACCTAGATGAGAAGAAAATGCAAATTGATTAGAATAACTGGGTTATGGTGTGCATGTAAACAGAAGTAAGATGGGACTCACCTTTGCAGTAGTCATTAGGGTCCTCCTGCTCCTCATCATCAGAGCCAAGAATCTCCTCAGGTTCCTCGGGTTCCTGAGGTGATACTTCAGGCTGGGGTTGCTGTCGAGTTCTGGGATTGGCTGGCTGCCTAATGGGCAAACACAAGCACAGCAACCATCATAGACTTCAGTAGGAGCAAAGTCCCTGACGTGTCTTTCATGCCCGAGTATAGATGTCCTTTGAGCATTAACTTTCACAGCACCTCTTACCAATAACCTGTCTTTTAATCATTGAAATGCGTTTCCATTTGACAAATGTTTCACAAAGGTGATATATTCTAGTTCACCTGCAGAGTCGGTGAATAGTTAACCTTCATTATCCTCCGCTCCATAAATGTAACCACACCCAAACCCTTAAATGCTTTAGAGGTAGCTGTTCCCAAGAAAAAACAATAAGAGCAGCAGTTGGCTTTATTCTCACAGGACAGCTGTACCAGCCAGACCTTTAAACCTGTGACAGGTTGTTAATTTGAATCACATCACCTGGGAATTAAACATTGTGAGCTTTGGTGTATCTGTCCTGGTCTAACAAACTGAATTTGAGACAAATTTGAATCTAAATTAATGTTTAACACCATTCAGAATCAATATTTTAATTTCAATTACTTTGAAACCAATTAGCTCAGACAAACAGTGGAGATGTCCAGAGCTAATTAGCAAATCTGCTGATAAAATCAAACCCAATTTTTTTAAGTGACATGGATCCTCTAAAAGCAAATAAAGGCAAAAAACAAAACAGCAGTTTACACAAGTGAGCGATGCAAGCAAAGACAGCAGCTTGAGCTATAAAAGGGTGGACCACACCTAGAAAGTGCTGCTACTGGTTGAACGTCTAGATATTGTTCATGCTCGCCATCATGTGAGGCTGTCCAAACCATCCCGCCACAACAGATCCACACTGTCGCTCCTCCTTCTACAGATCTCACAATACGAAACATTTAAAGAGAATCTGTGCTGCAAGTTATTTTCTCTTAATGCATCGCTATTCAGCTGTCAACACGTGCCTGAACAAAAATGGCATTATTAATCTTGACGCAGTCCTATTTTAGGTAAATCATCCAATGTGCAACTGTATTATTTAGGAAAATGTAAAACACTGCTGGAATCAGTATTCCGTATTGGTAGATACTCTATAATGAATTGCTCGGACCAGGCTCAGGAAAATTGCAGAGGCATTAAAGAAGAGAAAATATATACATCATCATTAAGAAAAAGACAAGGGAACAAGCCTGTGTCTAACTCACATCCTACAATTACAAAGCTCAATTATTTTGTCATTATGTCAGGTTGTCAGATGGAAAAGACAAAGTACATCTTGAGCAAGTCATAGAACACTGAACAAAAATTAAGAAATTAAGAAAAGAGTTTTAAGAATATGGCCCAAGATTTTGTAGACTACTACAGAAAAAAAATATGAATCAAATATTACTATTTAATGCAACAGAATAAAGAACTGATAGTTAAGCGCCTATATACAATTACTTTTTTGGCACTGAGCACAAGAAGAAAGAGCAAGCACCACTGAGCAACAGTGTGGGTTTGAATCTACAATGCCCTTCATAAGGGGATCTTTATAACGCCAATGTCACTAGAATTTTTAACAAGATTAATCTCTCATTTCAGGTTAGGTTAATTTAGTCATACACATCTTTAAATGTGAAATTTTATGCAGTAATGAAAATCACTTTAGCATGTCACCACTTTGTCCATGGATATATGTGTAACATCCAATAATCTGTGTTTGCCAACAGATCCGCTGCTAATATTAACTTGAAAGGCAAACAGCCTGATGTTACTTCCTCCACAGAGGAGATTAAGGCTGCTCATCACCACGGGAGCCAAGAGAGCCGAGGTCGCATTCAAATACATTCCTAAACTGGTCTGTAGCGTCTCACAAATGGGCTGCTGGTTTCCACATAATCTGCAACCTACTTATTCATGGCTGACATGGTTATTTGAAGCAGAGAGGCTTTACTGCATGTTTGCGCACCAATGACACAACAAACACAGCTGCAATTAATTACTGAATCATTTCAGCTACATTTTGTCTTTCTAATGACGTTTTTTCCATTTGCATTCACTCCCCTTGCGTTACTACTATTCTCGTCATTAATAACACATTTGTAGGAAGCAATTAGCATTGATGCTAATAATTAATTTTCTCAATTCTCAGACTCAGTCACGGCTCTTCATTCACTATTGAAGAATGAAGAGAGGGATGAAACAAAGGAATATCATTAGTTAAATGTGGAGCCAGACACAACTCCAATTAGTCATCTTTTCATTAAAAAAAAAAAAAAAAAAAGAATAAATAAATACGGCTGCTCTAATTTGGGTGGGTGCTCCGATTTTTTGCCGGAGCTTATCACATGAGGTGTGAAGGCAACTGTGTCCAGTACTGAAGTGGTTCTGGTGTACGTTGAGAGGCTTTCATTAAACTGATCCTGACTCAGACTATAGCTCCTTCACTATCGCTGCATCCTCAAGATGACAGAGAGCGCTATCTTCTATGCATATGGTGCTCAGCATGCAAGTATGTCTGTGGCATGCAATGGTACAGTTAAGTTATATTTAGTTTCCTCGCGTCATATGATTCTTATGCAGAACGGACATGCCCGGTTCAGCCATAAAGACAACACTGTCAGGGGAGGCGACTATCTGCCGTAGTGCTGTTTTCAGTGAAACACCATGCTTCGGTGGGCTGATGTGGGCTTCTTCATTCTCTGGTTTTAAATATAGCTCAGGCTGTTATGTAACACTCCGGATGATGCCACTGACAGCATGATTAGTAAATTGTTAGGTACACAAAAACAATCACTTTTGGAGATCAGTGCTTGTGCGGTCTATTTTGATCCCTACGTGCTGCATTATCTTAATGGAATCATTCACAAACCATCTTGATAGATAGGACACAGCCTTTGAGTAGTTTATTTCAGGCCCTGCATGCTGCACATTCAATACGGATATCTTACAACTTACCTCCTATTAAAATATCTGTCCATGTGAATAATGCTCATGGCCTGACGTGAACGCTGTGCAGATATGGTAAGCCATGGAAATCAATCCCTGTCTTTTGACACATGTTCATATCAATCTTTCACTTCTCTCTCTCTCTGGATCATGCACAGAGCAGAATTTAATAATGAGTGCACGCATGTACTGAAGGGCCGCACGTGTGAGACTGCAACAAAACAAGCACCTCTGACTGAGTGCAACTGACAAAATGCATGCTTGAGGGGTGACATGCGCAACATGAGCAGACGCCGAGCGTCAACTGGGTGCAAAAACTCACTTTTTGCTGGTCTTCTTCGCTTTCCCCCTCTTCTTCCTCGCCTGGAGTGCCAGAACTGTCAGAAGAAACCAGTAAGCAATTATTTTGCCATTGTCTGGTTGTGGTTTGTTGTCTGGCTGACACTCAAGACAAAAAAGGATGACACTGTCGGAGGCTAAGGATACAACTAACCTCCCTCAGCCTGCAGCTAAAAACTCGGTCATTGTGCAGATCATTAACTTATACTGTGAGAGCTATCAAGGTCTAAATCACAACTGCAGTGTATGTGTCGGTCTGTCAGGCAACCAGTTTGATACTGGAAGCCATCTGACGTTAAGTAACATCACTAAGCTACCCAACTAGGTAACCTTTCTTCTGAGAGACCGTGAAGTAATTTCAGACACTCGGCTGGCTAGCTGGTCAGTTAAAACAGTGACTAGCGCATGTTAATGTTGTCGGTGTGTTAGGTTGTGTGTTAAATGGACAGACAGCTAAACGCAGCTAGATAATCCTGACATGTCCCACAGAAGCTAAAGCTAACGTCTAGAAAGCTAACGCAGCCCGCTCCAGCTGAACGGTGCGTGACAGACGCGTTCAATTAAACCACCATCTGAACGTCTGCAGCTCGGCTACACTTTACATTTGAGACTGCGGGATGACATTAGCAGCAGTGTCAACATACACAGACGGGCTATTATTACTCATAGAGTGTACGGCGTGTCGGTGTAAAGATTTACCTCTCCGCTCCATGTTGGCTGGATTCGTAGCCTAGCCGTTAGCAACACCACCAGTGATCGAATGTTCCACGCATGCGCACTGCTTCGTTTTGCTCAACGGGAGCTTCCCCGGTGTTGTGTCCTCACCAGGACATCAACCTTTTCTTTTCTTTTTTTTTTTTTTCTTTACTACACTAGAAGTGCAGACCGATAGAGACAACGATCTGCCTGCTATAAAGTATTTTATTTCGTTCGTACTGCCAACTCTACTGTACTGACCGATAGTTGCACTGTTATATGATTAAATGGCTTGAGCCCATTCAACAAAATGAGCAAGTATCTTTGGCCTTTGTCACATTTTAAAACGTAGAGGCAAGCGATGAAGCTGTCAGAGGGTTGTACTAAATAAAAATCGGCAGTGGTGTGCACAGAAATGAGGGTAGCAAGGGCAGATTCCCTAAAAGCACCCACCAACAGCATTTGAATCTGCAGGGTCACACTTACACAGCCTGGCTGATACTGGATTAATGAGGCTGATATCAGTGAATCTGTTAAAGTTTACAATAATTCTGATGATGATTATAGTCTAAACTTCTTATTCTCTTGACATGAATACATTACAGACTTTTTGCAAGGATCCCTTAAATTTTGTTGATGAAAACACCAAAACATGTATATATGTGAATGAGAGGGACATTTTACACTTTAACTGTAAAACAGTATTTTGAAATGACTGCAGAAACACGATTTTGGCGTCTGTGCAATAAAAATAAGGTTTCTTTCTAGCTGACATGTCAAAATGATGTTTGTAAATATCCTCTGATAATATTAGTGTTAGGGTTAGACAATGTACATAAAGGTACACCTTTTGAAAATGTGCAGCAGTCCTCCCTCCTCCTACACAAAGACGATTTGCAATCACTTATCCTGAGACCAAGTGCTTTTTATATATACATACAGTTTTCTGATTGTCTCAGGTTTTTCTGTTTTGCTCGAGAACATTTTAGCAGGGCAGGCAGAGCACTCATCATCACTTTAGGTGCTTAAGAGAAAGTCATAAAATGCAGCACAGGTCACTGTTCTCTTGCTGAAATGATCCCAATCAATTCAATCTTTCATTCTCAAATGTAATCTTCTGGAGAAAACTGTTTGGAAAACTGCAAGTAAAAGCTGCTGTTGGGAAAACGGAAAAAACTAAACGTGAATCTCGTAAAAATAAGTCTTTATTTTGTTAAACAAAGGACTGAAGATAGTTACTTTGCAGGACTGAAAATAGTTTAAGGGATCTTTTGATTGTTGTTTATAAATACCACTTCCACAAAGTATAAATACATCTCAACTCCCTCTTTTACACATTTAAGCAGAATTTCTATTAGAGGTTTTTAGCATGACACTTAAAATTCCTGTAAACCAACGACACACTCTCGCAAACGCACACAAAGTCTTTAACTGATGTACATACTAAAAATGATTGCTTCATAACATAATGACAATAAGTCAGAGATTCAAAAAATATGGCACAGATATTTACATATTTTTGAGCAGAGCATGTGCGCGTCAATATCTTTTTCCTTTTCGGTGCCTTGTTGAAGAGCGCCCTCCTTAAACAGCACAGGCTCAGATTATTCTGCGACGCCTCGAGCCTCACAAAGCATCTAAACTATGAAAATAAACATTAAAATGTGTGAAGCTCAGTCGGTGAGCGCTAAAAAGGTCAGTGACAGGCACGTTTCTCAAATTGTCAAATACCTAAAAAACATAAAATCTACCATCACAGATATGAAACCCTTCAGAGTGATTTCTTTTTAAATATAAGGACATCATGGCAATAACTGAAACAAAACTCATTTTACAAATACATGTGACCCAGTGCTATGTGTGACAGCTTGGCAGGGCGAGTGGCAGACGAGCAGAATACGTTCGCAATTGATAGACAACGAAAGCTTATTTATAAGTTAATCGATAGGAAAATTTCAAACACAAAATAGCACAGCCGTAGGTCCGGGCGTTTCAGCATCTCAGTGTCACAGTGATGAGTCATCCAAGGCTAAATTTAAAACAAGAATATCTAAAGAATATAACATAATTTCAGCTATTGGCAAGAAGTGATATTTCCCAGCAACAGACCATTGACATTAGTGGTTTATAAATAAGAATAATGATAATTGGCCAAACTCTTCCTCGACCGCTCGCCGGTAAGGATCACCTCACAAGAGCCAATCACATTTTCTCGGTTGATAAAGACTGATGAAGGCTGGCAGGCTAGAGGAGAGTTTGTTTAACACTAATGCACGTCTGAGGTTGTTTTAAAAAGTCTGAGGCTGGGGGTCGCTGCGGGGGGCACGTCTCATTACTCCATGTCATCCTCGTCAAAGATGGGCGGCTCGAAGCTGCACACCTCCTCGTAGGTTAATCCTGCAACGACAAAGTGTTCAAGCACTCATCAGGCTTTGTTATGATTAGATTTCTACTGATTTCTTTCTGTAAGCACGAGAGCTTCCGCATCGAATAACGACTTACGTTTCCACTCTTCGATCTCCAGCTCACGGCTCTCAAAGCTCTGGTCATATGGCTCAGCCTCGGGCTCGTCATCTGGGTCGTGGTACTGAGCGAAGTAGGGGTGAGCCAGAGCCTCGGCGGCGGTTATCCGCTTGTCTGTGTCCAGAACCAGCATTTTCTCCAGCAGGTCCACGGCTTAAAAGACATGTCAGCATGGTAAAATCTCAGACAGCTTCATTAGAAATCCTGTCAGAGCTTCAGCTAAGTTTCACAAAGAAAAACCAAAACTGTTAGGGGGAATTTCCAAATAAATAATTAAATGCAATTAGCAAGGATTGGACCATAGCACAATAACAGCTGATGTTGAGAAAGCTTTTCTCTGCTATTACCTTGTGGGTTGGCTCCAATGAACACGTCAGCAAAGTTCCTCTTGGGCATTTGTGGCAAGGAGCTGATGTAGTTCCTGGCCTGGGAAAATAAACACAGTAAATCAAATGTCAGCTCCCACGAGCAGCAACATGTCGCCCACATTCAGCCCCGCCTGTTTCATAATGCTCACATCAGGAGCATTTTGGTGCCACTAATTCTGTTCAATGTAGCTACCTGCATCCAAACACTTCTGCTCACTTCTTACATTTCTATCTACACGTGACTGCACATTAATACTAAGAGTGTGTGTGTGCATATATATATACACACACGCATATATATACATACATACATACATACATACATACATACATACATACATACATACATACATACATACATACATACATACATACATATAAAAAGCCCTGTGCAGTTCACAAGAGACTCATTGTTTTTGTTTCTAACACATTTTCACTGAAAAATTGTGATTTCATCCGTATTTAAGGTTGTTGTGTTTCCTCATGCGTGACAACACTGATCAGTTTACAGTAAACAGGGTCCTCCTGTGACGAGGAGTGGTCCTGTTTACTGACAACCTGTGGCGCGAATGAAAGCAATGTAAACGTTTTCTGGTCTGTCTGTTGCCATGGAAATGAAGGAAGACACAGACGGTCAAAAACACATATGCAGCTGCGTTCTTTCCTGCAGCAAACATGACTGGTAGCCCTGCATGTTCCCTAATGACAGCACGTCTGCACGTGACCGACATCGAGCTGCAGGAGGAAAAACACTGTAGTGTTTTTCAGACGTCCAGTTAAAACAAGTGTGATTTCTAACGCCCAATTTTCTTCAGGATATCTGAATTCTATCTGAATTCGTTTTAATAAGAAAAGCACATACAGTCAATGGATAAACAAAGATTTCTTTTTTAGGTTGCAGACTGCCAATTATTCTATCACTTGAAATGAAAAATAACACGCAAACACACAAAAACAAGTTGAGAGAAACAAGTTTCTCGAAATGTGCAAAAGAAACAGGAAGAAAACCACAGAACAAAGCATCTTTCACACAGAAAACATTGTTAGTATCAACTTTAATCAACAGTTTAGCCTCGCTAATTCTAGTCCAGAGCCACTTCTGACAGTCATTGTTCCAATCGCATGCAGCAAGCGTGTCAGACACAACACAAGCACTGTGATTAAACTGGGGAAACTGAAATCTTAAATGGCTGGTGGTGGCTCCTAGAGGCCAAGCTGCTCCTTACATCCCACTTGACCAAAGTACATCGAGTTAACAGAGTGATCCTTAGAGCCCAGCGCCCCCATAATGCCTTCATTATCTTATCACTTAACACAGTTAAATACAGATTAACATAGCTCAATCCTGGCATGTTGAAACATTACGACTGTTATTCTTCTACATGTGGACATTAGTTAGTATGGAAGACTGATGTACATTTCAGCTAACACTCAGGATAAACACAGGAAACAAAGCCGAAAGTTACACTGCTTTAGAAGCAAAGAAGAAGAGTGAAAGCAGGTCTGACTGTCCTCCTGCCCCGGTCGGCTGTCTGCTCTAAAGAAAGCAACTGTGGATCCTGCTCACCTCGTGGCTGGGCATCCTGCTTATTAGAGATGCTGGGGGCGTTCCTGTCAGACGCATTATCTGCTGAAGCTGGTTTATATCTATGAAGCTTGTGTCAAGGGGAGTATAGCGACAGAGCAGAGTTGGTTAAGAAGCTGCTTCTCAATCTAACACTGTGCGGCTCAACTCTCGATGCACTACAATGTTACGTTGAAAAGCAAACTTCAAGCTTTGAAGCAAAATGTGACAAAAAAGGAGGGATTGGCAGATTTAGAGCAAAGACAACACAATACTTCACATTACAGTCAGTCAGTGAACGTCAGAGCTCAATCACCTGTGTCATAATCATGTCGCAGCAAACCCAGTTAAAAGAGGCGGAAAAGCAAGTGTCAAACCCACAAAGCCAAACGGTGGAAAACATGCTGTCAGTCAGGTAGCAGTTACACCAAGTTATTGCACAGCAGAGTGACACGTTTGGAGCAGAAAACTGGTTAGAGAAAAACTGTGTGTAACTTTGTGAACTCACAGACTCTGAAGATATTTTCATCAAGAGCTCGGGCCCTGGTGTTCCGACGAGCAGCATGATTAGCTTCAACTGATCAATGTCTACCGGCACACGTTAAAGGAAGACCAGATGCTGGACAAGAGAGAACTGGTAATCTGACAGGGCAGCCTTCATCCTCTCCTCATGCCACTTAAAAACCATCTTCGGTATTAAATGTCACTATATTTGCTTTACATTTCACACATGAGACACGACAAAAGAGAAGAAACAGAGAAGATACAGTGTTCGAAATGGAAGCTGACAAAAAAGGAGGCAGTGGACAGCCCTGTTGTACGCTGAATTTACAAGCTCAGCTGTTAGTCTGAAAACATTGTTGGTGGGGGGGAGAAAGATAAACAAAATCTTCAGCAGAGACACTGCAGATTGACAGGCCCATACAAAGACTGGCAGCGGCGCAGGCAGAAAATGGACCCGAGCCAACGATGCATACTGATGGTGGAGAAAGAGTTGAAGCGCGCCAGTGGAAACATTAGAGCAAAGGGTATGTGTCAAGCCAGAGGGAACAGTGGTACTATATGTGTTACATCTTTAATAAAAAAAGTCGCCTCAGGCAGCATCGTGTTGCAAGAGATAAGCAGAAAGGTAGATTTTTATGAGAGGAAACAGAAAAGAAGCAGATCGATTCCTGCTACTGTGCTGGCAACAACAACAAAAAAAAAAAACAATACTTCCCCAACAGTATCTAACCTGTTTGATTTGTTATGCAAAATGGCATGTCAGAGTCCCAGCAGCTCAGGGAGCTCTGAACACACTGTACTCTCAGACGAAAAGGATACGGTCAGTGCCAGGAAACAGAGTTCTTCCAGTGAGGAGTTCTGCCATAATGCAGCCCACTGACCAAATATCCACTGAAACACAGGAAAGCAGGACACAAACATTAAGAAGAACTCCCCGCTCATGATGCAAAGGTGCACAGAGTCACTGGGGAAGATCAAAGCGTCTACCCGTCATGTTGTAGTGCATCCAGTTCAGCATGATCTCTGGGGCACGGTACCAGCGGGTGGCCACGTAGCCAGTCATCTCATCATCGGTGTGCCGCGCTAAACCAAAGTCCAAAATCTGAGAGCAGTAGAAGTGCAAAAAAAAAAAAAAAAAAAGCTGATTTGTTTACAAAACATTCACATTGGTGGACTCTCCATGTTTTAAATGAGAGCAGCGGTTCACTGACCTTCAGTTCACAGTCTTCATTCACCGCCAGATTACTGGGCTTCAAATCCTGCAGGGACCAAAGTCATCAGTGACACTTAAGTGTAATTTAAGTTTTGCTAATGAGCAGAATTTTGCGTTGACAGTAGATCTGTAATCTTGAAATATTCTTTTTTTTACCCTGAGGGAAAACAAATCTGTCACTCCTTTGTTAACATTAAAATAAAAAGCATTACATCATCAGCATTGTGTGTAAGTAAAGGTCCTGTTTATGGCTTTCCTTCTGTGTTTGCACAAGCCACAGGCCCAATTCTGCCAGGTGGAAGATGTCATAAACCCTGACACTGCTTTTTTTTTTAGCCAGAGTCAAAGACAACATCACATCTGTCAGGGAAAAATCAAACAAGGCACTTACTCTGTGAATGATGTCTGCTGAGTGGATGTACTGGAGAGATGGAGGAGAACGTGTGCGTTAAGTTACATTATCAGTTTAAAGATGGAGTGAATGTCAGGACATCAGAAGTCAGAGGCACTGCAGTGCAACACAGAAACCACTCAGTCATGAAACATTCTGGGATATCTGTTCGCTTTCTTGCCAAGTTAGATGAGAAGATCGAATCTGCTCTGACTTCTGGAGGCATTTAGCTTAGCTTAGCATGAAGACTGGAAACGGGTGGAAACAGCTAGCCTGGATCTGTCTGAAGACTTGAACTCAGACTTGGGTCAAAGCAGATAGAGAGTGGATTCGATCGTCTCACCGAACTCTTGGTAAGAAAACACGTAAGCATATTTCACAAAAAGTCAAACTTTTCCTTTAATGACCTCACCTTTAACCCTCTGAGGATCTGGTATATGAGGAACTGCACGTGGTCATCTGTGAGCTTCTGACATTTCACGATGTTGTTGAGATCTGCCCCCATTAAGTGAGTCACAAGATACCTGCCAATCACGAAATATCACCATCAAATACACACACATTTCCCAAAAAGCCAGATGGATATAAATGAATATTATTTGCACTTCCAACAAATGTTTCCGGAGTTGTTTGCAGTCAGAAACTAATTTCCCATATGGCTACGTGAGCTTAAACCGGTTTAGCTGCTACCTCTTTTCACTCTCACTTCTCTCCAGAGGCACCGAGAGGCCGAGCCCTTCACAAATGGAATGTAATTTAACAACAAAGCCAGATAAATGGGCTTAATGGGACTGCATCAGTGGATAATTCAAATCTAATCCCAGAGCTGTTTCAAATGCCCAAACAGCACTTATGGAGGAAGGCGAGAGCAGGATGCTACGGTGGCACATTCGCAGCCAGAACACACAGAGCCATGTGCTGCTTCGTCAGGCTGCTGCTCAACAAACACCCATTTCATCAATACTCCTCTATTCATGCACGGCATACAGAGCGCGGCCTTAAAATAGCACCTGGTAACGCTTGAACTTGTTCTCAGCGGCACACAGGGACACAGGCACACTCTAAAGTTCACCCGCCTCGGAAAAAAAAGGATATAAATAGTGACCTCTGTTTTCCCCTCTCCTATAGAAACAGCCTGAGGAGCCTCGCCAGCCACAGCGCCGTGACTCAGTCTGTATTTTTAGAGCCGAGGGGAACCACACTTACAGCACCTGCATATCTGAGATTTTTCCTGGATATCACGCTGCATTCAGAACATTTACAATGTCCGAGCAGATGTGCAGATACAGGGAGCCGTGTTTCCTTCTGACATCCAGTGACTCAGCATTTCTTCTTGCACAGTTTTAAAAACCTGTATGCATTTCCACGCCACCCACCGACTCTCTCCAGCGTTTTTTTTTTTTCTGCCAGGAGCCCAGTCACACAATGGTTTGCATGTGTGACCTTGTATCGCCTCCATGATATCCTCCATGATATTATTCTAATCCTGGAGCACGACTTTCCATTTCAACAGCAAACACAGCGTCCACTGGTCAAAGTGTGAGGGAGACAAATGTTTCCATGCAAACTACTGCTCCACTTTTGGATCTTCTGCAAAAAGGCTGCACATTAAGAGTCTTCCACCAGCTTAGCCTTATAGAACAGTATCTGTTAAAGTATTACAAATCGATGCAGCAAAACTAAACATATCATCTTTTTATTGCACACATTCTTCTTCCTTGTCAAAACCAGCCACCTCCATTACCCACAGTGCAATTCAGCTTCAGACAGCTATGCTAGTAATGGCTAATGTAGCCTCAGGTGACTCCACACCTCGAGATTTTTCAAGTGACATCACTTGAGACTAGTGATCAGATCTCACACAGCACCCTCTGAAGCCACAAGAAGCGTTTTCACATGTGCAACTGAACTACCTGTGACTGGTTGACAGACTTTCATGTGAAAAATTAGTGTTCCCCTTTAAAAAAAATGACAATAATTCACAAAATTGCTATTGCGTCCCACTTTCATGTCAAATATGAAAAGGTCATGTAGACACGCAGCATGGGAGAGAGGCTATTCTGGGAGATGACTGAGGGGAAAAAGGCAAACTTCAGCACACTTCACTACCCTGCACCAGCCACAGCTGTCACTGTCTGAAGCCCTTTTCACATTTTACATGAAAATGTATCTTGGGTGATCTGACAGTGGACAACTCTCCATGCAGGCATGAATGCACATGAAACACAACGCAGCCTGCGCGTTCAGGGAGGCTTGAGGTCAGGGACGTTTCAGACAACCGAAGTTTAAACTTCAGCTAGAGGAGCAGTCAAAAGGGAAGAAGACACCCAGAAAACAGTCACAAGTGAGGACAATTTCATTCCAAGCTGAATCATTGCTAGCAAGGACTGCAATACTCAATCAGCTAACCCTGACTTGAGACCACATACGTGGTGCAGCATGGACGGACGGTTTCCTGAAGAGTGGACTCCCCTGAAACACACACCACCTTCACTAACGTCAGAGTTTAATACACATTTAGGAAGTGAAATTCTGGATGACTGGCCGAGACGGAACGTAATACTCGGCTTTTCATCATGCATATGCATCATTTCTGACAGTCAAGAGGAATGAAATAAATCATTAACCTTCATGGAAAAGAGCAGACAGTGATTGATGAACTGTAGTTTTTATGCAACAAATGACTTCCCAGCACCGGTGAAACAGCTGATTTGCATACACAAAACTACTTGGAAAAGGTTCTGAAATCCTGTGACACCACATATCCTCATCTGCTGTTATGACTAAACTCAGATCTGCATCATTTGCTGTTTAGCAGTCATTGCAGTTTCCTGTGGTTTAAAAATCAGGGAGCACGCTCTCCTGGAAGTTCCTGGGTCCTGGTGTCGGGAGTTTACGTGCCCTCCCAGAATACGTGTGGGTTTCCTCCCACGCAAAATGACATCCACGTTAGGTATCAGAAACAATCCTGCCAACGCTGCTGACCAAGGCCACGGACATGAAGCGGGTCCCTGAGTGCTGCGCTGCCCACTCCCCAGCTGCTCCACAACAGAATGAGTCAAATGCTGAGGAATAATTTTCCACACAGGAGTGCATTAAGAGTGACATCAGTGAGTGGGGAAGAGAAATGTGACTCCAAGCGTTCAATTGTCGACTGAAATCCGTCACAATTTGATCTCGATACAAGCGGCTCAGTGTGTCTAGGGAAGAGACATTCCACACATGACGGGGGAGGCAGCACACATGTCTGACGACTGAGTCACCGTCTAGCAGTCCACTTCCCATTTCTAACAACTTTCATAATCAACAAACAACAACTACCTGTTTGCAAGCAAAGCAGACACAGTGTGTTTCACAAAGCCAGAAAGCAGGAAGCAAAGGGGAGGAAGCTGCTGCCGCTGGTGAAATAACTCTTGTAGCAGCCAGAGAGTGAATAACCAAACAGCAACAGTCTTAGAAATATCCCAGTGTTTAGTCAGCTGGCCTGTCTCCAGGTGTTTCCCAGCCACGGCCATGATTGTCTGCTTCTGAGAAACTGAAGGCCCCCGTTTGTTGAGCACTGCTGTTAAATTATGCACAAATGCTGCTGAGGTGACCCTGAGCCAAAGGGCAGAGGGAAACTCAGGACGAAGGTAATGATTTCAAACAAAGCACATTCAACTTACACATCAGTGAATTCCTTTAGAGAAGTAGCGGGCGTGAAAACATCGAGGAGGCCAATCACCTGCAAGTATGAAAACCAAGTCAAGTTAACAACACAAAGAACAATGAAACCTTCATTAAACTGCAGCAAACACACTGTGGAGTACTACATGAGCAAAAAACTTTGCTTTTTTTATGGTTGTGCACCAGCAGACAGAGCAAAGGGAACAGAAACAATTCTACTCACATTTTCATGTTTCATGTGCTTCAGCAGCCGCAGCTCTCTGTAGGTTCTCTTGGCGTGGATGATGGACTGAAACGGCCGAGAGAGCTTCTTCACAGCTATCTTCAGACCAGTCTTCATATCATATGCAGAACTGTTAAAAAAGTGGACAAACATGTCAGCTTAAATCTTGTTGGTAATAATAATGACAACACTGAGATACAAACAGTTTTCATCAGCACGAGCTGATTTTCAGAATAAAAGCTGAAAGTGCTGAAAATCTATTGAACACTTTGAACTAGAAATGAACCTGAAATGAACAGCAAGCTTGTCATTTTAAGTCAGACGAGAAAACACATTTGGGTTCAGAATGGGCTGAGTTTGCTCTCCAAACCAAATTAGGTAAGAGCTGGTGACGGCGGAGGAAAAGGGCGACATCAGCAGAAAATATCATCTCTCAGCAGATTGGGAGCAGGCCTGCAGCCTGTCCAGAGGCTGACTGTCTCTAACCCAAACACCTCCTCCTGCTCAGCTCACCTAACCACAGCCATTTCCAGTGAACCGCCACCTGTAGCTGTGTTTCCATCAATGTATTTTTAAACGCATTTTGAAGTGTCGCTGGTGGAAAACACCTTTTTCAAATATGTGCTGACATAGTTGACTCACGAGAGCGATCAGCTGTTTCAGCCCCAAGAGAAGAAGAAGCTGTTTCAGCAGATTAAAGCGTCCTCTCATCTCTCCACACAGATTTATTTAACCGTCCTCACATTAATACATGAAACAAACAGAGATGTCAGATTTCCATTGTTTCTACATTTGTTTTCGCCGTTTGAGGTTTGACTGGCACTCTTTTAATGACAGCATCTTGCCGCGCCCTCATCTTGGTGTAATGGTTTTCTGACTGGAGAATTGGTGCCACCCACTGCTTATCTCAATGAACCAACTCCTAATAGTCGCACAACAGAAGTGAATGCACACAAGCACTCATTTGCATTGTCTTTTGTCAATTTCCTCAAAACTCTGTGGGGGGGGGGGGCAAACAGTGCTCAACCTAAAAAACTCAAGCCTCCTGAGGCCTCTGGCCAAACCACGTCAGCAATTCTGTCACTAAATCATCAAGCTACACAGACACCGACATTGAAGATACTCCACCTTTTTCTACTTTGATAAAATATTGTGGGTTGTCCATTAATTGGGGGGTTAGTGGTTCGATGCTCAATGACCTGCTCCTCGGGTCCATGCCAACACTGAAGTTGCGCCTGATGATAACGGCAGTGCCTTGTGTGGTAGCTTCCTGCCATCATCGTGTGTGTGACTGTGTGTGCAAATACGTGACAAACTGTAAAGCTCTTTGGATAAAAACACCGTCTAATTTACCAATCAATGTCTAATTAAGGCGGATATATGAGACAATTCCACTGAATGTTGTTATTATTAGTGTTTTAAATATACTGTAAATCCTTCAGGTATGTGCCATCTCAACATTGTACAGCTGGGCCACCTTTAAAAGCTGTGCAGTTCCAGTATAAACACACACATATTCATAGTAAACTGAGGGTAGAGTCCATCATGCTAACACTGACAATATAAGCAGTATACAGCTCAGAAAAGAAAAAAGAAAACAGTCCATGCACTGGTGAGCGGACAGTAATCTGACCAGCAACAGATTATCCTATTGCCCAGCAACAGCACAGCTGTCCGCTTCCATTTGCAAAACAAACATCTGCCCACTAAATCAAGTGTACGACTGACAACGTTGTGTCCTAGATAGTATCAGTGCAACCTAGTTAATCACCAGACCAATGCAAAGGGTGCATCCAGGGAAAGCTTATGCTTTGGTCACGGAGCAGCATGAAGGAAATCCACCTTACAAGCAAAGTCTCCTTAAAAATGAAAGACATCTGAGGCTTGATCCCATCACCCTGAACGCAAATGTCCCTGTGCTGCAAATTTGTTCAGCATTATCGAAAACACTGCGTGTAATGAGATGAGAAGAAGAGATGAGCAGTGGATGTTTTCATTAAGGCTGGAAGCAATATTACAGTGATGCTCATATTTTAATGAGACGACCTACGACCTGGAAACTTGTCATTTCCTGGTCATAATGGCGCTGTTATCATTAAGTTATATGACTGTTTGGACAAAGGTTGTAACTACCAATTATTTCCATTATCAACCAATCTGTCAACTATTTTTTTTTTTTTTTACAATCAATAGATTTATCAGTTTGCTTATAAAATGTCAGAAACCTGCCAGATATTCCATTTTCAAAGCTATAAAATAGAAAAGCAAATGTGCACAAAGAGGCTGACACCAGACATTTGTCCTTGCTAATTGACCAAATGAATGAATCTGACTTTATTTAACTATTGCAGGTGTAAAAATAACTGGAGACATGTATCCTTTGGATCATCTTATGAAAATTATTATTATTACTCTGAGACATGAAAGCACCAATAACAGAAACACTGCCCCATCAATATGAAGGTATAGTGAGTCAAAATATATTTGTAGTATTTCGAAACATCTTAGCAGCACCCAACAATATTTGTTAACCTCACCCTAATTTAGAGGCATTTCATCACCTGTTGGTGTAATGTCAATTAAACCTCTCTGCTCAAACCAAATGACATTAGAAGAACCTCTGGAGACAGGATCAGGAGCTGCAGTGTGTGAGTCACTGGAAATGCTCATTTATTAGTCACTTCTGTGATCGTAACAAGCCCACTGATCAGATAAAGACGAGCACACTTGGGCAGCTCAGCCTCACTGTGGTGAGCGCTTTGCTGCAGGGTGTGTGTGTGTGTGTGTGAGTGTGTGTGTGTGTGTGTGTGTGTGTGTGTGTGTGTGTGTGTGAACTAAATGTGAAGTTAAACACACAGATTACAACGAAGTTTTGCAAGAGGATGAGACGAGGGGGATAACAAGTCAACAGGGTTTCGCGTTGAAAGGGGACATGGTGGCTCCACCTTGCTAGCCAACAATCGGGACGAGCTAACCTAACTTTAGCATCTGCAGCGCAGGCCTCGCAGAAATGAATGGAGGTTAAGTTAGGTCACAAACTACCACAAAGAGTGATTTACCTCACGGATCCGTAGGCGCCAGAGCCCACAGGAGACAGGTTTTGGTATCTCTCCGGGACTTCCCATATCGTCTTGTTGACGTCTTGTCGATAAAACTTGGGTCTCTCTTTCTGCGACATTCCTGCAGAACCAACTGCCGACCACCGACTTCACTTTCTGCTCTGAGGTGGGTGCTCCGAGTCGTGCAACCTACTTTCAACTTTCTCCCAAGTTACGAAAAGAGCGGCCAATTTAAATATTCGTCGTCGTCAAAGAACTTCAAATGATCTCTAATTAAAGGGGCTACCTTATCGCAAAGCGTTGCAGAATCACCGTCTGCTAAATGCACGTTTTTAAGTCTTCACGCTGTTTGTTCCTCTCTGCGCTTGCTTTCACACAGCTCCCGAGATTTCACCCCGCTTGCAACACGTCGCAAAGTCTCGCGAGAAAAGAAATGGGACAGCGTACCACTTGAGCCGACGACGGAAACCGAAACCCGTGTTGCTTTCGTGTGATACGGGGAAAAATAAGAAATTACCAACTCATCAAAAGAATCCATATCATCTAGTTGTAAAAAGACAAATCAGTGCAGGAATGTTATTCAGATCTTTTACTGGAGTAAAAGTTGCAGATAAGAAAAGTATAATACTCCATTAAAAGTAAAAGTTGGCATTATAAATGCACTCATGTAAAAACACAAACTTATAATCAGCGAAATGTTCTTAAATTTCAAGTAAAATATTCGTAATGCAGCAGAGTGCCCCCGTCACCATTACATTATTCCACAACTCATAGAATATTATTGGGTTATTATGAGTAATGCTTTATAATGTAGACTACATTTTAATGTTGTAGATGGCCAAAGTGGAGTTCATTTTTCTGATTTTGCTTTTTATGTGCTGTTGGGTAGTTATAGTACAACGATACGACACGTTTTAAAAGATGATCACGTCTGGTATGTAAAATCTTATTCTACAAAGTAACTAGTATCTTTTTATTGTAGAAAATGTCTTCACTTCACAATAAAACATGGTTATATCATAGGTGCAGCAGAAAACATTATCAAAAGCTGCAGCAAATATAAATCACATATTGCCAAATGACATTATAAGACTGAACTGGAATAGCTCATTTAATAAAAAAACAGGACAGCCTAAAAAAAATAAAAGGACAGAGAAAAATAAAAAATAAAAAAAGGAAATAAACACTCACCGTTATCTCAAGTATACACAGTCTCACATCTACAATAATTAGAATTTTATCCACAGTTTAGTTCTTATATAATTTTGAAAAATACCACTAAGCTTTGAAAATACAGAGTATCCCCAATATGGAGACTTTGCAATATTAGGTTTGGCAACCGAACATATGAAAAATAATTCTCCATAAAGTTGTCGCTCTCAACATTATTTTAATTCTCCCTCAGTAAGCCTACGTATTTTGTAACAGCCGATATCTGTTGTCTGTGACTCTGTCTGTTGAAGCTACAGTGATGTCAAACCACATATCTAAAATGTAACATTTCCTCTGTGCTTTGGTAGAAGGATCTGTTCATCCTCTGAATTAAGCATCATCGGAGTCTTCCTCTTCTCCTTGCTGGTGTGAAGATGATGACTTAAGTGGAACCGAGTCAAATCCATCTGATGTCCTCTGAAAACACATGGAGGATAACACAAATCATGAGAAGCTGCCTCATACTTAGCTCAACGTGTGTGAATGGAGGGGCTACGGACCTCTCGTGAGAAAGACTTCATTTTGGAGAAGAAGGATTTCTTGGTGAGGTCCATGATGTCATCCTCTGCGTCCTCTCCTTCCATTATTGCACAGCTGTCTGCAGTTGGCAGCTCACACTCTTTACCCCCAGAGCTCATAATCAGCTTGGAGTACTTATACTGCAACCTGCAGACAAACAATGACAGGATTAGCATCTTGTTCATATAAATCACAGTTTCTTTCTTGGAGTATTTTACAGTATACTATCAGCTAAGATTTTAGCTTTAATCGTATTTACTTGTGTGACCTATCTGTGCTTCAACAAACACCAAAGGAAACATGAAGCTCAGCAGTCTCACTTGCGTGTCTTCTTCCAGAAATAGCAGCTGATACTGATGAGCAGCGCAGCAGCGATCGTTCCCGTTGAAACACCAAACTTGAGCCAGAAATCCAGAGTCACACAAGCGCTGACTATTTGTGCTGGTAGTGACTCTCCTCCATAACACTGCAATGGCTGCTGCCACACATAGGTGGTTCTCTGAAATACAACACACAGACAATTAGATATCCCTTAGTCCCATGTCAGCTAACCTCCTGAATGTTTTCAGTCTTTTCCATACAGAAAGGGTTTGACATATTGAGAAACACACTTTCTAGTGGAGAGTTACATGAGACGATCCATATAACTCTCAGACTTGTCCGTTTAATATAAAGCTACAGCCAGCAGGCAATTAGCTTAGCTCAATACAAAGGCTGGAGACAGGTGGAGACAGCTAGCCTGAAACAGCAAATTGTGATTTTTACACTTTTTGAATGGATAAAACAAACAAGATGTATCTTGTTAATTAGTGAGCTTTAGGGGTGGTGGGAGGTCGATTTTGTTACTATTCAACAGAGCCAGGCTAGCTGTTTCCCCGTTTCCAGTCTATGCAAAGCTAAGCTAACAGTTGCTAACTGTAGCCTTATATTTAACGGACAGCCATTGGAGATGACATCAATCCAACACTCCACCAGAAAGCAAATAAGCATATTACTCAAAATCTCAAACTATTCCTGTAAATGTCCCCATAAAAGTTAGATAAAACCTATGAATCTGTGTGTTCCAGCAACTCAGTGTTTCTATATCACACTTACACATGCAAGACACTCACTACTTTATCATACGTAATGGAAAATTGACATCATCTTGTTTTTAGAGTCTTTAAGTATTTGTCTCAACACAGGCAGAGTTTGTGATGGACCTGTGATGGATTTGTGGGGTTGAAAAGATAAAATGATTTTTTGTCATTATGTCCACACATGTGCAGCATTACCTGTATTCCCTGGATGCAAGCACTGACAATCTCTCTGTAGTTGTTTTTGGTGCAGAGTGGACAAGCATGCTGGCTCTCCCACAGAAAGTGGAAAGTACAGCCATCGCAGGTCCCCTCTGAACAGTTACTGCGGAGGGAAACAAGACAAGAGAGATGATTTCAAGCTTCTGATTGATGTACAAAGATCCACTGTGTCCACAGTTCAGATTCACAGTATGTGACATGTTAGTGCTGTTGAAATACATGTGTGTCAAATTGAATGTTGTCTGAACAAAAGGTGAACTCAGTCACAGCAAAGATACCTTGGCAGTGTGATGAGGTTTTTAGCGGTCACAGTAGGATTGCATCTCAGTCTAACAGTGGCTGACCTGCCCTGTTTGCAAGCCTGAGTCGTCTCACTGGACCTGGAAACATCACAAACATATATTTCCCAATGAAACAGATGATCAGACTTTCAGCATCAAACATTTTACTATTAATAAAATGGAACTGAAAGCATCACAATGGATGAATGAAACAAAACAAACAACAAACTGTGGTCTGATTTTACTTGTAATAGAATATGACATCTGGCAGGCTGGACACAGAGGGAAACAGCCAATGAGGAGAGGAGATGCTGCTCAGGGTCGTGTCAGTGGTCACACCTTCAGAGGAAGAAGACATATAACATACTTATCTGATGTATGACATGCACAAAATGCAAACCAGCAGTTCCACCCTTTTTTGTTTTTGTTTTTTGTTTTAGCAACACAATGTCACAGACTGCATATGTCTGCAAAATGTGATCCATTTAATCAAACAAGGATTCACCTTTTGTAGACTTATTTGCATTGTTTTTAGAGGCCTGAAGACGTAAAATTACCCTATAAAGTACGAAACTATACAGTTATGATTCAGCAGCCATCGATGGCTCTGTAGCTAAATTCTAGCGTCAGCGTGCAAGGTGAAAATGCTAACTTGAATATTTAGCAGGTCTAATGTATACCATGTTCACCATCTTAGTTTTGCATGCTAACATCTCGTTGGCAGTCATGGATGTCTATTCCAAATTTCTTTGCAGTCTATTCAATAGCTGATGAGTCATTTCAATACTGGAAAAGGAAATGAAATCTAATCTATCAGATTTTCATTTTATTTTGTACCCGAGTGATAAGTGAACAAATCATTAGATGGCCTGGGGAGTTCTGAGACCTTTGGTTGGCAACCACTGAATAAATGAACAGAGATTATTTTCTTCTTTCTTTTCAGTTTTGATAGTATCCTACATACCAGTAGACTAAACAATGTATACCATAAATCAGTAACCAAAGTACTGCTACTGCTCATAAAGACAGCAGGACTCATTGACACACAACCTGATGGCCATAGCAGACACTGAACGTTACATACAGCCAGAAGCCATCAAACTATGGAAGCCAGGAAGTTACAATCCAGGGAGTGAATGTGAGAAAATTGCAGCTTTTTTTGGAGCATTGCCACAGTGACACTGAGAAACAGGAAGGTGGCACAATCCAATGTGCCACAGTGAGTGTGGGCTTATGTAGAAAACAGAGGATGACAATGTTTTAAAGTGCACCGTTCACCACCTGTGTGTGTTGACCTTACTTAACATCTGGATATTTTTAACACACTTTTCCACAAATGAGAAAAACACGAGATCCAGATCCAACAGTGCAGACAACCAAAAACCAAGGCACTCTACCGTCAAGTGAAATAATATTACAAATTTATTCATCAAGCATATAGACAAACACGCAGCTTGACTATTAGCATAGGTTGGGTACTAATAGGTGCCCTCTAAGCGTTGTGCAGCGCTGCTATATAATCCACACTGATTACTGTGTGTTTGTCAGGCTCTGATGAAGATCTAGTCTTTACACGTGTTGGCCTATATATGCTTGAAATTAATAATATTATTTCACCTGAAGATGGAGTGCCTTGGTTTTTGGTTGCCTGCACTGTTTAATATCAAGCAAAACTTCCTGGATCTTCTTTTTTGTACTTCCACTGACATCACCAAAGAGCACCTGTCAGATCAGCCATCAGACAGTGCATTGTTCTTCCTTTGTAAACAGACTAAGTTTGGTGTTGACTAAATCTTACAACCATATCCTCTCATTTAGAGCAACAGAAGGCTGCAGCATTCAGTCCGTACCGATGAGTGAGTCACCAATAATGAAAGGCTGAGAGGACACCACGCTCTGGCTCCTGATGTCAGAAGGAACCACAGTGGACTGACAAATGTAACCTTTGACCTCTCTCCCACTCTCTGTTACATTGTCCACACAGGTAGCCGCCACTCTGCCCTGTAAGAGAGACACAAGAGGTCAAAACGCACGTCAAGCAAAATTTTTTACCAAAACATCAGGATCACAGCTCCTCACCTCTTTCCCACACAGACCCAAATTAAAGCTGTGGAAATATCTCAGGCCTTTGTTGGTGAAGCGGGGGCTGCTGTGGAAGCCGGTGACGTTGGCCAGAGGAGAGAAGTCATAGTGCAGCAGCGCTCCGTCTTTTGTTTGCATGTCCAGCGTACAGCCACTGAGACAAGCTGTGTGGGCCTGGAGGATGGAGCGATTGGTACTTTTAGATATAAATCAAACATCAGTAACCTCAAGTATCAGCTGTGGAGAAACCCAAACAAGACAACTGGTAAATGCCATTTTGGCAGTAATACAGAGGCATGTTAACACTTTAATCTGTCTGCTATCCCAGTAGGGTTAGGGTTAGGGTCCATGATGTGGATCCATATATATGTATGGGAAATATTCTAACAGAAGGCAAGTAAAAGTTAAAGAGCTGTTCATTTTTGACAAGCCATCAAAAAATTTCTTTTCGTCACATTTTCTTTATTCTTGTCCACTTATATTTTCTGAAATGTATGTAATATGAAAATCAGCCTTAAAAATCGCCACAGTGTATAATTAGTGAGTATTTGTAGAAAGTAAACTCTGTGAGGGTGAGCCCCCACAAAGAACCCTGAGGAAATGATCTCTGTGTCATTTAGTCAGGGTTTTGTATTTAGACTGTTTCAGTGAAAGGATTTTGTCCCCGTTACCTCGTTTCTCTCTGTGTTTGGTCCACACTGAATGCAAGCAGCCTCTCCGACAGACTGATCGGCCCTGATGAAGGTGTTTGGCGGACAGCTCTGACACACTCCCGTCCCATTGACCATGTAGTGACCTGGTGGGCAAGGAACACAGGCGGAGCCGGTCTCAGCGGAGCTCAGGGCGCAGCGGCGACACTGCGAGGCCACACCACCGATCACATTGGTGATGTGGATGGAGTAGATCTTTGCAACATCTGTGCTGTACTTCCGCTCCTGAGGGAAGAGAAACACAATGTGTCATTCACCGGCTGATTCGCTCTGCATACAATGTAGTGGCCTGCACTGCAAAGGTCACTCTGATTTTTCCAAAGTGGACACACGGCTCCAGACTGCCCTCTAGAGTTCAGTGAAGTCACTGTCAGTGCACAAACATTCAACAAATCAGCAAAACCAAGCATGATGCTTCAGCAGTCCGAACAAATTCAAGAGATGATCTTAACATTTAAAACCATTATTTCCAAATAAATTTATAGCGTTTATCCCTAAATTTGATGCTTCATGCAAATCCTCATGCATCAAATAAAACATCATAAAAAACTTGCATGTTGTTTTTACACTGTTTACTGTCACTAGGTAAACTTAAAGAAAAAAGTTATTAAGTGTTGTACAAAAAGGAGAAAAGAAAAAGAAAAAACAAGAGACAAGAGTAACAATATGCGTATAAAATATATGCACGTGAATGGCGGACGTACAGAAAATATAAAGCTACAAGATAAAGATCTACTCCTTTAAAAATCATCTTTAAGGCTGAGGGAGTGAAGCTGTTGGAAAGTCATAGATGAAGAGTGATATTGGAGATGTGCGTTTGTGCCTCACCGTATTAAATTCCCCTGTTCGTTGAAACGTCCAGGTGAAGCTGGTGGTGCTGTTCCTCTGGATCAGGTAGGAGTATGACTGTTTGCTGTTGGTGCCTTTCCACTCTTCCACCACATCATTATTCCACTGATTATAACCCTGCAGAGAAATACGCTCACCTCATGTATACATGTACAGTATATATTCACACTGAAGTCAAGCTGTTCTTCTTTATATGCACGCATCCTGAAGCATGCATGTGAGGATAAATGTTAGAAATTCGTCACTCACCGCCAGGAAGTAAAATTTGCAGTCGGCTGTACACCTGGTCTCAAAGATGAAGGTGATGCGAGACAGTTCACTCCTTTCATTGTCTTTGGCCATGGACTGAGGCAGGCTGTGGAAACAAGTTCATTCAGCTTTTCCAATTGGGATATAGTCTATAAATACTGTATGTATAGATGCTTTTTATGTTTAATTCCTTTAAGAGACATGTTTGACTTCACCTGTATCCAGGGACATTGAGCGTGAGCATCAGGTAGTCAGTGTCCTGATCCCCTGGGGTGGTGTAGACATACTCTCCAGCCACCTCCCATGCTGTCATTACAAAATAAACAAAAAAAACAAATTAGCAACACACTCATATGTTATCCTTGTAGCAATGCAGACACACAATGATTGAAGTGAACATGAGCCATGCATGTATGGATGCACCTCCTCATACAGACACTTCTACTATAATGTCTGTTATTTCATGACAGATACATCCTATATATTTGGGGGTTTCAATTGTGCTGTTGTGCCACCCCTCAACCGCTGGCTGCTCTTCTGTGTCTCACCTGTGCTGTGTTCAGAGTCGCTGATCTTGCGACGGAAGATGGAGCTCTTCATGTTGTCCGGCATCGTGTTCCACCATTTGTACTCGAAACCGACCACTGGCTCTGTGCCGACCGGGCACTTGCTACAGGCTGCAAGTGAATAATGTGTTATTATGTCACATGTACTCAACAACAGGAAAATAAAACAGGGGTGTGATGTCACTACAGTATTAAAGGGAAAAAGGACAATCAATCTTGGTGATTTTTACAGTCAGTGTGATATTTTACTGCTGTGTGAATCTCTTTAGTGCAAAGGTTGTAAAATGAATTTTGAAAAAATCACATTAATTGATGTTTAGTGTCAACTGATCAAAATCTTTGATGAATACACACATATAACAATACAAAATACTCTCTGTAAGAAAGCACATAAGGAGTGCACTGATTCTGCACCTGTTCCGTTGGAGTAGAAACCTGTGTCGCAGGGTTCACAGAAGGAAGAGTTGGTGACAAAGAAACCCGGGTTACATGGAGGACAGGTTTGCTTCTCCCCTGATGTGGGCAGTTTCACAGCTCCAGTAACAGTCTCACTGCAGATCTTAGGCTCAATCCACTTGTACATGAGCTGGGTCTGAGACACACACAGCAAGCCAGGCATGAATACATGAAAGAAGTCACCAGCGGCTCTGCGGCGCACACAATCAGCCCAGACAATTTATATTTAAGGAAACCTAATAGTGACACCAGATGGTTGCTCACCAGTGAAATCTCTCTCTGTGTTCACATCTACTGAACCTGCTGTCTCTGCACACTTGTCATTTTCTACATTACCTTTCCCTCAGAGTCACAGGGAGTGTGGGTGTAGAAGTAGTCACTGTTTGTACATGCAGGTCTCGGTTTGCAGCTCCCTGAACCAGCCTCTGGAAAAACAGAAACCAAGCCAGGGGAAACATGGGGCGGAGATGAGGGAAAACACACGGCTCACATTAAGATCCAGCGATAAGACGCCTCACACACTCTGTCACCACGTAAGCAGTAAATGCAGTATTTGCATGCAGATCACTTTGCATATGTGTGCGGAAACATGCAAATACATAATGTTGTAAATGTAGACATATCTGCAACAATTATGTTAATTAGAAGAGTCAATGACATGATTGGTCTTTGTGGACCGAGCATTAGAAATGCGAACAAGCATACCTGCATATGTGTCTTGTTCACACTGACGGCAAACAGTAGCACCCTTGTTAGAGTGGGTTTCGGCAGGGCAGGGGGCACAGCGGGCAGATCCTGGTTTTGCACTGTGTGTGCCAGGCTTACAGTGGAAACACTCCGATGTGTAGGCCACCCCTGAAAGAAGCCCGCCACTTAACTTGTAATCATTAACAGGAAAAAGGAGCTGAGGAGTGAACATATACTTAAAACTGCTGCACAGAACACACGACAGGTGATAATGTACCTGAGATGGCAATGCTTCTTAACATCACAGGAGTGACAGCACTGCCCTGCAAAGCATATGTAGTGGATCTCCAATACAGCACATTGTTGCCACTGTTCAGCTCGACCTGCACAGAGTGAACGTGAACATAAGCAAGGACGAAAAGAGAGCTCTAACTAAAAGACACCCGGATGCCAGCAGGTGTAATGAAGTGCTAATCTTCACTCAGCCACACCCTGTATTTGCTCCAACTGCTCTCAGAGATCTTCATCCACCGGCTCTGAGAGTCTGTAGACTGACACTGGTCATTCTGAACCTACAGAAAGGGGAGAAGCGGGCCTGAAGTTACAAAATTCCCCCCAAAACAGCCATCTTTTTGAACATCAACAGTCATTTTTAAAGCACTCACAAAGAACTCAAAGTAAATGCTGTTGTCAGAGTAGAAATATTCAAAGGACACAGTTCCAGGTTTCTTCAGGCTCACGGCATAGGACAGCGTTGCAGTGCACTCATCTGTGTTTGAAGCTAAGTAATCGCCCTTTGGTGTCCAGGTTGAGCTGGAGAAACATCAGCAGCAGAAACAGTTCGGTGAAACTAAGAAATAGTTTTGATTGATTAATAAAACCAAGCCGCACAGACTTACTTGGAGCAGTCTGTGAGGATGTCCTGGCCATTGGTGTTCACCCCATGGGTGACAAAACCAGACGGCAGGCTGTCCCAGTCATCAAAGGCCACACCAGTGCCCAGAGAGTAGGTGCCTGCAGCGCACTTCTGGCACTGTTGTGACTGCATGTCGAGGAACTCCCCTTCACTACAGGAGAAGGCTGCGAGAGGAAAGGAGAGAGCAGAAAGGAGAGTTAAAAGATGTTAAAATTGAAGGATAAAATGTGGTAACAATTTATTATTAACACATTAAAGCAGTTATACAGATTGAGGCTGTGCAAAATGAGACATAAGTGTGGGACACTCACTGCACTGAGTGCCTTTGACTGGATCTGGGAGGCCTGTGCATGTGTTGGCTTTATTGGGAACCGCCACTCTCCACCGTGACCCAAGTACGTCACACTCTGTGTACTCAAAGTGATAATCTGACTGCAGGGACAAAACACAGGTGTGAGTTTCACACAGGTGCATAAAAACACACAATATGCATCAAATACATTCTACTGAAGCAAAAAGATGCAGAAGTCAGCACGTGTGTGAAAAGCAACTGGAGCCTTTATTAAAAGAGAGGTCAGCAGTTTGGTTTACACATCTGGGATTTCCTCCCCTAACCAGACATGCCTCTTTTGCAAATAAAAGTTCTAGCTAATATTTGCCCAGGAAGACGTCTCAACTGCTGTTTTAATCTCATTCATCAAGGATGTGCTGCAAACTCCCTTCAGGGTTTATTTACTTAACCAAGGGGGAGAAATGCTGATTCATCCAGTCCTTTTGTAAACATATATTTTCAGTGTTGTCATAGGACTTTGGAGACAGCAGGAGCTCAGCTTTTGCTGTATTTGTCTGTTGTGCTTTGACGCCTTTTGGAGATATTTACAGTAGATGACTGACAAACACTGTTCCACCTACAATTAGATAATTTGGGATGTGACCTAAAGGTCAGTGGTAATCTTGTTGATTCGACACCTTCTGCAACAAGTCTTGAATACTGACCGGGCACACAGTATGTTCTTGGTCAACAGCAGACTGTAACATTCCAAGGAAAGTCACTCAGGACACTTGTGCATGCCCACTCACAGCCTTGTGGGATTAATATTTAACAGAAATAGAGGAGCAGAGGCAGCAGCACTTCCCCAAGTCTGTGTTTTTCATTAAAGCTGCTACATCAGCTGAGGTGGGTGCATCATCTGATGTTAAAATGCATCGGACTGGAGATGTGCTGCAGCCTAATCACCTCTCTTAAACAAACATGAGGAAACCAAGGTAACGGGACATAATGACCGCTGAGCCTCATGGTTAACAGACTGGCATGGCAACAAACTCGCCCGATGAAAGTAGCCGCTACCAGAGCCCAAAAGACTCAAAATAAAAGACTAGAGGTCTCTCTTTCCCCTCTCACAGCACTGATATCTTAATTTCACTCACTCTGCGGTAATGTTAAAACTATGCTGATAAAAAAAAAAAAATGTTTTGAGTATCTTCAAACGGTAGTGCTGTTATGCAAACTGAAAGCAGATATAGAAGGCCAAGGAGAGCACAGCAGACAGTGGAACATATGGAAGCTCTGGTAGTGTGTGACAACCATAACAACACTGAAGCAAGCAGAAGGGTGTAATGTAGTGGAAGTGAAACATATGTTCATTTCCCGCACACAACATGTGAAGGAGGCCAAAGTGTTTTAACAGTCCAGCTAAAATTAATACACACACACACACACACACACACACACACACACACACACACACACACACACACACACACACACAAGTCGGAATTGGAAAAAGCACGCTTTTTTCTCAATACAATCCAATGATACGAGATATTAACATAGCACTTTATAAAGCTTTGCATGCCACGTGCTGTATGTGTAACCTACTGCTCATCCATTAACAAGTTACCTGAAGAAAACTTGATATGTCCATTAAACTATCATAACAGGAACAAGTGACACCTACAGAATTTCTTTAGTTTTGGCTAGGCTGATATTCATAACGCAGAAAAGGCCAGCAATCAAACAATATGAATCTCCTCACCTCTTTGCACATGGGCAAATCTGCAGAGGTTTGTGCAATAAGCAGCCACAGCAAAAGGTGGCTCAGGTGTGCGCGGCCTCGCTCCATCTTCGACTACACCTGTCAGCGTTGGACTGATGCAGACGGGAGCAGAGCGTTGACCTGAGCCCTCAGGTGCTGGAGGCGCGGCTCCACTCCGACTATGAACAAACACTGAGAGGTGATTGGCTGAGGTGCCTGTTCCTACTCTGAATCATCTTTAAATGCATGAGTGATAGGCTGACTTGTGGTCTATCTGCCTTCTGCTCTTATTATTTGGACGTCTAGTGTAGAAGTGAGACATTGGCCCAATTATTCTTCTAGAGGAAAATATTATTTGATACAGTTTAGCGACTGATAGTTAAACGTAGTGTTTATTACAAGGCAGCGAGCGGCCATATGGACATTCTTACAAACTGCCATGACAGTTAGCTCGTCAAATAAGTTTATTTTGACAGGTTTAACCGGAAGTTAATGGTTGCTTAGAAACTATAGAAGCAACATTCTACGTTCTAGGAGACTTTTTATAACTCGGATAAGAGCTAACAACAGTAGCAAAAGCCCCTAAATAATCAGTTTTTCGTCAGCAGAGCTGTGTGTTGTCATTGAAAATGTCCGGCCGGGACCCTTTCCCCTCTCCAAAGCTTGAAAACGGCTTCACTCTCAGCGGCCTCAGGTCACAGCAGGTGGGTTTGTCCGGTGTCCGTCTTAGCTTAATAAAACAAGCTAAATGCTAACCTAAACACTGTCTGTGTAGAGATTTATTTCAAAATACACTCTTGATCCAGACAATTATTTGATTACTGGAATAAAACGCACTGTGTTCTTGTTGTCAGTTTACACTGAAACAGTCACATGACCGCATTGACCTGCTGGGGGGGCTGGTGGCAAGAATTTGCTGGCACCCTTTTATCCCCTTTTTTAAATATGACATGGCCACTGGCTAACTGTGTGATGACCTGATGAAACAAACACTAATCAGATCAGCAATATGCAACATGTAAGTGTAAACGTGTAAAGATGAAGGTTTTAAAACTATACTTTGGCACATGCACCCAATTGAAGACAGGGCCTTCAGATCAGGTATTAAAGCAGGTCCGGCTTAAAGAGCCTTATCATGTCACTTGATACTATGCTCTTATATCCCCAAAGTTACATTTAAATTACCAAACTAGTTGCTACACAGTGGACCTGGGGCTTTTGGTGGCCCAGTGGATGAACAAGCCTTGGGAAATCAATTGATGGTATTCAAAGAGCCCTGTCCTGTGCAGCAGCATTTCTGTTCCCACTTTGACTGAACTGAAGTTTTAATCCTACACCAAATTCAGCCACTAAAACTTTCCACATTTCTCAGAGGTTCTCATTTAAGTAAACATACTTCCAAACAGGTTATTAGTTAAAAGAAGACATATATTTGTTCTCTGTATGTGTTAACCTAAAGCAACATACTTGTGTGGTGTGTTTGAGCTGTCAATTGTTCCTCTTTATGTGGATTAAAAATCTAACAAAATTGATCAAATCAAAGAATACAAATCAATTGCTATCAATCAATCAAGTGGGTAATTTTACATTTTGTGCTATAATTTTCAACAAATACACATCATTTCTTGGAATTCCCCTTGTGCAGAGAAAAACATTTGATAAACCAACTCACATCGCCCAAATGGAGGAGCCCTGGAGTCGCCTCCATGATTCAGCCACTTTGGCCAGCACCCGACGGAGTGTTAGGCATCATGAGCATCAGGTAACCCACTGGGAGCATGATTTTGACCTTCCCTTCTGAAACCAGAAAAATATTTAAAAGCAAACGCACCCCCAATAATTTGAATGCACCACTGATTTTTCAACCTCAGGCTCCAAACGACAGCCTCGACCTCCAACTAATGTCTGTCTATGACCACCACAAGGACTTCTTCTGGAGAAAGAACCAGATTTTATACCAGAAGGAGACCATCTCTGAGGAGCAGAGGTGGGTGTCTGTGATGTTACGTCTGTGGTCTGACAGTACAATTTCACTCAGTTGGCAGTGGCACTTCAGGAGTCAATCATTCAATTACATTAATTTCCAAAGTTTCATGTTTATTCACAGGAAACAGGAAAACCTAAAGCAAGACATGCTGGAAAAGGAACAACAGAAAGACATCAGAGTGTGGGTCGATCCACAGAAGTGCTCCATCTACAGCATTAAGTGAAGCACAGGTGAAGCTCAGTTATGTTACGATCACTCGTCATTGCAGCATTAATAAAACCTAAAACTTCTGATTCAAACCTCAGACTGAATCTAACATATATAAACAGATTCTGTGTATGAACTAGGGATGGGCGATAAAACGATAGCGATATGTCTCGCGATAGACACGTCATCAATATCAATAAAATATGCTTTCAATAAAACATTCGATTTTTTTTTTTCTTCGTTGGAAGAAACCTGAAGTTGCGAAGCGAGGTTGGTTGCATGAACAAAGGCACTTGCTCTCGGGTAACCGAGCAACGTAGGGAGTAATCGCTAATCAGTGAGAGAGACACGCTAACGCCAATCATGTAACATTATCAAGTTCGGTTGCGCCATCTTGTTGTCTCGTGTTTGTTGCTTCGCGAGCAGTGAGATGAGAAATAGAAAGCGCTGCAGCGAGCGAAGAAATTGTCGATAAAACAAGGAAAGTCAGCTCGCCACTTTCGAGTTTTTTTGGATTTTATAAGTCGGACCGTAGTCAGACGACCGGTAATACCACAAACTTGTTTAACCACTCTTTGGAGCGCAGTCGTATTCGCCAACGTCCGCCAACCGCAGCACCGCCGCACAAGCAGCTGATGCAGAGGTGCTCTGCGTCAGTGCCTGATGACAAATCATCTATAGTTATAGTTCAGTCAATCTTACTGTACTGTCTATCATGTTTGTATGTTACAGATGTCAAGTCTTCCTCAGTTTCTGTTATGTTTCCAAAACACTGCACATATCTGAAAACATTTTATTCACCAGAGCGTGAATCAGCTTGTGACCTTCCTGCACTAAACCTGTAGAAAAAAGTTCTCAGGTTTCTGTTTACATTTTTACACTTTTTTTTACATTTATTATTTGAGTGTTTTCCATGGTTGTGTTGACATTTCCTTTCCTTTCTGCCTTGATAGCTGAGGGGATTATAATCAGAGGAAGGTTCAATTTAAAATAAAAATGTTTAAATTGAATGTATTTTTCTCCTGGTCCTTATTTTAAATAGGTCATAAAAAATATCAGTAATTATCGATATCAACCAATATAAAACACTTAAATTGCAATAGAGTTTTCAGCCATATCGCCCAGCCCTAGTATGAACACAGAAAATGCAGGAGCAAAATTGTCTCAGATGATAGCTGAGGAACTCCGAGCCTGGGTGGACTCCAAACTAATCCTACTGAGTCCAGGAAGAATATGGCTTTGTCTAAAGAAAGGTGTGTCCCAATTACCAATACAATGGCCTTTTTTCCCCTACACAGACATATTCAAACAAGGGCAACATCAGGGAGAAGGATGCCAGCTTCTATTCATCACGAAGCCTCCACACTACAATCTCTTAAACAAGTAAATAAATAAACATGTCCTTTCAGTGCATTTTTGTACCGCGTGTTTTTTTCCAAATTCCATACCTTGAAAACTGAAAGATGATTCGCGGAAAGCAGGATAAGACACAAAAACATCAGTACAATTCTTTTAGAATGCATGAAATAACTGTTCATGTTGGATGTATTTTCCAGAACATATCATGACCCACTTCACACTGCACTGCATACTGAAGCAGTATTCATGAAAAGCACACCAGGTATCAGATACTGAACACCGGTAATATACCCAGTTAGAAAAGAACTAGAACATTTTCTTAAATGTGTGCATCTGAGCAATTCTTCCATAGAATAAAACTGGAATTTTTCCTTTAATTTAACAGAGCTAAACAAATTCTTCACACGAAATGATGAACTTCAGTTTCACTTTTACAGCTTTTTTAATTTTTTTAACTTTTTACATTTTTAATGCACTTAACAGGAAACTGAATTGAATATATGCAGTTTGGTATATTCAGGGCTTGTCCTTCCTTCGAAGGCGCCGTCTGATGAAAGCCTTCTCGTCCCATTGGTTGGGGGGAAGCATGTAGGGGCCGTTATAGACGCAGAGAATGGTCATCTCTTCAGCATACTGAAGATTCTGCAGCAGCTGCAGACAAACATGGCAGGGGTGAAAGTTCAGGAAAGTGAAGAGCACAGACTCTCATGGGTCACATCATGCAGCAGATATGCAGCTTCACAAAAAACATTTTAAACCTGCAATTTTGTCACATTTTTACTAGAATTAGCACTAGTTAGCACAAACATTGGCATTCATCTGGAGTCGTGTTTCTGGCCTTGGTGTAATAATCATGGAAAATGGCTTTTTAGTTGCTAAATGCTGCACGATGTTCAGCCTCCTCACCACTATCTTTGTTTGTCTGTTGTTTGGAGCAGAGCAGGTAGTGTAACAATGCTGATGAGAGCAATGAGAGTGAACAAAAGTGGTAATGTTACAGGTCATGTGATCTGTTGTTAACATAAAAATGATTATAGCCACTTGCACATAATGTGCAGTAGATGCGCGCGCGCGCACGCACACACACACACACACACACACACACACACACACACACACACACACACACACACACACACACACACACACACACACACACACACACACACACACACACACACACACACACACACACACACACACACTGAATGAGTTCAGTTTCTTGTAACTCACTCATTAGAAGGTACAAACACTTACTTTGGGTGTTATGAAGAAGTATTGGGATGTTGTCTCTTTGCAGGCTGTGCGGACCACAATGTCAAATACTCTCCTCTCATTTATGGGATCCATCCCCTACAGAAACACAGAAACAGTCACATCCACATAGGAAAGCAGATGACAACTCACTGCTTCATTACATTTTCTTGTAAGTTTGCGAATGAGCAAAAAACAGGAACCAGTGACTCACTTTCAGTGCAGTTTGTACAGCACCATTACAAGACCGTTAATAAAACACTTCTAAAGTACTAAGTTTTGGTTCATGAATCCTAAAATTTGAGGCAAAGAAGGAAGAAATTCCTCTTTGCTGGACTTCATTTGGGCCTCTTTGAATTGACACTGTGTGTGTGTGTGTGTGTGTGTGTGTGTGTGTGTGTGTGTGTGTGTGTGTGTGTGTGTGTGTGTGTAAGAGAGTGAGAGAGACAGAGCCACCTGGTTGATCTCATCCACCACTCTGAAGGGGCAGCGGTTGAGCTCCTGCAGCGCCATGAGGTAGAGCATTGTGGTGACGCTGCGCTCTCCTCCGCTCTGGTGGTAGGGCGTCAGCTCGTGGAGCTGAGTGTTGCTGTGAAACTTCACCCGAATTCGGATGCCATACTTGTCGTACTCCGCCTGCAATGATAGACAGCAGTACTACATATACTTTACTGTGAAACAGCAGCTACAAATACCAACAAGATCTCACGTGAATAATGAATTATGAACAACCCTTGTAGACTTGGATGAATTAAAGGCAACAGCTGCTGAAAACATCCTGAGATGTGAGATTAAGTGTGAGTGTTGTTTGCTGTGTGCCAGTATTTACCTCATTCTCTGAGTGCAGATCAACCTCTCCTGCACACTGCATGGAGCGGAAGAATTCACTGAACTTGCCATTAATCCGTTCCACCAGCTGCTTCAGCGGGTTCAGCCAACGCTCCTTCGCCTGCGAGACACGCACAGAAATCACTATACACATGTTTATACACTGGCCGGCCATGCTGTGATGTATGAAATCACAGACTGAGCCTCATTTCATGACAAAACAATCCCAGAGGACCAGTGCAGTGACAGATCACGTACCTGTGATATGTTTTGTTTGTAAATGTTCAGGTCATTGTTCCTGTCGTCCAGCTCCTTCTCCAGAAGCTTGATCTCCTGCTCTCTCCTGTTGTACTCGTCAACGACCTTCAAAGCAGAGAATAAACAAAATTGATCAGATTGAATGGTCTGATCGCAATTTCCTGTAGAGATTTTAAAAAGGCTCTTTCTAAAGAGCAATTTCTGTGGATGTTCTGCTTTCTGTGAATAAAGTTTTGATGTCTTAAAAAAAAAAAAAAAAAAAAAAAAAAAAAAGAGGCAAAAACAAATGAAACCCTCAGCTGATTCTAATGTGTTCTTACGTTTTCACTGAGGCCAGAGAAGCACTCAGCTCTAGACTGCTCCTCGTTCAGCATGGCATCGATCTCGTCCAGCGTGTCAGGCAGCTTGCTGAAAGCCTGCATCAACAAAAAACAACAAGCACAAACATTTCCTTCAAATGTTTGTGTTCAAAAGGCAAAAGAGGGTAAAAGAGACTTGTTTTATTCAGCAATACAATGAACACTAACATTACGCAGGTCTTCAGGTAGTGACTCATCAGTTTGCATCCTGCAGATCGTCTTCGCTCTCCTCAACAGGCCTTTGCATTGCTCTGTCAGCTGGACCTTCCTGTGCTCCAACTGGCTGCATTTTTGCTGCAAGAACACATGGGAACTTAGCATACAACGGGGAATCATGGACTCTCCAGGAGGGCAGATGTATATAAAGGTGTGTGTGACACTTACATCAGTGGTCTTGAGTACAGAGCCGCCCTCTCTACAATCATTCTCCAGCTTTGTCTTCTCAGCTGTCAGTCCAACCATCTCCAAAGCCAGGTACACCTTCTTCATAGTCAGCTGGGCTCTTAGCTACAGACGATGGAGAGAAAAGGAAAATCATGTCTGCTAGAAGGTAGAGGTCCAGTGCAATAAAGACAGAAATGCACAAAAACACAGGAGTGAGGTAAAGTCTCGATGTTAAAGTACAGCAATTGAGAAAAAAATCCAAAAGAGTTAAAGAAACAACAGGCCATTGGACAACCTCAAAAAAAACTCTCATTATATATCAAATGCTTATTTGTAAATGAATGTATCCATACCTTCATTTGGGCCACGAACACTTTGACTATTATCACCTTCTGGGAATTGACAGCTGCAATTTTCTCTTTAGTGTCCTGTTCAATTTTCTGCAGGTCAACAACACTCCGCTCCATCTGCCTCAGACTGAACACATGGAAAGAGTCAGACCAATTAAAAGGCACCTGCATTAACCATACTAACACATACAACCAAGTCCAGCTGCCCTTGATTCATCCCTCTGTGGATAATCATGGCCTGGCTTACTCAGCATCTTCACAGACATCTCTACAGAGTCACGTAAGAAAATATGTAGAGGAGAACATTAAATTCTGTGCCTGTTGGGCCTTTTTACTAGTAAAGATAGGCTTACCTGTCCTCTTTGGTAATGATTTTCTGCTCCAGTTGTCTCTTTTTGCTCTTTAGTTCAGAGAGCTGCTTTTTCTCTCCCAACAGCTCATTGTCACGGCAATCCAGTGCAGCCATTTCCTTCTCCAGGGCCTTCATCCGTTCATCGATGTGTTGTAACTTTGACTCACAGGTCTGGTCACAGGGGGGTTAACAGTTTAACTACTGCCTCTTAAACAATCCAAGTCTAACACACTGAGCTGAGGAGTACCAGATACTAGGTGTATGAACTGCAGGGGTTAAAGAAAAGAGAGCAGGCTGTCCTTCAAATGTGTTCTCTCTTACCTTCACCTGCTGCTCCAGCTGCCGTTTCTCCTCAGCATCCACAGTGACTGACAGGTACTGGGAAGGCTTCAACGCAGAGTTACTGGTACTAATCTTGTTGGAGTAAACAGACCTCTTCAATGTGTACCTCTCATCTGTTGTGTATAACACCTTGAGGTAGGGCTCCTCAATCACCTGCAAGAGTGAAAATGGACCCAAAGGTCGAGGTAAGCAGAGAAGCCTTTTTAACGATGACAGAATACGAATATAAAGGTTAACACGAAGAAGTCCGAGCCAGTTTTCATTATGAATTCTCTGAACTTCAGCGATCTAGGCTGTCAGACCTCCAACCTGTCAGATATCCAACCTATTCACCCATGATGTTCACTTGTCTAAATCTCTGTTGTCGTGTTTTGAGAGCTTGAATAATGGCGAGGAGGAGGAACGTACCGTTTTAATCATGGCTTTAGTTTGTTCATTCCCCACAGGGACGTCATGCACCCTGTACTGGTAACAGAGGTAACTCATTACCTCATCAGGGGCGTCAAACATCTCACGTAGGTAGGTGAAGAACCCGAAACGCCTGCAGATAATAAAAAAAGTTAGATATAAAAACAACATAGTAACGGACAAAGACAAATTAAACAACGAACAGACGTACGCAAATAAATACAGTTCATGTTGACTTTAAAGGTCATTAAGCCTCAAGCAAACTTTATTGTCTCTCACTTCAGGGATTCAATATTTCTGGCTGCCGGCCGCTTCGACCACGAGTCCTCAGGAGCAGAAATGGAGTTCACCTTCAAGTTCATCTTATCACGGACCTGAGTGACAGGACAGATCACACTGCATTTCTTAATTGGGATGGTTCATACTGAATGTCGGTTAAGCTTAACTATTATTTGCATTCTGAAGGATTTTCATCCTGCAGCCAGAGTCAACATGACAGTCACAATCTGCAGCACCCTGACCTCAGTCATGAACTTCTCCATGTCATCTTTCCTCTGGAAGACAAAGGCCCGCAGGTCGTGGAATGAGATGTGGTTCTCCACATACTTAGCATAACGATGGTCCTTCACGTTGATCTGAGGAATGAGGAAAGGATTAGTCTGTGCAACTGAGAGAAAAAACATCACAAGCACGCCTCCTTCTGAAGGGACGACGGTGTCATAAAAAATCCTGAGCAATCCTTCAACTGTTTCAAGGAGGTGGGTGGGTGGGACTCACCACCAGCATCATGGGGTCATGGACATTTCCAGCAAACAGGTGTCTGTTCTGTCTGAGCCACTGGAGGCCACTGTGTGTGTCCCTGTGGCGTCCTTGCAGCTTCTCCTCTTTGGCATTCATCATGTTGTTCATGTCACTGAGTTTTCTCACCAACACTGGTAATTTAAATGAATAAACAGAGCCTACATGAGCTGCTTTGAACAGTCTATTGCATGTTAAATGAGTAGATATTTGTTCATATGAACTGGTCCAGAGAACACCAACGCTTACATTGGTGCTCAGCATGGATGTTGTTCTTCTCCCTGCGGAGGTCGGACCTCTCTCCTTCGACCTTGGCTCTCTTCACCTGGATTTGCCTCAGCTCCACATTGACAGCATTGATCTGTGGAGTCACATCTGGTTGGTTCCCAACTTTGGCAAGCTCTGCCTTCAAGTCCTCAATGATGCGTCTGGTGTTGCTGATTCGCTTCTGGTGGTCTACTTCTTCCATCTGCTTCAGTCTCAGGGACTGTTTGGTATCTTCAATCTGTAGAGAAGAGCAGGGAGAATGATCATTCATTATGAACAGTGCGCAGCTGCAGATCAAGTCTGCTTTACTCCGTGATGAAGACATACTGATGGGAAAAGAACACAGTAATAGAAATTCTGACCAAAATCCCAAACTATTTTTCCCTCAAGACAAAAACAATTGGCTCCCAAACAGAGGGGGGACAGAGGACAAGAACATTTTGTATGATCAGTTTCAGCGGCTGCCTCGAAGTCTCACCTCTTTGTGTTTTTGATCCAACTGATCTTGTTTCTGTTTGCACTTCAGAGTGGCTTCTTTGATTTCAAGAGTCTGGAAAAAAGCAGTAATCATCATGATTCTATCACAAACATTACATTCCAGTATACATTGTACTGTAAATCAATTTTCAAAGGGTGCATGATTTATCCTAATTTTCTCATGTGTATTCTTCAAATGTCTCAAAATTTCTATCATGGGTTTCTATGGGGAGCATAATGCTCTGATTTATTCTTAATGCGCTTAATAATTCATGTGAGATGCTCATGAACGCCCAGAAAGGCTTTCCATAAAACCATTCAAGTACACATATTGTGAAACTGTGATATCAGAGAGTGAAAACATTTGGTTTTTCACCTTCGCCTTTATTTGTGCCTCAGTTGGCTTCAGCTGGTCTTCAATCAGTTGGATCTTCCTCAGCATGGGGGCGTGGGCTTGCTTCAGAGCAGCAAGCTGCCTTTTAGCCTCCTCTCGCTCCTTCTTCACTCCCTCAAGTTCTTTACGGGTGGTCTCATACTCCTAGCACCAGAAGGAAAGAGTCAGAGCTAACAGTCAGAATAATTCAGCTTTTTTTTAAAACTTTTTATTTATTCATTTTACTTTTTTTCATTAACAAACTCAAATGCACATCAAACCACACAATGATAACTAGGAAAAGCAAAAACAAGTAAAATAGAAAAATAAAATAAACACTACAGATAAAGTAAATAGAAGTGGGGTAACCTGCTCTTGTTGCAACATTTATCACTGTCCATTGGGACTGCTGAGTATTCGACCCATCTTTTTTCATATACATAGTCCATTTATGCCACTTTTGGTCCAGAGTCCCTGCTCTCATTCTGAGATAACAAGTCATTCTTTCCATCGAGTAGATCTCCTCAACAATATCCAGTTTTCAGCCAGTTTCTCGTTATGGCCTTTTTACATGCCAAGATCAATATTTTGAAAAGATACAGGTCCTTCTTTCGAATAGTACCTTCTGGACCAAGGGTCCCTGGGTATCCTGTAGGAAAAAACCTCTCCCAGAATCTGGGTCACTCTGTCCCAGAACGCCTGCAATTTTACACATGTCAAGAAAACATGCGTGTGATTGGCACTCATCTCCCCACATTGTCTCCAGCATTGCTGCTGTTCACCTATTTGTTTATTTTTGGAGTGTAGTGTGATGAAGAAGCAAATTAAATTCTTCCATCCAAACTCTCTCCATCTTTTAGAGCTGGTGGAGGTTTGTTGAGTTCTACACATAGAATATATGTACCAATCACACTCTGTCAGGTTCAGTTCTAACTCCCATTTCGATTTCACATATAATGACTTCCTCTCATTTTGTTTTTGTAGACATATAGCTTAGAGGCCATCTTTACAGCTGTACATTTACATGCATTAATAAATACTACAATCACTTTGTTTCCTTCTGCAGAAATTCCTCTTTTTATTTCTGTCTCACAGAAATGTCTTAGCTGTAAGTATCTGAACAGGTCCCCATTATCCAAATCAAATTGTCTTTTGAGTTTTTGAAATGTTTTAAAAGTTTTCCCCTCCAAGAGCGTACACATCGCTGTAATCCCTCTTTCTCTCCACCTTGCAAATGTGATGTCAGTTTCTCCGGGACTGAACCGAGATGTTTGGGAAGGCCAAATTAGAAGTTTACTGTCTCCTTCTAGTTTATATCTCGTACCAATTTTTAAAAGTATCCTCCAACATTAAATGACCTCAGAATAATTCAGCTTTACTCTGACGGTAAACTGTGTTTGTCTGCATACACAGCGTTTCATTTCAACCACTCACCACCCATGGTTTCTTCTTCTCCAGCAACTCGATCATGTCCAGATGCCTCTTCCTTTCATAGTAACGGTTCATGTCAAGTTTGTTCCTCTCATTCCTCTGCTTGGCCTTCTCCAGAAAACTGGCCTTCTCCTTCACAGCATTCTAAAGAAAAACACCAACAACACTGAAAAAACTCAAAGAGCCCGAGGACTGCAATGCTGCCTTTAAATATGAAAAACAGTTACATAATCAATAATGCAACTGAGACTTTGTTAATCAAATTTTCAGTCGTGTGGCGTCCAGAAGCTTGACAGAAACTGGCACAAGCTGCTGCTTGCGATCTGCTCTACACTGTATGTCCACACAAGTCACATTGTTCACCTCCAATTCTCGCTCTCTGTTGCGGAAGTTTTTGAGCTCACAGTGGTACTCGTACATCTCTGGTGGTCCTACTGACTTCTCAGTTGCCTCCAGCAACTCAATGTTGGACATCTTGGCAAACTGTCCTACTTTTTCCTGTGGGGACATACCAACCACATCAGCAGGACAGAGGAAAACAGTGAGGAGAGCGATAGAGGCAACACACATGACATTGTTTGCACTGTTCAAATATCCCACAATGAGACAGCACTCACTGAACAGCCTTACTTCCACAGAACATTACATCATCTGTTACTCAAATTCACTGCATCTGTGCAGCCTTGTATTCTAGCCAGTGACACACACACACACACACACACACACACACACACACACACACACACACACACACACACACACACACACACACACACACACACACACACACACACACACACACACACACACACACACACACACACACACACACACACACACACACACACACACACCTGAGGCAGAAACTGGCAGAGATTGCTGACTTGGATCTGCAGAGCCTGGACCTGATCTTCCACTGCTTTCTGGCTGCAGTGTCTTCCATTTAGCATCCACACAGACTGATTGTTCTCCACGATAATCTCTCTGTTAATCACTAAATTACCACCGTTCTTGTACCTGGAATAACAACAGAAAGTTTGACTCTACAGTCAGATACATCGAGAAAAAATAGACAGAATGTCACAATTATTCCAGAAATCATTAAATGGCTGATGTAACAGCTGCTGGGAAAACAGCTGTATTTAAGGCTTTATTTAAGGAATTTGTGAATAAATATAAAACATGTCTCTCTAACAGCTTGCTATTAGTAATGTAACCGTGTGTGTCTGTGAACTCTTTCACATAACTTACAGTTCAATCTCAATAGCTCCTTTGCTGCATCCACGTTTGACGTAGAGCCCAACCTGCAGAAAAAAATAAGCAACACCTTCTATCATCATCAGAATTGGAATTAATTTATTCCATATTCTATTTGTGCTGTTACTATCAGCTGAAAACCTATCTATCAACTTTATATCATGCCTTTAAGCGAGTGTTTGTTTGGAAAGAAATCAAGGCCTCAACAAGTTCAGAGTACATCTACCAGAGATCATCTTTCTCAGCGGTTTACCTTGTCACCTCTGCCCAGGATAGCAGTCTTGCCAGCCAGACCCAGACAGATGGCACACACAATGCTAGACTTTCCAGTTCCATTGGCTCCAATAATCATGTTCAGATTAGGTCCAGGATGTAACACAGCATAGTCATAGGTCCTGTCAGAGGAAAGGGTATATATTTAACATTTTCCTGCAGTGTTTTATAGGAGAGGTGGGCCAACTTGTCTGAGACAAAGACCAACTCAAATAACATCCTAAAAAATACAAATACAGTAGCAGCACTCACAAGTTTGGCCACACAGTGTCATTTAACATTATTTCTTTAATTATTTTCTACACTGTAGATTAATACTCATGTGGAAATGAGGAATGACACTTAAAGAGAAAGAAATGACACTTTGATGGAACCAGATCTCACGAGGACCGCCCCAGGAGAGGAAGACCTTTAGAAGAGCTTCATTTAATTGATCTACATTCATATGCTGATATCTGTTCATAGACATTAACTTGAATACTCATCTAGACCTAAAACGAGTTACTAATCAAATGGTAAACGATGACTGGTGCACATAAGCGGAAGTCTTGGCCTGGATATTAATTTTTTTAGTTATGCGTGTATCAACTGGATACACCAGCAGCCCTGAAACACTGGCTGTGGATCCCAGAGGTTAAATAATCATCAGACGATAGCCGGTGGATTCCAAGATTAGTATTTTAATTCATTAAAACAATCCTCAAATAGCAGGAGTGCCGTGTTCTACAGGAAACATCACATTAAATTAGCGTGGCTGTTGTTTTGGCTGTCATCTGCTGACTAAATTGATCATGAAACAATATGGATCAAGATCTGGGTGTCTTACCACCCCTGCCTCACAATTTTCAAGGCGGAAACACTGAAACTGTCTGACTTTCACAAAGACATACAATGTTCTCTCTGCAGATCTCATGATGATCTTGAAAAAGACTGCTTTGATACAATAGCAAATGTCTGTTTAGGCCTTGCTGGCCCCAACCAGAAGCATGGAGATGTAGTACTTGCAACATTTACAAACTTTATGACCCTGTTCATCTGGTTGTACTAGTTTAAGTTTTTTGACAGCCAACAGCCATCATGCTAAAGGCTCCAAGAGTGTTTCTGTAGTCAATCCTAAGCTCCCAGATTTACAATGATTTTAGAGACTGTGCTTTGTGGTCTGGATGAAATGTACTTCAGTACATTAAAGGATTTCTAATATTTCATAAAGTCTGAATATTTAGGAACTACAGATGAACCCTGTAAAACTGATGAAGGAAGAGCTGTTGCAGGGCTGCTGCTCCAGGCTGCAATAAAGTTAGTTTTAACAAGGTAAACCTGAGAAACTGGCAACTGAAAGTATAGAATCTAATATGAAAATGGGAGAAATACCCATCATGGGATGATTTCAACTTGATTATATGACTATATGACGCATCAGTTTTACAGTGGAGATCCACTGACTCATCCCAGTTACCTGGTTTCTAACAGTGGGCACACAACTTGGGGTCCGGTGTTATAGTCACAAAATAAAGACGTCCTATCTTTTCTTAAACTCCTTGACCTTGATGCAAAGCAGTGCAGAGTCAAGGAAAGAACTAAAGGGGAAGTCATCAGGAAAGGTTAACAGTGTACAGGACATGGAATTATACATGATTAAGCCATTGATGGAGAAATGTATATATATTTTTATTACCAAAGTGAGGAATATAAGTAAAAGGGATTTTTTTTTTTTTTTTGATAAAGTGTGACGCAGATTGGCAGAGTGGGGGCACGAGGGTGTGGCCAGAAGAGTCTTCGTGAAGTAAAAGCTTTCTTTGCTAATGAAGCCTAATGCTACTCTTGAATTCTGTGGTTAATCAGTGACGTGGACCATACTGCAGCCCAGAGACACATAGATCTGCGTTTTAGCTGGACTCATCCCCTCTTGGCTCCAATTTGTTATACAGTAACAATTATAAAAAAAAAAAAAAATAGCGGCGCAACTTCGTGGACGTTATCCTGGTAATTTCTCTGCGTGAGAAATACAAGGTGTGGCGTATGAGCGTGTCTCACGCCCTATGCGTGAGGCTTGAGAGCCCCGAAGACTTATCTATCACAACCCATCATATTTATAAAGGCCAAAGCAAACCGAAAGAGAACAGCTTATGCGAATGTGTTAGCATGTCTATGAGCTTTGTCATCCAGCTTTCATCAGGGTTGGCGGACAATGAGTTACGGTTTAAAGACTGTTGTTGACTGTCAGTACAGGAGCAGTAATGTTCAGTGAACTTACAGGAAGTTTTTCATGGTGAGGCGAAGTATTGAGCCCTCCACAAAAACACCCTCTCCTCCAGGTCCAACGGGATGACGACCTGTTAACATGTCCGCCACGCTGCTGCTAGACATTTCTGAGTCATCGTTAATCGGCCGTTTTTTGCTGTAATTCGCCATGGTGGATAAAAACCGTCACCTTTTTCTAGAAGTAAAGGCACGTTCATCTGTGTTTCACACTCGCGGGCTTCACAGAGTAACTGCTGAAAGCTGGTTGGACAAACGTGGTCACGTGTATACACAAAGCCAACGCAAAAGCTAACGTTTATTATCGCGAGAAACTGTATATGCTGATACGTGAGAAACTACAAGACGGGTTAACTGCTCTCAGACATCTGGGCACCTGTGAAACATTGACAAATATAATCGCATGTGTCTAAAAAATATTGTTTATTTTAACACAAAACATATTACAGACATAAAGACAACACGATATCCAAATTTTCAACTTAAATAATGTTGGTACTAGAATAAGAGACCTTTTGTTTTGAAATTCTGTACCGGCTATCTGCTGTATGTTGGAGAGACTTAGGCCAGGATTTGTGACCCTGAATGTTTTTGTGAGTTCCGCAGGGTGAAAAGAAAGTGCTCCCTCACGATATATATCAAAAAAAAAAACAAATCTGGATTGCCATTTAGAATTTTAGGAGAAGAGTGAATGAGTAAATGAAGCAGTCACTGTATTAAGACAAAGGTTTGTAATGTTACAAACATTATGTTGAGACCTTCATCACTTTATTTTTACTTTTTTTTTTTTTTTTTTACAGAATACATATGCTATGTGTCAGTTGCAAGTTTATCAGGGACACCAAACCAATTTAACAGCAGGTCATTGTAATTGTTCATCCTGCTCATATTGGTCATGAAGAGTCATTCCTAAAGGGATTCATTTAAAGGAGATGTGGGACAAAATCTATTATCCGTTTTCTGAGCAAAAAGTTCAGCTGAAGCTAATATGAGGCTTCAGTAGTCTCGTTAGTTCAATCAAGTGGTAATTTCTCTGCGTGAGAAATACAAGGTGTGGCATGTGAGCGTGTGGAAATGCGTGTGTCTCACGCCCAATGTGTGAGGCTTGAGAGCCCTGAAGACTTATCTATCACAACCCATCATATTTATAAAGGCCAAAGCAAACTGAAAGAGAACAGCTTATGCGAATGTGTTAGCATGTCTATGAGCTTTGTTATCCAGCTTTCATCAGGGTTGGCGGACGGTGAGTTACGGTGTAAAGACTGTTGTTGACTGTCAGTGCTGGAGCAGAAATGTTCAGTGAACTTACAGAAAGTTTTTCATGGTGAGGCGAAGTATTGAGCCCTCCACAAAAACACCCTCTCCTCCAGGTCCAACGGGATGACGACCGGTTAACATGTCTGCCACGCTGCTGCTAGACATTTCTGAGTCATCGATAATCGGCCGTTTTTTGCTGTAATTCGCCATGGTGGATAAAAACCGTCACCTTTTTCTAGAAGTAATGGCTCGTTCATCTGTGTTTCACACTCGCGGGCTTCACAGAGTAACTGCTGAAAGCTGGTTGGACAAACGTGGTCACGTGTATACACAAAGCCAACGCAAAAGCTAACGTTTATTATCGCGAGAAACTGTATATGCTGATACGTGAGAAACTACAAGACCGGTTAACTGCTCTCAGACATCTGGGCACCTGTGAAACATTGACAAATATAATCGCATGTGTCTAAAAATTATTGTTTATTTTAACACAAAACATATTACAGACATAAAAACAACACGATATCCAAATTTTCAACTTAAATAATGTTGGTACTAGGATAAGAGACCTTTTGTTTTGAAATTCTGTACCGGCTATCTGCTGTATGTTGGAGAGACTTAGGCCAGGATTTGTGACCCTGAATGTTTTTGTGAGTTTTGCAGGGTGAAAAGAAAGTGCTCCCTCACGATATATGTCAAAAATAAATAAATAAATAAATAAATCTGGATTGCCATTTAGAATTGAGTGAATGAGTGAATGAGGTAGTCACTGTATTAAGACAAAGGTTTGTAATGTTACAAACATTATGTTGAGACTTTCATCATTTTATTTTTACTTTTTTACTTTTTTTTTTACAGAATACATATGTTGTGTGTCAGTTGCAAGTTTATCAGGGACACTAAACCAATTTAACAGCAGGTCATTGTAATTGTTCATCCTGCTCATATTGGTCATGAAGAGTCATTCCTAAAGGGATTCATTTGAAGGAGATGTGGGACAAAATCTATTATCCGTTTTCTGTGCAAAAGGTTCAGCTGAAGCTAATATGAGGCTTCAGTAGTCTAGTTAGTTCAATCAAGTGGAGATCTTCCAAAGTTAAGATTTTTAGTACAAATTTCCCTCTTTGTGTTTCCCCAGACAGGAGCAACTAAAGACTGAGAAAGTTGTGAAATGCTCCAAAAACACCTGTTTGGAATATTCCACAGGTGAACAGGTTCATCGCTAACAGCTGATAGTATCATGATTTGGTATGAACGGGGGATCCTGGAAAGGCTCACAAGCGAGGATGGAGCGAGGTACACCACTTTGTGAACACATTACTGTATAAAGGATATTAATACATGGGCTCAGGAACACTTCATAAATCTGTTGTTGGTATGTTTTTATTATGTTTCACTCAGCATCCAACTCTTTTTGGAATTAGGTTCGGAAAAAAGAAAACAAAGACACACAGCGAAATCTTGTAATCACCCTGCAGATGCCCTATATTAGCTGTGACTGAACCTGATGCATTTTTTTGCATTGCATCTCCATCTCTTTCATGGGGCTCACCTAAGTGATATCCTTGCAGCCAGAATGAATGTAAAATAAGATGCAAATAAGGATGAAAATAAAAATTAAGCCAATGCATAAAACCACACAATAAAATAATAAAATCTAGGCAAAAAATAGTATTCACAAATCTTTATTCATTTCAAGAATAAGGCTAAATATATAAATAAGGATTAAGCATCAAATCACAGCATAAAATAAATGAGTGAAATAGTTTACATAGAATACATAAAATCAAGTTAAGAAAAGAAATGAAGCAGTACATAGACATGAGGAAAAGCAGAAAAGTTTAAAGGCTAATGTTTTTAGCCCATGCTGAACATGATCAGTGAGCTGCTTCCCTGATATCTATAGGTAGTGTGTTCCAGAGCTTTGGGGCGTAATGGACAAAGGCTGTGTCCCTGATTTTCTTTCGACTGTTGCTGGAAACCTCCAGTAGACCAGCAGCAGATGATCGCAGTGTTCTTGAAGGCAAATAGAGACCCGGGATCTCTCACACTCACACAGATAATGTTACAGGAAGTAGTTTAAGAGAAACAAGCGTAGGGCTCCTACTAATCACAACAACTACATTCAAGGTAATGGTGAGTTATAGTTGTAATGATTAGTTTTTATTCGTTTCTATGCCGGTCCGGCAAATTATTGTTTTACGTGAAACCGGTCCGTGGCGCAAAAAAAAAAGGTTGGGGACCGCTGCTGTAGACTAGAGTTTTTGATCAAAATTCACTTAATGCGTTTATCTATATGACAGATAGTCTCAGTTGGTTGTACTTGAGTTAGTTTAGCACATATAATTTCACTGAGTGCCTTTAAACGTTTAACAATAACAAACAATTGTGGCGACAAGAGAAAAGCCACCGACGCCTCCCATCGAGGCGACGTCCTGATACACGCAGTGTCTCGTGAGCAGAACGCGAGTCTTATCAAGCGGGCTACGAAACGATCAAATGTCCGTCCAGGGCTCCCGACTGCTTTGCGCCTGTGGTTAGATCAGAATCGCCTCTTTACTCATTGTCCATTGTGAAGCTTGAGCTGAAGACAAACTCACCAGAACTAGTATATCTGATCAATTCATCACCTCTGACCACAGCACGAAGCGTGGAGGCCCTGGAGGTTAAATCTCGTCTGCTGCTCATCGCCACGGAGGCTTGCGAGCGGGTTTCCTATCATTTCCGATCGGAGCAGAGCCAAACTCAGACCAGATCAAATAAGATCAGTGTGTAGGTTTTTACAGAAAGTGACACTCACACACAAACGCTCCACTTTCACTCACCAAACACTCACACAGGCGCTCACACAGTCACCAGGCAATCACAAACACACACCTTCCAAAAAATGAACAAAGAACATCCGGGTCGCTTTTAATACTAGTAGCCGCATGGAATCATGGGATATTGGTAGCAGAATATAATTGTACAGCGACCTCATGTGGCCATGAAAGGAAATTATTTCCCCTCCCTCCTTTTACTTGATATTTCTTGGATTAAATAAATAAATTACATTTTTACAGTTAAGTAAGTCTAAATACAGCAGAAATGTAACATTTTGTTTATAGTAAGCAATCAACAATCCAATAAGAGGAATAATGTAAGTGCGCTGATATGAATATAAGTGCCAAAGATGAATTCTACATCATGTTTATAATGAATGAAACATAAAGGAATCAGGTGCACTCAGTTCAAACATTAGAAATTATAAATAAGTCAAACAAATATGGTAAGGGAGGGATCTTTTACACTTCATGAAGTGATTGTAAATATAATAAAAGGCAATGATTATTGCTCTGTCCACCATCATAGGCATAACTGCTTTGTAAATGGCTGGAAAATAGTAAATTATTCATCTCAATACCATTGCACTGATATTATATATGTTAAATAAATAAGTTCAAATGGAGCAAACACAATACCATATGCTGCCACTGATTGTTCTGCATGTGTCCAAGCCTAGAACCCATAGAACAGAGTAAAAAATCTGACAATCTATTTCACACATGCACAGTACATTGGTTTGCCTGAAAGCCTTCGTTGATTCTGTCAGTATTAATGGGCTCGTGTGTAGAGGAGTCCACTGTGCTAACTAGTGCCGTGCTAGGTTGGTTTTAAGCTGCATTTGCGTCGGCGGCAATTAACTAATCTAGCATCCCATGGCCTGTGGGGGTTGTGAGGTAATCTTAAATGGCGTAATAAGATTTCATTGTCTACTACCACTATTGACTACTTCTATGTGGCACACAGAGTCTGAGGATCCCTCATCAGAAGCAATATGTTGGGCCTGGGTGCAGCAGAGAAAACAGACAACAGACAGACTATGTGAGGAGGTGTGATTCTTTTCTACAATGGACTAAAACAGGAACACTGTTGCTGGACAGAAAGAGTGGGCCTCTGCCATCCTGCCATGGAGGGGTCGACAGCAAGAAAGGTGAGTTCTTGCACGTTGCTCTCCTAAACTTTTACTGCTGTCTGGTGAATGAAAGGGCAACGGTGGCCATCTGTCAAAGCTGTAGTTGACTTCAGTCGGCCTGTAAGTGTAACCGCAGCAAGTGTACAGTCATGGTTCATTTTGAATTATATATGTGCGATAAATTTTATGTCTATTTTCACATTTTATAGATTATGGACAAAAACAAAACATTGTCACTCAGATTAGGATGATAAAGAAAATTGAATTAGATGCTCAGCAATTCTATAGTATATTCATTTAGAAATGGATGTGTATGTGTGTTGTTATCAAAGTTTTCATCCATATTGAAAGCTATCGAGTGTATGTGCGTGTGTGTGGTTATTGAGTGTGTATATCTTACATTCATGTGAGTCTTGTTGTTTACAGAAATGCTCCAATGATTCTGAAATGACTATTCATTATTCACGACTTCTGGAGACTGATAGTGCCCAGTGTTTAGGATTAGATTCAATGGGGTGATTGAACTTCAGTGTCATTGCATAAAGTACAAGTAACGAAAGGCAGTTTAATATCTAATCAGATGGGCAAAGAGCAGCAAAGTGCAGAAAGATGTACTTTGTATATCTGGTATAATAACCAGCAAAGTGGCAGATATGAATACACTAAAATATACAGCATGGACACGTGTAGCAGTCACAGTAGGCAAATATAACATGTAGGTATAAGTACAAAATATGACGTGCAGGTGTAAACATATGACCTTTGACATTTGAAGAACAAATAATCATACCAGTGTTAGTTTTTTTTTATGTTATACAAAACACATTGAAGTTTCTGAAGTCAGCAAGTGACAAGACCATTCAGAGCGTCTGTTCTAGATGGGAGGAGCAGTTGAGAGATCAGGAGGAGTGATTTAGCTGGAACACATCCCGGCCCTGCAGGCTGTGACTGGAACAATGGCAACCATCAGCTCAGACACCAGTCAGGTTACCTCCCAGCTCAGCCTCCCTGTGGGGGCCAGGGCAGGGACGGGATTTCGGAGGCTTATGTCGGTGACAGGAACAGTAAAAGGCACAATCCCAAATACGCTTCAGAGCTCCAAGCATCTCAGGACGAAGGCAGCTGCAGGGCAGTTTATAACATAAATATGCTGCTATCATCTGCTTTGACTTTGTCTGACCAGTTAACAGCATCTACCATCTGTTACTCGCTCAACGCGATCCTTCCCTCCTGCTTCTCTGGTTTCAGTGGGTGTGGCAGAGGTGTCTGTGTGATTGTGTTACTGGAGGATATCACGCCAAGTTTTCATCCCATGTTTTTTTGTCATTAGTGTAATACATGCACATATTAAATCATCGTTTTTTTTTAAATTGCTGGTAGAGCTTTCATCATGTTTTTGCCAGAGACAATCACTGAGGGGACAAGCCTGCATTACTGTTACGTCACTTTTGTGCTCCAAGTAAACAAAGCTCACCTACTTAAGTAGCACAGCGGGCACTGTCCCCTTTTACTCCTCAGTATCTAATTATGCCCTCTGTCGTATCCGATGAAGAGCAAATTTAAGATGTTTTGACAAACCAGCTTTGGTACGTCAGTGTTAACATGTTTATCTCAGCTGATGATTCACTTGTCACGTTACCAACAGTGTGTCCCTTCCTCTGTCTTCTTTCACACTTTTAAACTGACAGAAAACAGGATATGGACATCACAAAAAAGGTATGTTACAACACACAAACTGGAAATATGTTCAAAAATTAAAACAAGAAACTGTGGGTGATCAAACAGGACAATCTGTTTGGATAGTACATTGTTTGAACTATAAGTCAAATATTTGATTGATATTCTGAGACAATTGGCGTCTTTTCAATTTATCCAGTTCAAGATTTTATCAGAATAGATCACAATTCTGAGGACTTACATGTCAACACATAGTGATATGACTTGTTTCATGTTCCTCAGAGACATCTGTTGGCCATCCGCCGCTATCCCGTCAGTCCACAGCAGACCAGAGCAGTGAGGAGAGCGTTCAGCCCAGGAGGCTGAATGGTTCCTCAGTGGAGACACCAAGCTACCAGAACCTGCACCGGGAGCTGCTGCTCAGCCATAAACGGTACACAGGCCTCCACTCACTCATCTTACAGTGGCCATCATTTGAGTCAGAGCAGGCCAGGGTGGGCTGTGTGTGTGTGTGTGTGTCTGAGTGTGACTCTGGCTGATAACGCAGGGGCCTGCTGCTGGAGGAGAAACCGGAACTAAAGCGAGTGTTGGAGCAGCGCAGGCTGGAGCTGCACAAGGAGGAGGAGATGGCCCGACGGGGGCCCTCAGATCTGGAGACAGAGCTCCGCAAGAGGCAGCAGAAGCTGGAAGAGGTCAGAGGCACAAAACAAACAACTGAAAGTCTTATTAACCACAAATAAATCCACACTGTGCCAAACACACAAGGGGTGTTGTTAGTGTAACCAAAAGGCTCTGAGGATTAAGGGGTTTTAAGGACTAATAGTAGTACTCAGTAGTGGAAGGTAAATAAGTATATTGTTTAGAGCTACTTTGCCTTGTCTGTACTTAATGCTCCATCACATCTACACACCAAATTTAGATTCAGCGTCTCCCAACCTGTTTGGTCTGTGAGTCCTTAAAAAGCAGCGTCTCCATGTAATTTACTCATGTCTATGAGCAGTTCAATCAAAGAGACATTTCCCCTCTAGATGTTAATAAATAACAGTTCAATACCCAAATGTGAAACTACTAACAAAAAACTATATATAAAATAATTAAACCGATTAAATGCTGCTTATGCATTGATGCATCTGCATTAACAATCTAATATGACATATAATAATATATCAGTATGCTGAGTTGTTCTTTGTTTTTCCAGTATGAGCAGGAGGAGATCAGGCGGCGGGAGAACCAGCAGAAGATCCCAGAGTTTGTCCGCGTGAAGGACAACCTGAGGCGAACACATACATCTGAGCAGTGAGGCCCGGAGGCTCCCATCAGCCCTTGCAACATCTCACCATAGTGGCCCTATACCTTTGTGTTCACTGTCTGCTGAGTCTAAAAAAAATGTCATGCACACCAGGAAACACAAAACACACACTTAGAAATGTCCTCCTTAAACGTTGTCATGGTTCAGTGTCTGATGGAGTGGAAGAGCTCATTTTGTACCAATCATTATGCAGATCAGTATTTGTTGAGGCAAAGCTACAACTGTTGAGAGGGTGATGTTTTTTTATGTTTTTTATGGTCATTATTATATTTATTTTTTCAATTCAGCCTCCTGTGCTTCTTCCTGAATTAAAAGAGCACGATACTGTTTTGTTGTTTGTTTAGAGGAAGGGCCACATCAATCCTTTACTTTCTGTAAGATCACTATGCGATTGCTATCAGAGATATTTCTCAACAAACCTGTCCGGTATCAATAGAAATGCCCCCGTGTTGCACATTTGTTCATCTGTTTCTGTCATGACTTTTTATTTTTAGTGTGTCTGTGTGCTGTGGAAATAAAGGCTCAGTGGTTTGCAGAGATGTGTTGTTTTGTCCGACCCAATTCAAAGCACCAGGGACTGATTTGCATGCAGCTCTTCTCCCTAAGGACGCTCGTGGTTCTTTCACATGGATATGGGGACTTTGTTTAATTAGCTGATCTTTTCATTCCATCACGGGATGAGAGGAGAAAGCACCGGCCATCTGGAGGAGGCTTTTCAGGATATATAGGCTGGCAATACCCAAGGGCCTGGTTAAAGCACTGGAGACATTTGGGAGAGTCAGGGAAGCCTCGGGCTGCAGGAAGAGTGGCCTGTTTGTTATTTCTAAATTATGTTTAGAGTATTTTAGCAATGCATCTAAAATAGATCTAGATCTTTTACTATGATCAGCAACATGCACTTAAATTATCAATCAGTCTGAGTATTGAGTAAAGTATTGAGTAGCCTATATTATATGATTGGATTACTGATGCATGAACAAATAAGCAGCATTTGAATGTAGCAGCTATATAACATTTTCTATGCTCGTAATAGATGAAATCTTAATCTACAAAGTAACAAGTCACAAATGGCTGTTAAACAAATGTAGTGGAGTGAAAAAAGACGTACGAAGTACTTTATTCAAGTTCTGTACTTAAGTACAATTTTGAGGTACTTTACTTGAGTAATTCTATTTTCTGGTACTTTATACTTATACACTACTGCAATTCAGAGGCAAATATATTAATTCTGCAAGACAACAAATACATTATGATATTATTATATGAACTGCATCAAGTGATGTACACATTAATGCATCAATCATACAATATACATTATTCTGAAGTGGGCTATTCTGCTAAACGAGTACTTTTACTTTTACTACTTTAATTATATGTTAATTGTAACACTCTTGTACCTTCACTTAAGTAAAATTTACACCGTGGTATTGCTGCATTTATTTCGTTTAAATATCTGAGTACTTCTTCCGCCACTGATGGAGTATAGGTAGTATCAAATGCAAGTATATCTAATTGGTAATTAAATGCAGTGCTTCCGCAAATTTACTTGTTAGTTTTGTCACCAGTGCTAACGATGCAATAAAGTCAGCAAAAATAATAAAATATCAAAACAACAACAACTTGGATCGCTAACGATGGATGGACGGGTAGCTCATCATTATGGCGGAGGGAAGAGGTGTGAGTGTGGCCTTGATGATCATCACCACTTGCTGACCAGCTGTCCTGGCTTCTACTAAAACTTCTCTCCCTCCGGCCATTCTTCTTTTGTTCCTCTTTTCAAATTAAAAGCCTACTCAGTGAGTCGCGTGCTGTGTCAATATGCAGAGCGTGTCTGGAAAGTCAGCAGCACCGGACCAAACCATTTTAAAGGAGAGTGGGGACATAAGTCGCACGAAAAAAAATGCTTTTTTTTTTTCTGGTGAAAACGCTAATTAAGTGAGAAGAAATACTATTCTAGAGCTCATAATAACACCAATACATTTTACGTAAATCAAGAAAGAAATGAATCGGCAAAGAAATACGATAGCAAAAAAAAAAAAATCAATGAATCTCGACCCCCTTCACCGAGAAAGTGAAGTTGACTGAAACAGATGTCCCAAGCGCTGTTCTCACATCTGAGTAGAGAAAGTCGGAAGAAGTCCTGCTGTCTTGGAAAGGATGCTGTAGAGGAGCAGACACAACACAACAAGGTAAGATCAGGAATTTCTGTAGGTTAACAAAATGATATAAAGGGAAACAGGGACAGAGAAGAGGCGCCACATTAGTACAACCAGTATTAATGTAGGATAAAGTGAGTGAGGCTGAGGGTCGCTGTTATAGGCCGGCAGAGAACCGTTATTTAGCTAAGTTATGAGCTTAATTGAATTTTCTTTTTGGGCTGTATTTAACTCTTTAAAATGGAAACACCTCCAAAGGACGTGTCGTTATGATGAGTGATTCATAAAGGTATTAAGTACATTTACTCACTACTTGTAAAATAGTTTTTACTTCTACTTGTTACTTTTCATTTCTGCTACAGCTTTTGATACTTTAAATTCATTTTGTTGCCAATATGTCTGTAATTTGACTCATGTAATGCAATATTTTCAAAGTCTAAATTTTAACAATCTAAGGGTCTTCTTCCACATTTGCTCTGCTTTCTCCAGAAATACTTTGTTAAAATAAAAGTATGCATATACAAGGAGTTAAAACCCTCAGTATTGGGGTATATCAGACGAAGTAGTTATGATTAATGAACACAAAACAGCTGTGCTGGAAGGCTGTGTTGAGTTTAATCACTTGCTCTGTGCTATACTGTGATTATGAACAGTTTGCTTTCACAGATAAACAACACTTCAGGGCTTATATGGGGCAGCACACTGGTCGGTGGTGGTTGTTTGTGCCCTCGGCAGAAGAATAAACACAGTCTCCATCAGTTCACGTGTTGACAGACACGCAGTGCCGCAGAGGTGCTAAAGACAACACCTCTATGTTGTTATGCCCTCGGAGTCCCCCTGCTCTTTTGTCAGCAGTGGATACGTGTGGGTGAAAAGCTGCAACCACATCCTGCCAAAGGTCTGAGATGACCATCAGGGTCCATTCAGAGGCCTCAGAAATGATGACTCAGAGGGACAAGGTGTCATGATCGCCGGACTGCCCATCAGCCTCTGGAGAACAATGGAGCATCTCTTCATGCCCTCTGTATTTACGCCGTCGCTGGGCTGTGACAGGCCTGCTGTGTCTGGCCAGCATATGGCCTCCAGTGACTGAGAGCAGGCCGATAAGGTGCTTATTACCACTGCATTGTCTCTGCTGGAAAACTAAGACCCCCTGCACTATTTAAGTGCTGATCTGACAAAGGAAACATGCTGACAGTGTTCGAGTCTTTGATACAGACTCCTCACAGCCTTTTGGTGTTCCACAGCCTCTTTATTGTCGGCGCTTTGCTGCCGTTTGTGGAGTTTCCACACTCAACACTGCTTCTTACACAAAGATCTGACTCCAGTGACGCGCTTTGTAACACAACACTTCACTTTTTTTTTTTCTCCTGCTGCTCCCCCACATTGATGCACTTTTCTTCCAGCAGCCCATACTGTGTACAGAGTGGATCCATTTTGCTGAATGGATTTTGGCTTTTCATCAGACTCTGAAATAAGGCATGCTGTAAAGTCGTTTGGTTTCTTCCATAGTATCAGCATTCAGCAGAGAATCTTAATTACAGGGTTCGAACAGGCCTCGGTCTGGTTTCAGGCATCCCTCACTGTTTCCTCAGTGAGGCTGGTCCCCATTGGTAATTCCAGGGCCGACCACAGTGGTAATGAGCACGGCGGTTGTGGCGGCATTCCAGGAGGTCGCAGCTCCCAAGGCTCATGGGAAAGGGTGGTGGGGGAAGTCAGGGAGACAGTGAATCCACATCGTGATCTCTTGCCATAAACACCCACTTCCGTAGATGTTACAGCGTCACGGTCTGGTGAGTGGCGAGGACGGATTGGATGATGAGCTCCCATCCCTGACACATTCCCAGATAGTTGTCATTAGCGGTGATCACACACGCCGCAATTAAGATGTTATGACTACATCGGTCGAGTCTGCAGGGTGGAGACTGTGCTATCAGCCGCTATCCCTTCAGGAAATGGACTGCTATTCCTGTTACACTCGATCAAGAACTGTACTGTTTTCTGGCTCTCTCTAACGGTATAATTTCAACACTCCCACGACTCCAGATTTTTTATGAAAGCTATGACAAATGGCATCAACTTCTTGGCAATAACCTTCAGCTTCTGAGATCTGCTGTTTTACCCGAACTCAGTCACCCACCCACACCCTCAGCCTAGACCTCCAACCACAGACTCTTGTGAAAGTCTTTGGAGAGTTATGGGGTGTAAGTGGGTAAATCCCACATTACCCTGCCTGTCTCTGATTACCAGGCCGGATTCCTGTAGATGTCTTTAGTTTTAGATCGTTGCAGCATGGAGCCGTGTGTCTGAGAGTGCGGCGGGCCCCGACCTCGCACAGTAAAAACTCCAGCACCGTTCCTGTCCCCACCTCTCACTGCAGGCTTGTTTCAGTATTGGCCCGACAACGCTGCTCAGGCCTGAAGCAGAGTTGTCAGCAGATATTGCGCCCACAACAGATTATTGAGGCTGGTCGGTGGATATAGGGCCTTTGTTGCAGTGTTGTTTTACTGGCTCGAGCTGCCTGTGTCTCATTGTGCTACCGGCTGCCCATAGCTGCATCAGTTCACATGAGCTGCTCCAGTGAATGGATCAGGCCTATGGGATACACAATAATATCCTGTTGGAGGTGGCTTTTCATCCACATGGGCTCTGTGTCTTCCTGGTCCCTGCAGGAAAAGGCCTGATACCAATCTCCAAACACAGAGGATGAGACAAGAGTTGAGGATTATACACAGCAGCCTTAGCAATACATCCACTCACATGGTGTCTGTTTTCAAGTAACCTTGCCTCGCCTCTGTTTCCCTGACTTTTATCACATAAATTTGCGTGATACTAACACATAGACTGCTCTAGGAGTTTATGACCTCAGTTTTATGAATGTGTGGCATTGAGGCAGGCTAGCTAATGATATCCTTTAATTATGTTAGTGCCTGCAACTTTCAAGTCTAGGGTGGTGGCAGACATGTGATATCCAGAATAAATTGATTGACCTAAAACAAATGGAGAAAATAAAGTACTTGTCCTGAGGCAATTTCACAAAAGCAGTCACACAAAGACCTCCTGTCCAGGTTTAAAGAGTCTTGTCCTAAATGTTATCTCCAATTTGTTGTTTTCAGTGTTTTGCTCTTCTTGCTGTCGTTCCTCTCCGCGGCTCATTTTTGTGTATTGCCAGTCAGATGTTCGGTGGGAAGCGACTGCAGAACAGAGCGGGCCATAAACATGAATTGTGCTCGCCTGTTTGTGAAAGTGTGTTAGTGAAATGGGCAGTGTTGCAGCAGTCAGCAGGGACCTTGTGATGTGATGCTGTGTGTACAAACCCAGCATTGAGACATTCTTCCACTTCAAAGCCCCCAGAGGGTTTTCTGGACACTGGTTGAATAGGAGCTGAGGGAGGGGTGCATGGGGGGGAACAGGTGCAGTCCATGAGTGGGGTAATTCCTGCTGCCATCTGCTTTCTTTTTCGGGGTCTGGGCTCTTTAAACGCCCTCTGACACGCCTCATGGCGACACGCTCCCCTAGCCGGTCGTGCCGTGCCCTGTCACCATGGCACCACGATTCGGATTAACCCCCGCACATGTGCCGAGTCAACCATGGGGGTCTGCCTCCTTTGTGAATGAGCATGGGAGGGAGAAAGAGGTGGAGGAGGAGGAGGAGGAGGAGGAGAGCTGCATGGATAAGTGTGTGAAAGGACACTCGCTAGTCATTCACTTTTGTTAAGTAAAGCAGCAGGAGCGAGCATGAATGAAGCCATTTGGTATGAAAACAAGGAGAGAATCTCTATTCTCATAAGTGTTCTGTCTAATTTTTACTAGTCTGTGCAATGTCTGCTTATTTCAACAGGTATTTCTAAAAACATCAGAGCAGATAGTCAAGATGACGGCCATCGAGAGTAAAGAGGAGATCAGTGACACAGACAGTGGGATTATCTTGCACTCTGGTAAGAACGTCATTATAAAATGTGAAAATACAGCATTTCCACATATGGCATGTGCAGCTTAGAGCTGCATAATCAGTGTAAAACACAACAAAACTACTGACATGAAAACAGCTAGCAAAAGAAAATACTGCATCTCGCATGATCACTTTTATCATTCAGGAACATTTAAGAGGAACAAATGAACAAATGCAATCATGATTTACTGGTCACAAATTGCAATTAATTAGTTTGCAGATTTTGCAGATGCAAAAGCAGATGTTCATTTTGTTATAACTTTATTATCCCATAGGGAATTTGATTCGCAGTGTGCGCACAAAAAGGAACATACTCAATTAAAACAAGACAGACGCAGACAAACAATAGATTAGAACAATATGAAAGTGATGCAAGGCCAGTAAAACAGGACATTAGTCAGTGGAAACAGCGGATAGTATATTTATTTCTATGGCTGATACAGCTCCTGATGAGGAAAGCCTGACGTGATCTCCTTTGTGTTCGCTGCAGGTCCAGACAGCCCCACATCCCCGGTGAAGGACCTGACCACCCACACTAGAGCCCTGAAGCTGAAGCACCAGTCTCTGGAGGAGCGTCTGGAGCTCTGCCTGCTGGAGCTCAGAAAGCTCTGCATCAGGGAGGCAGTCAGTATCTCATAGATGACAACATGCACACCCTGCCAAGATATTATTTTGTGCTTTGATTAGCTGTAAGGAACTTTGTAACAGCTCTATATGAGTGTTTATAACTGCATCAACACTTTGATTTCACAGGAGTTGACTGGTAAACTGCCCTCAGACTATCCTCTGATGCCCGATGAGAAGCCACCCCGTGTGAGAAGGAGGATTGGTGCTTCCTTTAAACTGGATGAAGGTCTGATCCATCTTGATAAACAGGTACAGGCCACCATCAGAGTATCCTGCGTTTGGGGAAAGAAAGACAGTAAGCATGCAGACTGCAATTCATCAGCTACAAACTAAATGTCTTTTTATCGTAGGATTCAGAGTTGCAAGCGCTGGAAACCGACTTAGCTCTTCAGCGGCAGATTTATGAGGCGGCCCGCAAGCTGTCCCTGGAGGATCACCTCAGTAAACCACAGAAGAAGAACCGGCTGCAGCAGTGCAAGAGGGAGGAGAAGAAAGTGAAGGATCTGCAGGAGGCCGTGTTCCAGCACAGGATCAAGAGTAACTGCAACTCCCCGTGCATCAGTAACTCAACCAGCCAAAGCAAAGGTGCGTGACACTGCTGCCCCCTTCAGGCCAATCTGTGCAGTTGAAGGCATAGAGTTGGTTTGACACACTAAAATGTTGCTTTTCTGTATGCAGATCTGAACATGTCTGATGACAGTTCCCTGTCTGATGTGGTGGCCCTGGATGACGGTGAGTATGGAGTACATTTATACATATTTAAAGATTATCTTCACTCTCATACAAACATTCAGTGATATATAATAGATAATATAGATCAGAGATACTGTGGAGCAGTGCGATGACATAGTGAGCAGGCAGCAGGTTAAAAGAAGCAGGCGAACATCTGTGTCGTTTAACGTGCTGAAATCGAATAAATTACTCAAAATGAATGAACCATCATCTGGAAATCAGCAGACTACAAAAAAATGGAAGCATCCTCTGACAGTCTGGCCTCATACTGACTGTTTCTCCACAGATATGGACGCGCTCAGCCCTCTCTCTCCTCCAGTGTTGGCCACCTCCTACTCGGACCCCCTCCAGCTGTCAGCCCAGACCCTTCAGTCGCCCCAGCAGTCATCAAGCCAGCTCAGTGTGGAGTATGAGCCCTCTCCCATCCAGAATTCTCCATGGAAAGAGTCCAGTCTGGATCAGCCTTACCAGAAGGCCACCAAACCTCAGTCTGCTTGCAGCAGCAGGTCCAGGTAGGAGTCAGAAGTTTAATAGCAACCCATCGAAAGTACTGCGTGGTGTTGATGTGAGACAACATCACCCTCTTTGTTTTTGTTGTGTGCAGTAGTCCAGCAGGAACTCAGGCGCCTGTGGAGAGTGGCAGGATTCCTCTCTCTCAGTTTATCAAGAACTCAGCCCTGCGTCACAACCACTCCACCAGCGCCCCCTCCACCCCAGAGCTGCACGTACGCCGGCAGTACTCCCAGTCCTTCAGGTACATAGAGAAGTCATTTACATCAGTGCACCGATGCACACAGAGCATAACAACATGTTTACTATAATTTTACATGATATGTCTCCTCAGACTGCCCAAAAGTAAGCCATCTGCTGACAAGGAGCGCCTCATTGTAGAAAACAATCGAGGGCGAGCCAGGCTGCCTCAGCGGCGCTGCGCAGCAGACTTCATGGTACGCTCTCCGGAGTACTCCCCCCTACGCCCTTACCAGTCCAGCTCTGAAGACAGCAGCTCAGAGCACTCTTCCTCCTCCTGTATTAGCTCTCCTGGCAGAGATGGACCCACTGAGATCCCAAAGCTCTGCCCGCCGCCTTATGGGTTCCACTTCGGAGCTCAAAAGAAAGGGCTCCCCAGCTTCTCCAGCTCACAGAAGAACGCCAGCCAGTCTCAGTCCAGCCTTGGCTACATCAAGCACATGGCAGAAGACGGCCCACTCTCTCCTCAAGACCTAGACACGGGAAAATGCTTCCTGTCCTCCCCGGGTGTGGCATGCAGCCCTCAGCAAAGACAGTGGCAGGATGGAGCATCGTCCCCGAGGAGAATCCTAAAGCCCCCTCCACCGTACACCAGGCTGGTGCGAACGCCTTCTCTAAAGGAGTACCCGAACCATGCCATCAGGCTGATGCCCAGGGAGATTGTGTCTGAGGAGCTGAAGTCCTGGCATCAGAGGAATCAGCTGCAGAAGTTACAGCCGAGCTGCATGGATCAGCAGAGCTCGCTGAGCGTCAAGAGCCCCACTGCACCTCACCTGCCTCCATTTAAACAGGTCAGAACTGACAATGATTCAAAGCTAAACTGGGCCACTGACACACTGTGATGTGATTTAAAATTGTGGATTGACTTATGATTAATTAGCTCATCCGTGCAGCTCTAATATACTGTGACTGTCTTCACAGGGTTCGGGTAATGTGATTCTCCAGAGAGCTGCAGACGGGACTCCAGTCCAGTGGTTCATTGCAGAAGATGCTGAAATTGTGAGCCAGGTGTAGCTGAGACCCCTCCTGCTCTGCAGTACGTGCAGTGGGATGTGTGTTACTCCCCTCTATTTATCTCTGTATTTATTAAGGTTTTGGACTCTCTGTGAGATTGTACGTCGTCATGATGCAGAAAACGCGGCCCTATCGGGGCACCGATGAGCACATTTCTCTCTCGTCTTTTAATTTAATGCTTAAAGTATCACGATATGCCAGTTTTATTTATTTTGAATAGTTTTCTAATAGATGTTTCTAAATTTTCTGAGGTGAATTCATACAATTTCAGAAATGTGTCAAGTGAATCATAAGATATAAAACAAACTTGCTGAAGAAGTTCCTTGTGGCTGGAACACATTTTGCACATAAAATTCACCTGCAGTAGTTTTCAAAAAAGTTTCCCATTCCTAATATAATTTTGAATTTTATACTATATTTATCTTTTATTGAAAGTTTCCCCCTTGCAACATAGAGACTTATTGCTAAAATTTTGATACACCTTTGAAAACGTGTTGCTCTTTTTAATATATATAGTTAAAATTTAACATCTGTCTGAACCTTAGCATCTGCCATTAACTCTTAATGATTAATCACTAATGCCTTTAACGGTGGTTTGAGGAATGTTTTCACTGCAGTATGGTGCTTTGTTGCTAACCAAGTGATTGTATCAGTTTTGATATTTTTGGTATATTTATAATAAAAGTGAAGTTGGAGTCATTCTTATAGAGATGGTCGAGGTGATTTTCGGAGATGAAACACAAACACAAGTGGTACATCAAAATGTTTGTATTCAAATACAAAGAGCTTCGCAGACTAACACGTGTGTATCAGCAGGTCATGTTTACAGTACAGTCACAGAATTCATTGACAACCGCATATCCCAGAAAAGCGATGCTCCATCATGAAGCTTCCAGCAAGAAGTACGTCAACGTGACGACACAGAAAAGCACAGACAGGTACATGCAGAGGAGCACCCAGCGACAGCGGTACAGCCAGTGAGCCAGAGGACGCTGTCTCCACAAAGAGCCACACCTGAGGACAGCGTTCAGTCAGCGTTCAGCCAGCGAGGAAAAATTAAATCAAAGTCAACAACAGCTTTTAAAACATACGCCGACTTACGTGCCCGCAGAAAGCCGTCTGTAAATATTGGAACTCTTTTTATCCTTGTCTGCTTTTTTCTTTGATAATGCAGATTTCGACCTGTGTCTCTGTCTCAAAGTGTCCAGAGGGGATCTGAAACGAAGACACGCATTCACACGGTTACAGAGAAGCATTAAATGAAACTTGTGTAACTACTTTTACTGTGCATCATTGTTCAACTGCAGGCTATTGCATTGTGTGCTGTTTCTGCTATTTTGCTCATGAACAGTGATCACAAACTTTTTGCTTTGCATCTTTGTGGTTGCCAGTTGCGTTGATGGGAGGCACTCCGGGCTGGGGATGGGAGGGGGCTGCGGAGGAAGCTGAGCAGCTAAAGCTTCCGATTGAGCTTCATCAGGATTGAGTGGCCTGAAAAAGAAGAGAAATGAGGTGATGCGCCGTTGCTGAACACACGGCTCAGATGCAAAGCATAAACTCTAGCTGACCTGTCATCCACTGAGTTGCAGTCGTCTTTTGTTATGGCCGAGCAGCTGGACTCAGAGCTTGGGGGGGGAGATGGACAGGAGCGGACAGACTTCTTGCTGGAGGATCCTCCATGAGCGGCCACTTTCTTCAAGTCTCGCTTTATCTTCTCCTGTGCAGACAAATGAGACGAAGCTCATTTGGGTTTCTGGATGATAACATTTGAAAGAAAGTGGAAGAGTTGACTAAAGAATTCTTCATACCGGAGGAATTAATGATATGCTGACCCTCCGACGGAAATTGCTATTCTAATGGAAGAAGGAGAGAGAAGAGCTCAAATGAAAGGCAGATCCAAGTGATTAAAATGTAGCTGCGCTCATATTAGACGGCCGAGCGTCTTCATACCGGCTGAGAGCTTCTCCTTCTGTCACCGTCCTCTAGATCTACAACAAGAGGTCCAGAGGTCAGTCAAATATCGCACATGACAGCAGAACAAGACATGGAGAGACAGGCGGTATCTGAGACCTGGAGACGCTCTGGGATCGATGATGTTTCTGGAGGAATTGTGCTGCTGGATCACCTTCTTGGCCTCCTCCAGCTCTGCCATGTTTCTGTCATGTCGTCTCGTCAGGTTCTCCACATGAGCCACCATGAGCTCGACCGCCCGACTCACCCGGGCCTCCTGTCAAAGAGCATGAATACAAAGAGATTTTGGGTTGCCAGGTTGTGAGTCTTTGTTTATATGCTCATACAAAAATCTGATTTTAGCAGGAGTTAACTGTGACTTTCTTTTTTTTCTTTTTAAGATTAAGATTTACTTTATTGATCACTGCACACACATGCTACAGCGAGGAGACTGCACACACGCCATGCTTTATGAAATTCTTTTCTCCGCTTTTAACCCATCCTGGTGAGTCTTCCTCCGCGGCAGACCAGGAGCGGTGGGCTGCCAGCCGACGGCAGCGCCCGGGGACACAGTTCCTCTTTGTCACCATTGGTCAGGTGGTGATCTTCTTGCATGTTTTTATTGGGTTTTTTTTTAAGGAGGATACCCCAGGTGAACACAGGGAGAACATGCAAACTCCACACAGAAAGGCCTCTTTTTCCTCGAGCAGCAGGCATCGAAGGCATGGTGGAGGGCACGCCCCCAGCGCCCACAGCGCCCCAGGCAAGAATCGAACCCGGGACCTTCTAGCTGTGAGGCGACAGTGTTATCACTTGTCCCACCATGCCACCCATGGTACGGTTTTTAAGTTATTATTCGGGGTACATCCCTCCCACCGAGTGTTGGACCCTGATGACCGAAGACCGAAGAGCCTCTGGGCTACAAACATCTGTCAAAAGCCCTCAAAACCTATTTTATCAACCAATTTCTGAATCTGAGTTTTTGAATTGGAATTTTTGACTTGAATATTGCGACCCAGCAGAGCAACTCTAGGACCTGTTTTGGACCCTCGACCCACAGGTTGGAAGCCACAGTCTCAAATGCCACTAGAAACTCCAACAACAAAGCAGGAGCAGAGGAGTCTCAGCGTACCTGGTGAACGGCTCCGAGCACCTCTGCCGTGTTGGAGATTCGTTCCACAGTCCCCCCGAGGATGTCCAGAGACAGCTCCAGCCTCTGCAGGATCCGACTGCGCTTGCTGTCCAGACACAGGCCCTTCAGCGTCTGAAAACACACACAAACACACGTGTACCTGCTCTCTGCTGCTGTCACTGAGGCTCATTTCAGAGCACCTGTCATTTACTGCACCTCCAGCGTCTCCCTGCCTCTGCTCAGCTCCAGCTGGATGTTCTCCTCAGCCAGGTTGCGGGCATGCTCCTCCGCCTGCAGCCTCTGCTTCAGGGTGTACTGATCGCAGCGGAAGGCCAGGGCAATCTGAGAGAAGGCCGTCTGGACGCAAGAAGACATTTCACTGAGCTGCATGTTTTATGGTCGCAGTTAAAAAAATCAGGTTCAGGGAATATGAAAAGACATCGTTAAGAAAACTTTCCTCTGATGTAAATTTAATAATGAATACATTTTCATCTGCTAAAGTAAAGTAATCTGTGGTGGAAGTAAAGTAAAGTGGGTGACCTCACCTCCAAATCTTTCTCTGACATCTCCACACTGTCAGAAAACAAGATAATTGAGATTAAATCATAACGCAGAGACATGACAGTCTGTGCAGCAGATAAATATCGCACTGTGTCACCTGTTGAGGCCCACACGCTCTATGATGGACAGCTCGTTCCAGCTCGTGATCGGCGGCTCCTCTTGACTGGTGTCTGTTGCAAAGATTCAAACCAGTTTAGATGCAGAGCTGTGAAACCTGGTTGCTGGCTGTTAATAGAAACATTACGGTGTGTTTGCAGCTGTTACCTTCTTCACTGTCCTCGCTGTCCAGCATGGTGGAGGGACAGTAGCTGACTGTCTCTGCATCAGGCTGAAATGAAACATTACATCTGATACACGACCATTACACATAAAGTGGTTATCAGTATTAAGAGGAACAGGAAGGACAGCAGGCAGATTATTTGACTCACCTCAGCACTCATCACGCCTTCTCAAGAATAATCCAAGAGTCTCACTCAGGTAAGAAAAAAAAGATTAAATGATTCAAATCCCCTTCGCTGTCAGTGGTGGATTTCTCATCGCTGCTGAAAACAGAAATATATATTGTCAGAAGTTCCTGTCCGTGTTTGGTTCATTTCTCCCTCTGCCTTTCACCCGCACTGAGAATAGATAATCCTATTAAGAGATCCACAGTCAAACCAGAGCAGGGCGACTGCCCCAAGAGGCTCATGGGTAGCGATGGCTGTACCTGTTGGCTGTGTTTTTGTCTTCAGTAAATAAATGCTAGTGTTGTCCCAGGTGATGAGTCAAATGTGCTGTTCACATCACCCTCATCATCCTCTGAGGAGCGTAACATTTGGGTCTTAAATATACATTTGGTATAGTTCAAACAGTTCAGATGAAGGCACAGAGAGTATCTGGATATCCTACATTAACTCATGTGAAGGAATTTTAAGTGGTACTTAGTGGTAAGTGGTAAGTACTAAACTGTATCACATATGTTCCAGCAGAGACATTATATTATACTGACCTTAAAATGATGTCAACTCATTTTCAATTTTTTTGTGATTCATTGGGCATACTGTTGACAATTTCTGTAAAGTATTGGTAAACTGTGTTACTGATATTGTTCAGTGGTTGAGGAAGAAAGCCCACAAAGCTCCAGCACTGCATCTGTCAATAAGCCTGTCATGCCCCTGACGAGCCCCACTGATGGCCCACTCAACAGGTCAGCTGAGTCAGGATGTCCACAGATATGCATTTTATTTTAGAGTCCAGCATTAGACCTGCTTTAGCCAATCAGATTTAATTCCCTCAACAACTGTCTCCAAAGTTGTCAAATTAATACAGTTTGAGGGATAATTCTGTATGAAGAGCACAAAGGGAGCTCCACATGGTTACCATAAACACGTAAGACCTTTAGATGCAATGTCACTGAGCTGTGTGCTGTTACTACGAAGTCTTGTTTCCGTATCAGTGCTATGGCCAATAGGATCAATATAAAAACACATCTGTCTCATGTCTAATGTTGTGGGCACATGGACTCATCTTAGTGCTGCTGTATTTGCTGTGTCCAGTGATCAAGTGTCTGTGTCTCTTCTCCCTTTCTCCTGACGCTGTAATGCTTCACAGTTGTGACCGGTGTCCAGCATGGATGTAAACGCTCATTACTTTATTCTTTTTTACTATGTGTTGTTATTCTCTGGGCCTGTGCTTTTCCTTTTCTCCTACATTGGCCTCCCTACACATTACCTGAGCTGCTTTAATAAAACATACCAATATCTGTGTTTGAAACTACATTTGTGGGCTTGTCCACCCCTTCACTGACCTGACAAGACCTGCAAAACATGAGGAGGAAAGCATCACTCAGCAGATACTGCTAATGAGGAGGGCTATACTTTCCCCAACTCAAAGTATTGAGACGTCCATGATCATTTAACTCTATAAAGACTATAAAAAACAAAGATTCAATCTGACAAAAAAAACCCACAACAGTCAACTTTGGAGCATCTCCACATTTATTAATAGAAAAGCTGGCATTTAGTAGAGGCGCTGAGGTTTGCCCATGGTGCTCTTGACATAGAGGGCACGCACGTTCTGCCAGTTCTTCTTCAGCAGAGACACCAGGAAGTTGACAGCCAGGTGGATGTTGTACACAAGCTCGTCCTCTGTCATCTTCACATGTCCTACAGCTACAGCCAGGCAGAGCACCTATGACCCAAAATCAAGATATATTGTTCAGGAACCAAACGATCAGTGCTTACAACAAATAAAACAGGAAAAAAAGCCAGTAACATGAACGAGTAAAGTATATATATATTTTTTTATTTTCAAATTCCAGTACAGCGTAGCATACCTTCTTCATCTGGAATTTGATGGTGGATTTCACCTCATCCACCTTGGTATTCATGTTCTCGTTGTGGGTGAGCAGGGAGGGGAACTTGCCGGCCTTGTTCAGCCCAGGTCCCAGGATACGAGGGATCTGCTTGATAAGAGACTCAGAGGCCAGGAAGGCATCATACTTCTTGGCTAGAAGGGGGCAGGACAAAACATGACAGCTTATTAAAAAGCCTGTCAGAGCCATTGTCACAAGCCAGGTGTCTCACACATCATGAGGGCAACTTCTTACCGAGCTTCTTGACCAGCTTTTTGTTCTTGTTGAGCTTCTTGAGAGCCTCGATGTCCATGTGTGGCAGCTCAGCGGCTTTGGCCTCGTCACAGTGCTGCTGGTCTCCCAGGACGCACACGGAGAACTTTGGCCTGGGGAGAGTCTTCAGCCTGCGCATTAACAAAGCAGTTAGAGACACTGCTCACAGTCCCAGGCCAGGGGCCATCAGTGGAAGTAAGGCAGGGTGTGGTTGTATCAATAATCAGTATGAATGTTAAGTGTTGGCCTGACTAGACAATCTGCATCATATTGGTTGAAATGACAGCTGCAATGAGCACTTGTAAAGCACATAATAGACCATGAAGGACAACACATTTTGATCAGACAGAAAATCAAAAAACTCTGCCATCTTCAAATGACACCTTCCTGAGTTAAGTGTGTAAGAGAAGAAGTCTTACCCACACCACCACCGTGGCCGGTGTCCAGCTGACCTCTTTGGTAACGTAATATAAATTGGTCGGCTGGAGGACATGAACTTACCAGCTCAGCCACTCACAACCTTCCCTCATGTTTTAAGACCCAGGGTAGGGGTCCGTCTGCATCGCCTCCACCAGCCAAGGCTGGGTCAGCTCAGTCAGACTACCCAGAGTACTTCTCCATGTCTGCCCCTGGCCTGTCTTTTCTATTTTGTTTTTTACTTCAAAAATTTCAGCATCTATTTGCCATCGAACAGGCTGTTTAATACTCAGACAGGGCTGGAAGCACACAGGGAAAAGGTTGGGTGAAACAGTGAAAGGCCGAACCTGACAGTGCCGGAGAAACGCTTGTCCTTCTGGGGATCATAGTTTTTCAAGCTGATCTGCAGCTCCACACTCTCCACAAACCTACAAACAGATGCAAAGTTACACACCAATACATAATTCATTTCCGGACTTAGGTGTCACAGGCTGAACATATTTACTCATTTGAACTTACTTCCTTGGCTTGGCCACAGAGCCCTGCAGGACCTCCTTCACAGCTTCATACAACGTATCCCTGGAGACCTTACTGTATAATAAAATGACCACAAAACATGTTTAAGTAAATGCAATTGGGGAATACCTCAGTTAGCCTAGCTCCTTCAGTTGGTCTACGATAGCTAAAACACAATCATTAAAAAAGATCAAAGTTCGGAAAGAATCATATTAATATTATCTAAGACAGCTAATGTATTCATCCGATGTATGATTGTTTTCTAAAACACTTCTAAATCCACGGATGACAGTGGATTACATCCAAAAAGTTAACGTGCTTCTACACCGGCAGATGAACCGGTCCCGTGCGTCATGTTTAGCTTCGTATAATTCGTAAACACATAAGTAACACGACTGCCGCCAAAGATGATAATACTACAGGTTTAGAAGAGCGGTAGTAGTCCATAGAAGCGTGGAAACACTTTATTTCTTAACATTACTGTATAGTAGCGGCTAACCTCATTTTAGCGACGCGTCCCTCTCTTCTCGCTACGCTGAAAAAGGAAGTTTAGCCGGAAGTTACGTATTATAAAAGCGATCGTGCTGACGTCATCTAGAAGCGCGAGTGACTGTTTCGTGCACTAAAAAAAATCGAAATGTAATTAAAAATATAAATCTACATTATTTAGCATTTTATGTTATTTAATGTTTCTAATTCACTTTTCAAAATGTATGTATGTATACGTATTTGCTGTCTGAATAGTAATTTACGACCCTGTACGTGAGCTGTGCTCAATGCACTCTGCACATTTAGCAGTGTCGTTAATATCAGCGAGGATGAGCTAAATAACACAAACACTTCTCTGTATAATCCTATACAGCTGAATCAACAGCTCTCTGAATGTAAAGGCTTCTAATTAGTTCAAAAGAAACCGTCTTTATATTTAAACTAGTGTCTAAAAATACAGATGTGTATCCAAAAGCAAAGCAGTGTACTGGTATGTACTTATCATTATATGGTACGTACATACATACATACATACATACATACATACATACATACATACATACACACATACTATTGCCAGAAAGTCATTTTTGGCAGACGCTTTTATCCAAAGAAAGTAGACAAGAACTTATTTAAACAGGTTTATTAACGCATATTTGGTCAGATGAAACTTCACGAGTGTGTGATCCTTTTCAAAGCAGCTTGAAGAGACTTTTTCAGGAATGTCTCATTTAACATCAGGCAACCATACAGGGAGTGTTTGTGGGCAGCAGTCACCTGGAAAAACATATTAACACATATGAAGAGAGATTACCAATGCTATTTTATCCACTGTTCAGCCATTGTAGGAGAAACTTTGAAACTTACGTAACTGCCATATTTGGTGAGGACTGTCAGCATCATTTTTGCAAACTTCACAGACTTTGAGAATTGAGGACCCTGGCTCACAAGCTGCTCGGTGAACTGTGTAAACAGTTCTTCACTCAGGTTGAGCTGGAAAACAAACAAACAAAAAAGCCCAGTAACACAAACAATGAATATGTTAAAAAAAAAGTAAAATATGTGTAAAAGTGGTCTTTCAGGACTTTTCCCACAAACAAACATTCAGATTACCTTGGAGTCGAGCAAGCTGTGAATAATGGAGAGCACCGCCTCACTCCACACTGTTTTGAATGTCATTCTGGGGGAAAAAGGTAAAAAAAACTGCATCAACAAACAACTAATGACCACATGAGTCTATTATTATTTTGTGCTCTTTGATACATCTAAAGAATTGAAATGATCTTACTGAAGCACCAGCAGTCTGTAATGGGAATCCAGGCAGCCCTCTATCAGTCTGTTCAGTAGCTCAGCCTGCGGATTCCCTGAAAACAAAACAAAGATCAACAATAGGCGATCAGTGGAAGTGAGAGGTGAGGAACAAGGTCATGGCTCAGGCCTTCATAACATCAAAGCATCTGTCTTGTTTGCATGAACTTGAAACAGGACACTGAATCCATGCCAGCTCCGGGGCTGCTGCTCTGTGACTAACTGACCCCCCTGTGGCAGGGTACTCAGAAATGATCACAAGCCCTTCCTCACCTATGCTCTTTTCCTCTAGAACTGGTCCAATAAGAGCGTGGCACATTGGTCTGGGACAACGGCTGCACAGCGATGTCACTGCAGTGACTAGACATCTGGAAGCCGGTTCTGACAGAGACAGCACCTGCAGGTACAGCGAAAACACATCCTGTCAACATCTCATGCAGGGACACACGTCGCACCCTTTGCAATATTCAGTGACGGACCTTTTCCAGCAGGAGGCTCTTGATGAGCGTTGTTGCCATGCTGTAGCTGAGGTCAGGAGACGGAGCCAAAATACTGCTGCACAGTTTAGACAGAGTCTGCTCCGGCAAGTCGGGCAAACTCAGCATACCGCACAACACCTCCAGCTAAAGATGAGAGGTAGAGACGTGGGATTAGTATTAATGCAGAGGTAAAAAAAAAAAAAAAAAAAAGTCAGCTGGAACAATTTGAGGACATACTTCTGAAATTTCCCCACTGTGGGACTAATAAATTTCCCCACTGTGGGACTAATAAAGGTATATCTTATCTACTTGGCCCGGGTCACACTCGTTCAGCACTTTGAACACATCCATGGAGCTCTGGTCCCACTGCAAACACACAATAATAATAATAATTAATAATGAAATTAAAGTAATACCAAATGTCATCTATGCTATAAAGAAAGAAGACACTGTTCTTACCTCTGTCTGACTTTCCAGTAATTCCTTTATTTGAAGAATAGCGACCTAAATAAACACATAGACCATATTTAGTTATATAAAGTGTAACCTGTGTGATAAAGTTCAACAGAATGGTCTGATTAGTACACCTGATTTGATCAATGTGGAAAGTTGCTGGCAGGAAAGTATCTAATCATAATTTGACAATTATTTTCTTTAATGCAAAGAAATTAAACTGATAAAACTGTGACAAATGGACGACACATTTCAGTGCAGACAGGACAGAAGAAGTCCATCTCTACCTTTACATGTTCAGGCAGGGCGTCACACAGACCATCCGGCGCTGGCTGCAGCTCTTCAGCAGCAGGAGCCTCTCCTGAAGCATCTCTTTCTAATCCTCCTGACATCACTTCTTTCACCTTCTGTTCTTCAGCACTGAGGCACTCACTACCACAGACGTCCATCTTTATCCGTTTATGCTGCTGTGCTGTTTCCTCACCATCTGAGTCCAGAGTGATAAAGCTGCTCTTCCTTTTCCTCTGTGTCCCCAGCTCTGATAAACCAGATGTACTCTGAGACCCAGGTTCTACTGTTTGACCGCTGAAGCACTTGGCCCACCCTCCCGACTCACCAAAACCAACCAAACGCTTGGACAGCTCCTGGAGTTTCTGGCTGCACAGCGAACTGTACAGAGGCTCCTCATTGTGGGAGCCCAGGTTTCTTTCCAGCTGCCTAACCAGAGCAGAGACCCAGAGGCCTGGATGAGGATCCAGGCTGAGGCATTTGAGCAGATGGAGGACAGCGGTCCGAGGAAGAGCTGGGTAGACCAGATAGATGAAGGACAGCAGGTTTTGCTTGAATAATGCTGGAAACAGGCACACCAGGGGTTTACTGGAATGGATGAGGGGAAAAATTGATGTGAGGCACTAGCACAGGTATGCAGCATAATACAGTCGCACACGGTGACAAAGAACTGGTTCCAGCCGCTTAAATGTAAGGATTTGCTGCTTTTCTTTGTCATTTATGACAATAAATGATGAGTCTGGGTGTTGGACTGTTGGTTGGACAAAAGAAGAAATCTGAATTGTGACAAGTATTTTTCATAACCTGGTGACAAGTTCTAGACTGAACAATTAATTGTGAAAATAGATGAATTGATAATGAAAATAATTGTTGATTGCAACCCTGAATTATTTAAATGAGATCACTTCAGTTCAGAGGGAAAATGTTTTTGATTTAACTGTTGATTGTCTTATTGAAAGGACTCTCAAGCCAAAAATATTATGAACAACTTTCTTAATCTTAAACCACGTATTCGGTTTTATAAGCTTGTATGTTTGAATGTAAAGACTCAATGTTTGGAGTAGCTAGTCACTGATGCTGGAGGAGAGTGTAACACATCACGGTTTAATTTGTTAAAAACAAATGTTTATTGGTCAAATGGACATTACTGAGGACTGAACAGTCCAGCCTCCTACACTCAAGTTGTGGACAGTTCTAATGTCCCAGCGTTGATGTCCGCTAAATTCCAGCAGAAATCACGGTCCCTGAAGGCAACCACCGCTGTCCCCTGTGCAGTCACTACAAACACAAAGTGTGAGTATGTATTTTGTATTTTGCGGAAACCTAACGCGTTGTACTTTTACTTACGCCGTTAATGATCGGGCTTCAGAACCGGGACAGGTTACTTCGTCTTGGCACAGCGTGTCTATGAAGTTAGACAGCGACTTTCCGGGGTTTGCCCGCTGCTGCCTGTGGAAGACACCCAGAGCTTTTTGGGCACCGGAGGCTCCACACAGGAGCGACCGGACCAGCAGCTTCGACTGCCCGTCAAACCGACTCAGACACATCAAGTTGGCAGCGTCCATTCTCCCAGGTGAACCTTGACACCACGCCCGCCCACCAGCCCGCCAGGTCTGTTGACATGTCTTCTTCGCCAGTGTAGTTTGACCAAATGTGCCCGACACCTCCACCTAGCGGTGACAGTCAAAAGCAAGATTCCAGTCTCCCAAATTGAATATTCAGGATTCAGGATTCCTTTATTGATCCTCGAGGGGAAATTGTTTTTGCATATATACAACAATAAAACAAATATATACACTGAACTTTGGATGTGCAAAATTGGAATTGGAAAATATATATCAGAACAGGCAGTGAAAAGTACAAGGGCCATTCGGAGGGAGGAGTTGTACAGTTTGGTGGCCACAGGCAGGAATGATTTCCTGTGGCATTCAGTTGTGCATTTTCATGGGATGAGTCTCACTGAACATACTCCTGTGCCTGACCAGCACATCATGAAGACTGGCCTTTCTGATGAAGTGGGCGTGAGACGTTGTCCAAGATAGTCTGTAGCTTATTCAGCATCCTCCTTTCTGACACCACCGTCAGAGAGTCACACTCCATCCCCACAACGTCACTGGCCTTGCGGATCAGTTTGTTGAGTCTGTTGGCATCTGCCATCCACAGCCTGCTGCCCCACCATGCAACAGCATAGAGAAAAGCACTTGCCATCACAGACTCAGAAAATCCTGAGCATAGTCCAGCAGATGTTGAAGGACCTCAGTCGCCTCAGAAAATAGAGACGACTCTGGCCATCCAACTATCGCAGAGTCATCAGAAAACTTCTGAAGGTGGCAGCTCTCTGTGCAATAGTTGAAGTCTGTGGTGTAGAGGGTGAAGAGGAAGGGAGAGAGGACAGTCCCCTGCGGGGCCCCAGTGTTGCAGGCGCATGTACTGTGGTCTGCCAGTCAGGTAGAATATCTTACAAATATAACAGCAAAAGTATCAATGAAGAGCATGACACAGCCTTTCAGTGAGACAAAGTGTGAAGCAATATTTTATTTTCTGTGTACAAGTACAACTTGTTTAAAAGAAATAAAACATTTTACATTCTTGCCAAAACTAGGAACAGGATGTCATGACTAATCACTTGAGGCAGGTATAATCAGTACTGGATATCTAGCAAGAAGGGGATACAGTATAACTTTTTATCTATAGACAATTAAAAAACTACCAGCCATTCAACACTTTAAAATATCACAATGGTGCAAACTGCCAGGACAGAAGTCAGAATTGAGTACTATCAGTAGAGGTTCAGGGAAAAAATAATCTGCAACATGTTTGAACCACTTTCACCACAGGAGGGTGACATAATCCAAACTACAAGGGCCACAGATTAACCACAAAATCATTAGAGATTGAATATTTGTCCCACACATCAATGCTTACAACTAGAACAAGGGGTAACAAACCATGTGCCATGGAGAGCCAAGTGCACATTTCCTACCATCAGACTGCAGCAGGTGATTTCACAGGTTAGTTCCTCTCTGGTTGAAGGAGTGCTGGTTAGTGAAATGATCTGCTGCAGTCTGACTGCATTAACAACCTGAACCTTTGCTCTCCATGGTGCACGGGTAATAACCCTGGTCTTGATCACGTCTACTCAAGATGTTTCAACTAATGAGGACAGAAAGGGCAACACAAAGCCATGTGTTCTTTCTGGGGAGCATTTTATAATCAAGACCCCATTCAGTGGTTTCAGACACTGACAAAAAGAAAAAGTTCAGAAACCATACTCTTCAGAGAGGTAAAAGCCAAAGGCAAAGTCGTCATCATCGTCGTCGTCACCACCAGCGAGAAAGGTCATGGCTATGAAAAGATTAAGCAGATCGACGCCATCATAGTCATCTTCATCTTCATCTTGTGCGGGATACTGTTGAGCAAGAAACAAACACATCATCTCATGCATAGCGATGGCAGTTAGAACTTAATAGCATATGACAGGATTATACTTACCAGGAATGACCTGCGACGTGCATGTCTGTCATGCCGATAAAGGCACTCCGTTTTGAAGGGGCAGTATTTGTATCGTGCGTAATAACTGCAGCTTTTCTTACTAGAATCATAAAGAGACAAGACAAATAATGCATTTACATAACAGAGATAAAATTGTATTGAAAAAAGATGCAAAGTAACAGGTTTAGAATTTTTAGTGCATCCTGTTTTGTCCAATATCATACATGGACTTTGGCGCCTTTAGTATTTACAGAACATACACACTTAAAATCCACTCCACATGGTGATCACGCAGGCCCTGTGAGATGTGTCGTGTAGATCATATTTCCTTAATTTGTTGCAATTCCAGGTAAATCATTGTGAGAGAAAGGAGATTTTAGGGTGTAGAGGCCAGATTCTTATTCAGATTCTAGATTTGATCAGTTGTGTTCGACCTTAAGTCCTGCTGTAGTGATTCTTGTCTCCATCAAGCTCACAACACACCTGAATTTCTCTTTGAAGGCAGCAATTAGGCTTTCCTTTGCTTGTCCTTCTACCCAGTACTTGTTAGGCACATAAAAGGCAGACCTCACTCTGCACTGTGGGCAGGTCCTGAGAAATAATCATTAGACAGTGATGAAGTCAAAATTGTTCATGATGCCTTGTCAGACGCAGTTAAATATTCAAATACTATGAAACCTACTTTATCACATCTGGCCCGAGGTCTTTTGTTTTCCTCCAGGTCATGATGCATTGCAAACAGAAGGAGTGATTGCAGTTTGGCAAGATGCCAAAAACATGGTTTCTTGGATCCTTCTTTTCATACACCTTGTCCATGCAGATGCCACAGATCACATTTTTACTCTGGAGTAAGGCCTCTACTGTCCCCTGGGTACTGGAGGCCGCAGCAGCAGCAGCAGCTGTAGCATCCTCTGTCGTCTCATTGGAAGAAGTCTCCTGTAAACAAACGTTGCTATCAGCACAAAGCCTCCTGGGTTCAATTTGTTCAAATGCCCCATAGAATGACCACACTTAAAGTGAAGCAAACCTGCTCATTTCTTCCACTATGAGCACATGCTTGAACAACTTCTGAGCTCTGGGCCGATTCCCAAGAAGCAGTGAGATCAGAGTCATTATCTGCAATGAAAAAGTGAGTGAAGTATGGAGAAATATGGACCAAAATCAGTTTCACCCACGGAAACATCTCATACCTTGTGACTGCTCCTCAGCAATATCTGCTGCCACAGTGTTGTGTTGAGGATTTGAGACATTAACCACAAACTCTGATGTGCTACATTGCTGCCTGGATGTCACTTCTTCCTGCAGAAGAGCAGGCTCGGACCCTCGTCTGTCAGGTGTAGCGTAAGCCGCGCTGGAGTTGGAGACTGCAGGTACTGAGCTTCTTCTACCCGCAACAGCTGCATCTACTTCAGGCTGAAGGACATGGAGATATCTAGTGGCAGAAAATAGTCAATGAGCTTTGGGAATTTGTGTGCATGTTATCCTGCATTTTGTTGCATACAACTGAGGGGGGGCGGGGGTGCATACCTGCAGCATTCACCATACCAGCATCCACCTTTCTGAAAGTACCTACATATTTGGGCTGATGGTCTAACTGGCCATTCATGTCGATAATTACACCTCGGACCAAGTCTGCAAGAGCCATTTATGAAACGCCTGCAATGAAAAGGGAAGGTAGTCATTTTCTACCATGTAGCATTGGAATCAGTCATTTTAGGTCTTTGGGGCCAATTCTCATTCAGGTATTTTTGGTCTCTAAATGGTAAACAGTAAAAATTATTTCTTTTAAATCTGTTATTTATCTGAGGCAGGTCTGTTCAACTGATGAAGCACAATAATTATATATAGTGGTGTGAGGCAATGAAAGGCCCGCATCACACTTTTATCTGTATTTTATTGTTCCTCGAGAAAGCAAAGCTCGTTTCTTCACGATAACGGGTTAGTTTTTCTTGTTGTGGAGAAAACAAAAAGCCCAAATTCGGGATAACAAGGTAATTTAGCACGAGGAAACGACTTCAAAAGTGCGGACCACGGCAGACACACACTGCTCTGAGCCAAACATTTCACTTCACTGCATACAGCGTCAACGTCAAGATCGATGAGATAACAGCTCGAGACGTCCCTTTTCCCTCACTGACCTGAGTTAATCAACAGCTCAGCTAATTGTGCTTACGTGCTGCCTTATCAGTCTCCTCCTTAAAAAACGCCAGCTAGTGGTGTCCAGACTTCCTTTTAAACTTCACACTGAACACAACAGCGCTAAACGCAGCGAATATCGTCGCCAATAACCGACTTAACGGTGAACAAGTCCGGCTATTTAAACGCTGAACGTTAGCGAGCTCTTTCCTGATATACACCCTCCCATTTATTCATTGTGCTCCGAAAAGTCAACCACCCGCTAAATAATTATTTCACTTAAAACAAGGGTTTTATTTAATCGACAAAACACGCACTTTTCAACTTTAACGTCTGGATGCAAGTGCGGCACGACGGAGTTTGAAGGTAGCACGGTCTCTCGGTACAAACATGGATGTTTGTAAAGCTTGTCAGCGTCAGAGGTGCGACTTTCCAACAACTTCTCCCTTTCATTGGCTTCATATATGACCAGCTACCTCTTACCTACAGATACTTCCACTGAGGGCCGAGTCCATCCTCCGTGTGTTTAATGCATGCCGCCAAGCACCCTCCATCTCTCTGCCTATTAATAGTTGACAGCCGGTTCCTTTTACCAATTAACTTCACAACCAACCAATTGAAACGTGACGTTGACGTTTGTACGTGACGTATTCCAATTTCCCATTAATCCATCTCTTTGTCCCAAAGTTTAGTCAGTTATGGTACTTCACAAGTGATAAAGGTTAATGAACCGAAGTCATTTAATCTGCCTCATGTTGAAAAATAATTGAGAAAAATCAGTGCTAATATTTCTAATAAAGTTTATAGGTGAGATGTAACTAAACTAGGTCTGCAGATAGGTTACATGGGACTATAGTTTATGTGAACAAATGGCAGGCACAGAGGTAGCTTACATCAACTTTTTGGTGTACTCTCTTCTTTTATCCATCTACACTCATTGCTATCTTGGCACACCGCACATCAGCCATTGATATCAAATCTGACATGTGTACCAATAGCAGGAAATTAAGGCAAAAAAAAAAAAAAAAGTCAGAGATTAGATGAGACAGTGGAATAATGTCACAGATCATACATTAGAGGTAGATAGGGATCAAGACAGAATAAGAGCACAAGAGGAGACTTCTGAAGGTGGACTGTGTGCACCAGTGCTGACATACTGAAGTCCATTCAGAAAAACTGCAGTGAAAAAAGAGGTCCTACAGAACATGGAGGGAGAAAACAGTAAGAAACTTAGGAATCCTGGCTACAGTACTGTAAGGCTGTCACACTTTGTGCCTCTTCTAACACAACAAACCAGACTGTACACAAAAAGGATATCAGTCTAGGACTGTGGTTATATCTCAGGTGAACACAAAAACAACTTATGACACCAGATGCTGGATGTCAATTTCTAATCATTGCCAATTCTCCCAGTAATGACATCATGATGCCGTATGCTGGTTTTAGGTCCAACTCCAATTCCACAATGACTGGGACATGGTGTAAAACATGAAAACAGAATGCAATCATTCACAAACTAATTGTTTTGAGTCCATATAGTAATCTCCTTTATCCAATCATGTGTTCACAAAGTGGTGAACCTCTCTCCATCCTCACTTGTGAACTACTGAGCCATTCCAGGATGCCCCTTTCATACCCAATCATGATACTATCATCTGTTACCAATGAGCCTGTTTACCTGTGGAATGTTCCAAACAGGTGTTTTTGGAGCATTCCACAACTTTCCCAGCCTTTAGTTGCTCCTTTCCCAAAATGTTTGAAAAATAAATTCAGAATAAGCAGATATTTACAAAAATCAATGAAGCTGATGAGGTAAAATATTAAATATACTGATTTCAATTGACTATATGCCAAAAGGGATTAGCAAATGATCGCATTGTTTTATTTGTTTTACAGTGTCCCAACTCTTTTTTGGAATCAGGGTTGTAAATCCTGCTAAAGGTGTGAAATCCAAATTCCTCACCATGGAAAATTTTGTTGGCATGTTTGGCGACACACTTGGTACAACCTGAACTAAATAGGCAGGCATGTAATACGAAAGAACAGATATACTTAATACATAAAACAAGATGATAATTCATGTTTTGCCCTTACAAATATGATCAACAATTACAAATAATTAGTAACATAATTACAAAGAATAATCTAAGAAAAATGGCAAGTTCATGATAATTTGCATGTCAGAATAAAGGAAGAAAAAAAAAACATGCGGTCCCTTGTACTTCAATGGGTCATGTGTTTATAGTGTCAGCTTCAAAAATATCATCTGTGCAGCATAGTCCATTAGTTACCACTTAGGTAGATGGCTTTAAGACAAAACCTATATGACTTGGAACTCCACATTTATTGACAAAATGGAAAACGGTATTGCACAGACAGCTGCTTTGAGAGAGCTCTACACTGCTGGAGCCAGCCCAGTTCGTGTTCTATAAACCAAATGGCAAAGTAGCGGTCATTAGTGATGATAATGATGATGATGATGATGATAATGATGTAAACATAAACCAATTTGTGCATCTTCAGCCTTACCAAAAGTCTGAGGACAATCACTCTTATCAAAGACATTGGCATCATAAGAAACTCTTGCACAGTTCAAACTGACGGCTCTTTTCGATTTCAACTATGCCACGGTGTAAGAACATGAAATGCTTTCCCTTCACACGTGAGGAGAAGCTCTCTCTAGACGCTGCTCTGGGGTCAGTTTTGCTATTAGAACGTAACAGGAGCAGCCTGAGAGAAAACATATCAATCTCTCTGTTAAGTAACCGTTGTGGGAAACTAGGATTTGCAGCAAATGATTCCAGATGCTCATCTCTCACACACACACACACACACGCACGAACACAAGCACGCACGCGCGCGGGCGCACACACACACACACACACACACACACACACACACACACACACACACACACACACACACACACACACACACACACACACACACACACACACACACACACACGTTACTCTGCTGAGGGTAATGCTGACATTAAGAAGACTTTGCTGATTGTGTTAGCCCTACCACGTGACTCTTCCTCATCTGTACATGTTAAAATCCATGCCCGTACGTGGAACAGTGCTTGTACTGAATGCAGTGTATTATTATAAATGTGAATTCAGTCTATAACAGTATTGCTAAAAGCAGTCTGTGCTGGAGAATACTAGTACATGTCTTTGTAGATCTCCTGTAGTAGAGGGTGGAGCGATGTCTCTGACTCAGTCTTTTTGATCTTTTGGACAAGGTGAACGTTCTCGGTAACCAGCTGACGAAGGTCGGCCATCTTCTGCAGCAGCTTGGGGAAGAGGTAGACTGAGTCAGAGTGGTTTGCTTGTAGGTGGAGGTCCAGGGCCTGGAGGATGCTGTCCTGACTCTGCTCCACCTGCTTCACGTTAATTAGCCCGGGGCGATCTGGGAGAACAAGAAGGCATCAAGGGAGACCTTATGAAGAGTCACAATTTACTCTGAGCAAACACACAGGGTTCCTGCAGGGAGTGCCAAGTTAAACTGAAACTCTTTTAATGGCTTTTAAATGACAAATAGAATGCAGGTTGATACCTATTTCATAGTCATACAGACCAGAGTAAGAAAGTATGATGAAACATTAGTGGGGATGATATGGTCTAGAACATTTCATCATTACTTGCCAGCAGTATATAACGGTACCTTCTGATTACATAATTAATTGAATAAATGGGACCTGGACCAGGTATAAGTGGTATGAGATGGATGGATGAATTAACCAATTAAACATCATTAATTAATTAGCTGATGTGTTTGACTTTAAAATTAACATTTGTCCCTTTGCTTTAAATTGGCTTTCCCTGTAAAAGCTTAATATCAGACGCAGTGCAAACAGAAGGGACAGCACTCGTTATAGGTCTAATTAAAACTTTACAGAAAAAATGATTCAACAGTGACACTATTATCTTTCATAAGTTATTCAGTGTTTATACCTTCAGTGGATGTTTTTGGTAGAAACTGAATTCACTACATTTTAAGACTTTTCAAGACCTGCAGATGAAAACAACCATGAGCCAATATGACATCCTTCGTACGTCACTAGTAAACCCTTCAGTCTCACCTCCACAGAGAATAATGGCAGCGACAAACAGGGCCAGATCACTGTCATCCAGCTCCAGAGCATTAAACTTGACAGCAAACTCAAACTTGGGCTCCATGATCTCACTGAAAGGCTTCCTTAAGCTGCGCAGGAACTCCCTGGTTACAAAGCCTTTACCATTGGCAACCAACAGCCCATCTTTGTTCATGAGAGAGGGCAGCATGGCAAAAATAGCCTCGTGCACCCCGTACTTCAGCAAAGTCACCTGCGGAAACACACAGACAAGTCTCCATGAGTGCCCGAACCAAAACAGCAACATGGAAATCATCTTGCTGTGCAGCACAATGAGTAGACAGCGACTCACCTGATCATTAAGGAAGAGGTCTACAAACCCTGGAATGCACTTGGCAAACTCTGTGAGCTCTCGAACAGTCTCCACCGTGGTGCACTGGCAGCGGTAGAATACATGGACCCCAATCTCCTTGGTCAGGGGTGCACCTGGAACTAACTGGCTCCATACCAAACCACTTTCTGCCTTCCAGAGTGTGTCCATATCGTATATCACAAACGGCTAAAAGGAGGACAAAAATCCATGAGGCTTTAAAGCAGAATAAGTTAAACTAACAATAATTAACAGTATACTACCTCAATTTCTAAATAAGACAGCAATTCAAGCAATAAGTAGTTATGGCTCACAGCCACAGCTGACAATATTAGGCCAGGTTCGATAAGCCGTTCTGAAACTGGAACGTACTGAGGTGCTGCTGGTTTTGCCTGTCAGGATGCTACGGGCTCTCTTCTTTGTCATACTGAGGTTCTTCAAGTAGGCTGTGTTGACTTGTTTGGCCAAGGTCTTCAGGTCTGAGCCACCCGGTTTGCCGACGTTCAGTTCCTCTGCAAGCAGACCTGCCACTAGCTTCTTCCTCTCCGCCTCAGGCATACGTCCATATCGAATCGCTGAGGAAACGCATACATATGCATGGTCTTATTCTGAGTGCATATTTCAAGAGGTAATCACTTTTTCAGTACCGTGGTTGGGTTCTGATACCTGATTTTGTTCTGGAACAGGTTCCAAGTTCACAAAACATTCACTTTTGTAACTACAACAAAAAAACTAAAACAAATACATAAATGAAAACTGAGTTGCCACTCACTTTATTCAGGAAAGTTGTTCTAAGACAAACACTGCTTAGTAAATTATATTTCAATTTAAATATTTAAAACTTGTAAACAATAATTTGCTTTACTATTTTGATTAACATAGTTGACAAAGAACATTTTTGCTCTCACCATCATGGGACATCCCTAAAGACAGGCACTTCTGGAAGCGACAATATTGGCACTTGTTACGATTCTTCTTCTGAATCTTGCAGGAACGCTCACAGCGATCATATTCCAGTTTCATCCGTACGGTTCGCCGGAAAAAGCCCTGAGTGAGAGACAACGCTAACAGTTCAGCAACTCATATCGGACTGCACAAAATGGCTGTCATCAGATATTGGATTTTATTTATGTCTTCCGCTGTGATACATATACTGTATTACCTTGCAACCCTCACAGGCATGCACGCCGTAGTGGAAGCCAGAGGCCTTGTCCCCGCAGACCTTACACTCCACGCTGATGCCAGACCCTGTGCTGTCTTCTCGGCCAAGACGCAGCTGCTCTGACAGCGAGGGTGACGAGGTATGTGACAGGTCTGCATTAAAAAAATAAAAAGGCATGAATATTATCGCTCAAGAGTTATCTATCATCTAAACACACACAGTCACAGGATTTTGAGGTAAATGTCTTACCTGTGTAGCTGGATGCTGCACTGCTGTTTTGCTTGCTATTCTCTTCCTGATCCAGACTTTCCTTCTCCTTTTTCTTCTGGTCCCCTTTTACGCCTTTAGAGGCAGGAACTACCTCCTTCTCCTCCTTGTCCTCCTCATCCTCACTTTCCCTGGACTTCAGCTCTTGTAGATCTGTCAGCTCCGACACACTTGTCCCCTCACAGCTGTCTGAACCTCCAGACTCTCCTTCCGGTGGCGTCCACCTGACATCAGCTGTGTCCTGGGGGGATTTGGGCTTGCAGTAGCCGTTCACCCTGTCGTGTTGCTCTGTAGCAGTTTGCTGAAACCATTCCATGGTTCCTGTTGAAGCTGACTCAGCGGCTCCCCTCCTGTCACGTTGCCATCATTGCGCCACTATTGAATAATGAAATACTTTTGTTTTAAATGATCAACATGGTTTCAAATGTCCACATATCATCTATTTACTTTGCTATCCAACACACAAACCAAACGGAGCATAAAGCTTATTGTAACACTTCACAGAGCCAAGATACTCCCCTAAATGTCCATTTTCATGTAAGCACACTGGTAAAAATGCATATATGGTGTGGCCATTTATCTCCCGGTCTTAGTATAATCACTTCTGTCTGAAATAGGTGCATTTACTGTTCTTTGACAGTGTGTTTATTTCAGTGTCCCCTCCCAAGTCAATCCATTGCTACTAGTTTTGTTTCAGCAGCCAGGGAATGTCCTTGATAGTAATAGGCTTATGACATGATATACACACGCTGTGTAGGCATGCCTGGATTACCCACAAGGCAAGCGGAACAGACAAGCAGGGGCCCCAGACCATTAGGAGCCCTGAGTGGCCCAGTTCTTTCTGAAGACAGACTTTCAACACCAAACTAAAAGGGATGGGTGATGTGCATAAAATCGTCTCTCATGCTCTATGTAATATATCATGATATAATACATATTCTGGAAAATCTATGGAAAAAACATTAAAATAACCAGTTGGGAGTGTCTATTTATGGCTAATGCAGCAAATTAAACAACCAGCAGATTTAGGCACTTCATTTAAGTAATGCAAAAATTATATAAAAACCTATTACAGCCACAAAGCAACATGTCCACAATGGTCACATACACCCACAGTATAACCAGTATGGTAAAATCTGGATAGACCACCCCTGCTTACAAATTTCCAGTCAAGAATATCTATGTCTATGTCTATGTTTATGAGCCCAAAGTCGAAATGAACAATGTAAGCCTAAACACAAAAAAGAGTCCCATTTCTAAGAAGACACGGGGACCACAACTCAAGATGCATCAGCCAACCACAGCTTCTGCTCTGGCATTTCTGTGTCCTAAACATTTCAGTCTGTTCTCCACTATCTTAAAAAGTAAACTGTGTCTCTGCCGGAGCTGGGAGACATCTGTATTATTGTTTGCCTCAACTCCATGGTAGGGTGCACAGTGTACTTGGTGGGTGCTGTAAGGGGACAGGGTGCATGCACTATGTACACAGTGAGCTGTGTTGATCGCTGGTGGAGGCTGTAGGAAAGAGGGCTTTGGGGGTGGGGGTTACATATTTGCCCCGTGGCCCCCTAGTGGATTAATCCATCCATGTATGTAGCTCGTTATGCCCTGACAAACATCCACAGTGTCTAACGTTGCTTAATAGATATTATTAATGTTTTCAAAGCCTTTACTGTGGTTACATGATGAGCGAAAAGTGGTTCAAGGTCTAAACTTTGCTTTCATAACGTTTCGAGAACAAAACCCACCCGAGATTAACTCGGACTGTTCGGTCTTGTCTAGTAGCCAACCTGTCACACTGGTTCTCGGAAATATCTGCTAACATTACTGTGAATTGTATGAATCACTGACAGCTCTGTAACTAGATATAAGAATTTAAGAGATGAAAGAAACTAGGTTAAAGACACACGGAGCTTTTTCCTTAAAGCGAAAAAGTTTAAATGTGGAGCTTTAGCCCGTCGGTCGGCCGTCGAGGAGTGTCGGCAAGGCTAGCTAACTTAGCTAGTTAGCTACTAACCTTGAATGTTGACTGAGTACCACTAGCTGTTAGCGTGGCTGACCCACATTCCCGTGTGCGCCTTTAAATAACATTAGCTGTCTTGCCAAGTTAGCTTACCTTTGCCAATAGTGCTGCTGGTTGTGAAGATGTTTACGGCGCGGGAATTTGCCAGCGGGATAAAATAAACAAGCAGCAAAAACAGTCCCGAGTCCTGTCCAGATCGATCGGCTGTTGACAAGTTGTTTGAACTCGGGAGTTAGCTAGCAGCAGGAGCTAACGTCAGCCTGCTAACATAAAGTCAGCCTGCTTCAGGCCTCCATGGAGCTCACGAGCTGACAAACCGCTGAGCCAAAGGAAAGCAGCTCGGACACTTTTGTTCGCTACGATATCACATGCAAGACAAGCATAGTTAACTGATAATCCCTCCCCGACTCTCTTCTTGTTGCTCCTAGCTTTGCTTTGCTTTGCTTCACTCCCCCCCCCCTTCTCCATCGTCACATGCCAGTGCATAGCGGCCCCCCCCCTCCACACACACACACATACGCACATCAGGCTGAGTCCTGCAAACAGCTTTGTGAGGAGTCAAGGTCTAGTAATATGATCTGTTGATTCTGTAATCTGCAACGTGGACATTTATTTTGCATCTGCCATCACATTGACAGGTTTTATGTGGCTTTGAATATATCTGCAAAAATAGATAGGCTACATGTAGGTTCAGGACTTTTCAGGTGAGTTTAAGTCAAGAAATAAGAGTTGAAGAGTTGGATTGCATGATTTTCAAGTCATGTAGAAGCCATTTTTATTAATCTCATGATATTCCACATAATATGGCATGATAGCCAACCAGGCCAAGCAAAGGACAGCCTCTGGTTCACTATGAGACCACAGCATTCTTCAAGGAAAACTGTTTATTACAACCTAGGTTTCATTTCTGGCCGTCATTTGTGTCAGTTATGGCAACACGGTACTAAAGTTATAGCTGAGTCTGTAAATATAGGTCCAACAGAGCAACAAACAAGCCTTATTCCCTGATCTGTAGGCCCTGTATTCAAAAGAAAATTAAAAATATATTTTTTGCCTTCTTTAATTCCTGGTGCATCTTCCTAAATTGATTCATGGTTAATCAAATGATCACACAATGGTCATGGGACTTTGTTATATTCCATCATAAATACAAATATAGTGTCCACATTTAAGAGAGAAAATCCAGCCACAGTATAGACATTTAAATTGACTTTTTAAAAATGTCTGTATTCATAATTACATGAATTTAGAAGTGATGCTATATCAAAAATATCATTTACCCGAAACAATGCTGTCTTTAACTTTTTTTTTAACATGAGCAATCTGCTACTTGCAATTTTGAGTACAGTTTGAGGTTGTGCAATCTGTTGCTAAGACATAACTTAGAAAAGAAACAAATACTAAATGTTTTAGAAGTTAAAATCAGCATCTATACAGAAAATAAGTATAAAATATATAGAGAAGATAACATACATATCTCTTTTCACCCTAAATAAATGCCTCCTAATACAATGTTTAATGTATTTAGCATTTATGTGGGATTTGAAAATGTTACTGCAACTGAAGCTTTTTTGAAACCTGCATTATTACATGAATTATTGTAGTTTTTTTTTTTTTAAGCAGCTATAGATTGCAAAAAACTATTCAGCCAACATGTAGTTTGTGCTGTTGGTCATGTGTGCTGAGCATTTCATCAGAGAGTCGTCAAATTAGTCAGTGATGACACATCTGAACCCTAAACAAATGAGGTGGACTCAAATTCAGACTAAAGCGGACGTGCAGGCTGCAAACTTCAGCTTGTTCCGTTGTGATGTTTGCCATTGAACTGTCCTTTATTTTAGAATTTAACACAGCTGTTCACTGTGTAAAGCATCAGTTGAGGATTCACTTAAAGCGATGATTACAACCCGTTTGAGTTAAATGCACATAACAGAACAGAGTAAAGATTCAGGCAGTTACCAGCATTAATTCACTCTTTTATTTACAATTATGTTAACTGACAGTAGAAAGAGGAAGTTAAATGAGAGCTTCTCTCTCTTTCTCTTTTTCCTGTTTATCAGGAGCCATACTAAGAACGAAATTGCGGTAAACTCCAATACTGCACTTTTTACATCAAAAGAATCCCCCCACCCCACCCCCAAAAAAACACATGTAAAAATCAAACATTGTTATGTGTCAACATCATAGAGCTAAACAAATGAGTATTAGCCTTTACACATCACATCTTGCTTTGTTCTTTCAGGATCTTGCATACAGCTCATTCTCTTTGCACTGAGGTATCGTTTATGTCCAGACCAGGCCTCACACAGGCTGCAGTCAAAGCATTAGTTGAGCAGTGAATTCTTTCAAATGCAACTTCTCATTAAAACGTTTTAAACTGCCGCAGTCCGTGAAATGAGGTCAGTAATTTCTAGATTTAATAGAAATGCTAGTAGTATAAATTCAGTTTTAAGTGAGGATGTTCCATTGTTTTCATACTGTTCACACATCAGAGAGTCGTCTCTTGCTCCTCCTGTCAGAACACCTCACAGAGTGACCAGAAGTGATCTATGCAGCCCCTCTAATTTGTGTTTTTAGGGGATGTCCATGTCTCCATTAGAGGCATGGGAGTGGCGTTTCTCCATGTCACACCCAGCTCGGTTGTCAACATTTTCTTTGCTCTCCTCATCCTGGTCCTCTGATCCTGATCTCCTTCTGAGACGCAGGCCGGGATCTCTCTGTGTAGGGACCTGGAAAAAGGAGCTTCCCAACGAAGGTCTCTTCTCTAAAAACAAGAACAGCACAAACGCTTCAGAAAATGCAGTCAGATTTAGGTCTGTAACAGAGAGGTTTGAGACGAAGGTGCTGAAATAGGAAGGAATTCATTGGCTAAAAAAAAAAGAAGTCAAAATTAAATCAAATATCAGAAATTGTATTTACACAATGTGTGAAATATAACTACCATCAATTTATTCCTCAAACAATCTCTGATCTGAAAATGGTGTCACTCTAGTCTTAACTTAAATCACCGTTAAATGTCAACTGAACCTCGGCTCCGGCGTTTAACACTAGCATTCAGTAACCTGCAGAACATCCTGGGGAATAATTCAAATGGTAAAATTTCCACATAGTTTTTGACCGTAGGTTTGACTGGCACTCTTTTAATCACGTCATCTTGTTGCACCCTCTTCTTCTGCAACAGTTTAATGGCACCCAGCTGGAGAACCAGCAGAATCAACTGTTAATCTCAATGTGCTCAACTTCTAACATTTGCATCAAAGTAGTGGATAGAAACACGCAATATTTTGCATTTCATTTAGCTGATTTTCTGTAAATTTAGGCAAAGTTTGCACTATATTTGCAAACCTGACAACAGTAGGACAAGCGCAGGAGTTACTAATAGCATTAATGATGTCTTAATTCTATTCAAGTTCTAATGTCTCTGCTCCTCAACATAGTCTACATTTATGTGTAAACATGTAAAAAGTCCTGCTATGGCACAAAATCCCCTCATTATGCTATAACAGCGCACATGTTTTCATGTCAACACTGCAAACTGAGTTTCTGAATATCTCCACCCTGGAAAGACTTCTCCAGAAGCTCTGTTTTCAGTGACCTCTGTTATTTTCACTGCCGTGTTTGCCTGCAGTGACATATCAAAAAGGCTTCAGTGAAAAATGAAGACTGTAATGAAAGCTCTTGAAATCATACACATTTGTCATGTCGTGCAATGCACTCGTTCAGAGAGGACACATACCGCCTGGTCCAATCGGTCGCATCAGTCTGTTCATCTGGACATTCCAGTGTTTGACGTTGGTGCTCGCCTGGCGAAGTTTCCTTTGAGCAGCCTGTCAGAGAAAAACAGCAGATCATTAAAATGCCACCAACCACCAATTACAATTAATAAGTATCAGTAATGAGAACCTTTTCACATCAAAGTTACAAAGTTCTTCAAAAGAAATGATTAAAAAAGACATGAAGACATGAGAGAGTCAGTCAGAGTCTGCTGTTTGAGACGTCCAGTTGGACTTTGAAATCCTTCATAAGGACCGGCCTGGGTTTTGTTTCATTAATGTCTGTTATACTGCACTTTGTAATGTGTTGTCCTGTCTGTAACTACATGGAGACGCTGCAATCTGGGCTCTGTAGTCCTTGAACATGACATTTTAAATTTCACTGGGCTCGTATCTGGTCAAATGAAGGTTAGTAAAAATGAATAAAATTGCCTATTGGCTCAGTTTATCGCACCGGATCTGAACACAAACAACATTTCCTCTTAGAGATAAGAGGCAAGCAACTTGGAATCAGTTCTATGTGGTTTCAGTGATCACTGTTGTCTTAATTAACTGTGAAATCAGAGAAGTTTAAATGATTTGGTCCTTACCACTACGTCCTGGTCAACCCGGTGCCTGTTGGCGCGGACGTCCTCCAGCTGCCTCTGCGCCTCCTCCAGTTCCCGGGACTTGGCCTCCATTTCCTGTTTCAGCTCCTGCTTCTCCTTCTGTGTCTTCAGGATGTACTCTTCTTGTTCCTCCTGCAGGGACATCAGGGCCTTCATTTTCTCCTCCTCCTCGGCCAGTAACCTGGACACAACAGAGAACACATAAAATCACATTTTCTAAAAAATGATTTGATCAAACCTTGGTTGTTTAAAAGGATGAGACATTCATAGAACGTTTCAGACATTACAGTGAGCAAAGGTGCACGGGGCCTGTTTGCAGACTGATGTGATCAATTCATCAGAAATGTTTTACCCCAAACAGGCAGAGAGAGCACAGTGGCAGTAACACAACAGATCTGACTCATGGCAACATTTAACAACTTCCTCTGTCAGAAGCTCAACTTCCTCAGGAACATAACGCAATATGAACTCTTTCAACGCTGAGCTTAATGTCTGCTGTCTGCACACAAAAGCCCCTCCCTGCTCACAGCCCACAGATGAATGTTTGCAGGCTCTTAACCCAAACAATTGACCTCTTATCATGCTGAGAAAGTCTATATAAGTCTCTAATCGCGTGTTAGCGGAGATGGATGCCAATAAATAACACTCTACCCTGCTTGGGCTAAGCGGAAGGCTTCCTCATCCAGCCTGGCTTTGATCTCCTGCTGCAGCGCCTCCTCCAAACGCCTCTGCATCTCCTCCAGCTCCTGGATCCTCTTCCTCTGCCTCTCTGCCTCCTCCTCTTTCAGAGCCATCTCTGCCTGCATACTGACCCGCGCCTTGAGAGGCACAGCAAGAAGCAAAGGAGTAAACTCACATCGTTCTGCTTCTGAACTCAAACTCTATTCTTTGCCTCCACACTCACCTCCTCAGCCTCTCGCAGCTGGACCTCCAGGGCCCGCTGGAGCTGTTCGTGCTGCTGGCGCCTCCTCTGCTCATCCTGCTCCAGGAGGGCCTGAGCCTGCTTCTGCGCCTCCTTCAGGAGCTCCAGCTCTGCCAGCTTACGCTCCCGTTCCTCCTGCAGGGCCCGCAGCCTCTGCAGTTCCTCCTCCTTGGCCTGCCGTCTCTTCTCCCGCTGCTCACGTTGTTCGCGCCGCTTCAGCTTCAGATCTTTGTGGAGGGAGTTCTTCCCCTCCACGTGAAGCCTTATGGCTGTTTGAATGGCTGTGAAGAAGATAATGTTTAATGTCTTGACGTGAAGATGGAGCTTTTAAGATGGGCTTATGACTTATCAGTAGCCAGTATCAGTGAACGTGAGTCTCCTCTGACCTGTAGTCCACTCCTGTCTCTGTTTGGTGTCTGAGGCGCTCATCTCATAAGTCTTGGAGATCGTTTTCAGACAAAACATGCACCTCTTCCCATCCCGATCTGGCAGTACCTTTTCAACAAGCAAAACAGTCATTTTATCAATAAATATCCCTTCATTGTGCATAGTCTTTTTCTCTTTTCACATTTGTTGTTACATTTCTTAAATATACAGTAGTGAGGAGGAAAAAAAGGGAGAACTCACTGGGAAAAGGATGTTTTTGATCCATTTTGAACGACCAAACAATATTTGATCATCGTCTACTTCCTATAATAAAGCATGATTTTAGAATGGTTGCTTGTTTTCCTTTGCAGTCACACATGTTGCAGTGTGTAGTGTTCTTGCTGAAAAAATAACAGAACTTGACCAGATTTTTGTCATTTCTCGTGTGGCATTGATGGGCTAATAATTGACTCTGTGTTCGTGTCAAAAGCCAGCAAAACAGGCGAGGCAACAACCACCGGACTTCAGCTCTACTTCTGTAGGCTTCACACTCAGAGCGGGTCACTCTCAGAGTGAGGCTACATGCCCCTCTTGAGTTCAGTTCACTTGAGCTCTGTGAGATCTGTGAGGAAATGTGATTGTGAAACAAGATTCTGGATCCAACTGTGGTGCTTTTCAGAAACTTGATGGTTCCCAACCTTTTTGGATTATGACAGATAAATATGAAGCAAGGGACTGTTTGAAACTTATTTGGGGTAGGGACCTCCAGAGAAGGGGGAGGGTTATGTGTTTTTCCTCCTTGCTGAAGGGAGGATACTCTAAATTCTTTAGAAGAGGGGGGAGGGTCTATAGTGATTAGTGCCGTGTCATCTACAGCGGCTCCCACCTTTATTTTCTGCATATTAATCTGCATATTAACAGAAAGCAGAAGAATAGCAGAAAAATATGTCACAAATACAAATGTGTCACGTCAAGTGATGGAGACAACTGCTGAGTCAAAAACAAAGACAGGCTGGAATATTTGGAACAGTTAGAACGGGAGCCACTTAGCATGGCCGCTTCTAGCATAACACAGCCGAAACAGTGGTCACGCTGCACTGCGGATAATGAAGGCATCAGGATTTGACACAGAGGAGGAGTATGTGGAACAAAAAAGACAATATCTCTGCTTCTGTTGCACTTGATTTTGAACCTTTTTTAATGAAAGTGTCCAGTGTGAGACTGACATAGTTATAGGAGTGCAGTGCTAAACCAGTGGAGTACTCCTTTAAGGTTTAATATGGAGTAGATCATCTCAAATCACATGTGCACTTTTAGCTATTAATGCCAAAAATTGCACAAATTCAGTAGTGCTGGATTACTTTGCAGATATACTGGTGAATGTATAACTGTATACAGTTTTTTGGCTTAGTCAAGGAAAGGGTCCAAAGACATGATGCTCTCCCCCTGCCCCTGATTATCTTAGTACAGTCCGTTTTTCAGAGTTCTGAAGAGGTAACGTTTTCCAGTAATTAACAAAAAACCCCTCAGATATGTGGGATGTCACGAAAAACAAACACCTGTTAAGCAACGTGTGAACCTTTCAGCACCATCTTGCAACACCTTGGGGGAGTCCCCATCCCCAGGTTGGGAACCGCTGGCTTAAAGAATTAAATTTGGACTCAAATGTACAAAAGAAAGCAAATGAACTTTATGTATTTCTTTTCTGGACAAAAGGACAAAGAATAGATTGTTATAAAAAGCCACAGTTGTTTCCAGTGTGAACAGCGTTCAGCTTTGAAAGATGATCGCCTCCAGCTGCTTACCTCCACACAGCAGTTCCCATCCAGAACTATGCTGCCCTGGCACTCCTTGCGGTCCTCCCCGGTGTAATAGGACAAGTTGCTCGGCCTTAAGGTGAACCAGCGTTCCTTCCAGTTCCTCCTCAGCTGGCCTTTCTTCCACAGATAACCCTGCATGCGGCACACACACATATACAGTCACCGTCACAATGCACAGCAAGTCAGGAGCCAAAACAAAGACCTCTGGTGGCAGATGGTTCTCCTACCTCTTTGAGGACATCACCAACTATCTCCCTGTAAACCTCCTCTATAGCCATGCTGGTTATGCTCTTATCAATTCCTCTGGTTATTTTTCCAGAGTTCATCATCTCCAGAAAAACCCAAACAGTAATGCCGGTCTGCTGCACAGAGTCTTGGGAGAAGAAGTCCTCTAATTCAACACAGTTGAACTCAATACTCATAGCCATGCATACCTTCTTGAGGAGGTACTCCACCTGAAGAGGAAAAGAAACCAAAGTCTTGAGAGTGAGAGAAAAACATGTGTCATTCGAATTATCTGTCTTTGCTGCGTTTATACTGAAGGGAGGAAGCAACTAACAAAAGACTAATAAAGGCAATTATTAAGTAGCTTTTGTACTATATTTTAGTTTTATTTCAGTGACTTTCCTCTGGAGGTTTTTTTTATTTGGCTACATTTGGGGAGCTGTTCACAATAAATTGTTAGTTAGCAGATAAGATCAGAGCTGTCTTGTTTTACTTTATCTGTGCACTTTAATTTGTTGTTTCCAATTTTCAACATGAAACACCCACAGTAAAGATCACATTCAGCCATGCTGTGCTTCTCAAGACAAGATCAATAAAAGTTCTATCTATGTTAATTCCTATTTAAATGAACTTCAATAACAGTATTTATGACACTGTAGTACTCATTCCATCACAGATTTCTTTGTCCAGCGGTTGTTGTGTGAAGCGTGTACCAAAATAAAATGTTTTCTTAAACTCAGCATGAGAGAAACTACCCTGCCCTTGAAATGTAGGTCTTTCTCTTGGCAGCAGCTGCGAAAAACACACGACAGGAAACCAAAACGAGAGCTTGCAAGTGAGAAACAAGCCCACACTGCTGCATGAAAAGAGCACCGTGTTCCATGATGGCAAGAAACAAGGTTTCAGCCAGGGTGTATTTAGTGGTTGTCAAAGATCCAACACCATTTTTAGGTCACAGATTACCGACTGGCCTCAGAATTGTGTTCAACAACTCGGTACAATAAGTTGAAATATCCCTGTGGCCAAAATTAGAAACAAGTGTCACTATCACCACATGAAGGCCCAGGCAGCAATGACTTCAAGATGTGCAAATTTGTTTGCTTATATAATCCTGCAATAGATGTTTTTGTTTTCAGTCCAATTGTGTTTTGACTGAGGAAACACAAGACAAGAAATGAGAAATACCTCACATTCCAAGTAGCACTGGAGGATATAAAGTATCTGTTTTGTAATAGAAATTCCTGTAAGTCTAAATATATTTGAGCTGAACTTACCTCGTCGGGGACCATGACCAAAGGGTACTTGTCTTCAGAGAGAAAATTAAAAAGGCACCAGAGTCGAAAAGCATCCTTCTCTGGCAGAACAGTGCTGCTGGTTTTGTCCGTCTGGTAGTTTTTCTTTGCCGTAAGAGTCCAACAGAGCTCATCTACGTTTTCCTTAATGAAAGAGCCTTCAACAACCTACAGCAACAAAACGCAGATTGAAAAAAATCTCTGCCAGTGTCCTTGACTGCAGAGCATTACAATTAGACAAAACAAAAAGACCACGCCGTGCTGCTTTTATCACCTTGTCCAGGATGTATTTGTTGAGGTAAGGCATGTAACCCTGACTGGAAACTGGGCCATCATCATCATCCCTGAAGTGCTCCTCCAAAGCAACTGGATCATGTGGGATACACAAGACTGTGCACAGGTTGTGGGACAGCACCTGAAAAATCACACCGTACAGGACACAAATATTTAAAAAAGGACAACACATTGGAGCAGAGCCACGCACAGCTAATCATTTACTTCAAATAAGCTTCACTGGCATGAGTTTTGATGTTATATTATTGTCGAAACTTCATTACATACTGCATGTGGACAGTTGTGTGTGAAATAAAACAACTATGTTACTATTCCCTCTGAAAATACAGGCCAACAAATTCAGACACATATGTTCATTTTGATCTTCAGGGAACTGAAATTTTGACATTTCTGTTGCATTGCATTTTCCTAAAAATAATCTGGTTTGCACAAGTGTGAAAAAGTGTGACAAACTAAAAAGACTGCGTAATGACAACCAGTAAAACAATACAGAGAACCATTGAAACATTGAAAAATGTGAACAAAAAAAAAAAAGGTAAAAGATAAATAATATAAATACAAATAATTAAAATAAAAGCCAAACAAAAAGCATTACGCAAAGCCAAACAAATAGCATTTAAGTGCTATTATTATTATTGATATTACAATACTAAAATCACTACTAGTGTGTCAAAGAGGAGTTTACAAAAACCGGGCTTTTAGTCCTATAAATTTCTTCTACTGAGTGTGCAACGTCTTGAGATATCTGATGCACTTTATCAGACAACCACTCTCCGTGCGCTGAGCCATAACCACATCCTGTCTCTAGGCACCAACGCACTACAAACATCTGTCATTTTGGAGGCCACGGCATGCAAACTGCTAGCTTCTAAAGAACATGGTGCCTGTACACAGGCTGCATACATGAGGGGGATAAGCCTAGTCATGAGGCTGACTTGCTGTGAGCCAGCAGTGGCAGGCGGCACATTGCAGAAACGTGGAGGTGGCTGGAAACGGAGTCCACACCAGGAGCAAGTGACATAACGATGAGATCAACAAAAATACAGTGCCCCCATTGAAGTGCTGTGGCAGGAGACAACAATCACCAAAATGTTTCCACTTTGCTCTTGCTCCAAGTGTAACAATGTTCTTCTTACATATGTGGGCTCATGGTGTGAAGATACTCTATTCAACAGGCTGTTGTCTGGTCAGGTCCAGTGCCAGAGGACCCTTTGCACTACAAGCTGGTATATGGAGGCCCAGTGCAAGCACAGCTTGGAGATGAGGGCTCCCATTCATATACACACTGAGAGCAAACTGTTACTCTGGTGCTCTTGCCAGACAGAGGTGCATATTGTGCCTTCTTTCAGCAGTGAAAGCATTTTACTCGAAATATAGGGAACAAATTTGTTCCTTGTTAGACAGCATGTGGCTTAAAAACAGAGTTTCACACAGGAAATATTGTTGAAGATAACTCATATCAGATTGCATACACTGTTATTTCCTGAAGCAATGAGCCAAACATAAGCAAACACCAAATTACAAATGCAGTTGTGACATTTAGTTTGCTGAACACTCGAAATATTTTCACCTCATCTTCCTCAGAGCGAGCCCACGTGATGGAATAAGAATTGAGCTAGGAAATGAGGCAACAGGCGAAAACTGTGAGTGAAGTTTCTGCTGAATAAAGAAAAGGTCCTAATGCCCAGGTAGCCCACTCACCTTCAGCTGAGACTTGGACACCTTACCGCTCTTCTCCAGATCCAGGGCTGTGAAACCGTACCAGATGGACTTGAGCAGCTCCGACCGCAGGTCCATGTCTACAGCAGAGTTACTTTCTGGTTTCCGACTCTGCGTCTCTTCTTCTTCCCTCTGCTGTTGACACAGGCCCCTGGGTGACAGGCTCACACCCACGCTGTGTTGCTGCTGTCAGACGCATGGGGCTTTCCTAGACTGCTGCCAGCGACACCTGCAGGACATCCAAGGTCAGTGAGGGAGGGAGGGTCTGACTGTTGACTGCGTGTTGTCATCCTGCCTTCCAGTGGTGAAAGAAGACACAGATACTCACAATACAAAAATACTCAATTACAAGTAAAAATCCTTTGCACATATTATACTTCAGTACTGAGAATGTCTGTTTTATTGTAATAGTCATTGTAGTTTCATGTTATTACATTATGTTCTGTTGTTACTGGTGCATTAAGGTGTAATCAGCATTTTGATGTTGCACGTGTTCAACCTACCTGTGTCTGCCTGTAAGCTTATTTCTATGTTCCACTGGTCATTAAATCACTGAACTGTCCCCTACATGTCTCAACTATATGCATCTATGTACTCATGCTGTTTGATATACACCAGACACAAGAACAGAGTAATAGAGTAAATTACTACTTTCCGCCACTGCCGCCTTCACGGCCTGGTGAAAGGTGCTAATAAGTATGAATGTGAAAATCAGATGTGGCGTTCAAGTGTGCTGAAGGTAATGTGGAAACCAGGGCATTTTATCACTAACCTCACACTATTGTTTGAGAATCCACTAGTTTTCTCTCTTTGCTCTAATGTTGCTTGTTATTAGTTTAGGTCCAGAGTTAGCTCACGGTCACGTATGTTAGAACGAAATTAGCAGTTAGCTTTAGCGCGAGTCTGTAAATACCTCTCTTATAGCTAACTCACTTAACTTAGCTAGCAGGCCTAAATATGTTGTTTGCGTCACTGTTTAGCAAAACAAAACCAAACTGTAAGAGTACCTGCTAGCACACTTTAGCTTGGTTGAAGACATATGAATCAACAGCAGCAGCTCACATTTCGTCCGGAGCGATTTAAATACATAATCCAGTAATTATCCAAACAGAGTGGGATTATTAATTCAATCGCTGTTGCATCTGATTATCAGGCTACTTCTACTGGCCCAAAGATGCCGTGAAAAAACATCGCCCCCTAGATGCCATTTCGTGGTAAACTGATGTATTACTTGGTGGGACGTTGTATTCAGATCCCTGTTTACATCCTTGCCCTCATAGATAGATCTGCATCTCCTCAAATCTGGTTCATTAGATATGAGGAAGTCATTAAAGAGAACACTATACAAGAAATACAAACAAATTTCAGTGGCAAAATAATGGTTCAAAGTTTCCCCATGACTCTCAAACAAAGATGATGATGGTGATTATTACTGTTGTTATGTATCTAATTCTTAATCTTTTTAGTAAATGACATCTATGACTCTGATAGAATAGAATCAATCAACATTTCAACCAAACAAATCAATGCATGAAACATCAAAACAACATACTTTCTCTCTGCTGGACAACAGAGTTTTGTTCTGTTCCATTCGCAGATGGGCAGAGGCCGCGGCAAAAGACGGTCACGTGGTAAAACAACTTTCGCGTCGTTACCATGGAGCTGTTTGTGAAACTAGGTCTTTCATTGGTCGACGTTAATGTCGTGGACCAAGTCCGCGTAGTCATTGGTTCTTTTGGCTTCCTGTTGCGACCAATGGCGAAGCGCGCTTTTTACAAACTGCTGCGAGTCCAGGAAGTTGGCTTTCCCGCAGCGGTGAAGGACTTGACAAGGGATCTTTAAATCAGCACAAAAAACGCCTGGAAAACCAAAGCATTTGGGGAATTAATTTTATCAGAAATACTTAATTGGACGAACAGAAGGAATTAACAGAGGCCCCTTTCCACTTTAAAAGTATGTAAACTATGAAAAAACGACTCGCGTATGTAGCGTATGCTATGGAGGAGAGACTTGTTAGTCTTCTGTTCGCCTTACAGCTAATCTAATGTCGCTTCTCTTTTTAATGTTGGCTGGTCAGCGTGTTGGTTTGGACTGTGCGAAGGCTTTACTGCTATCAAGTTTGTGCTCTGTCGACCAGACAAAGCAATATAAATGTTTAATATCTGATGAGGTTATTTTTTGTTTGTTTGTTTGTTTGTTTGTTTGTTTGTTTTACTGTCCCATTGATGGTGGCATTTGGCTGCATTTGGTTGCTTCCTAGCTTAATTAACTTTGGACCGGTTAAATTGTGATGTTAAAGCTTTGGAGAGAACTGAAGTTTGATGTTTTTGTTTCTTTGACGCAAGGTTTATGTATTATGTCGATCTTTGCACGCAGTTACTCAGATTTCCTTTGCCATTTGTTGCTCCTCCAGTTGTTCCTCACGCCCTGCTCTCATCATGGACTCCTCTCCAGTCCTTCGACAGCAAAGTCAGAACAAAATCCACAGTGACTTTCTGAGGTAAGGCAGTTCATGAGTTATTAAACACATTGTTTATTCTCTCGTGCCTTTAGAGCATGATTATTCTTTGATCAAATAGTTCCTGATATAAATCCAAACTTGTGGCTGTTCTTGCTTGTGTTTAGACAACATTTAGCGTGTTATTAGATAGAAGCAAGAGAAACATGTCTCAAAATAAGGAAGCAAGATTGCTTTGGTATTGGCAGTAGTGTCAAAAAACAAACAAACAATGCTTCACTGTGTTTGCATGTATTATGTTTTTTCCTCTACGCAGAATGAAAAATGAACAGAACAAAATGCCGGCGCACTCCAAGCCCACCAAACTCCTCTCTGAGCCTCACCCTCTCAAACAGGACATGGAGAACAAGCATCCAGGAAAGCCAGACATGGGTAGGAAGGCGGCTGTGCGACCAGGTGTAAGCAGGCTTCCTGTGCTCGCAAAGTCCCTTCGTCTTCAAACTCCGTCCGACTTCAGTCAGTCTCACTGTAGGTGGGAGGAGAAACCTCTGGCTGTAAGTGGCTCCTTCCCCTCATGCAGATTTAAATTTTTCTAGTTTAATCAGACGATGTTGTGTTGTTAATACGTTATCATTTTTCTACAGGGCAAAGCGAGAAATAAAAAGCCGTGCACCAGGCATATACCTTTCAACCTGTCGCAGTCAAAGAGCTCAAGAGCAGTCACTGAAAATCAACAACCCCTAACTGTTTCACAATCAGGGACTGGCACCTGCACTGTCCAGCCTGATGCTGTACGCAACGCTCGTCTAAAAACCCAAAACATTCATGCAAAGCCGACTAAACATGCAGCTACGTTAAACAGCAATATAGACTCAACTAGAGCAACAGGGAAGTCTACCGGAAAGGCTGCAGAAAGTACGTCCCAGCTGTCAGGACAGTCGGGGCCTTCCAACCAGTTTCAGACATCAGCCACTTTGTCCCGTCCCCTGTCATCCATCCAGAACAACACTATGCATCAAAACAGCAGTACTCCTTCTGCACAGGCTGCTTTTAATGCAGAAGCCTGTTTGGAAAACATGAACCTGCTCAGTCTCAAAGATCCGAGTAAGACATCCCACGCTAGCCAAGACATGCAGCTGAGTGTGAAGGGCAGTTTCTCCAAAGGGTCGACTGGTAAGTGAAGTGTGTTGCCTTGTTGTTGATTTGGTTCAGTTTTTGTTGTAACTGTTACTGAGGTCTGAATTTAAGCGTCTGACCATGTTGAAGGATGTGGTGTGTGGTGCTGTGTTGGTTATATTGGCAGTTTATTTACAGGTTCTGATTTATTTGTTTAGTTTGTTGCCTACGTTAATTAGATTTTATCCATTTTAATATTGCTGCAGCAACTGTGTTTCCCCATGGAAATGAATGTATCTCACCTGCACGAACACTGTCAGCTTTTAATGAACTTGCTAGATGTTTCATGATCGTCTGCTCTTTTTGTCACTTTGATGATATATTGCTTATTTATTCTTCCATATAAATAGCAGTCAGCGTTTCTTATGTATTTCAGACAAAGAGGACAACTTTCAGGCTGACCATGCGGCTTTGCTAAGTATCCTCCGGAACGAGGTAAATGCCACAGGTCTGGGATCTGCAACTCCACAGTCCAAACCCTACAACTGTCTGGTGAGTTGGCTCTGTGATTGTTTACTATCTTCCTGTACAATGTCTTTTGGCCTCTACACTTTTACTGCTGGGTTGTTATTGAACTGTTGGTGTTGAATGTTTATTTTTGCCAGAATAGTGATTTCAATGTTAAACTGTTTTAATGTTCTGCATCTTTTTCATCTTGATTCTCGTGTTTGCAGCCCCAGCGAGTGTCTGTCATGAAGAGTCGACAAAAAGCCGGACCCACCAGAGGTAATCGCAAGACTGGAAACATAATGTGTACTTCATCATACAGTCTGCGATCGTAGCAGATATCAAAGTCGTGAAAGTCATCCACTGTGACTGGGTTACATTAGAAATGTCACGTCTTTTGACAGTTCTGCCTTTTTTTTCTTAAAAAATTGCTCAACCTAATTAATCGATTATTGAAATGGTTGGAAATTAATTTAATAGTCGACAACTAATTGATAAATTGTTGCAGTTCTAGACTGCATACCACACATAAAAAGTTGATTAGGACATGTCCTGTCAACAGTTTCAGTGTGAGAAAAACACGAGAATGGTATCGAACGTCTGATCTAACTCGCAGCAAGAAAGCGAATAAGCACATCTGCCAAATTGCAGATCTGTTGTAAACTTAATGCTAATGTTTTTTTAGACACTGTCAATCGGATATCAACAATTAAATACAGATGGAAGTCGAAAAGGCCCTAAGTGATGCCATGTGACAACAAGAAACAAAGAGGATCAAGCTAATTTTAGCACCTGTAAAACTGAACAGTACGCAGTTCAGCTTCAGTTTGGATAGTTTGATATCACTTCAATGTAAATGAATTGGTCTTTCCATGTCAATTTAACCTGTTCCTTGTGCTTGTATTACAGGATCAGTGAGGTCGGTGCGGTTCTCCCCCGACTCCGCTGCACTGCAGAGTATCCTGCAGAATGAGGGAGTGAAGGTTGGGGGGCCTGTGGGTGCCACACCCCAAATCTCTGTCCGTCCATCAGGCAGAGGCACTTCCATCTACACAGTATGTATACATTTGTTTTCGCTTCAGTACTTCTTTTACCCATACTAACTTTTTATTGTAGTTTATTACATTGCTTTTAAAACACAAACAGTTTCATTTACTGTGTTGCTTCTTTCCTCAGCCTCAGAGAGTACCGGCTAGAAAGAATCGTGCAGACGTGACCGGAGGAACAGCAGGTGAGATGAAGAGTCTTATCTTATCTTAGGAAAACTCATACATCTTTATCTCTTTGTCATTTCGCCCTGATGTGACGTAGCTGTTTTATCCTCAGCAGCAGCAGTCAAAGAGACTCCACTGAAGGAATGGACGCCACAGAGAGTCCGTGACACCAGGCATCAGCCCATGTCTGCTATGGTCAGTACAAATGTATGCTGACTCTGTTTGGTATGTGCTGAGTCTCGCAGTCACTCCTTTAGCTCACGATGCTGCTGTTTTCAGAAATGGCATCAGTCATCACCATACGGCAGCACCCCCGGGCTGCGGCACTGCAAGACCAACCTTCAGCCGTGCCAGGAGGTGAGAGCAGGAAATCATGTCACCTTTGTCACCTGTCTAGAGAGCTTCTACACAAATTCATACAGAAAATTTAATTCACAGTCAAAGCAGTTTGGATCACAGCGCATATTCCTAACCAGGAATAAACATACTGTGCTCCGTATCACAACTGATATGACTTTCTTCTTACCAGGAGGTTGTCCAGAGATTATTTGAGGATCAAGAGGACGAGCAGAGCACGAATGTGACAGATGGAGATCCTGAGACACAAGCAGAGGAGCTCCCGGTTCAAGCAACAACTGTAAGAAGTGAACTGAAATTCAAACTTAACAGCCATACAGAGATCCACACTGATGCTATTTACTTAGAATGTATTATAAAATAACTGCATGCTGTTTGGTCTAGACTAAATCTTGCTGTGAAGAAAAGGCAGAGACGAGCAGGGCAAACAGCAGCAAGGATGAGGAGCAGAGGATTGTGGGAGGACAGCCGTTCTTCCAAGCACCGCAAAGAGAGTCTGTCATTTTTTTCTCAACTGGCAAAAGCCTGTTAAGAGTGGCACGCTTTGAGCAGCAGAGCTCAGCCCATCACGAGCAGCATGGCCTTGCTTTGTCTGAACAGAGAAAGGTGCTGCCAGCACACAAAGAGACGTCATCTGTGTCAGAACCAACCCGTCAGATCAACCCCTCTGTTCAGAGTCTGCACAGAGGTAACATCTCACACACCGACATGTCACCCCCCCCACAATGATTCATCTCAGAGTTACATATACTGAACGTTGAATTGTGACTGGAAGTATGACTTTTTCTGTTATAGACCTCATTGTTCAGAAGACGATGCTGCGTAAGCGTCTTTCTGCTCTGCAGGAGCTGCGCATGGATGAGGAGGTGGCCACCTACACCTCTGTGTCCGTTCCGGATGCACCCGGCTTTCTCCCCCCACGGCCCCGCTGTGGAAACCCGCTGGCCTCCACCCTGATCTTTGAAGAGTCCTCTGTGAGTACACCGCTGACAGTTGACAAAAAAGTATTATTCTTTTATTAAATCACTTTCATAATTCAGGAACAGAGGGAACAAACAGATGTGTTGACAGTAATGGTCTGAATTAAAACAGCACTTAAGGTTTAAACTAGTGCTGTCAAAAAAAACGCGTTTTTAACGCCTTAACGCAAATCAATTTTAACGGCATCATTTTTTTTATCGCAAGATTAACGCTCTTTGTGACCTTGTGAACTTGTAGTTTTTTATAAGCTGTGGCCACTGCTAGTAACGTAAGAAAAACTACAGGATCCGATTGTAAACCGGAAACAAAACAATAGGCACGCCCCACACACGTGTTTGGTCTGCCTGCTTGCTAGCTGTAAAGGAGTGGGTTACCGGTTTGTGTGGATGTCAAGCGCGAAACGCCGAAATGGATGCGAACAAGATTCTGAATGGAAAGTTTAGTTTAAAAAAGTTGCCAGATGGGTCGACTGGCAAGACCAAAGTTATCTGTGTGTATTGTCGGTGTGAACTGAGTTATCACCGCAGCACCTCCAGTCTGAAATACCACTTGATGACCAAACACACGGCGAATGCTAATTCTCTGCCGCCTCCTTGTCAAAACCAGGCGACAATGGATGGCTTTCGACAGAGGCATATGGATGCTATTATGTTCAAAGGAAACTTAAGAAAGGAAAGTTTAAGCCATGGTTTAACTGCACTATAGGCTGAGTCCTAGTTTACAATGATGTGCACTTTGTAACTTTATCTTGTATCACCCTGTTTTGATCCCTTAAAAAGGGCTGTTGAAGGGGCTTTTTTGTAACTGAGTATTTTTTGTATTTTTGTATTTTTATTTGTTTATTGACAGTGTTAAATTGTGTGAGATTTGATTCATTCAAATGTGAATGACTGCTCAAAGTGAGAATGTTAGTGTGAAATATAACACCACACGTTGTTGTTTTCAATAAAAAACATTTGCACGGAGCAAGCCTATCCACTTTTCCATGATGATAACATTATTAAAATGATAATTCAAAGGACATTTAGAATAGATGAAAATGTGCGATGAATTTGCGATTAATCGCGAGTTAACTATGACATTCATGTGATTAATCGTGATTAAATAGTTTAATCAATTGACAGCACTAGTTTAAACAGAAATCGTCATCAATCATTTAAAGGAACTACCACCTACTAGCAAGTTAGTTTTGGACAGGGCCAGGATAAAATGACAGGACACAGCGTAGCTCTTCAGCCTGACTAGTTATCATATGCACACAGCTCTTTCAAACATATTCTCTGTATAGATACACAAGATAATATAAATGTTTGGCCTCGTTTTTGCTTTCCAGAGATTTGTTCCAATTGGCTGCGATCTCTCGTCTGGTCCTTCTTCTCCACTGAGCTCCCCGCTGCAGGGGAGATGACTTGCACTATAAGTACACTATTTGTTTGTTTTCTGTGTCGTTGTTTACTGTGAATATCCAGAATGGATAAGCTTGGTCTAGTTTACTGAAGAGACTTTTTTTTTTAAAGCAACTGTTTGTTCAGCACAGTTATTGCCAGACTTCATACGGCCCCAAAAATGCTGCTAGTTTAGTGTTTTAGAAACCCTTAAACCTTTTTGGTCTTAATAAATGTTTCTGATGCTTTCTAAAAATAAATAAAAGTTATGTCTGATTAATAATGCATATTTTCCACTGCAGGCACAGCATACTTGATCAGTGTAGGACACATATAGATTAGGACGGCTCAGACCATTGTTTGACTTTGTTGTATTTGATGTACAGTGTTTATAATAAATTTATCTGTTACTGTCTGGACATGATTTTTCTTTATTAATAATTACATTTGTCAGTTTTCATGAGAAGCACCAATCAGTCAGTGAAAATGTTGTATGATGTCTATCAAAAGTCTTGCGGGAAATGTAGGATCCTGTGGTTTTGGAGCTTCACCCATAAAAGCAGCGGAGCATCAGAGTTAGTGCTGAAACAATTCATCAATTAGCTGAACGACAGAAAATGTTGGATAATTATGTAATCCTTCGAGGAAAAACATCAAATATTTTCTGGTTTGAGACACTAACATCAAGATTAACTGCTCTTCTATTTCATATCCAAGTAAATGTATTTTATATATATATATATATATATATTTTTGTTTTGCTATTTCCACTATTACTCAGCATTATTGGTTAAATGATAGTAAACATAACTGTTATTTTGCTGTAAACTGTTAGTCCGTCTTGTGACCCCTCTAAACTTTATTGAAGTGCAATACTATAACCCATATTTGAAAAAAGATGGGACGCTGTACAAAATGTAAATAAAAACAGAATGCAACAATCCCAACGTGTTTGAAACATGTTGCTGGCATCAGCTTCAGAATAAGCAGATATTTACAAAAGTCATTGAAGCTGAAAAGGTCAATCGGTAAATATATCTATATATATATATTTGGTATTAGGCTTGTAAATCTCTGCAGTACCTCTTTAGCTATTATCATAGCATAATGCTTTCACTACCCGCATGAACTCCTCGAGCATTAAGATGTGGAAAACCTCCATCTTTATTGCATCAAAGAACATACATCATACTGTCTTACATTTCCCAGACTGCCTCTGGACCAGATGTAGAGTTTGAGCCCTTTTCTGGATACGTTACAAGGTGCACATATCAGCGTGATGGTAAATCATGCAACACAGTATCCCGTTTGGAGAGGACAGTACTGATACTACACAGTACATGTGACATTCACCCTGCTGCTGAGTCAGTTTGACTTGGAGTGTTTTCTTTGAGGCTATTAAATGTCAGACGTCATGATGAGCTCGCAGAGAGCAAGGAGGTGAATTCAAGTAGTTAATATTGTGACAAACTGTTGTAAAATGCTTTGATTTTTGTTCATTGACTATTACACATGTCCTTTTTTCAGGAACTTTTGAGTTGCAGCTGTTCTTCTCGGGCTAATTTCATGTGTAAAAGTGACAAAATAAAACAATTTTCCTTCACAGACCTTCTCATTATTTTGTTGCTTTGAAAGTATTAATTTTGAAATTTCCTATCTGAAGTGTTTCCTGTCACATGAGTGTCATGTGTTGTGTTTCCCTGTCTGTAACTGTCCAGTGCAGGTGCTAAGCTTGGCCTGAAGTATATTTAGTAGTGTTGTTTGAGCAAGTGGTGGAGGGGGTCAGTGGGAGGGGGCTCGGGGCAGGGTTGGGATCAGTAGTCTATAAAGCCTGTGCCTTCACTCGCACCTCACCTGAGGAGCAGAGAGTGAAGGACAAGCAGCCCTGCTCTGCTCTTTCTCCTTTTCCCTTCGTTGTTCCCACCTGTCTGACCCCCAGTTCCCCTGGAAACATGTCCAAGAATCTGCACCCAACCATGGACCCCACAAAGATGGGCCTTGGACGCTCCATCGCTGTGCTGACATCAGGCGGGGACGCCCAAGGTAAGCAGAGGATGAGGCTCCAGTATTTTATCACAGCTTTAGTTTGAACTGTTAAAACACAAAATGAGTCACACGCTGTGGGAACAGCATCTTCCCTGCTGATGCGTCTGAGTGCAACACCGAATCCCAACCAGCTGTAGAGGCAGCGGCCTCCATCTTATCAGGCCCATTAAAGTATCACGTTAATGCTCTGACTACATGACATCCTGAGTAAGTTCAGGAGCCAAAGAACAGAAAGGTCAAGGAGCTTTTTTCCAAGATGTCAGAGACGCACAGTTGATGAGCTGCTGTTAGAAGTTGATGGATGTTTGGCTGTAAATCCGTTTTCAAATCTGCATGATTAGATTATGTCACCACCAGGGTTTTGGTGTATATTTTGGCAAATGTCTTTTCAAAATGAAAAAAGCCATTAAACACACATTTGATTAAATTTGTAGCAGCAGATTAAAAATCTAAACTTTACAAATCGGGTTTGGTCTGAGAGTTATTTAAGATATCGTCCATACGGGTCGTATTTTCCTTTGTTTAACTAGCTCCTGTCGATGATGACGTCTCATGGTCCTCTTGTCTTCTTCCTCTCCAAAGCTGACTCTAACCCTTTGTGGAGAGGCTTTATCTGCCCGTGTTACCTTATTTTGCATCTTTGGGGCTAATTTTAGTGCCGCTGACCTTTTTCTGGTATGGAGGAGAGAAACGCCCCCAATCCACAGCTGCTGTCTGATGAAACAGGAGCTGCAGCATGCAAGCCTTCAACAACACAAGCTCACACTGTGGCCTTCTCGTGTGCTGGGCATCCGGGGGCAAGATGGTACACAAGACATACACTCCCGTAAACTCGTGTCCTTTCCCCGCTGGCTATTTTTGTCTTATCTGTTGCCAATGTACAGGTCAAGTGACATAAAGGTTAAGATGGGTGTCTGAATCTTAAACTGACATCTGACAGAAGGTGTTGAAAAGATTCTAGCATTGTCTTGTAAACTGAGTAAATTAGACCTCACAGATCATGTTATTTGTGTGTCCCAGGTATGAACGCTGCTGTGAGAGCCACAGTCAGAGTTGGTCTCTACACTGGAGCCAAAGTCTACTTTGTTCATGAGGTTCGAGCTGCACACAGTTCACACGTCACAGTGCTGCAAATGAGCACAACACAGGGACTCTCAAGCCCAGGAGAGATTTGTATATATCTGAAAGAAAAGAGGTTGCATTTGTATCCACAGTGCATGTTATTGTGTGCTGCAGGGCTACCAGGGTCTGGTGGATGGAGGAGACCACATTCGCCTCGCCACATGGGAGAGTGTGTCCATGATGCTTCAGCTGGTGAGTGACGACATGCAGCCAAGTCGACACACACAGAAACACAGAAAAAAGCTACCCAGACACGAAAATATGCAGAAATGTTCAGATGTGAAAAACTTGTGTGATCAGTTCAACCAAAATATATTATCTTTACTGGTGTGTAGCCATGGAGATAGTTTTGGTTTCTGTCTTCTTTTTTCTGTCTTTTTTTTTTTTTTTTTTTTAAATCTAACCACATTAACATATTCTTTAACAGTTGAAGTAAGTCAAATAAAAGGCTGCCAGAGAATCTCTCAGACTGTGGATCACCTCATCGTTTGGGGTTAATTCATCCAGGTGTTCATATATCCACCTTGAGACTTCTGCTGTCACATCAGTACAGTGGAGGTTATTCTGTTCGCTCGCAGCACTGAAACATCACAGCAGCAATTTGTCTGTCCATAAAAGGCGTCTGTTACTCTTAATAATGCACAGAACACACTGGAAACAGTTGGTTTGGCCCCTCCAGTGAAAACTGTTGACAGTGAGGTCTGTGGATTATGCAGAGTAGACTCTTGATCTCTGAAAGAGCTGCCGGGCTGAACATCATTAGAGGAGATGTTCTAACTTGGGTGAACTGATCCTTTAACCTTTAACACACCTTCTCCACTTGGAGTCAAGACCTTCCTCCTCCAGCATCTCACAAGCTCTGATAACACGAGAAACTGATTTTTGATCGGTGGTATTATGATTCACATGTCTATCATCAGGTGTTGTCTAAATAAAGAGGCCTGTCAGTCAAAAAGGATTCACATGCCAAGATTGATGAAGTGTGTCAAAGTGAGTAATGGAGAGGGTACGGTTGCCCTGATGCACATCACATAGAGATGAATATCTAAGGGGTAATACTGGATAACTGCTGTGGATAAACATTGTGGAGTTAAATGTAATGGCTGCATCATTACAGACAGAGTACATTTGCATACCAGTCACTGTACTAAAACCAGCTTCTCCTCTTTATGTGTTAGGGAGGTACAGTCATAGGCAGCGCCCGCTGCAAGGACTTCCGCTCCAGAGAGGGTCGCATGACAGCAGCTCGCAACCTTGTGAAGCTGGGCATCACCAACCTGTGTGTGATCGGAGGCGACGGCAGTCTGACTGGAGCCAACCAGTTCAGGACCGAGTGGAGCTCACTGCTGGTCGACCTCGTCCGAGCCGGTAAAGAGAAAAACGTAGTGGGTGTGAGAATAATAAATCCCTCAGCCTTAACCCCTCAGTCTGTTCTCTGTCTGGTGGCCAGTCCACCGCTTTGGTCCAGTCTCACATATCTCACCATTCTTGGTTCCCAGAGGATGAATCTAAATTAGTTCAGTTCAGTTCAGTTCAGTTCAGTTCAGTTCAGTTCAGTTCAGTTCAGTTCAGATCTTTATTGTCCCTCAAGGGGAAATTTGGTTTGCAGTGCAGTTCAACATACAAGAGACAGTCAAGGCAATCAAAGCAATGCCAACAACAATCACAGCCACAACAACCATGCATAAGATAGATAAGCTGATCCATCAAGCTGTCCATAGAAAAATAAATCTATAAAGGAATAAAAACAATACTAATAGTTGAGTCTCAGGACCATATGGAGTGCTTGTAGACAGTGCAGACAATTTGAATCCACCAAGACTCAGTGCAAATTAAGAACATTTATTGCACTTGGAATAAAAGAAAATGTAAACCTATTGCTTCTAACCCTGGGGAACCTGTATCGCCGGCCAGAAGGAAGAAGAACAAGTTCTCCTAAAAGTGGGTGGTCAGTGTGGCCAAGATCGACTGAGCCTTCCTATTGACCTGTCGGTTGTAGATGTCCGAGAAAGCTGCTGTGTGCCAGTTATCTTGCTGGCTACCTTGACAATGTCAGAAATGCATTTTTTGTTCTGCACAGTGAATTATTTTGATGATCCATTGAATTTCAATGTGGCACCACCATGACGTCACCATTTTTGTGTTCAGGAAATATCTTGACGACTAATAATCCCCTGTCTGTTCTTTCATTTTCTACAGGTAAGATTACAGAAGACGAAGCCAAGAAATCTTCCCACCTGAACATTGTGGGCATGGTGGGCTCCATCGACAACGACTTCTGTGGCACCGACATGACCATTGGCACCGACTCTGCCCTGCACCGCATCGTGGAGGTGGTGGATGCCATCACCACAACCGCACAGAGGTCAGACATCACTGTAACCCTCCGTCTGAGCACGCAATGATGCAGAAGATTCACTTTCATATTGAACAAGGATGGAATTAGATCACAGCAGCAGCAAAGACCAGTAGACATGAAGAGAGAGTGTGTTGTTTGATGTGGTAGGTTGATTTAGTACATCAAAACAGGGCATATTCTGTCTAATCTTAACAAAATTCTCTCTGTTCATCCCCAGCCACCAGAGGACATTTATCCTGGAAGTGATGGGCAGACACTGTGGGTCAGTGCCTTGTGTGTCTGGTCCGTGTGTGTGTGTGTATCTGGTCCGTGTGTGTGTGTGTGTGTGTGTGTTCGTCATCACTGGTCTAAAATAGAATATATTTCTACCTATTTGAATATATTTTTGGCCTCAGTCTACTATATGTTCTCTAGGAAATGAAATAATGTTCACTTTGTTTGCTTTTATCCATGTGACTATATACAATAAATGCCAAAAAATAGCATTTATTCATATCAATATTCATTTTAATTCTAGAAAAAAAAGGATCAAAAGCTATCACAGATATTTTAACAAGTGGTTTCAGATGCTGACATTGTACTTGTCGCATCCTCTCTTTCCCCCCATTTCCTGTCACATCTCTGCTGACAACTGTCACACTAAAGGCAAAAGGCCTGTGTTTGCACAGACATGTACACTTGTACCTGAGTCATGTACACATATTGCTGGTGCATGGGCTTATTTTGTGTGTGTGGCTGTCTGCAGGTACCTGGCCCTGGTGACGGCCCAGGCCTGTGGTGCGGACTGGGTGTTCATTCCAGAGATGCCCCCAGATGACGGCTGGGAGAACCACCTCTGCAGGAGGCTGGCAGACGTATGTGTGCCTTTATTTGCCCGTCGACCTGCTCGACACACTAACGCAACATTCAGACTGCATGAATGTATTTCCCTCATTTTTTAGCAAAGGGCCAGAGGTTCTCGTCTGAATGTGATCATTGTGGCTGAGGGTGCGATCGCTAGAGATGGCAAACCGATCACATCTGACCAGATTAAAAAGGCAAGCCCGTCTTTCTAATGTCAGCGTGGTAAAGTACTATTCCTCATTGCACCGACAAAATGGCATCCTAACACATGGATTTATTTGTCTCCAGCTGGTGACTGACAGGCTCGGCTTTGATACTCGCACCACTATTCTTGGACATGTACAGAGAGGAGGAACGCCCTCCGCCTTCGACAGAATCCTGGCAAGTGTCTCAATAAAGCACCAAATATAAAGGACAGTTTAAAGCTCTCACTGCCTCTCCAACTCTCACACACACACCTGATGATGTGACTGCATGTGTCGTCCAGGGCAGCAGGATGGGTGTGGAGGCGGTGATGGCGCTGCTGGAGGCCACTCCAGACACTCCTGCCTGTGTGGTCAGCTTGTCCGGGAACCAGGCAGTCAGACTGCCGCTCATGGAGTGTGTGCAAGTGGTATGTCATAATATTTCCCACCAGGTTTGAGTTACTGCTCTTTCTTAGGTGGTTCTCTACTTGTTTTGGAGGAAAAGCACTGACAGACCAGTGAGGGATTTCTTCATCTCTTGCTCTCTTTGCCACAGACCAAAGACGTGACCGCTGCCATGGCTGAGGGCAGATTTGAGGATGCCATCAAGCTCAGAGGAAAGTAAGTATTCACCCCTTAAATGTAGACCAGTCTGATGACAATTAATTAATTGTAATAACTTAATGAATTGCTGTGTGCTGCCTAAAAATGACTGGAAATCCAACCCACAGAGCAAGATTGGCCAAACTCCTGCCAGCACATCTGAGCTGTTGCTCTGTGGTTAGCACACCGCTTACAGGCCTTAAAAATCTGACAGAACTCTCTTTGAAAATGCAAATTGTGAATGGTAAATTAGCTTCAAATTAAGTGTTTAATGGAATATGATCACATACACAATGAATGACAAAAAAATTACATTTTAAATAAATGTAGCCAACTCTAAAAGTAAATTATCGTTCATAATTTGAAGTGGGGAAAAAGAAATCATGTGTGGCTATTTAGTTCTTTTAGTTTGGGGTTTCTAATGCATCATTAATATTACATTCAAATGAATTAATAATAGTTTTTAAAAATGGTTGATTACAATTAAATAGTGTAAAAAGTTTGGCAGCTTATTGCAGGCTCATATTTATATTAGCACAGTGTCAATGCATTGAACAAAGAAAATATACAGGACAAAATAAAAACACGCAACAAAATACATAAAACAAGGAAAAAAATATACTAAAAGTAAGATAATAAAATAATAAAAACATCAACCTTATCCCTGATAGAGATGACCCCACCCCCCGACCTGTGTTGGACACCAATCCAGTTAAAAAAAAAAAAAAAAGAAAGAAAGAAAGAAAGAAAGAAAGAAAGAAAGAAAGAAAGAAAGAAAGAAAGAAAGAAAGAAAGAAAGAAAAGAAAATAAATGAAATAAATAAACATATGTCGATATATGTGTATATACATACATATACACACTCACATACATATACACATATATACATACACGTACAAATATAACAAAATGAGCATATACCTGGACTTGCCAGCCGTGAAAATGTGCACTAAACAAGACATGATTCACGTGGATTCAATCACATTCACATATATAAATGCAAGTGCAAGATGGCTGCTACTTGGTACTTAAGTGGGCAGTTTTGAATTTACCTAAGTGTATCAACACTGGATTCCAGACAGAAAAGAATTTGTCCCTGGACCAATTTATTTATTTTATTTTCTCTAATTGTATGAATTGTGTCAAGTCGCTAAACCACAGAGACACTTTGGGTGGGTTTATTGATTTCCAACGCAATAATATTCTTCTACATGCAAGCAGTGCTGTAAAAGCAATTATGTTTTTATAACTTTTCCTTAATGTTGCATGTCTTCTATATCTGGTACCAAATATGGCCATAGCTACGTTGGGTCGAAGATTAATATTCAACTCTTCTGACAACGTTTTAAAAATGGTAGACCAATAGGTTGCCAGGGCTGGACATGACCAAAACCTATGTGTTAAATCAGCAGGAGTGTTTCAACAGCTGTCGCAGCTTGCATCTGTGATAGGATATATTTTAGCCTTGCTTTGGAGTAATGTGTGCGTTGTAGGATCTTGAATTGTATAATGTTTAATTTGGCATAGGAAGTGCTGTCATTTTCTCTAAGTAGAGCGTTCTCCCAAATGTCCTCTTCCAAGTCCTCCCCCAACTCATCCACCCAGTCTGCCCTGAGCTTTGCCAGTGTTGCGTTTTTAAAAGAGTTTATGCAATCATTAATTCTTGAGATAAGTCTTTTAGAGTTGAATGGAGATTTTAACAGATCATCTAAACCGGAAGGTGATGTTACATATGGAAAGTTGGGATCATGATGTTGAAGGGAGTGGCGGACTTGGAAATATCGAAATAAGCTAGACCGCGAGAGGCCAAATTTGTGCAATAGATCATCAAAGCTTGCGAAAATAGAGTTTATGTACAAATCCTTAAAGTGATGAATGCCTCATCTCTGCCAAAGAGTAAATTCAGAGTCTAACCTAGCAGGGGGGAAAAGGTGATTATTGTGTATGGGACTTAGATGGAGAAGGTTTTTAAACCCAAAGTTTCATCTAAGTTGAAACCATATTTTGAGGGTGTTTATGACTATAGGGTTGTTAGTGTATCTCTAAGATAGAGAGGGGAAGGCTGGAGGTGACCAGGGCTCTAAGAGAGGTGGAGGTGCAAGATGCAACTTCAAAGTCGCACCAGTTTGTGTCAGGAGTATGGAGCCAATATCTGATTTTTTGAACATTTGAGGCCCAGTAATAATGACAAAAATTTGGAAGAGCTAAGCCACCTAGCTTTTTAGGCCTCTGTAACAGTTCTAACCATATTCTAGGCTTCTTCCCATCCCATTTAAATGAAATTAAAGCCTTATCAATAGATTTAAAAAAGATTTAGGGAGATAAAGTGGGATACATTGAAACAAGTAAAGAAACTTGGGGAACACATTCATTTTGATACAGTTCGCCTTCCCTGCTAAGGATAGGTGAAGTAGTTTCCATTTCTTCAGGTCTAATTTGACTTTCTCAAATAGCAGATAGAAGTTTTCTTGGTAAAGATTTTACATGTCCCTTGTAATATTAATGCCAAGGTATTTAAAGCCATTTTTGGACATGTGGAATGGAAGAGCACCGTTTTGTATTTGAAGAGCCAAGTCATTAACAGGATAACATTCACTTTTACTGAAGTCCAGTTTGTACCCAGAAAAAGCACCAAATCTCCTCAGAGTGTGGATAATATGGGGAGCACATGTAACAGGGTCAGATTCATACACTAATAAATCATCTGCATATAGAGATACTCTATGCTCCCCCCCATTACCATTTGTAATTATAGAGGCTTTGGGTGAGGTATACAAAAGTTTAATCCATGAAATAAAATTGGGGTCATATCCGAATTTCTTGAAACATGCAAATATATCTCCATTCTACCCTATCAAACCCTTTCTATGCGTCCAGTGTGATAACCACCTCAGGTACTGCGCTGGATACAGGAGAGTGGATAATATTTAGGAGCCGACGGACATTTGTACATGGGTGGCGGCCTGAAATAAAACCAGTTTGGTCAGCAGATATCATGTTGTGCATTGTGGTTTCTAGGCGCAGGGCAAGGACTTTGGCCAAGATCTTCACATCACAATTTAAGAGGACCACCTTTAAAATATTTAAAAACAAGAGTGTATTTCTTTATTCTGATTGATAATGTAACTCTGAACGACCAACACTCGGCTTTATTTATGATGTGCAGGAGTTTTGAGAACAACTGGAACACCTACAAGCTGCTGGCTCACATCAACCCCCCGGACGTTAAGGTAAACATCTTCCATTCTCTAAGCCCGCCTCTTACCACTGTTAACAAAGATGGTTTTCTATAACAAACAGACATAAACAATCTCTCTCTTACTGACCAGAGCAACATCAACGTGGCCATCATGAATATCGGTGCTCCCTGTGCTGGTATGAATGCTGCTGTCCGTTCAGCGGTCAGGATGGGCATCATCCAGGGTCACACCATGCTGGCTGTTCATGACGGATTTGACGGTCTAGCTCAAGGACATGTAAGTGGACATTTCCCTTCTGAAATATGGACACAGAGTTGTGAAAGTGCTATTGGCAGAACAGACAGGCAGGTGACAAAGCCAGAGAAAGACAATTACGGCATGAACCAAAGAATCCAGGAAAAAATAATTATACTAATACATACATACAAATACTAATACATACTTACATATAATAATACATACATACATACATAATTCCTCACTGCAGATTGAACCTATCAACTGGACTTCAGTGAGTGGCTGGACTGGAAAAGGAGGCTCAATGTTGGGCACCAAGAGGTAAAACATGAGCTTTTTTTCAGTGGTGTGAGATTTGTTACAAAACTACAAACTGTTTCACTGGCGGATTTGTTTCTATGTCCCAAAGAACTCTGCCAAATAAAGTGTTGGAGGAAATCAGTCAGAACATCGCCAAATTCAACATCCACGCTTTGGTGATCATCGGTGGATTTGAGGTAAGATATGACAGCCATCTCCTTTAAGACCAAAAAAAAAAAAAAAAAAAAAATCACTGAAAGGAATTGCTCTCCATCCTCCTCCCCGGCTGCAGGCGTATGTTGGAGGCCTGGAGCTGGTTCAGGCCAGGGAGAAGTACGAGGAGATGTGCATTCCCATGGTGGTGATCCCCGCCACCGTCTCCAACAACGTCCCCGGCTCTGACTTCAGCATTGGCGCTGATACTGCCCTCAACACCATCACCTCTGTAAATGCCTCAACAGCAGATGCAAACACACATATGCTAAAAAAACCCCCAGCTAAATGCATTTCTTCTATCTTTTTTTCTATAGACCTGTGATAGGATCAAGCAGTCTGCAGCCGGGACTAAGCGCCGTGTGTTCATCGTTGAGACTATGGGTGGATACTGCGGCTACTTGGCCACCATGGCCGGTCTGGCTGCTGGGGCTGACGCCGCCTACATCTTTGAAGAAAAATTCAGCATTAAAGACCTGGAGGTGAGCTGATGGCACCACCTGTTTGTCCAGTGTCCCTGCACCTTAAACAGTGATGTGTTCTGATGGTGATCTGTGGACTCGGCCTGCAGGTGAACGTAGAGCATCTTTTGGAGAAGATGAAGACAACAGTGAAGAGAGGTTTGGTTCTCAGGTAGGTTTTGGTCTGGTGTGACCCAGCAGCACAGCAGATATGAATTGAAGTATGGTGTTCAAAGGCCAGTAGTTGGTGAATGCTTAGATATGTCATTTCTACTGTGAAAAAGGGCTTTTACTCAGCAGGGAAACAATCTGTCACTGTTCATTCCACAATAGGAATGAGAATAGTAATGCCAACTACACCACTGACTTCATCTTCAACCTGTACTCTGAGGAGGGCAAAGGCATCTTCGACTGCCGCAAGAACGTTCTCGGACACATGCAGCAGGTCAGCTCATGCTGTGAAGCATCCAATCTACTGCAAGAAAACCAGAACTGAATCTATATCGCTATGTAATGGATGAAACACCTTCCTTTACCTGTCCTTTACTGACTGCAGGGTGGAACTCCAACCCCCTTCGACAGAAACTTTGGCACAAAGATGGGAGCCAAGTCTATTCTGTGGCTGACTGAGAAACTCAAGGAGTGCTATCGACATGGTATGTGGCCCTGAAAGCAGCATAAAATACATCTGAATTTAAAAACATGATGCAACATAGAGTAGTTGAGTATTTTCACACTGCGGTATTGCTGCTTTCACTTAAAGATCTGAAAACATCCACTAACACTGCCAACAGGAATGAATAATGCTCTGTTTATTGGTAGTTGATAGTAATGAGCTTTACATGGCGTGTTGAGTGGACTGTTTCGCTTCCTGTGTCGTGTAGGTCGAATCTTCGCCAACACACCAGACTCTGCCTGCGTGCTGGGTATGAGGAAGAGGGCGCTCACCTTCCAGCCTCTTGCTGACCTGAAGGAGGACACAGACTTCGAGTACGTTGCGTTATTTTCCACATGATTCAGTGTACCACAAGTAATGTGTTTAATGGTGAATGTGTAGAGTGATCCTGCCTCTGTCTTCTGCAGGCACCGCATCCCCAAGACACAGTGGTGGCTGAAGATCAGGCCCATCATGAAGATTCTGGCCAAGTACGACATTAAGCTGGACACATCCGAACACACCGACATGGAGCACGTGATCAAGAAGATGATTCCTCTTGCGAAATAGAGCGTCCCAACACAAAGTCTTTTTCTTGTCCACATGCTTGGTGAAAGTAGCTGTGTGCTGTTCTGTAGCTCTGCCAACTCTCAGAACTGTCAGTGAATCAATTTTGCAGAAGATACCAGATATCAAGAAACGTATTAAAGATACTGTATATTTTAAAAACTGTGATTATTTGTCCTTCATTTTAAAAAGAGCAGAATATGAAGTGTCCTGAGAAATTGACAATTAGAATAAGACTCTTATTAATTTACATACACTACTCGCATAAAGTTAGGGATATTTGGTGAAATTTATGGAAAATGGAAAAAGTTCAAGCTACAGTGATGGTATATCATAAAAGTAGGGCATTTAAGTAGAAGCATGCAATGGTGATTTCCTCATCTCAAACAATTTATTGAAACAAAAGCCAACAGCAGTGGTGGGTATACCACAATAAAAAATGTAAGTGTCTAAATAACTTGTCATGTGCCCTTGAGCATCAATTACAGCTTGACAATGACGTCTCATGCTGTTCACAAGTCGACTTATTGTCTGCTGAGGCACGGCATCCCACTCTTCTTGAAGGGCGGTCCTCAGGTCTTTGAGGTTCTGGAATACAGAGTTACGAGCCTCTACACAGCAACTCAGCTGATCCCATAGGTTTTCTATGGGATTCAGGTCTGGAGAAAGTGCAGACCACGCCATTTGAGGTACCCCAGTCTCCAGCAGCCTTTCCCTAATGATGCGACCTTGATGAGATGAATTAGGCTTGTGTTGTTCATGCAGGGGCACAATGACTGGATTATGATGTTATTCAGGTAGTGTGGGCTTGTCACTGTAGCATTCACAAAGTGTAGGGCAGTTCTGTATTGACTGGACACACCTGCCCACACTGTAACACCACCATCACCAAAGGCTCGTCTGGTGACACCACTGGCTGATGCATAGCGCTCTCCTTCCTGCTCCAACACACCTGATTCAAATGAGTGGCTCGTTATCAGGCCACTGCAGAGCTTGATGATGAGCTGATCATTTGCATCAGGTGTGGTGGAGGAGGGAAACATCTAAAACGTGCAGGGCAGTGGGGCCCGAGGACCGGAATTGAGAAACACTGCTCCAAGCTCAGTGGCCACTTCCCTCTGAGAACATCCTGTTTGAATTCCTCACAATGGCGACGTAATGTTGATCAATTGTTAGGTTTCGCCTTGGTCTCATGATGTCAAAATGTTCTAATTGGTGAAAAGTTGTATGAAAAAGCACTGAAACATTGAACAGTTGGATGCAAAAGTTTAGAGGTCAAATTAAGTTCTCCTTTAAAGGTTATAGTGCATTTTAGGTTCATCCTGAAATTTCACCGAAAGCCGAATATCCCTGACTTTCTGCGAGTAGTGTATAATCTACATGCACAGTTAAGATTTAGAACAAATAAAGGTGTGACCTGGTTTTGAGCACGCTGTTGTGATTTAGGTTAAAACATTCAGGGCGTGTCAAAGTATCAGTCCGTCTTTTTGTGTCCACTGTTTGCACACATCTTTAACTCTGACTGAGAAAACAGCCTCTAGTGTCAAACTGCGCATACATCATTCTGCACAGTGAAGCTCAAACATACAAGTGAAGTGAAACGATAAGCAAAACCCAGTTTTGAGGCGTGGGCGAGGATGACGCTGATATATTTATTGGTGAGGAAATGACATCTAAATTGTCTGCAGGTGAGTAGAGTGCATGTGGCAAAGACAATGGTCTGAGCTTAGCCTGTTGACTGCAATGCAGCATGATGTTTTTATGTAGGTCTCAGATTAACTTCACTTAAAACTGTCTCATGGTGTTTTCAGCCTTGTTTATCCAGTACACTGATAATCCAGTAAGATGAACAGCTGCTGTTTGTCCATGTAACACTGCGTCTGTATCTTTGAACAACCTTTCTGAGTTAATTCAAGTGTTTTTATCACCTGTTCCTGATTGCATTTTAAGTTGGGCAAAAAGTGATGACATCACAGCTCTACTTTTTCTTTTGACGCCACAAAGAGCTCTTAGATGATTCATTAAACCGACTCAACAAGTATTAACTCAAACTGAAGATACCTGCTGCCCTATAAAAGGGAGGAGTGGTAAATACAGATAAAATAAGATGTGTTAATATTTGTGAGTAAGAAGTGAAAAACCTTTTTCTACTGCAACAGAACGCACAAAGAAACATACTGAGACGTGTAGAAATAGCCTAAATTACACATTACACAACATAATAAAAAACAGGAGTCTCTAAGTGAACAGAACTGATTTAAGGGTTTTTCAGGCCTACTTCTTTCTTACAAGTATAATAAAACCATTTCCAAAAAAATTGGGATGCTGTGCAACATGTGGATAGAAAACAGACTGTGATGATTTTCAAAACATTGAAACCCCACATTTACATGAAAATGACTCAAAGACAGCATATCAAATGTCAAAACTGAGAAATGGCATTGTTTTTCAAAATGTTCTTTTTATAATTCGACGCCAGTAAAAGTTTGGACAGTGACAACAACAGACTTGTTTTGAAACCTTGTTTTGATAAATGAATTAAAAAGTTGTGACTCATCCATCAGGATTCTGTCCCCCAAAAACCAGTTTATCAAACTGTATCAAGTCATGTCTCAGTCTGTCTTTGTAAGTAAGTCTGTGCATCTCTGATATGTTTTTGTTGTTGTTGTATTTTTTATATGTTGCCTGTTGTATTGTTGTCAATAAAATCAGAAAAAGGAAAGAAGCTGGCTGCACGGTGGCGCAGCAGGTAGTGCGCGTGCCTCACAGCAAGAAGGTTGCCGGTTCGATCCCCGGGTCAGGCGGGGCCTTTCTGTGTGAAGTTTGCATGTTCTTCCTGTGCATGCGTGGGTTCTCTCCGGGTACTCCGGCTTCCTCCCACAGACCAAAAACATGCTCATTAGGTTAATTAATGACTCTAAATTGTCCGTGAGTGTGAATGTTTGTTTGTCATTACATGTGGCCCTGCAATCGGCTGGCAACCAGTTCAGGGTGTACCCCGCCTCTTGCCCATTGTAGCTGGGATAGGCTCCAGCCCCCCGCAACCCCGAAAGGGATAGGCGGTAGATAATGGATGGATGGATGGAAACAAGCTGCAGTCAGAATTATGAGACAAACATTGAGAAAGAGGCAGAATTCAGACTTTTTTGTCTGTTTTTTCCTCATGTGACCCTCACCCTGTTCCATATCTCAGGACCCCTCCAGACCCTTCCTTAGGAGCCAAAATGATGAAATGTGAAGAGGAATGTCTTATTTTCATGTAACTGTTCAGTCTGATAGAAAAATAAAATCATGGAAAAATGAAAAGGATTTTGTCTTTAATAAAGAGAAGATATTTTCTAATCACATGAACGTTATTTCAAATGTCTACATGAAAATGTATTAAATACTAAAATTCACGATGACACATTCAGTGCACCTTCAAGACAGAGCTGACAAAAACTGACAACCTACAAATCAGTAGTATTATTTCTGCATTAAGTGTGTTAGCGTTTCATAAAAAGACATTCAGAGCTCCACACAATGTCCAAAGACAAGGTCCTCATTTAAAACAGATTCAATTTCATTAGTAGACAGAGCACATACATAATGACAACTTATATCTTTTCAAGTTATGCCATCATTGTACCATGTAGTTTAAAGTCCTCCTTCAGGTTCATCACATGATTATATCAGAAACAGTCTGAGAGACAGTCTGCTCAGGTGTCATCTGATGCGGTGATCAGGTTTATAACTTGAACCAAAACGCCCTCACAGCCTTGATCAACATGTTTAGGACTAACAACAATACAAATGGAAATTTGGCTCTGTGGTACGAACCATTTGGAATCTCTTTGTTTTGGTCCAAAGTAAATGCTGTCGTGTTTCATTAGCAAAACCTATATTCTACAACTAAAAGTCATTGTGCTTCATGGATCCACACAGCCTCGCTGACTGAAAGCGCAGTACGTTGCTTCAGTTTAGCCGTTGAAGCCAGTGCCTTCAGACCACTCTCAGACTCAATAATACTGCTTTTATGTATTCTGTGCATCCACAGGTGGAACCATGTGACTTGCTTGAGTGCACACAGGCCGCATACTGACTGTGTGTAGAGTGACAGCCTGCTGTTTAAATGTCCTGCTCAAAGTCTGTGTTTGCTGTTATGTCCTGTTATGAACTGTGTAACTGTTGATCGTTTTGGATCATTTCGTCTCAGAGGACTCCCCGGTGAACAGTATTACATTGGTGTTGCATTGCTGGAGGTAAACAGAAGGGGGCAGCATTGGTGAGTATGGGAGAGAGTGAAGGAATGAGCCAGTGTGAGTGTCTGCATGTGTATGGGTGGGTGGACTCTGTGTGTGTGTGTGTGTGTGTGTGTGTGTGTGTGTGTGTGTGTGTGTGTGTGTGTGTGTGTGTGTGTGTGTGTGTGTGTGTGTGTGTGTGCTTGTGTGTGTCCCTCTTATCCAGAATAGTAGTTGGTGGGGACGAAGGGCATCTTGCTGACAGTGGCGGGCACCGCTTTTTTCCTGACCTCGACCTGGATGGCTGTTCCATTCTTAGCGAATGCCGCATCCACGTAACCCATGGCGACGTTCTTTTTCAGACAGGGCGAGGGGCAGCCGCTGGTCACCTCACCTGAATAAAACAGCAAAGAATAGGTCTTTCCTCAGAAATGTCTGTCTTTAGAAACAGACAGTGAGCCGTAATAAAACCTTACACTTGAGATGTTATGATGGTCCTGCTCTGTGTTTCACACTGACAATTTAATCCACTCACTGTTTGGCTACACATTAAATTCATCCACTTATTTATTCATCCAATCATTAAATGCTGGGAATGACAATGTACTTGAAACCAAACACAATGTGTAGGATTTGAAACTGTGTGACTTTGGCAGCCCCCAGTGGAAGCACCATGAAAGACACACATGTAAAAGTCTTTCTCACTGTGGCTTCAATGTTAAATCTTTTTTGTGTCAGTAGTGGTGATTTTATGTCATTTTAAAAACTCTTAACTATCTGTTTAAACTTCTTTTATGGCGAAAAGCTGTTTCTGTTATTTCACATTTATGCACCACTCAGAGGTACCACAGCTCTCTTCAGTCCACCACTCCCACAGTGTTGTTTTCTGACCTATGACCTTTCCATCAGGGCCGAGTATGGGTGTGTGCTGTCTGACGGGGGGGCCGGTGGACACCAGACCGACCCTCTTCCTGGCGGTCTTGGCTTTGATCTGAGGTACAATGATGTCAGCACCGGGGAAATCCTTGGCCTGACGCCGACGCTTTCCTGTGTGTGAGAACACGAAGCAGTGGAGTTACTTCACAGAACAGAGAGCGCTGAGAGTTACCACCACTGTGCTATGCTCAACAGCTAGCCGCTAACAGGAACAGATAAAAGGACGGTCCTGGCCTCAAACCACCCGCTCCACCACAGCCTTCTTCAAAAAAATTAAAAAAATCTAAAAATATTTCACATTGAACGCTAAAATCCGACCTATGGTCCAGACCAGGGTGGCCTCCACCGGTGTGGTGGTCTCATCTATGTCGTTTCCATAGAGGCAAAGCCCCGCCTCCAGCCGCAGACTGTCCCTTGCGCCGAGACCGGCTAGCTTCACCTCGCTGTTCGCCAGCAGCTTCTCCGTCAGCTCCACCACTCTGGACTGAGGGACGGAGATCTGGGACACAGAGACACAGACAGACTGTAGAGCTGGGTCTCCATCCAAGGAGTTTAAATGGAAACCGTGAACTGGAAGCTGCACAGTTTAATTCATCAATACTGAAATTAAAACACATCAATGAATATATATTAGTATTGAACAGATGAGTCAAGTAAGTAACTGCATTGTGGACAGTCAGTCTGTGTTTGTGAGTCTTTGCACTGAGGGAAATAGTGAGGAACACACTCCCTCTGTTACAGAGAAACACCCACATCCACCGTGCTCTGTGCAGAGCTCCAGCAGAGTGGGCCAACACAGAGGACAAGAAGGTCAATTCATGCAGCCAAATATTAATCTGGAATCTGGCAGCAAAACACTGTTCAGCATATTTGTGTTTAACAGTGTTAACAAGAGACGTATCACCATGTTCAGAGAGTAACAACAAAGGGAAGTGACAAAATACTGCAAAGAAAAACTGACCGCGGTCAAGAATAAGATACAAAGATTCACAAACCATCTTTTACAGTTTCTGCTTGTGGTTTCATGGAAATACAGTGAGTCCTGCAGGAGGAGGAAACTGTGAGTATGTCACTCTGGCAGCTTGGCTCTGCGGATGACAGCGTCTTTCTGTCTGGCCGACAACTGACTGACATTTCTCAAAAATGATCTGATGGATTGACGTGAAATTTTGCGCAGACCTTTCCGGTGCTCAGAGGATGAAGTGACCTCCTGACTTTGTGGTTTTGAGAGAAATAATTCAGTGGGATATTTGGTGCACATGTTCATGCCCCCCTCAGGATGAACAGTAATAACTGTGGTGACCCCTTAACTTTACATTTTTTTTCAAATTTTAGTTTGGTTTATGTCTATATACGTGCAAAAGTAATGAGATTCCCATCAGGCTAAGCTCTACTTTGTGTTTAGTACTAATTAGCAAATGTTAGCCTGCTAACATGCTAAATTAAGATGGTTAACATGGCAAACATTTTACTTAATAAACATCTGCATGTTAGCATTGTCACTGTGAGCATGAGAGCATGCTGATGTTAGCAGTTAGCTCAAAGCACTGCTATGCCAAAGTACAGCCTCAAAGGGTCTGAAGCCTGTGGACACTCTGTCTTGTTCCATGTCACTTTATCGATTATCAGTAAAAAATCTAAAAAAATGTGGTTTCCTGATATACAGAAGTAACAGTGAACACACGCACGGTTCACTGCGTGCAGACTATAAATGAGATCTAGTCATTGGAGATCTCTGCAAGGCCTCAGGAAAAGTCTACAACTGTGGGGAAAAAAAAACTTTAAATTAACTTTTACATTATGTTTCAAGGTCAGTGTTAAAAAAGGGAGGTGCACAGAAAGAAAGAGCTACAGAGATGCTGACCTCCACCCCGTCCTCTCCAGTGTATCCACAGCGGGTCACCCTGCAACCAGGAATACCGAACACAGTGGCCAAGGTGGAGGTCATGAAGGTCAGCTTACTGAGATCCTCCTTCAGCCCCTCCTGGAGCACCTGAGACATAGAAGGACCTGACAGGACACAGCACAACAACTGGTATGTTATCTTCATGAAGTAAGACACGCAGAGTCCAACACAGAGGAAGTCAAATAGTCCATTAAAGCAAGTGGAAAAGAAATGATGGAAGAAAGAGTGAAAGCAAGTGGAAAAGAAATGATGGAAGAAAGAGTGAAACAATGTGCAACAGAAGTGTGAAATGATGAGAGAAGTACTGACAGGGTCAAACTGAGAGAATGAAAGGAAAATGGGGAAAGAAAGAAATTAAACAGGGTGGAGGAAAGGAATAAAGTAAGGAAGAAGAAAGTCAGAGGATGAATATTTTACCTTGCACAGCAATGAGCGCTTCATCAAGGAACTCCAGGTCCACATCAAAACCTGCAGCTTTGAACTCTGCCAGTCTGGCCTACAGGCAAAACACACAAGCACGTATGCACGCACACACACATTAGACGCTTTGCATCAGTCTATCAGACTCCCCTGTACACACTTCGTCTGTATTTACCTTCATACGAGCCGAGTCTTTGTCGGCGCAGCCAGCGTTGGAGACCACGTAGAGGTAGCCCTGGTTCGTCTTTGTCACAATGAGGTCGTCAATAATCCCTCCCTTTTCATTGGTGAAGAGGGTCAATGTACCCTGAGGGGTGAGGGAGGAGAGAGACAGAGATGAGTGGGTGAGGATTTGAAGGTAAACACAGGATATGTATCTGAGACACTGTCTGCTCAGAAAATGACTCCACACCATCAAGGATGTCGACAGGGCCTTTTGAGAACCGAATAAGGTGGCCAGAAACACGGCTCCAAACTATTGATTATGTTGCTCTGTCTGCTGGATGTGTCAATATGCAACAGTTTGCTAACAAGTTCTTGCTTGGACAAAAAAAATCAGTTACTGCAGGTTCAACATACAACAATCCTTCGCCTCACCTGGTTGTCCTTCAGTTCTGCAATATCTGCAACTACTAAGGACTCCATGAACGTCACCCTGTCTTTGCCATGGACTTTGGTCTGACAGAAAAAGAGTATTTAAACACAGCAATCCCATTTGTATCTTGTGCATTCTTTCAGGAATCACGTGTCTATAAATGTGATGTATGAGTTTCAATTTGTATTTGTTACCTGTGTTCAGGAGTGTCAGTCTAAACTCATCTCACCTGCAGCATGTGGCTGACGTCGAAGATGGAGCAGTGCTCTCTGGTGTGCATGTGTGAGGCGATGTGACTGTCTTTGTACTGCACAGGCATACTCCAGCCTGCAAACCCCACCATCTTCCCCCCGTGCTCCCTGTGGAAGTCAAACAGCGGAGTCTTCTTCAGTGCAGCCTGGAGGAAAGAAAACACTTCACTGAGTGTGCAAGAAACAGAAAGACAGGGAACAGAGGAATCACAGCTGAAATACAGGAAGTGAAGTTTGAAATATTAATTATGATACCTGACGGCTGTTGAAATGATGCACCTTCAAGGAGCTGGAATAAGGATTTTAAGTATCTATGCAATGTTTAAATACAACATGTCAGACATGTTTCTGAAATCTCTTCATATCTAATTGTTGTATTGTAGTTTTCAGTTCAATAATATCAATCTAACAACTTCCTGAGATGATGCATGTACTAAAATAAGCATGTTCGCAAAGGTTTTTTCCCCTTAACTCATCCAAATATTCACTCACAGTATGTTTTGCAAATAGCACAGAGATGATGGGCGTAATAACACATCTTTGTTGAATGTGAAGCTGTTTCTTGTCTGATCTTTCCAACAGTCAAAAGACAGACCGTTCTTTCTGCCCTTTGAACCTGCCAGTGTTGGGGGCTTATCAGTGCAGTAGCAGAAATGCATGATGGGACAGAAGGTGTCGGCATTTTACATAAGACTCAACTGCTTTGCACAAAACCGTTCAAGTCCAAAGTCAGCTATTAATTTGAAGAAACAGAGGAGAGGTGGGTGTTCTGCTTTGTAATATGCACACACACTTAATGAAGCACCTGAGATTAGGGCGCTCCACGTGGTCAGGACTTTACTCTCTACCCCTTCTGCTTTGTGCAAACACCCAAATACAAATCAGATACATTTTAAGGGACTCCCACCAATGACTTTTATCTTTGCTGCTTGAAAAATCACACATGCAACTGATGTCTGCTGTATTATGTCCTTCATAACTTCCTTTGAATGAATGAATGAATGAATCTGGGTAAGGTCACATGTGGAGGCCTGGAAGCAGAGGCCAGACAGTGCTGACAGTACCGCAGAGCCAGTCACTCGTGGTTTTAATAAAAATCATGCTGTACGGCTCAGTGATGTGAGGCAGCAGAGGGAGGGAGGGCGACAGTCTGCTGGGACAGATGCACATTATGTCTGCATGGACTCACTGCTGCTGTGACACACTCTCATGTTCTCACTGGAACATGCAGCCACGCTTACAGAGCCACCGATTCAAATATGATGGCCAAAATGGCTTTAGACACGGATTCCAAAAATACCCCAAAACTTTCAGGATGTATGAATCCAAAATATTTGCAATGAGGTTGAAGACAAGCTTAATTCATATCAAACCTACCGGTGAGGACAATGAACAGATCATACGTCTTAAACGTCAATTTAAAAAGAATATTATATTAGTTTAACAAAGATATCTGAAGAAAATCATCATAAATACGACAATCAACTAACTGGAGGGTCACAGACATAGTGATCATTAACTTATACTAATATCACCATATGAAATGACTCTGTCCCACGGATACAGTGTCTGGCCTCATAACAGTCTTCCTGCATCATCTTCCAGCGAGAAAACTGTGATCAAGCTGCTTTAAACTAAACACTTTGGATCACTTGTGGAGACAGAAGTTCACCGTGCAGCGACTCTTCGGGCTCCGCTCACCTCTGCACTTGAAGCCTGCCTCTGCTGCTGCTTCCTCGCACATCCAGCTCCAGCGACCCGCAGCAAACCGTCCCTGGAAGCCCGCAGGCCGTGCCCCGAACCCCCGACCCTAACCAGCAGCCGAGCCCACATCATGCACCTGAGTCCTCGCTGAAGTGTCGCACACACACGCTGCCCTGACGGCTAACACTTCCGCTGTTACTGAACTCTTTGGACTCCACTCTGTGGAATTCCTGCTTTCCTGGCAAAAACACATGAAGCGGCATAGATCGGAGGAAGGAGCAAGGGCTTGTGGGAAATGTAGTTGATGAGTCTACCGGCGAGTGCAATGACTAAGTGCATATTAGATCATCTGATTACACATCAATACAGTACTGTGTTTGAACTCTTTTAACCTGGTTCTCATTGTGATGACACTGTTTCTTAAAAGTATTATTTTCAAACTTTTTTGCTTTTTGTGTAGGTTTGGTACAGCTGGTCTATGGCTATGTGTTAGTTGGTCAAACAAGACCACAACCTGTGAATTAAACATACGAAGACAAAATCAACTACATCACTGAAATGCAGCATGGCAGAAGTGGAAAGCAGATGGTTGGGCCATGTGCTTCCAATGGAGGCAGATCACACCCCAGAGAGGGACTCCAGACCAAAAAATGACCTGGCACAGAACTGTGGACAACTAGCAAAGACAGGGGGCTTATCATGCTGCCAGGTTAGGAAATGATGGAGAAAGCTCATCTGAGCCTGAGAGCAAGAGGATTAAGTAGTGACAAGACCAATAAGTCATTTATAGTCCATTGCAAAGGTGTCCTCCCCGATTTATTAGTAACTGTCATAGTGCAGTGTAATTTGTTTTTAATGATTAGTGCTTGCTCTTGAACAATGTGGTATCAATGAGAATCACAGACTCTCAGTTGCACTCATTCTACTGTTTTTCTCTCAGAGGGTTTACAGCTGACAAATTACTGTTTCATCTCAAATTTAAAATATGAAAAATGTGGGTGTTTTGCATGCTGTGGACTAAGCATGTTACTTTACACCTGGAGAACAGCACATTTAGTGCCTCCTTCATGCTGAAATGTGCAAACAGAAGACATAATGCACTTTTACTCATTTTTAATATTAAAGCCAGCAGCATCAGCTCAAGTCTTCATTGTGGTTGCTGTACATTTCACTTTTACATATTTATTTTTGATTTGTAGGTGTTGTTGGTCAGATAAAGCTGCGCACTCGGACTCAATGATATTTGTCCATGTGAGTATTTGTGTGTGTGTTTATCCCAATGTACCCCATCATGCCCTCCACCCAGACCATTGACTCATCCTTTGGCCTGAGGCACTAATAATACCCCCATGTCTCTGCTGCTATTTTAAGCCTAGAGGGCCTGTAGGGTTGGGTGTGTGCATGAGCACGGTTGGGGGGGGGGGGGACTTTCTCTCTCTCTCTCTCTCTCTCTCGGTTGCTCTGCCTCTCTCTACCTCTCTCACGGAGCAGTTGGGTGGGCTAAATTGGAACATGGACTAACACAAACATAGTTAGTAGGAGGGGGTGGCGCTGGGGCTTCCTACAGTTGCTCAGTGACACACAAATGCTCATAAGGAAGAGAAGGATCCTGAGGCAAAATCTGGAGGTTGCCTTTTGTTTTCATACATCAAGGATTTTACTGGAATCACTGATTCATTGTTGGGATTTAGCTTGAGTTTGGTTGGATTACTTGTGTCACAGTGTGGCTCCAGACGATCTTGAGTCTCAGTGTGAGGAGACCGGGTGAACAAGAGGAGCAACAGATAGACAAGAACACACACGTGCCGTCAGAAGGTAAGTGGGAAAACAAGAACAATATGTTTTAGATGTAATCTATCAAATTCTACTGATCTGGTCTGGTCTTTGAGTTTGATCAGGTCATCTGTAAGTCAGGTAGTCAGGCGGTAATCCAGTAAATCACCTATTCATTCATTCATTCAGCTGGTGATTAGATAGGAGCCTCTCTTGTCCTTTGGTCCTTGATTCAAATTCCAGCAGCGTTGTGCCTTCATGGATTTGACAACCAGCTCTATTAATAGCTGTGATAAATCAGCCATTCATATGACCTGTTTGTTTTGTGCTCAAATAGACACCAAGATGATCTGTTTCTTTGCTCTCTTACATGATACATGCTGACCCATTTATTACTTTTAATTTATTGCTTCTCTCTTCCACTACTTCCACTTTCAGAAGTAACCCACCATATCCTCATCTCTATTAATTACCAACTTGATATTTGAGGTTTGTATGAAAATAAAATGGAAGACAGGTAAATGAGCCACAGCGTTGACAAAAAGCATCTTGTGTAACCGATGCAGCGTCTCCTGTGAAGCTAGTGAGAAGTACTTGAAGTGCTTTTAAATCACCCAATTCCTCCCTTTACTTTGCATGTTGGCCTTGGGATGGCTATGAATGAAAATAGCACAAACATAAAAAAAAAAAAAGAGACTCAAGTTATTTTGCATATCTGATCTTTCAATTACAAACTAGTCAATCATAGTCTATTGCTTGTTAAGTTATTCAGAGGGCAAAGTTTTTGCAAAACTGCATCATTGCTGGAAATATTTTGTAAATCTATACACAGGCCACAGGCAAACTCTGCCGCCCTGTGTGTTGTTAACTGATGCAAGCTTTTTTTTTTTTTTTGTTAAGTTGCTTCTAATGGCATTTAGAAACTAATACTGTTGATTCATTCACTGGAAGGAAGGTGCTGACTAGTGGAGTACTTGAACCATCGAGCAGTCTAACTATGTGTTCTTCCCTTAAGAGGAGGTGAGATGTCGAGGCCTCCCTCCTCACAGACCACCCCTCAGTTCCACAGGGTCAGCGACAGAGATCTCACTGAGATCGAGCTCCATTCTGTGGACTCCATCAATGACCTCCACCGAACACACCATGAACACAGCCACAAAGGTACACACACACCCTGAACACAGCCACAAAGGCAGACACACACACACCCTGAACACAGGCACAAAGGTACACACATACCCTGAACACAGCCACAAAAGTAGACACACACACACCCCGAACATAGCCACAAAGGTACACACACACGCGCACACCCTGAACACAGCCACAACGGTACACACACCAGAAATAAAGGTACACACACGCCATGAACACAGCCACAGAGATCTCACTGAGATCGAGCTCCATTCTGTGGACTCCATCAACGACCTCCACCGAACACACTATGAACACAGCCACAAAGGTACACACACACATACACACGCACACACACCCTGAACACAGCCACAAAGGTAAACACACACCCTGAACACAGCCACAAAGGTACACACGTGCTCTCTGAACATAGGCACAAAGACACGGACATACACACACGACAAAAACATAACCATGCTGGTACACACACAAATCAAACACAGCTACAAAGTTATGAACACACTCACAATATGAACCAGCTGGAAAGGTACACACACATTGACACTGATGGACTGTTTTGTTGATGATGTCAGGGATGAGGCCTCCTCGTCCTGCTTACACGCCCACCTCAAATGGGAATCTCTACACATGTGACGTGACAGCTGTCAATCAAAGAGGCCATCCAGTCAGCAGCAAATGGCAAAGCCGTCTGCAGGATATGTTGACACCCAGTTCATCGCGTGCCTATGCCATGGCCTGTGCTATTGTCACACTGCTTCTGCTAACAGTGTTTCTCATCTTCTACTTTCTGGGTGAGATATCATATTCATTCATTGTCATGTGTTCGCCCTGATATTACTCAGTTTGTTTCCCGAGATGTCTTTACATTTATCATGTTATTTGCAATTTTCCCCTTTAATTTCTATTTCAAGCTACGTCATGTAATAATTAGACATGTTTTATATCATCTCTGTCAATCTAACACAATTTTGCTTAGTGTAACCCAAGATGGACAAACTGGGGATGATCTTATTCCTATTTTATTCCGGTTTCTCCTCTAGTCCAGCAGGGCGGCGCCGTCCGGATGCTGACTGAGGCACTGAGGGAGAAAGAAGCCGCAGCCACAGAGCTGTCACTGCTGATCCAAGAACTGCAGGCACTGAGACACAACCTGACAGCCATGAGAGGAAGGACATGAGGAAGAGTTCCTCAGAAAAATGCACACTTACATGTATATGTACATGCAGAAACACTTTAAATATTGCACAGGAGATGCTTTAAAGTACAGTAGAACTGTGTTTTACAGTGGATTTTTTTGCTTGAAGAAGAACCATTTGTCAAAATGTTCTGTAAATGTCTGAGTTTCAAGATGAAGTGTAACTAAATGAACCGTGTTATGAAGAGGTGGGAGATATCTGAGAACCATTCTGTCACTCTGTCCTGTCCTGCTCACGATATGAAAAGGACTTTTGAAAGAGCTCAGAGATCTTTTTTTTTTCTGTGACGGTGCCGTTATTTAAGCAGATGAAATGAATGGAGGCAGTATGTCTCATAACAATACATTGAGAATGTATGAATGAACGATTATAAACTGTTTCCACTATGTCACACAAAGCTGTCACTTCTGTCCTGCCACTCATATTGTGTGGGTGGTGTCAGTGTTATTCATTGAACACGGTGCACCTCCCAGAGGAGGTGGAACGCCACAGTCAAAATGTGGTGGACTGACAAAAAGCAAAACTGCCTTTGACCACAAACACAACCCAATAAATACAATAACAAAGACAAAACTCTTGTTTTGTTCTTTTTTGATTTTAGGACCAGCAACTACATTTTCTTAAAATCCGTGGTGGACTCAGGCTGTGCAGGGTGGGAATTATGGTTAAGATTAAAAATGTTTTATCATGCGAGTTTAACTGCCACTATTTACACACTTAGAAGCAGGTCATGCAGACAGCCTAGGGGGAACATTTCACCCTTTTTAAAAATACACTGATAAATCCACATTCATGCATTTATCCTAAGTTATTTTTACATTACGACATGATGTGGAGGCCTCACATCTGCAGAAATGTCCTCAGGCTTCTGTGAGGGCGGGCTGAAACATTTGGGTTACTTGTTCTTCTGTCTCTTTTCGTCCTTCCTCTCCCGACACTGCGGCCCGGTCCAGCCTGGGTAGCACTGACACATGAAGTGCTTGTGTGAAGGTTCGCCACTGGAGCAGCCAGCGAGGAGGTTGAATTCATAAGGATCAGAGGTCATGGCTGCACTGGAGGAGACCATGTGACCAGAGCTGGGGTGTCGCCTGGCACAGCGCCCGTTGCCATGGCAAAGCTGGAGGCTGCAGTGATGTGTGTCAGACCTCAGCGACTGGACGAAGGGACCCAAGACAGTGTGTATGTAGTCTCTGAGAAGGATGCACTGATGCTGGGGGATGGGAGGAGGGGAGAGGGTTACACACACACACACACACACACACACACACACACACACACACACACACACACACACACACACACACACAGTAACTCTTTCACATAACACACCTTGGATTTGGCAAATTTCAGCTCTCCCCACAGCACAGCTCCAGCAGCTCCCAGCGCTGCACTCTCCCCCAGTGTGTGCACCAGGTCTGTCTGCACACACACAAAAGATATTTTATGCATGTATTTGTTCATGCTAAGTGGCTAATAAGTTGCTATGTGTTTGCATGAGTGTGTGTGTTTTTCTAAGCCGCAGTGAAGCCCACCTTATTAAGAAAGTTGAGAGTGTGTGTGAATGCCAGCCTGGCGTAGGGAAGGACTGGTGTGGCATGAGTACTGTTGCCATGGAGCCAAACTGATGCCACCCTCAAAGCCTCCATCAGTCTGTGTCTGAGTGAAGGGGACACAGATGTCCATCAGTAACTCCTTTAACATCCTGCATTTAGCTGAACCTCAGATGAACGACAGATAAAACAGTAGTTTTCATGACTGAAGCAGTTTAACGGGTGAACTTTTCTTCATGTTTCCTGGTTCTCTGTACCTGACCATCAGAGCTGCATCCATGGACCCTGCCAGCCTCTGGGGCAGGTAGATGCTGGGATACAGAGCCGTGGACTGATGCCAGAGCCAGGACAGCTGGTTGTCTAGCTTTTTGGTGCCGCTGTGGCAGCGTCCTGTGTAGCTTTCATCTGATCACACATATAAAACAAGACAATCACAGGTCAGTTTGTATCTTGTTATAACAGAAATTTGTATTTTAAACATTAATAGCTTGTTAACTACTCTTTTTTCTTTTTACTGAAAGGTAAATAAGTGCTTTGTAGAGAGAGATCACTACAGGTCACAACCCATCAACCAAACAGCTCAACGCACAGTTAGTGTTCCTACCTGTCTTTCTCTTGTGCTTATTTAAGCAGGCAGGAAATCCATAAAACCCCCACAGTCCACTGGGACGATCTCTGACTGCTGACCGCAGTGTCTCCTCCATGAACTTTCGGGCGCTCTCCTCAAACTCTTGCCTTGCCAATGATGTCCTGTCCCTGTCCGGCAGATCCGGTCTCTCCTGTTTCACCAGCAGCTTGGACAGCCTCCGATACTCCATCTTGGTTCCAAAGTTTCCCTTCCACAATGGCTGCCACTCTTCCCAATCGATAACGGCTAAACCACTGAAATTTGGCTGCAGCAAACCGGATATCTGTGTCGCCGCGAGGGAAAGGTGAGCTGAGAGGTCGCCAAGCTGCGGTATGCCTCCGTTCACTTTCCTGCCATCTCGGGAGATGTATGGATACTTCCCCAGCCGGTCACGGTAGAAGATGGTCATTTTCTGGAAAACATGTAAACATTTCCCAGTATGGGATTATTAGCAGACTCCTTTAGATTGATGCTTTGACTGTTTGCTTTACTCTCAGCATCCTCATTAACCTGTTTCTAACAGCAGCAGGCAACTGAATTCAGCTCTGATAAACACACTGATCATTTGCTTCCCAGCATCAGACAGCAGAGAGACAACATGACGAGCTAATGAGTGCAGCAAAGCATCTGGCAGCTAAAAAGCCAGATCACCTGTCCCTGGAAGCGCTGCTGTCTGTTCTCCACAATGTCAAAGTCTCCCAGGTCCAGGTGGATATCGTAGCGTTTCTCACACTGAGCCGTGGGCATGTTCCACACCACGACGAAGGGCCGGCCCTCCAGGATGGGACCTGCTGCAGCCACAGCAGGGAGGGAGTCACGAGGGAGGAGTCCATGGGTGGAGGGGACGGGAGAGACGAAGAGGAGGAGGAGAAAGGGGAGGAGGTGAGACAGCACCATGGCTGTTCACCCTCTGATGTGTCCTTCCTGACAGAAGACAGAAACAGGCCGGTGAGACTGCATTGGGATACAGATGTTAAATAACCCCAAATCGGCTGTTTTGCACTCTGAGACAACATAAAAAAAGTTGATTATTAAAAATCCTGACAGTTAATAAAAAAGAGCAATAAAGTCAAAGTGATATTTGATTAAATTCTCTTTATTTCCAGAACTTTTCATTATGCAAACATCAGATGTAATAAGACACATCATTTTCATCAGCGTAAGAAATGTTGAATAAAGCTTCAGTTCTGTGGCAGTTTAACAAGGCACACTGAAACCTGAGTGTCACATAATTTAATAAAGCAGCAGAAACAGAGAGGAACTGAGGAGCAGAGCTGCTCAAAGGGCAAGAGTGATTTAATTGGTTGTTGGATGAGCCAAAGTATTTTTTTTCTCTAAATTCTCTTTCCTAAGCTTTCACAGTCAAACACCATCTTTGTCACAATGCCGTCAACTCTAAAAAGACCCCATCCAGACGTCTTTTAATACATATAATAACAATACTCTTTGAATTTGTGTGTGATTATCATTTAAGTAGTTGAACATTCATGAATCACATTTACTCCACATCTTTAACTCAGATTTGAGGTGGGTGCAGATAAACTTTGCCACTTCAGCAGATGAATTTTAAAACAGTCTTCTAATGTCAAACTCTGGACATTCATCATTCTGCACAGTGACGGTTAAACATCCAAGTAAAATAACGATAAACTAAACAGACTGTTGAACGGAGGGGGACGTATACAACTCAGGTGTTTAAGAAAAGTTCCACTTCACATCCTGTTTTTAATTCTCAGTGTTGACCACCATTTCTATTTCAGTCACTTCTTCTGAGGTGACACAGGCACAGTTCAGTTTAATGTGCAGTTTTGTCTAAAGCAGCTATTTGGAAGTGAAAACAAGGGCTGAGTGACCTTCATCTTCTTCACATCCAAAACACTCAAAAAGACTGACAGGCAAAACTATGACAATAAAAGGTTGACTGAAGTCAAGTGTGTTGCAGTTTTCACCTGATATGTTGTAATACTGTGAAATCTGCTGGCCTTTACAGACTGTGCTTCAGAGAGACTGAGTGTGGAGTAGCAGTGAAGTGTTTTCTGTATTTCTTTGGTTTACTAAATCATTTCTCTCTCTCCGATCTCCGCACCCTGTACTCCCTCCATCACGCCTCCTCTGTGTGTGTTCTTCATATGTTTGTGCATATATTTCTGTCTTTTGATGTGTGCACACGTGAACATACACGTATCTGATTGTGTGCTGCTCAAATGTCTTTGTGCATCCAATAGATGGGAACTCCTCGGGCGTCTCTGTAGGGGGTTTCAGTCAGAGTCTGAACTACAAGCTGCCCTGCAGACTGAGACGGAGGAGGAGGTGGAGGAGGGAGGGAAGGGGCAGGAGGAGGGATGGAAGGAGGAGGGGTGGAAGAGGAAGGAGGAGGGATAGGAGGGGGCGGTGGTGGAGGAGGGGTGGATGGAGGAGGAGGGATTGAAGGAGGAGATGGTGGTGGTGGAGGAATGGAGGAAGGAGGAGGTAAACTGGAAGGTGGAGGTGACCCCGCAACACAAGCACCTTCTGAGTCTCTGCTCCCTGGTGGTTCTTGAGCCTCCACCTTTGTCTGCTTCTGTGTGCTCGCCTCTTCACTTGGCATTCTGGAGAACCTCAAAAGCATCTCCATGGGAACAAATGCCGTCATGGCGCCTGCGTTCTGCACCGGCGTGGACAGCACGTAGCCCAGGTGGGCGTAGAAGTGCTGCTTATCGTGGGTGGTCAGGCACAGGCGCTTGAACCCTCTGCCTTTGGCGTAGCGCTCAGTCTCCTCCATCAGAGTCCGGCCGTAGCCTTTCCCTCGCTCCGCCTTGGACACGACCACCGACTCGACGAACAGGCTGCCACTGTGACCTACGACCCGGGAGAGCCGGGCGTGGCCGAGCAGCCGCTCTGACTCTCTGTGGCCCTGCAGGAGAACCAGGCAGACGGGGAACTCTGGACAGGACTTCTGGAGGGAGTGAACCCGGGCGGCCTGGCTCCTCTGCCACTCTGAGTTGACCAGGTCGGCGCAGGCCACCAGCAGATCCGGACGCCGGTGGACCGGAATCGCACGGATCTTCTCTGTCTGTTCAGAGTCTTTCTCAACATCCTGTGTCTGACTGTCTGATGCAGCGATGGGGCGAAGATCAGCGCTCAGCTCACTTCCGCTCTCCGGTTTGGTTTTTGCTGTCGTTAATGGTTCAGACCTGTGGTGATCAGGGTTTAACTAGCGTCAGTCTGCATCAAATCCTACAGCAAAGTGTCAAATGTTACAAAACGGACATGTTAGAAAATGATCAACGTGCAGTTCCTCAGTTTCGTGGTTAGTCTGATCACATCACAGACAGCATGACAAAACGATGCACTCGAAATGAGATGTGTCACCGGCGTCCTGACAGGTCCTGAGCCCAGAGCTGCTGTAAGAAGAGACACATGCAGGAGGATAAAAGTAGAGCGTTGATATCCTCCGAATCTCTCTCTGCACCTCCTGTCCGCCACACTGTTTCTGGAGCAGACTGCGATCAGATCGCTGGGAGTTGTGTGCCTTGCTCATGGCCACTTTACAAGTGGATACAGAAGAAGGGTCAGTGGGGTTGGACACAGAATTTTCTTTAAAGACGTCACCTGAACCTGAGAAAACCTTTTTTGCACCACTTGCATTAAAGCTCTATCTACCCAAAGATGAGTCAAACTTTCTATCTGTCAAACAAAGTTGTTTTCTAGCGTGCAAGGAGAATTACAGGCCGATGAGGCTGTTTGCATGGCTCTGGTCATGGGGGGGTGGGGGGTGGGGGGTCTGCATCCACCTCTCTCTCTCTCTGTGTGATGCAGCCGTGTTGATTCATTCATGTGCACCAACAGCTTCCCTCTGCCAGTAACCACAGCTATTGTTAGAACAGACCAAAAGTCACACCTTTCATGTTTGTCACGCTGCATGTTTTAACAGAGTGTGAACATGTCAGTGTGTGGGGGGTCAAAGGCCCAGCAGAATGAAGTGCCTGACCTCTGCCACTGAGCTGGCCCTTAACGCACAAACATGCTGATGACTGATCATGGGTAAGGATGTTCGGAGGCACTGTTTGTTGGGAGCTTTTAATCCCCTCTCACACAGCACTAAAACGTAGTCGTCCATCCTTTGCTTCACACTGTGACTGGTTACACAGATCCTGCTTCCTGTGCACACTGTGACTGCAACAGGTGGACATACTGAGAGGCTGACTGCGCTTACAGACGTCCATCACAATGAAGGAGATGATTCTACAACAATGACAGTATTCATGGTCATTCACACACTGTACCCCTCACCCCTCTTTATGATGAGATGTCTGAATGTTGTTCAACAGATGCCTCTTATAGAGCTTCTTGTGCATTTATTGCTGAGTCATGTGATGTTTTAATGCCATCATCATGAATGAGGAAGTCGCTCTAACACATCTTACCACACAGTCTGTTGAGAAGGCTGAACTGCAATGCATTAGAAACACTCAGTCCACAAAGCACACTGCATTTGTTCACTAATTATTTAGGCTAATCTGTGTGTTAGCCCTCTATTCCTGCATATTTTTGTGATTTAATTCATGAAAACATAAACTGTGATGGATTCATCCTGCTGCCCCATATTCTCTTATGTTATCGATGACCATGACGCTAATTTAAATTTGGCATTTTGTAGCACAAAGCGAACCAGCACATGGTAGATGTGCTGTGACAGTTAATGCCATCATACATCACAAAGACGTCAATAACTCAAGTACAGTTCAAGAAGTTTTTGGTCACGAATTAAGAGTCTAAAACTCTGTTTAGCCCCTAAGATCATCTCAAAGAGGCAGAGGCACAGAGTTAAGTTAATCCTAAAGATTTACAGCATCTATAAATGTTCAGAGATGAAACAACACAAGCCAACAATGACCAGAACGAATGCTGTGGTCCATTTTATGGGACCATGGGATTTGTTTTATTATTACAGAAATTGAAACAAACAAACAAAAAAACCCACCAAAAGCTACAAAATACAAACTCACCAAGAGAGAAGCTGGAGCCAAACGCCTGCCTGTCAAACAGCTGTGACCATGGTGTCGCCTTCTCAATGCAATTTCACATTCAAGCTAACAAAAAGGGATGTTGCAAAGACGCAAAAGGAAACTGGCGGCTGACTGAACACTGAAGATAAAAAGACGTCAGCCTCACACGCTGCATTTCCTTTGAACAACAATTAGGGATCCAAATTCTTTACATTTATCACCACTGACATGAATTCATGGCACTTGTCAGGATGTTATGGGCTTTTTTCACCATCTGACCCAGCAAAGCACGAGTGTTCAGCCATTATTAATTGATAATTAATATGTTGTCAAAATGTTTATTATGAAAAAGGCCTTCTCAGCTTCCACTGTGTTTAAGGGCTCTTGAGCAAGGCACCGACTCTTTCACATTCTTGTGAGGCAGCGTTTAGCTCCGATGGGATTTAAAAATAAAGTGATTTTCTAACATGTAACATCGATTCACTGCTGTTTGTATGGGACTTGATTAGTTAAATCAAGGAGAGGTCCCAAACAGCTTACTGATGCAGGTATGTAGGGGAGGTGGGTCAGATCTCCATTTTCAAGCTTCAGTAGCTGTTTTATTGCTCGTTTGTAGCTGGAATACGGCTTATTCTGTTTAAAGAAAATGTCATTTCTTATGGATAAAAATAAGACGTGATGTAATGAAGCGCTTCCTCCAGGCTTCAGAGCAGCCAAACTTTCCCACTGACTAAAGCTGAAACGGGCCAAAGATGAAATGTGTCATGAGAGAAGTCACATTTCGTTTTCGTCTTAGAGAAAATGTATTTCAAGCTCATGTCTCCTCGTTGAAACATCTTCATGTCTTTTCCTGGAGCGTCGTGTGATTGTCTTTCGACAAGGTGACTGCATTTTGGCATTCAAAACATTACATTCAGTGAAAACATGTTTTATTGTCGGCCGCATTTCACGCATGCGTACTATGACGATGGCGGAAGCGATTTACGGCTAACAAGCTGCGATTTATGCAAGTTATTTAACCTAAAATACTTTTCTGGCAACACAAATATTCCTGGTCCACATTCAATCGGTTTAGCATCATTTGACATTGTGTTATTTTGTGTGTAAACATTTTTAATGAAAGCAGATCAGTTGTGCTCTTGATCCAGCAGATCTTTGCAACCTCTGCACACCAGTTAATCTGATCACGGACTGTACGCATCTTCATTTTTAATGTTTGTCCCTGACCAGCAAGCAAGCACGACAGTCGGGCGGGCAGTAAAGTGAAGACATGGTATATTTTAAATAGTAACTTGGTTTGCGATGCTTTCTCCATCTGACAGCAGCGGCCGTAGGTGAACCGTGGCCGGTGTGAATATGAACTATCAAACTGTCTTCTTCATAGTTGACTCGTATGTGAGCTCCTGCGCTTCCTTTACGAACAATATTTGGACCCCCGCACACATCGACAGCCGTACTTGTAAACTATTTTGCCCCCCTCCCTTTTTAGCATCAACCTCCTTGTAAGGTAAGACCAAGTCGGTCCTGCACGCGACCCACCTCACGCGCTGACTTTCATCATTAAACGTGCATTCAGTACAGGGACATTTGTTAACTAATCGGAGGAACCACACGTTTTCTCTTCATTCGCGAATCAAACTACATTCTCGATCGTTTCTCACCACTCGTTACCTACATTCTCAGTCTCGCAGTTCGCCGCCGGTGCTCGTGCTCCTCTTTGGCCCACCGCTGATCTATGGTCAGATTTAAATCTACCAACGCGGGACAACAGCTGATGACTGTCAAATAGTGTCTGCTCCACGATCAGTCCCTGACAGGGAATATGCCTCACCCCCTGTAAGGAGGAAATGTTCCGGTTGATTTTCTCTCTGCTCTAAGCGGACATGTCTGCCACCCTGCGGAGGGGAGTGTTATTACACAACAACGCAAGAAGAAGCTACAGACCTGTTGGAACTGCCCAATTAACCACTAGTCTGGACTTTATTACAGTACAGCAAATACTTCTGCTCCAGTAGTTGCAAATGACATGAGCAAACAGTGGGAAACTGGCTCAACAAACAGCGCACTGACATCAAACAACACACTGAAACACATCCAACAGGATATTTGCTGAATTGTAAATGGTGTTGCATCACAGATCAGCACTCAGTTCAATCATCACCTCTGACAGGCAGACAATACTAAAAGTTATGTGCTTACCAGTGTGTATTTACTGCAAGGCTGTTGTACTGCAACATAAAGCGTTTTGTCCATCCCTCGTGTATGAGTGAATCATCAAAATAAGTTTTACCACATTTCCCACACTGCAGTTCAGAAATTCAACAGAGGCAAGATCTTTAACAAAATGTTTGCTTTATTTTCTTTTTTTTTTTCTTTTTTTTAAATCCAGGACAACTCATTCAAGGATAATCAAGGAGAAATAAGCACTACTGTTTTTATTAGAATTTTTTTGTCTGTTTTTACATTTTGTCAGAGATGGATGGTGAATTTTATCAGAACTGGTCAAAGTAAAACAAAAAATAATAAATGAATATATAATAACAATACATTAATAATTAATTCAATACAATGAAGTGTGGCGTCAATGATAGAATAACAATGGCCCAGAAAACGTAGGGTTGTTATTGTTTTCACTGCTTCTTCTGTGGTACTGCAATAATCACCAGCACTAACTCAACTCAATCAACAACAGTAGAGGAAGAAATGGAGCGCGCCCACAAAGTTCTGCACCCCGGCCTCCCAAAGAGGAAACACTTTTTGTATTTAAATAATATTTTATCAAAGCTTCTGTTTTTTTATCTTCATAAAATGTTTCTAAAACTTATTTGTCTTTAAACTTCTCTCTCTTTTTTTGTTTTTGCATTTTTCATTCATTTTCCTTTTCAGAGATTTTTAAAGTTTTTCGTCTCCATTTTACCACAATGTGTCCGTTTTTGCAAGTGTGGTAACCTATGTGTTTTTGAGCATCTGTACCCCTGTGTGTGTGTGTGTGTGTGTGTGTGTGTGTGTGTGTGTGTGTGTGTGTGTGTGTGTCTCTCTGTATGTTGATGTGTCCTTTACTGAGGCTTGTTGGAACAACTTTGAGTTGTTTAAGTGCTCACGTGAATGCAAAGCCTGCACAAACAAAGCATGACGGTGTGTTTTTAAACATGTGTATGGAGTGTGAAAGTATGTGTGTGAATATTTTATGTCCTCACACTGCGTTCCCTGCGTTAAGGTCACTGCAGTAAAGACATTCATGCTGAGAGGTCACGCTGGCTCAGTCCACGAGGTGCGTGGCCTCTAGCTAGCTCTGTGTTTGTGTGGGTGTGCATCTACTAAGTGAGCTTATCAAGGAGTGTGTTGAGCTAGTATGTGCACGAGGGTGAGCAGACTAATTGAAGTGGGCGTCTCTCAGTGCCTACATAGGTGTCAGTGTACATGTATTGTGTGTGTGTTGATACTCTGTGGGCATTTATGTACTTGCAGCTGAGCCAATTGTGTTTGCCTGGCCTGTGTGAAGCTTACTACGACTCTGTGTAGCCACTGCATGAAGTGAGAGAGGACAATGTGTGTCTGTGTGTGTGTGTGTGTGTGTGTGTGTGTGTGTGTGTGTGTGTGTGTGTGTGTGTGTGTGTGTGTGTGTGTGGTAGAAGGCACGGAGGGTGGTGTTGGAGGCTCAGTCTCTCAGGTCCATGCTGGAGCCGAACAGGGCCACCAGCTGCTCCTCATAGTGAGCGATGTTCCTCTTCATGATCTCCTTACAGGAGCCCAGGAGGCGCTCAAATGCCTGCACGTCTATTACTGAGAGACAGAGACAGAGAGAGACATTAGGTCATCAGGTGTGTCTTTGTGGAGTCATCTCAGCTGCTTCAACAATCCACTGGGCTCATTCTCAATCCAACACATCCTCATCTGTCAGGATGAGCTCAGGTTTTCCTCTCTGAGCATCATAACTCCACAGCCATTTGAGTCAACAATGAGATGTTTTCAATGCGAGAGGATTTTTTTTTTAAATTTGTGCTTAGACACTTGTTTGACACGGGTAGAAAGGCTCCTGGTCCCATCTTAAATGTTCTTACAGGGCCCTGGAAGACCCTTGAAATCCTGCTCATCTTTTCCAGCCGTTAACAGAAAAGGCAGAATGACAAGAGCACAACAGACCCCACCGGTTGCTGCAGTACGGGTGAGGGACATTTTTCTCTGCTTCAAAGCCGATCAGCTGTTCAAGTCAGGCTGTTGGAGTGTGCGTACAGTAAACAGAGAGCACAGTGAAAGACAGGTGAGTGAGAATATTGACAGTGTGCGCATGGCTGATATTGAGAGCACAAAGAGTGACTGACACTACAGCAACTGTGAAAAAAACAACCCACGTGAATAAACAAACATAAGCTGTGCAATTAGAGCTATTAAAAAAAACTTTCACAGAGACGAGAGGCGACAGAGAAACACGAGCAGCTACTAAAAATCCTGTGTTCATGTCCAAAAAGTGAAGAGCTGCTCATATCACTGCAGAGCCTGAATGAGGGCACCCACTTTAGAAGCAAAATAATTACTGAACGGCCTTTGAATCAACAAAGAAATACAAGGTGATGACAGACAAAATGAAGACCAATCATGAATTAAACCAAACTCAAATGCCACTTGCCATCTCACCACACGCCGCTTCTAACAATTCAATCTGTGGAAAATGAATGCCACAGACACTGATGTAAGGTTGAGTGCTTTCAGTATCGCTTATTAACTTACTTTCAATCTCTCATAAAGTTTGAATCTATTAGAGTCGGTCGTGAAAGAGTCGGCTCAATGAACCAGCACCTCTACGCAAAACACTGGGAGCCGGCTCCCTTAAGAGAGCCTGTTTTGTCGTTTTTTTTTTTTTCTGTAAATGAAGACAGAATAATAGGATGATCTTTTCACCATGCTGCTCGGCCACATGTAGCTCACACATTGACTGAACGCTGCATTGATGTGTGTGTAACCAATCACGTGTGATGACAGACAGAGGTCAAACCATCAGGTTAAAAGCAGGCAGGGAGGCTGACAGTCTAAAGTTCAGAGGGACTGTAGCTGCCCTGTGTTGTTTTTTCTCTCTGATTTGTTCATTTCATTTAGCAGCTTTAACACCGGCTGGACACTTCAGGCCAATCAGCTCGCCAAGCCAAGCACGCTGATTCCTTTGTATGTTGCGCTGGTAGCCCTCAAACACGCAACTGTGCACGTCTCACCACGAGGCACTAGACAACTGACGCAAAAAGTGAAGTCCACACATGTGACATGAAATTATAATGGTGGGATGTCTTAGTTTGAACGGGATCCAAATCTTATCCTCGTGATTATTTTGCAGATACACCTATTAACCACTGCCCCCTTAAAAAAAATCAAAAAGAATGATGAGCCGTTCTTTTGAACAGCTCTCTGAAAGAACAGAGCCATAATATCCATCTCTCTTCAAAGAGCCATTATTCCCTTCAATATAAACTACACACCAGGGATTTATTGAATCTTCTACATTACGGCTTCATAAATAACTTGGCCTGCCCAGTCCTTGAACATGAATTGGCTGAAAGGAACACACATTATAAAAACTTGTCAGAGCAAAAAACAAAAACAATATAATCAATCTAATGTTGAAACAAAGCTACTTTGTGCGCAGCATTAGCAGCGATGCTGACAAATGCCTCGAACGAGTGTGTCGGAGTGCATTCCGTCTTACCCAAACACTTGACATCGCCCACTGCGTAGGCTGAGGCAGCCCGGGGCTTGTTGGTGACCAAGGCCAGCTCCCCAAAGTAATGACCTCTGCTACAGCGCGTTATCTCCACCTCCGCATTGTCTGCATGATCTGCCTTCGTCTGCACGGCGGAGAAGAGAAGAGAGGAGAGGAGAGGATTAAAGGTTAGGAATCACAGAGCGCCCTGTTTTTTTTCCTGCCCCCACCAAGAAGTACTCAGCGGCTGAGCAGACACTTGTGATTCCCACTGTTGCTAGGCAAAACCAGGAGACACTGGTGGTTTTGAAGGGGGAGTGTGGATTGTCACTGTCTAAATACTCTGTACAGAAGCAACCTGGGAGAAGAATATACTCAGCTTTTACACATGTGCATATTCCCATCAATGAAAGCATTTTTGAATATTCATCAGCCTCTGAGAGTGGCTGAATTCATTCATCACCTTCATGTGATCTGGCCTTTATTACTTTAAGCAACTGGGTCTTTGCATGACAGCCAGCCGAGGGGTGACTGCGGGAAACATGTTGAATAGAACTGGAAGGGAAAGAGTATTCACCCACAGGGACCTCTGAGGAATGCAAGGTGAAACAAGTTCAACCTCACAGTAAGAAAGAGGTGAAAAAGAGAAATGAAGAAGACGAGGAGTATCTTACTTTACTCTTCATCATGATCTTGACCTCCCCAGATTCTACAATATAGAAGCAGTCAGCCTTGTCACCCTGAGGAGGAAGAAAACAGTCAACTTGTAAACACATTTGAAATGAGTTACATGTATGATGAAATCCTAAACATTCCACAGTTAGAGTCCTTCTCTGCCCGCATGAAACCAGCTGTATCCACGTCTTACCTGTGTGATGATGCGCTCGCCATCTGAGAACTGCTTCGCTCCTAATACATCCACTATCTTCATCCTCTCTGTGGCCTGGACAGAAAAGGGTGGCAGAGGGAATTGTTTCACTGACTCCACATGCAGAATATGACTATGTTCATTTATCAGTCCCTTCATCCAGTCTACTGTACTCTCACTTGGACCACTGACCACATGTTCTGTACATTTAAAGATTGGTGATGCAAAAAAAGGGCGAGTAACTGTTCCTAAAAGCAGTGCTAAGGGAAGTGTTGTAGAGATAGCATGTATGGCTGAGATATCATCTGAACTTGGTATGAAGGATGTTGATGAGTGGAAGACAGAAACCAAACAGATTTCATGTCATAAACTGGCTTGTGTGCTGCTGTTAGCTGGAGGGCTAGCTCCACTGGTGACGCTGTGTAAGTGGAAGGTACACTGTGAAGGAGGGGGGGAGGCAAAGAGCTAAAAACTGCTGGAGACAGTGAGAGGAGTTTCTAAAAAAGGCCAATGACGACTAAACTCACCTCCAGTGATTTGAGTAAGGGCACAGACTCAATGAAACACTCGTACATCCTCCTCTTCTTGGCATTGTTCTTCACAATGAGTCTACGAAAAGTGGCACGGTCCTAGGGAAAACAAACAGGAGTGAACAAACACCTCCTGGAGGCAGATTCTGTTGCTGGTTGTCCTCTGCTTGGCCACAGGGAGGAGCTGCAGCAGCATAAACCATCAGAGCAGAGCACCGGCTCCATTCATGGGTAACAGAGCTCCATTCTTAACATGTCTGTGCATCTCAGCTCAAAGTACAGTGTTGGGCAACAGAAAGTGTACTTAACATGCTCAAAATACAATTGTTAGAGACAAGAACAGCTGGAAATTGAGCTTTTAAGTTTTAAAAGGATGACACTTGCAGTCAAAAACTGACAAAGCAACATTAAAAAAATGTAGCACTAGTTTAAATGTGACTGAAAACAACCTCCAGGTAATACCTAAATAGTTTACTCTGACAAAAATGGCTCCAGAGTGTTTTTACATTAACTCCAGATGATTATAAAATACTGTAACATAACACACATGCGTGACACACATCCCATCCCATCGTCTATTTCAGGGGTGGGCAAATTCATTCCACAAAGGGCCGTGTGGCTGCAGGTTTTTGTTCCAACCAACCAAGAGCGCACAGTTTGACCAATGAGCTGTCTGAAGACTGAGATCAGTTGATTAAATGAGTCAAGTCTGGTGTGCTGCTGCTTGGTTGGAAAAAAAACCTGCAGCCACACGGCCCTTTGTGGAATGAATTTGCCCACCCCTGGTCTATTTGCATGTTCTTACCAGTCCCCATAGTGCCCCCTCCTGGGTGGCAACAATGGTGGCGGCACGTGGCGTGTTGTACATGAGTGCCAGCTCCCCGAAGCTGCCCTTATTGTTATACTGACCCACGCATGTTCCCGTTACCACGATGTCATACACACCCCTGCAGAGAGAAGAGAGGGAGAGTTAGGGAAAGAGAAAAACAAACAGCAAACACAGAAAGAGAAAAGACACAAATTCATAAACAAGAATGACTTTGATCTATTTAACGGTGGCAAAAGCTGAGAGCTGCTCAGTGTTTTGTTTATTGACTGGTTAAAACAGACATCGAATTACAGATCATCTGTAGCCTCGGGGCACGACCCTGCTGTAGTTTGGTCCACTGGGTGAGTAAATCATTGACTGTCTGTGTGTGTGCAATCTGTCTATAGTGGAGCTCAAATAGATGTTTTTCACACAAGTTCTCAATTGTAACAATATGTAATGGTTGGAGAAATGTAACTTCTCTGAAACACTCTTGTATATCTCTATGTACACTAACAAAAATGTTTGGAAATGTTTTTTCTGACAGACAGCAACACTTCAGCAGAGAGGCTCTGACTCTCCTTCTCTCCCTCTCTCTCTGTATGAGGATTAAACTTGCAGAAGGTAATTTGCAGTGATGTTGCTCGCCAGGATTAACCAGTCATTTTGTAAGATAGCCTGTCCTCCCATTGGCTGTGTGGTGGGGCTAAAACCCTTGTCGCTTTTGGAGTATTAACTTAGTTTGACTGGATTAACATGACGATGGGGACGATGATCACTCGTGTCTTTGCCTATCTGACAGCAAAGTGACACGATCCACCCACTGTTTGAAATACGAAGAAAGTAAAGTAAGCAGGAGTGAAAGCTGAAGTCATTGATCCATTTCACAAAATAAATCTGCTTGAGCCAAGACCAATCAGAACTGAGGACAACAATGATCCTCTTCACATTGCCACTGCTACTGTGCATTTACTCCTTGTCCCTGAGGGTTTCTCAGCAATTTCCAGCTACTTCCTGTCTTCAAGGCTTCAGAACAGGATTGTTAAGGCTTTGATTTTGAAGAGTGCACCGTACCATATGCACATAGGCCAGCACAGTTAAAGTTTGCCATTTTGAGATGCTAACAACAGACAACAAGGTCTGTTCAAGTTAACGGCTAACATCATGATATGTAACTGGAATGCATACATAAGGTTCAATTACACTACAAAAAGTTTAACTAGGAAACATTTAAACAATGTGTTCCTCCGTCACATTTCCTGCTTTTCTTTTGGTTTGGTCTGGTTTCTGTTAATCCCGCCATCTCTGCATGTGTCCATGCTAACACTCCACCCTGCTGGTGACATTAGCTACCACCTACGCTTTTTACAGGCCAGGGAAAACCCCGGGATAGTATATGACCAGGCAGGCGTGCTGCTCTTAAAGGTCATCGCATGTCTCTTGTACCGTGAGCACACTGTGTAAGACAGTATGTATGTAGATGGAGAGATAGCGCACGAGTGGAACCAAACCGCTGTGCTGTACTGATATGTGCCATACCAAGAATGAAAAGATATCAGGGTGGTGCAAACAATGACCAACCACCAGGCAAACACTGGCATGTCTGTTCTCTCTTTGGGCGCAGAGGTTAAAAACTGCCATCTCATGGTCTTTTTCTCTACTAAGCTATCAAGGGTACCCAAACTTTTTACATGTGTGTGTATGTACATATATACAGTATACAGTGCACTGTCCACTGCAGTCTCACAGAGGATCCAAGTTGTCTCCATTGTTTATGAATTCAACCTACAATGTTTTCATTTCACCCTTTTGCACTACAAGGATCTGGGAATGTTATGATAGCAATTAACTAAACCGCCTGCAGCTCGACACATAATTATAGTTTTTCAGTCAAAATGTGTTATTCATCACATCAAGTACCACCGCGATTGTCCCAAAGTTGAGACACTGTGTAAAACAAACAAAACAGAGTTTGACATATTGATGGGAAAGGAGCAACTAAAGGCTGGGAAAGTTGTGGAATGCTCCAAAAACACCTGTTGGAGCATTCCACAGGTGAACAGGTTCATTGATAACAGGTGATAGTATCATGATTGGGTATGAAAGGGGCATCCTGGAAAGGCTCATAAGCAAGGGGGGGGGGGGGGGGGGGTTGATGAGTGAGGCTCACCACTTTGTGAACACACGATTGTATAAATGAGATTACTACATGGACTCTGGAACACTTCTGTTGTTGGTAAACACAGTTCATTGGAAGATTATTGCATTCTGTTTTCATTTACATGTTACAGTGTCCCAACTCTTGTGGAATCAGGTTATACAATGAGACACATTTCAATGTTCCTACAACCTAACACTGTATTCCAACCCAGGCAACATAACCTGTCCTGCAAAGGCCTGTGTACAAAGCAGCAGTTGACATTTGCAATATGGCAGGAAATTTACACACAGCCCTCATAGATACTGTACAGGAACACAGACATACACACCACCCAAGTCATAAATCGTGCCGTGTTAACAGAAGTGTAAAGACCAGCAAAAAGGCTGCACTGTTGTAAGATGTTTAGTGGCCCTCGCTATTATTCCACTATTATTTATTGCATTCAATTATAACAGCCTTCTAATTAAGAGACATATCTTTTTAAATGCTGCTGACAATGTCAGATTCAACTGTATGATATATATATATATATGATATACATTTTAGACAGCAGTTGTTTCCAATATTCTTCCTCCTCTCCATATATGTAAATATTTTCCATACAATGTGGTTTTATACACATCAACCACAAAGTACAGCCTCAAACAAAACAACAGGGCTGAGTCGACACACAAACAACTGAAACCGTAAAAACTATACAGGGCTTTATATAATAAGTGTATAATTCAGTGTAATAATAGGTATGTTTCAAGCAAACAACACATGCAGAGCACTCATCCTCCCTTTTTTGCAGGACTTTACTTTAAAACACAGTCTGGAGCCTTTCTGTCATCTAGGCCTGCTAAAACAAACTGGAAGTATTTAAATAAACAAATTCATCCAAATGTAATGACCCAACATGAGCGTCTGCCTCCTACCTCTCTATGACGTAGAAATTGTCTCCATCATCTCCCTGGTCGATGACGTGCTCCTGGGGCTGAACCCTTAACTCAAACATGGCGTCCAGCACCTCTGAAAACTGCTCCTGGATGGGGGGATGAGAAGAAGGACATCAGACATGGCTGACATTGAGGAACAAGGAGCAACAGTGGAAAGGTGTACGTGGAGTTCAACCAGCAGCTCAAAATGGCATCTAGCTCATGTGAGCGCTGCTCCTGAAGGGAGACAAGATTAAATTTAATTATCCCAGTGGGGGAACATTGTGAGAAAGTGCGTAGCGGAAAGAAAAGGGGACATTTCTTCTTCATACCATGACACTTGCTCCATGTTTCATCAGGATATGCAATTTCAGAACAATATTGTTGTCTCTGGGGTTTGAGTTCAGCTTAGTGTCATACATTTATCACAGTAGATGCCAAGTGCTACATGGTTCACAATGGGAATAGAAATAAATTTTAATAAAATCGAGTGGACTGGAAGTGCAGCTTCTAAGCCAAAACAAACGTGGATAGATCAAGTACATTGACATCACACAGACATATGATTTTTAGAAAATGGGCCTGACAATCTACTTGTGCCCAAATATAGGATGGTTTAAGCTGAGAAGTTTTACTAGGCCAACAAAAATCAAGCACATTATCAGAACACTGTAGCACGGGATCCTACGACTTCAGGTTTCAAGCCAATAAGACAAACTGGGACTTTTGTATTGGTTTATGATTCAATGTACACTTGCAAAGATGTTTAACAAGCACTTCTTTGTCCCTCTTCTCTGCAGCTCACATAGTAAACTATATTTCTGCTTTTTTTTGGTCACATATTTATCATATGACCTGCCACAAGAGGAGCTGGTTCTAAATGCAGTTCCTGGGGGGAGTAAAGTGATTATATACACTGGGTGACCACAAGGGAAACTCCAAGTAAATCAAACTCAACAGTTCTGCAATGAATACCACTTTTATGAAACAAAGAACCTTCCCTTGCTGATAAAGCTGGAATTTGGGGTGCTGTTGTGTTATATTGCATTATTTTAAAAGGCACCCTCTGTATAATGTAGTCCATTAAAACACTGCCACAAAGGAACCCTATAAGCATGTAGCACATACTGCAGGGAAGGGCAGTGATCCCTGGTGATCGTCCAGATCACATTATGACGCTCTGAACCTAACTTTCTAAAAGTTTCGTGGATCAATATGTCAGTGTGAACATGTCTCTTCCAGTGTATGTTGGTAATTTCTTTTACCTGATCTAGTGTTTTGAAGAGTAGGATGTCTCGGCAGGCCTCCTGCAGTCTGCAGCGCTGTTCGTCTGTTTTTGGGTGTACCACTCTGGGCTCTGTGTCCTCGTCGTCATCATCTGGGTTGAATGCCTCTGCACACACTGCAGGGAAGATATGTAAACTCACTCTACAAACTGCATTGACGTGTTCAGTGTGATTAAACTGTAATCAGATGTAGCAAACTATGCAGGTAAGAAAGTATTTTATGGACATGTTCATAAAGTTTAAGGAAAAACTAAATAATTTTGACAAAAGGGATAAAAAACAAGCTATGCAACAAGTGAAAGGAGCTCTATACTACCACTGTGCTTGTGGATAGAGAACAAGTAATACAAAATATTCATTGTTGGTCTTAAAGGAAACTATTTTGTAACTAATTACATCTCTGCAGAGTTGACATGACAGATATCCATCATTGTAACAAACAACTTCAGTGCAAGTGGAGATGTGACAGTTCAATCATATCTTAAACAAACTGGACACAAGATGCAAGTCAAAGTATCATGTTACAATTTCACACACCCCGACACACAAGCAGATGAGTAAAGAAAACCACGAAGATGCTAACACAGACACTGTATCCACTTCATCTTGGTTAAATGTTTCTACGCACACACACACACACACACACACACACACACACACACACACACACACACACACACACACACACACACACACACACACACACACACACACACACACACACACACACAGAGTAGAGGGAAAGGTAAGATGTTACACAAGTGCACACACACACAAGCAGAGAGGAAGATATTGTATAACACAAAATGAGGCGATGGCCTGCAGGAGAAGGGAAGAGAGGACATCATTACTGCAGGACACTGAAGGAGCCCAGAAGTGAGGATATGACACATGCACAGCGACATGTTTCACCACACTGGATGACAAACACTGACAAGGTCATTTCAAATTGTCACTATGTATCTGTGTTTCCTCCAACTCTGCAGAGACACACTCCACTTCTCACATGACATTTATCACAAAACGCATTGGAAGTCTCTCTCTCTCTCTCTGTATGTGTGTGTATGCACAACCATGAGTGTAATGTTTTATCTCTCAGCATTCATACCAATCCTGTTGGGAGCAGTGTGACCTGTCGAGTGTCAAAGTGTCAACTCCTTTAGTTCAGCTTGATTGGGCAGATGGATACCATGAAGTAAGAGTTGGGACAATATGTTCGATACTTTCATGGTACTCTGTTGCCAATTCAAAATATGTTGCGATTCTTAACAACTGTGATTCTACAAGTATCGCAATATGATATTACAATTTATTGCGATATTTGTTTGCTTTCTATAACACTTGAACACGGGGATATAACCAGTGACAACTGTACACAGCACAAATCTGATATGTTGAATCAACATTCTTCACAAATGAAATTAAACTTGACAACTATCTTTTCAAAACCCTCGACTTGACTGCATATGAAAGTGGTAAAAAACTGCACCATACAATGAATACACTAGAATGGCTTGTGCACACACACACACATATGTTAATTTAGAAAATCGTGTCTTGTTTTTTTTTTACTCACTTTGTTATTCACAGTAACAAATATTTTGAATTTTTGTTCACTGGTGGGAATGCCATTAAAACTCCGATAAGGCAGAGCATGCAGGCAGGTCCATCACGCTTAGCTTAAGTTGCTGGAATCAAATTTGTTTCCTCTATGCTGCCAAAATGTCTATCCGTCCCTCCCAGGATGACAGGATATCAAAAAAAAACAGCCAAAAGCATGCTTTCGTTTACAAGCCCAAGTTCACTTGTAACAGGGCAGTGTGATCAAATCTCTGGCAAAATATGTACAGTAATCAAGCCATCCTTCACACCCCGTTTTCAGCCAAAGAAAATAAATTGTAGACGTGACTGTGGCTTTACGTTTCTCATGTGAGAAAACACTGATTCCTCCTTCCTGAATGTAGTGTATATGTCTCAAGGCAGGGACTGTAAAACTGATTTTTCTGCTACACCAGCCAATAATTAATTAGTCCTGTATTACCTTCTCAAGACCCATCTGAAGTTTAGCTAAAAACAACATTCAGATAAACTTAAAAAGGACCAGGACAGGATGTGGAAATATTTAAACCACCATCCAGTGTGATGTTGGCAACAACTTTAGTTTAGTGATTTATGTAAATTCAACTAAGAAATGGCTTAAAATAACCTTACATTACTTCATCACATTTGACCATTTTTTCTTTTATTTGGAACTTCCATATAAACAAAAACAACACTTGAATTTAAAGACAAAATACTCGAAATAGCAAAACTAACTTTCTTGATTCATCGACCCCAGCTGCTACTCTCAGATCATGTGAAAACATGGTCCTGCTGGCCAAATCTAGTGACCTTTCACAAATGTGGCACATCCGTGTTAGACGGGTTCTCACTTACTGGAAATACTGTTTGGTTTAGGAGAGGGGTGCGTAGAGCATGCAGGAGGAGGACTCATCCATAATGATGATTGTTTTTGAATAATATCAATACTAAATGTATCTGAACGTATCTGCAATGTCTACAAAAAAGTGTAAAACATATACAAGCAAGCAGGAAAGAGTACGAAGCAGCTACACGTGCAACGTCATCAACACACACACTCGCTTACTGTGTAGCAGGGTAGCACTGCACATATTGTGAATGACACTGTTAAAATAAGGCTTAAAGGATATAATAATAATAATAATAATAATAATAATAATAATAATAATAATAATAATAATAATAATAATAATAATAATAACAAATGCCCTCATGTACATATAGGGATGAGCAAAAACCTTTGAAACATCTTGGAATATAATGCAGTCCAGTAGAGCACCATTACAGACTTCCTGAATGAACACTTCTCTGACAGTCTCTGAAAGATGATACAGTACACAGAACTTGTTCTCTTGGACTGCATTGCAATGTGCAAGGTGCACTGAAAGTGTGTCATTAGGTGGGTTTCCATCGGACTGTTTATCCTGATGAATCAATCCCAAATAATGACATAACAGTAGTATATAGAAACACAAATTAATTCACATTTTCTTTTGCTGCTTTTCTCAATATCCAGTTAAAATGTGCACTACATTTGAACAGAAACCTGGACATTGTGACATCTTGTCTTATTACCAAGTATCTTTGGAATATCAAAACACACCAAATTAAATGGGCCCAGGAAAGCATGAACATCACACACAAAAAGTTAGAAAAATGTTCCTCTAAGCTTTAATGAATTCTTGCCTTGAGAGAAGTTTGAATGTCTCTCCTTGAGAAAACACCACACACATAAAACAAACAACTTGCAAACTACACATGAGAATCTTTTTCTAATAACTAAAAGGCCATTTATAGTGACATCTTTGGGGAGACATGAGCATCACAGTGACGCTCTTTCTTTGTTGTTGTATTAACACAATTTCTCTTCAGGACTCCAAAAGGATCATTTTGTCTTACAACATCACCACTACAAACAATGTCTGCTCGCACAACACAACATTTTTGTCAACAAAGAAACTTCTAACCACTTTGTTTACCACAGTGTAACAACAAGGAACTCTATACAACTGGATGTCACAGCTATAAAACAACAAGTGCAACAAAGCTGAGAACTGGCATAAATTAACATCACACACTCTACAACAAATCTTTACGCTGCTGCGGTATAGACAGTAGGGTCAACAGTGACAGTGGGACGGCTGTAAAGATAAACATCAGCCGACACACCCAGTGCCTAATCAAAGTGCAGCACTCTGTGACGGCTGACGACATTCAATTACTCATATGTAAACACTAGATGGGTACGACCGAGCGTGAGAAAAAAAGAGTACTAAACACACAAAACCACAGACGGCAACACAGAAACAGAGAGAACACAGGCACCCAAACCCAAAACACACCGCAGTGATGCCTCTTCACGCTGTTTTACATGCTTGACATACGCAAACACACTCATTATGAAAACACTGCTTGAACAGTGTTTGACATCAACAACAGAGACAGACACAAATCATTCAGTCTACCACTTAGCCTCAACATGCATGACATACACACACAATAATGCATGCGAGCTGCTGGTGAGCCACTTACGCGGTGATGTATACGCAATGTTGTCCCTGGTGTGGATTACACCGAAGGGACATGACGTCAAACACACACACACGCACGCACGCACAGACACACGCACGCGCGCGCACACACACACACACACACACACACACACACACACACACACACACACACACACACACACACACACACACACACACACACACACACACACACACACACACACACACACACACACACACACACACACCTTACCTGACACTCTCCTGTTGAATCTGCTGGGCGGTGGAGCTGTGGAGAGGGAGGGAGAGAGAGAGAGAGAGGTGTGAAATTAACATCTTTGCTTTTTTATATAATGACATTTAATATGATTTTGTGATTGCTTTGAAATCCTCATTATCATTATCTGTTTTAAACAGACCTTCATAACAATAGCTGAAGTGAAAGAAGAAAAAGGCAGACAGTGAGTGACAGTCAGCATTGGAAAAAAAGATACAGGCAGTCAAACAGATAAAGGCAACAAGAGGTGAAGAGATAAAAAGTAGGACACGCTCAAAGATACAGGCAGATGTGAAAAACAGAGAGAGACAGAGCACAACCAGGAAAGATGCGAGCAAAGAGATGATGTGAGACGGGGAGGGAAAAAACACAGGAACAGGATTTTCAGTATTGCAAACTTTATATTTTCTGTATACACATGAACGCAACTGTGAGCAGTGGCTATGGCCTCCAGCATGAACATCACATACACTCACAATTTCCCTTTACCAAATGGCAACATAATTTCTTCATCACTGCAAATTGAAAACTAATAAAACAAAACTTGATCAAACTGAGCAGCAATAATCACACAATGATTGCATCCAGGCCAGACAAGTAAGGATGGATTAACCACTAACTTAATAAGAACCCTTGTAGTTCCATGTTTACAAGTAAAATATTTATAAAGGAACAATGTATTAGGAGAGAGAGAGGTTGACAGGGTAATGACAGTTATGTTCTAACAGCTCCCATTACATATAATCAACTTGGCTGTATGAACAAGCTTTCCCCAAATATTGACAGGAACCCTATCTGTATTTTGATGCCAGTGTCAACTGTGTTTCTGTGTTCATTACAAATGGACAAAGAGGTTCACCGTTTGTCTACATTGTGACTCGATGAGCAGACTTGTCTCTGCCAGTGTAGCCATCCTCAAGCTGTTGCACTGCGCTATTCGGATGCACAGATGCTGTTGGGACACTGTTAACATTCCCAAGCCACCAGGATGGCAGGTCTGATCATGTGTCTCAGCTTTCACATTCAGCATTCAAGGACTCACAACAGCAGGCACCTTCCGAACTGAAGTGTTTCCTTGAGCAAAACACCTAATAGGGAGAGCTGTTGAGTGGCTGACCCTGATATCTGACCTCCTTGCAGATCGCTGGCTCGAGAGACTACAATTTTACAAATATATTCAAGTAAAGTAAATATAATCAAAATGTATGATGATGAAGATGATGTAAAAAGACTGTCATTACTGAGCCCTGTGGCATGCTCTTTCAGGTTGAACCCAGTAACAAAAGCCATAGCTAATCACACAGTTCAGCTTGTTCAGAGAGAATGCAAACATTGTGCCACTGACTGTGCTTACAGTCACATTAATGCTCACATTGTTCCAGACACTAATCTATTTAACATTTTGGCCCATGACAATGTCACGCGCCTCTTACACTAGGCCAGAAGAGCAGGAGTATGTGACAAATATGACAGGTGAGATATGCTGATATTAGCCAGGAAAGAATTAAAGTTTATTATTCTGTTATCAAAGTAATGGGTCTATGGACACATACATAATATTTCATAGGCACAGGGATGTTTCCAATCAGGACATTAAGATGATTAACAGCCTAACCCAAATCTAAGTATTAAATGGTAAAAATACCCACACCCAACAGTTTTTGGAATATGCATTTTTATTCTTTATTATTTTATTCTTCTGCTTATGCAGGCTAATTCAGAGCAACCACTTTGGTGTGGACCCTACATGGCATCAGCTCTACTTTTTTAAAGCTTCGCCCAACTGAGCCCCATGAGTACAGGCAAAGACACCAGCCACTTGACTTGATACAGGCAGTGGCCGGGGAGATCCTGGGGTGAGCTGGCTGATTTACAAGGAGAGTTTGCAGATGGCAAGTCCTATATATGTAAAAACATACACAGTAAATATGCATAATATCAACTGAAAGTAATGAATTATCTTAAATGTTCATGTCAACAATCATTTCACATTTTCTTTAAATGGTTGAGCTCTCATTCTGTAATAAAACATTACTTTCATTCAACATTTTGCCAGATGATGATGATGGCCATGATGATGATGATGATGATAATGATGATGATGATGATGATGATGACAGAACTCAGCTACAACCAACGTTTGCAACATGTGAATTTCCCTTGGGGGGATGTCGAATAAAGTATCTATCTATCTATCCATCTATCATTATCAAACCAAACACAGGAAAAAACATCTCGCACAAGGCAGAGGATGCTTCCTGGAAATGTGTAAACAGCAGCTTTAATCGAGTTTGATTCCTAGTTATGATGTCAGTGCTGTGCACTTGATGCTAGACAGTATTCATCAGAGTAGAGGCAGCCTGAAAGGACACTGCTTGATATGAATATGCATCAGAGCTAATAAAGTGGCAAGTCAAGAGAGAACAAACTGTGTGCATGTGGGAGGAACAAAAGAGCTGTGTATGTGTGCATACATGCATGAATGTGTACGTACAGTTTGTGTGGTTGCACAGTCAACACAGTGTAGGTCTGCATTCTATCTGTATGGGTTCTGGCCTTGTGTAGAATTGCGCACATATTAGGGTACCATGACCTTGTGAATTTGTTGTAACAGGGTGTTATAAATTGCATGCAGGGAGGGTGAGGTCAGGGTCCTAAACACCTGCTTTCTAACGCTGGGCTGTTACTAGCCAGTATAGACTTGGTTCACTGCTGCCTCACACATACACACACGCACAGCGTGTGTCCATTGCTACCTTATTACCATCCTCTCAGAGCCCATTAGATCTAGACTGTGAAGACGGGAGCCTGGGGCAAACTCACACATACATACCACTTTCCTACGGTCACCTGGAGAGATGGACAGAGTGTGACACTCTACACTCCAAGGAGATCACTCTTACTATCACTCAGCACAGATCAAGCAACACAATGATCTCAGCTACTGCTGCATTTGTGGGATCTACAAGGGAAATCTTCACCAAAGACGTTTCTCTCTTTTTAAGGAATTACACCAAAGAGTCTAGTATTTTATTAATTTTTTTTTTTTTTTACAGCACATTGAAAAAAAATGTATGAAAAGTGACTTCTGCGTTTCATTTCTATTTGTATCCATGTGTTAAGTCTCACATACATACCACACATTCAGACTCTTTTGGCATCTGCTTTACCTACCTGACCACATACGAGGCTTTCAATGTTGTTTAAATAAAGGGTCACAAATTAAAACACAAAAACTTGATGAAAAAAAATGAGTTTCAAACCAACAAGTTTCAAACCAACAAGTGTCAGACACTAGCTAAACTTGTCCTTGGCAGATAATGATTTCTTTGCAGAGCCATGGTTCATTCTGACCATTAACTACTCAAAACAAAGCAAAACCATGGCTCCATTAAACAGGCTGCGAAATGGCACCCTGACTGGCTATACACAACGCAGTGGCATGTATACTCTCGGTGTCTCAGAAGTAGGGCTGTCAACCAATAATCTAACTGTAAAAAAAATCCACACAATCAATTCTGAAAATTCATATTTGATGACTGTGGTGGATGGACTGATTTTTTATTTTTTTTAACTGGGAAAATCTGTCGTGAGTTGGTGGTGAGTGCTGAAACAGTGAAGGACAAACTAAGAAGGTTTTGGTGAGTTTTATTTTGACCCTGTAGTGTTTGAATAAAGTGTATTTTACACTGATAAAATTACTGTTTCTGTAAATGGAGTCTGGTGGCATCGAGAGAGTGATATAAACGGCTGTTTCTGCATAAACAAAGCAGATCTTAGGATGTAACAAAAAAGGCATCCTTCCCATAATGTTGTCAGATGCTTAGAATAACAATCTGAGCCTGTTATCGGCAAAAACAAACACTTTTAGAGGACATACACTGACAGTGTGCAAATGCCTGGAGGGATTACACTGCAGCCCATTTCATGGCTGCTGCCTGCGATACTCTCACTAAATCCTAAAAATTATTGTCTCCATTAGTAACATTGGACATTAGACAACAAAGCTTGGGAAAATAGGGTCCATAATCAGATAATAAGTGACCAGAATTCCCCCAGTTTGTCAGTTTGTAATGTATGGTATATGGACCTTTGTGTTTATGTTGAAATAATAAACAAGTTATATGTCTGATGGACATAATGCACAAAAACAGATATTCCAATGGTTCAAACCTATTGTTTTTTTTTATTTTTTTATTAGAAGGAATAATCGAACGTCATTTTTGGCCAGTGTTGACAACACTACTCAGAAGACTGGATGGTTAATTTTCATAACCATTACTTGACACAGGAAGAGGATCCATTCTAAGCCCATCAGCACTGGGTGCCGGAAGTGCTGAAAGTGGGCAGTAAATTACAGTCTGCATGGGACTGACAGAAAACCAATATCTGGGACAAGAACAAACATCTTAGGAGTACAGATACAAGATATACATCAAATAATCCGCAAAGTGCACTACTTACATATTAGTTTCTCCTTGACTTTGTTTGACTGTCTTCTAGATATTGGCATAATGTTGGCATTAACTTACGTACTTGTGCTTATTGTGTAGGCATGTATATATGGAATGGACTAACATTTTTAAGAACTTGTATTTACTATTGACTGCTGTCTACAAGCCAATTTAAAGCTTAAATGTACTCTACTCTCTATGTGTCTGTAACTATGCATCTGTGGACCATGTAGATCTTCACTTTTAATTCTCAGTTGATTTTTAAGGATGGAAAGCATCTCAGAACCATGTTTGGTTGATTGCCTGGCAGACTGGCAGACAAACCTACAAGCCACAGCCAAAACTGAGCAGGAAGTGAGCAGCAACTCTTTGACCTGCAAGTCTTTGTCTCCTTTTATCTCTTCCTTTTACTTAAACCCCATCCAAGCACTCGCAAAGTATAGCCAACACTGCGGCAGCGCTACCAGAAAACGTTCTGGCTATTACAATCACAATGTGGCGGTTCTTAAAAATACCCAAATACTATTCATTCATATATTAGGCTTGGGTAACGTCACAAGCCACTAAAACGTCAAACATGTTTAGATCTAATTCTCCATCAGTGTGATTCTTGTGCATTTACATGATCTCAGCATTTTTGATCCATTAATGTGTATATTACAACCCTCTCCTACAGTGGAATACAGTAGCACTAATACGCTCACAAGTTCAACACTATTCTCAGTTTCCCTAGCTCCCTCCATGCTGTCATTTATTGTATACCTCGCCCCCTCAGCTGTCTCAAAGGAAAAGACCATCCTCCCCCGTATTGCTCCCAGACCTTCATGACTCCTCTCCCCTCCCTCCATCTTCTCTTTTGCATCTGAGAATGGAGAATGGTTTCTTACTTTATCTCCTTAAACTCAAGACATAGATTGTCTTTTTGGAGTTGGTTGTAGGGGACTGTAACAAAACGACAGATATACAACAGGGACTGATGTATACATGTTTATGACTGATATGAAAGTGAACATCCAAATACCAGTGGTTCAGAGATACTGGCCTCCTGTTCAATGCTGGTGCATAGTTAGGTTGTTCACTCTACTAAACACTTTGACAGGACACTACCATTGTGTTAACACTGCAGGACCTCATGCCCAGCTCCAAAATGCTACTCATACTTGGGTGACATTGTGTTGTTTACTTACGTAAGGTTGCAACTAACCAATATGTAACAGCAATATGAATGAACAACAATGTCAAAGCAATGACTAGAGCAACAATTACGTCTTTGAATGATGACTGAACTAAGGTTTCTTCCCAAGCAGCAATCAAATTAACTCCTTTTACAGAGCTTTTCCTCCATGTGTCTTGTACTCAGCCGAGTTGTGTGGTGCCAAAACTGTGACTGTAGCTGGTAAATTATATTTTGTCATTTTTGTGGCAACACGATTCCAGACTATAGCTTTGGACTTGATGCTACCAAGACAGACATCACCTATCCAGCTGTTCTGTGCTAGCCAGTCAAGCTGCACCAGCAAGAAGAAATCGCCCGCTGTCCAATTGTACTAAACTGATGGACCAGATGGACTATGCTTAGAAAAGGACAGGCACTTTCAGAAAATACTTGGCAGGATGTTGGATGAACCATCTGTTTCACTATCTATCACGGGCTAACTCCAACCAATCAGATCAACAAACCATATGACTTAGTAGGAGAATGAAACTCAGAAGTGAAGAAGAGTAGAAACATCTTTTCCATCAAGAAATGCCTTCCATTCTTTGCTCTTCTTTCAACCAAGAAACACTGCCCAGCTCTGATATAACTGATGCTCAGGTAGGATCCAGCCTAACCTTTTTGGGAACAATAGCTTCTCTTGCTGCTGACACACCTAAACCACACCTGCCCATAGTTGCCAATAGTTCCTAATAGGACACTGATTGGTCCAATCGACTGTGGCCACAAGCTCATAACTTAAAGCCCGGCAAAAGATGAATTTACGACTCACATGATCATGTGAATCCGGCTGTCTCGCAAGGTAAAGCTGCACAGCTGGATAGCCCAGTGCAACTTTTGAGTGTATAAAACTAGACAAGTATAATCCAGTGGTTTAGATCTTTCCTTTCAATCTTGAGGCCCAGTTACAATTTCCACCAAGAACAAATTATTTCAGAAGTTGTCTTAACTTTAAACCACTATATTAGCTAAAAACTGACACACCATTTTGTTGTCAGCTACACTAAATGCTGATGGGTGATGCGTTTCTGTTGCTTATTCAGTGAGTTACACTGTGTGCTGTTGAGCTTTGTTTTTCTTGAAAGCATAAATTATTGCTTTTGGCAGGAACTGAACACAGATTCCAAGATTGAGAGGCAAGAAACAACCATTTGACTATACCAGCCAAACAATATCACATTAGGTTGCGCTGAACCGTCCAGCTGGATTGTGCATGATGTAGAATTGGCCAACACAGGCAACCCAACTGGATCACAAACTTAACCACCCAGGTCAGTGCCCCGATCCGCTGACCGCAACCTCACTCAATAGCACAATTGAACAGCGTGCAATTTCCTCTGGTTGTCGCAGCTTGACTGAATAGGGCAGGGTAATTCAGTATTGGAGACTGAATTATTTGGTCTCCAATAGTTTGAACTTCCTGTCAAAGAGAAATGGAGCCCATAAGTATTGACACAAAATTTTAATAAAAAAGTGGTAGGCTTGAACCACACTGTAAATGACTTCATTCAAGTTCAGCACAAAAAAGCAATCTGATAAATGTGGACAGTTGAATTTCCATGGGGAAATGAATGACTCATGAGCCCTAAAACAAATACAGCAATGTCCTTTAATATCACTGAGCTTTCCACCCATTACTCATCAGTTATCAGTTATTCCCTGAAGCCTTGTCCCCATAACTCTCATTTAAACCCAAACCTCTCTTCCTCCTACACTGCTGAAAAATGTTTTCACAGTATACACAATTTTTGAAGAATAGAATGAACTGTGCAACACCACCAACATCCTTTAAAGAGGTTCATCCACAGAAATCATGACAATGCCACCTGAAAACAATGAGAATTCTCATTTCAGTGGCCTCATTTTGACCCTCCCCTAATTCCACTTTGTTTCCTTCCACACAAGCCCCCTCCCTGCATTACTGTATTACCTGCAAGAGAACCACCTACCAGGAGGACACATTCCAAACTGCTTAAAATGATTTGTTTTGATCCAAGTCAAGCTCATGAACAGGTCAGATCGCAGCGGGTAACGCAGCAAAGAGGCACAAAGACCAACAAAAACACACAGAGAATTGAAGATCTACACAGAGACAAACAAACCAGGTCATGCATAGGAACACCGATTTGTTGTATTTCAGTGAAAAGATGTAAAACCACGCATCTCGCTACTATTTGTTATACATGTTTCAAGTCAATATTTTACTCTGTATGTACATCTTAATATCATTGTTGGTATTTGAGGTTTTGCTCTTCTTTTTATGCAGTACAGTTGTGATATACAGTGATTGTGGGGCTATTCTTGCTTTGGTTCCACAATTTCCCTGTTTAGACTCACAGCTCAGGTTACCTTAAAGTCGTTAGCTCTCACACTCTAGCTGAGTGCATATTATACAACTAGTGAATAATCTGAACACATTAGTCCCATGTTCTTTAGGGAAATAAATAAAAGTGAAGAAAATGGGATAAACCAGAAACAAACCAGCTTGGTCAGCACGTGTTGAGTCCTGGTGTGTCAGCCCATTTCCAAAATGAATAATGTAGATCTATTGTCTCCAACAGTCACATAAAATGCAGTTTTGTCTGTCAAGAGCAGGTGGACATAATAAAAAAAAGTGTGAGTGCACGTGCTTTTGTGTGTTTCCATGTGTGGGTGTGTAAGTCTGAGTGTGCAATGTGTGAAGTGCTCTCCCTACAGTCATGTGGCTGGGGGGAGTGGGGGTGGTGGTGATGGTGGCTATATCAAATGTACGCCTGAAGTTGCCTTGGCAACCTAACACAAAGAAGATCTCATCACCATAACAACTCTACCCCCTTCATCCTCCCTCCTCCCCCTTGTCGGTCGCCATCCACCCCCCTTCTCCTCTATCCAAGTAGCAGATCATCCCCCCTCACATTCTCTTTCTCTGTCTCTCCATCCCTCCCTACAGTATACACCCACTCACTACCATAACAGCATTAACAGATGGAGAGAAGAGAGAGAGATGGGGGGAGAGAAAAAGAGAGGGGAGGACAGAGGGAGAACCAGAGGGGGAGAAACAAGAAGACACACCAGAAGGGGTGACAGGGAGAGATCTACTGTAATGCGATAAAAGTAATAGACAGAAACTGTGAGTAAGGGAGAGGAGGGAAAAGACATTATGGTAAATGCCAATATGGTGGTAGTGATGAGTAAGCTACTGTACATGCTTGTTGATCTGGAAAAAAAGGAGACAGAAAGCAAACTAGCTTGAGAAGTGTGATGTGTATATGCTGAAAGAGGCAGCTAAAGAGTCAGACAAGGCATAAAAGGATAAGCAGATGACTACAGTATGTGATGACCGGTGATTCACAAAAAACATGTAGAGAAACAATATGTGAGAGAGAGAGAGAGAGAGAGAGAGAGAGAGAGAGAGAGAGAGAGAGAGAGAGAGAGAGAGAGAGAGAGAGAAGAGCCCTCTCAGTGAATAAGTGAAGAAGGGGAAAAAAGGGAGCAATTCATCTGCCCTGCCTGGAGTTTTCCATTGATTTATCTTACAGCTATCTCAGTGTGTGACTCTCTGTGTGCTTGGCTCGTCAATACATCAGCCAGTTAGCTGGAGGGGAGACCAAAGCATCAATGTGGCCACTTCGCCTCAGACATTTCTTATTTCAATATTTTACGTTTTGCTATTTTTTCTTTTTTTCAAAATGGCTCCAGAGCAGTTAGACTGGTAAAATGGATGAAACGGAGGGGAACAGACTAAGAGAAACACAGAGAGACAGATCCGGCGACACAGTTGGTAAGGATTACATGAACCCTAACCTAAACTGTGGAAGCTACGGCTGGCTTTCAAGTGGGAGGGTTAAAGGAAAAAAGGTGACATAAACTAAGTTTAGACAGGCCTGTTAATCGTCCGCCCACCTGTTACTGCTCACACCTCCTGGTTTCCCTCTTACCACTCTGCTTCCTGGAATAGAAAGCAAAAATGCAGGAAAATTTTGGCTTTTAAAAGGACAAGTCTGTCCATTACATTAGCCACTTTGGCAGTGAGTCATTCAACCACCATTTGGAGCCTTTAATCTATTCGACAGGATGAATTTGGCAGAATAAAATAGTGACAGGGTCTGGATCATGTTTGGGGATGGGTGTGCTGTTGGCAATTTCTCAGTCCATCACTGAAAATAGTCATGCAAACTATGAATGGTGTCTGCCGAAGTATATGTTGCATTACATGTAGAAGATCAAGAGTTTGACTCCCCAATCGAAAAATTACAATACACACACAGATGCCGTTTTGAGTATTAATTGATATTTTTCGATGGCAAAAGTCTGTGAGGAGTGGAGGCACCCTCCAATTGCTTCAGCAGCTGACTCTGTGACATTTCTGTCACCTAAATGGCCAATTTGTGTCCATTTCGAGCATCAGGGGGCAGCTGACAAGTTCTCCATTCATTTATTGTTCTTCCATTGTTCCCTGACTCAGACAGTGCAGAGCACAGTGACTGGCAACCGTTATTTACTGAGAAGTGTAAAAGGTTTGTGTGTGCCATTAAGCACAACCCTCAAAAATGATCATTTTACAACTGTTCCAACCTCAGTCTTTATTGCAGTTTGTCTGAGTAGCATGTCATTTTTAACATTTCAAAGATTAAATGGTTAATGAAGTTACAGTAATACAGAGTCTCCTTCCCTCCACCTATTTCCCTTTCTATTATTTCCCCCCTTATCTATGGTATCTTTTTCCCTACATTTCTCTTTCAACAATGGCCTCTGCCATCTAGTCCTCCTCTTGAATCTTCTCACTCAGTCTCTCCATCTTTTTTCTTCCTTTCCACTCAGTCTCTCTTCTCTGCTTATGCCCCCCAACCTCCCCACCTCTTCCTCTCAAGGTCTGATTGATAACAGCAGGGTCAGATGTAGAGCAAGGAGCCTTCCTCACGTGTTGCCTCTCCTCCAGAGCTTGCAGCCTCAGACGTCATTGTCAGCCTCTGCTGGCATGCGTTCACACAAACATACGCACATGCACACACATAGTGGCTTAATCATGAACTTGCGCGAGCAGTGAGGCAGGTATAGCTAAATACTTACATATAGTCTATGTCTACATGTGCAACTTTATACAGACACACACACACACACAGGAGGTGGAAGACACACAACTGGCAGGCTGGAAAGCAGACTCAATAAACCACATCATCAGCTCCAGTCTCTTACTGCACACCCACGTACACATAGAAATCCCTCCAGAATCCTGCCTTCAAAATGCACACGTGCAGCTTGTTCATACAGAGAAGTGAGGATTTTGCATCAGTGGTTCTCCTTCTACATTAAACAGTGGCTGACTGTGATAAATAAACATGATAAACAAAAATAAGATCATCACTAACTTACCCTGAAAACAGCTTATAAATGATTGTTGAAATTACTAGTCGAGGCATCGCTTTCCGAGCAATCGAATCACTATCTTCTCACAACTTTGAACTGGTTTTTCATTGTGATCTGTTATCAATCTATCCTTCGTCTTTCCAAGTCTCTCTCCTCATTTTTTCATCTCTCCAAAAGGCCCGCATAGAGAGGAACAAACATAAATCCTCTCTCTGCATGTCCTCCTCCTCAGAGAAGATATATGTAGTCTGCTCTATACATCAGCAATCAATGTATGCTGAGGTGCTGACCTAAGCAACATTAACTCCAGGCTCTCCAGCTTACACTACAATACCAGGCTAATGTGGAAATCTAATCAAAAAACACATAATGTCTGCAATACTTTGCAAGTTGTACAAATTTACACACAATTACACGTGGAGGCTGTGAACCTCCAGTGTGTGGAGAGACAGAGGCACAGGCACAAACAGAGGATGAACACAAATACACACACAGCCTGATTCATAAACATCCCATACCACCACCATCTGTTATTGGTTTGTTAAATGATACCGACCACAAAAATTAATACATTATTTATATGTTTAAAATGATAGTTACATATTTTACTCTAGTAAATACATCTTTTGGAATAAAAATTTAGGGGCGACAGCCCACTACACTTGAAGTGCATCTCTGAAAGTTGCTATTAGATATTGCATTGTTGTGCGGTCAGGGTGGTCGGATTGATTAGCCGCCGATTGTTAAATTAAGCTCGTAGGTACTCCTGTTTTGCTAACACCTCACTACAATTGGGCTCTCCCTCCTGCGGTGAGTGGCGTCCTTCTGCCTGCATATGCTCGCCACAAGAAGAGGGGAAAAGATTGCATTGCATAATTCAATTGTCCGTCTAGACTTCTTGGGAGTTCTTTAACCTGGTCTGTTGAATGAACAGACTAAATATAAGCATGTTGTTGACAGAATAAGAAACCAGCAAGATCATAGGTGTTGCACCAGAATGATGCTCAGCCACTTCTTAGAATATTTGCAGTTCACGTAATCTAGGTGAAATTAATATACATTTTTAAGTGCTTAAAGATCCAGTCATCACTAAAGATGTCATGCAAAAAGAGCCAATAAAAACAAACAGTTTTCATATTGAAATTTAAGGTTTGTTGATTGATTCACAACTCAATTCATGAATTCGGTAAGATGCAAGAAAACATTCCAAGTCTGCTGGAAGCCTTTGAATGGCACAGTGGATTAAACTGTTTTTTCTATAGTCTATATCTAGCTAATGTTAACCAGTAATGATGAAGAAACATCATTACACAAAACATACTTTCGTTCATCTTTCGCTCTTCTGACTTCTTTATTTGTGATGCATTTGCAAATAAATGTTACGAAGACAGCCTCTTGCCACCTGGTGAAGATCTCAATACACTGCAAAGCAGACAAACTGAAACATTGGCCTACTGGTATACCAGCAACTATAACACAACAAAAAAACGATCGGTATCAGGCATGTACCAGCCAACACGGCTCACAGACAATCGACAATCAGTAACGGCAATATAAATCACGACTGGGGCATCCCTATCATGTGGCTCATCATTTTCAGCTTAATCAGAATCAGAATCAGAGTTCCTTTATTGATCCCCAGGGGGACATTGTTTTTGTTGCAGTAAAATTAGTGAAATAACTGTAAATGCTTTCATTCAGATTTTATGTCCCATGAAAGAATTAGTTTGGACATCATTTTGATTTGTTTCCAATTTTCAAACAAACAAACAAAAAAACACCATCATGTCTTGAAAATAAAATAGTTTTCATTGTCGAAGCTAACAATATATGTATCACCTCGCACTGTAAATGACCCTGACAGATCTGGAGCCACCTATGGTCAACTATGGTTCCTGGATCAGTGGACAATTTTACTACTACTACAGCACTTGGCCAACCCCACAGTTTTACAGAAATGCCAACATAGAGACATACTTTGACCACTCTGATGTAGCTGGTAACCAAAGAGAGGAAGCAGACAGTAGTTAATAACATAATAACGGTATCTTTTGTGTCACTCCAGGTAAAATATGTAGTGCAATGCAGGTATCAGGACTGCTGAGGTATCACGTCTGCCAGTTTTTGTGCGTCATACCATAGGCAAATTACAAGTGTGAAACAACATGTCAATTATTGCCTCCAGCAAATTGGGGCCTTACCAAATGGATTGAGCACACACTCAGAATATTGAATATCAAAACCATATATTGCATAACTTAAATGGGATGTTATTTTATGGTGGAATTCTTCTTTAACATAATCAGAGGGAGTTAATGTGTGTCATCAGTACTGGCTGTTTCATGCCAGGGGCTGCATCATATGAGAGTCAGCTGAGGAAATAGATGGCATATCATTGGAGTTCACTTTTAAGAAATAATGCTCCGTAATGTGGGTGGCAGTAGAATACAGGTTACAGAGAGTAAGCTTCTGACTTAATTCTTACAAGTTCAAATCCAAAAACAAGCAGGGAACATTATGGCCACTACCTTTGAGACAGCTCAGATAAAGGCACTATGCTCAGTGGAGCTCTTTGAAGGACTGTGGTTATACTGAGTAGCTGGTTGGCAACTTCATATCCAAGGTTATCGAGCTGATCGGCTACTAATTTTTTAAATACTATAGGTCTGGTTTAAACTCAGGGTTGTTCAGTTAGCTATAAGACCACATAAGAAAGCAAAATGTGTGGTGAGAAATAATTCAACCAGAGAATCATATATCTGGGCTGCTTTGAATTTTGAGAGATTTAAAGAAACACCATTTCAGGAGCACAGAGGCAAAAATCAGTAAAAATCCCAGTGAAAAGCAGGGGCAATGAAGTACTGAGTGATGGTAGAGTTGTACTGTACTAAACACATAAAAACACAAATAACACAAAGTTTTAACGTGCACCTCCACGGCCTTGAGACGACAACAGAGTGTAGCTACATACATGTGATCAACAAAGATGATTTTTGAGAGATGCAGATACTTTATAACGAAGTACATTAGGTCTCCCTTAGGAACACACCTCTGTGTTTTATAAACAGCAAACAGGATGAACTGGAAGTGTAAAGTAGTAGAAGAGATTAACATGTTCTTAGGTTATACCTTACACTTCCTGTCATGCACTATCACTTAAAATTAATAGGAGGGGCGATCTCTCGCCGTCTCACTGTAACACACATGCAGACACATATGGCTGAACCTATAGGCAGAAGCCAAGCATGATACATGGAGCATGAATATGAGGAAAACATACATATTAGTTGAATTAGCAAGTTCCCTGTATCAATCTACAGTTTCTCAGCTCTATTCATGGTGGTGAGAACCTGTTTGAATGTTGAATTTATTACACAGCAGTTGTAAACACAAATATGCCATTACAAGATAGCAGCAACACAGGAGAAGGGAAATACATGAACATACAAATGTATACACACACTTAAACAACATCTTCACTTCACATATGCTGACACACACTCCGGGTTTCCTCTGTGACAGATGTATTGCTGGGGTCCATTAGAGTACTCAAATAATGGTTTGTCTCTATAGGAGCACTTTTTTTGGGTCTTTTTTTCACTCTTTCAGTCCTGACTTTTCCTCTTCTCCATCATGCTACCTTTCCCTGGCAAACAAAGTTCCAACACAAAACACTTATACATTTTTCTCTTACTCCTCTTTGCTTTGTGTTGCTCTTGCAGCAGCCCCCCCCCCCCCTTTTTAAACAGTTTTGTGAATCTCTCTCTCTCGCTCTCGCTCTCTCTCTCAGTTTATACCTAACTCTTCCTATGTCATCAAGCTTCCACCATTATTCTCACGGTCTGCACTTTCAGTTTCGGTCCCTGTTTCCCACGAAGAAACTCTCTCTTTACCTTTCCCATTATCTAACTCTGACCATTTCCATCCCACAAAACTCTCTTGTTCTCTCTCTCTCCCCTTGACCCATATCTGACTCTCTCTCTTTCCCAGTACCCAGTACCCCACCCCCCCTCCATCCACTTTTCAGTGGACTTAAGCCCTTAAAAGGAAGCAACCACGTCCTGCTTATAACTGCAATGGTGTTAACCCTTTCCAAGCATCACCAGGTTTACTAATGCCAATTAACCCCTTTAAGTCTGACTTGACCTGACAGGTAGAGGGCGACGTCAGCATCAGAAACTATGTTCAGTTGTCAGTTACTACGTAAAAGTAATACTATTATCAAAGCATCTGCAGTAACTGAACGTCCCCAAGAACCCACCAATAAATACATGAGTTATTAGGTAGTTTCTGTCCGCTACGGACCAGATAAACTCAAAAATGAACTTGCAAGACTTAACCGTATTTATTTGTTCTGGCGGCTAAGTTGTCAAATTGCTACCTACCTTTTTTTTTTTTTTTTTTTTTTTTAATTTCATCATAAGTAATATAATCTAATGGAGCTTAAATATATAAAAGGATTGTATAGCATATTAAAGGATATTTACGAAACTAAGGGAAGGGAACCCAATCAAATTTTTGATTTATCTAGCTTGCTAAATAAAGTTACATTGATCATAATGGCAGTCCTCACCTTAAGGCCCTTTCAGACACAACTGCTTATTTTGATTATGCCCGTTGCAAGGTGTTTAGATGAGCAAACTAAGCTGTTGCTAAAGGAAGAAATTCTGTGTATTATTAGCCAGCGGTAACCCTTTTATGCTTTGATAGCAGCAGTAATGGCGGTACACACATGCATATGCCATTTAGCAGAGGGTTTTTAAAAGTGTTTGAGAGAGCCATGAGAAAATGCTTGAATGGTGTCTGTGGAAATCCCCCCATGACTGTGGTCGTGTTAATACTATGCTTTTCCCATAGAGTTATACAGGCCAGCAGTAGTTGCGGTAAAAGATGCAGAAGTGACAGTTTTACAAATGCCATGAGTGTTATATTTTAAATTACTGGAACATCAAACAAATAAGATACACAGAGACAAACTGTGCTGCATGGAAGGCAAGGCTAAACAGCTTTCAATGTCAACTAGCTACTAGTTACTTGCCACGGTCACGTTAATTCCTCTTCCTGACCGTTCCACTTTCCTACAGAGGACATGCTGCTCTGAGAGTTGAACAAGGAAGGTCACAGTTCATTGAAGACTGCAGATCTTACTATCTGTTCAGAAGAGCACTGAAACACATTAGCATTTCATCTTCTTCTGATAAAACAGACTCATGAGAAAATACTGCCACAATGTAGAATGTCTTGTGTGCTTGATATCCAGCTTTCACGATAGTCTCAAAAATATTGTTTAAATACTAAATCAACAATACATAAGAGAACATAAAATAATTATTTACAATTGCTAACACATGTAATTATGACATGACAATTATGACATTAAACTGTAATTTCTAAAGGAGGACAACAAGGTGTTCAGAACTGATTCACTATGGAACAACAGCAGCTATAACCTACGACTATGGGAGAGACCAACCTAAGTAACTGTAGATTGTCTATATGTTGCTTTTCCAAAATTTCTTTTCTCAAAGGAGAACAGTGAGCAGCTGTGAACTTCTGCCACTGCTGAAGAATACTGATAATAAAGCTCACATTCTAAATATAAAGCTATAGTTTCAAACTGTGAAAATACCAAAAATCGGTTCAAGCATTACTATGAGTCTAGTACGTGGAGCATGCACTCTTGATGCCGTTTCAATCTTTACTCTCATTCTGTTCACAAAGTCGACCATGTTATCAGTGACAGCCTGTATGATTAGAAACCTGCAGAACCTGAGGGATGTTACCTGTAACCTGTAGAATGTGACATTGCAGAATGTGGGTGAAAGGAATCCTTTTTCTGACCTTATCTAGCACACAGTTTATGAAACTTGATGCTGCAGGTTCTCTGCAATACTACCAGACCAAACAAATAATTTAACTCTACCCTCAGTTAGCTTGCTTCATTAGCCAAAAAGAGGCCGCTTCCTTTCCCTCAAGGAGAAACCACAAGAGATGGACTTGTAATTTTTTGGGGTCCTGACACAAAGTTTAAGAGATGAAACCCTGGAGACATTACATGGACCAGTACCCAGAGATGTGGCAAATCCTGTGTGTGTCAAAGGCAAGAAAGACATTACAATGACTCAGGTGCCAACATCTGGGGCTAAAGTGTTAAGTCTCTGCATGACAAGTACAGGAACATGTTTTCATATCCCTAGGATGATGCTTAATTTATTCAGTTTGATTCCCTTGGGTTAAAAAGTTGAGAAAAGCGCGGGCTAGAAACTGAATGGACACCCAAATACAGCACAATATCAGCCAGAAGTCCTGTGTGGTGGTAAAACGTCAAACTGCAGAATAACATTAGTGGCCAGCCTGCGGGTAGGAGAGCGCAACATGCTTTCATCAAACCACTGGGGTGTAACGTAAACAAGGCCAAGCTGGTCTCCCATTACGTGACCATTTACAGTCACAAAAGAACTCCAAACCTCCACGTTCTCAAGCCAATGTTTAGAGTTAGGTCATTAAATGCAATACCATTTGACTTGGAGATCACGGGTACTACTTCCTGTGCCATGGAAACTAACAATGTACACTTGTATACTTGCTTTTAATATAACTGCAGCCATTAAAAAGACAAAACACCAGGTACTTGACTCTGGTGAACAGATCAAACTTTGTGTATGTCATGCTAATTAGGCCTCAAGTAACACAGGCTAGTACAGGAAGAAATGTGGTTTATACAATATACAACTATAAATATATAAACAAAACAGCAGGGGGGAAAAAGTGAGTTTGTGCTCTTCCTCTTGCTATTTTCATCTCTCTCACTCTCAATGACAACTTATCCCTCGCTGACAGACAGTAAACAGTGCAGCTGCCCCTTAATATGATAAATAATGAGAGTGCTACACAAACACACATTATCAGAACTGTAACACAAAGACAGCGATATGAAAGTCTGTCATATCAATACCATGCAAATGCACTGATAAAGATACTTGTTAAAGAGTGGAGGGCTGTGAACTACTAGTGACCTCCGGACTTTCTTCATCTGAATCATTACTAAACAAGGCCACTGCCCATCACTGTCACTTCCAGCAGAGATGGGCTGAGAGCAGTCTCAATGTCAGTGGTTTCTATGGTGACTATAGCTGTGTCACTTTAGGGAATCATGTTAAACCCACAATCTTCACAGTATTAAAATGCATCCCAAATTATTTTTTTTTTTAAAAAAGGCAGTTCATTTAGCCTCCTCACTGGCTGGTAAACCGTGAAAACAGCTGGTGACAGCCATCAGTAACTGTTACTGGGGAAAAGGACTTTTCTTTGCTGTGTCTGGTACAATCACATTCCACATTATACAACATTAAATGAGAAGAAGTGGAACCTCTCATTGCCTCCAACGGGGAGTTTATGTTTCCAATCATGCTTGTCTGTGTGTATTAGCAAGATATCTGAAAAACTTATTGAAAAACAAATTTATATAACATTTGGTGAAAAAATAGGTCATAGGGTGGGCAAACAGTTTCAAGATCAATTTACAGATTTAGGTTTAATAAGATATTCCAAATTGTGTGCAGTGTTATGTAAAAGCATATTACATCAGCAGTACAGAATGTATCAAATATACCCCATTTTCAAATGTTCAGTTGTCGAGTCAGAATGATGTCTGAGGTGGGGTGTGATTCAACCACCAGCGACATGCTGATCTTTGTCTGTTCAGCTGTCTGCTCTAACAGCCAGTTTGGCAGGAAACCAACTATCATCCCTTTTCTAAATCTCATACTCACTGGAGACTGGGGAACTCTTTTGTTCATGCAACATGGTCACAAGTGAATACCAAAGTACATTTACTGCCCTGGTCTAAAGTTCTTAGAGAGTTTATTATCACATAACATATCAGAACCAGGTCATCGTCACCTTCATCTCTCCTTCCTGACCCAGACTCTGCGAGGCTGTGATTTGGTCTGCTGCATGAGGCTGGGTTTCTAGCTAGCTCGAAACTTAAGTGAAAAACTGGAACTGATCAATCACAATTCTCTTCACACAGAAATCCAATGCACTGTCATGTTTTGCAGACACTTGGGGGACATGGATAGCCCCAGTTGGCTGTCTCTCACCTGTCTGTCTGCATGACTCTCTTTCACTCTTCAAAGCAAACAAGCGGGTACCCAGGCAGGTTAAAAGGGATTCCAAAAATCAACAGCCAATTTTCACAGTTGACAAGACAAACATTTTTTGGAATACCTTTTCACAAACTAAATCCGGTGAGCCAAAGTGGTTGAAAGGGTAGACAAATCCAGCAGACAAAGTCAAAAATTAGCTGCATTTGGCTGGTATTTAATGTTGGCTCAAACCCACTATTCTCTCTCTCATTCAGTCCCTTCTCATTCATGTTTTCCTTCTTTCTCCACACTTGTCCCCCTTGTTAATTCTCTCTTTCTTAGCGTGCCAGAGACAGTTCTGCTAAACCACCCTTATAACCCCTTCTCTCTCTCTCTAAGCCATCTTGTCTAATGAGATTGGGCCTGTACATTGAGACCAACACACGCTGAGACAGGGGGATTGAGAGGAGATGAGAGAGTGAGTTCAGAGAAAACAGGATGAGAGAGTGATGGCTAACATATAACAACAGACTGACAGATTAAAAACAAAGATGTGGTGGTCGATGCTTCAGAATGGTAGAGATCTAAACATGTCTGAAGGCTGAACTGAAACAAAAAGCAAGCAGGAATGTGCCAGACTGAGACCGAGAAAAAGAGAGAGACAGAATCATGACGTGTCTTGTCATACTGTCACCCTGACCATAGTTAAGACTCATGCAACCAACCCCACAGTGGAGGACAAACTGCACGTGTTGCCGTGACCTGTTTTCATGAGCTTTTCTTGTGCAAGTGTAGGGTAGGAAACGATAAAATGGAATGCTAGGTAACCCCCCCCCCCCCCCCCCCCGTCCCAAACCCTTGGTCAATTCATGCTTATCTCATATTACTAGGTTGGGAAACACTGACAAACATGAACTGTGGGTGGTAGGTTTATCTACCCTTAGAGCCACCACGCTGAGTACCCAACCACTGTTTAATTTAAAAAGATGTGATGGGCTGATAAAGCAGGATATAGGGCTGATAAATGTTTGAATCCAATCTCTGACTATATTTGCACTGCCTGCAATGATGCAACTACTGATCTTATTCTAAACAGACACGGTTTTCTTATTGAATTATTCCATTCATATTCATGATCATAGCCTGATGAATGAGGCCACCATCTCCACACTACAATATCTCAGTTTCCCTCCAGTATTCTTCTCCAAATCCTGTGCTGCCTGCCATAATCTAATCTGTTTTATACCTTCATGCAAATTATGCAAAAGCACCACCCCAAGCTTCTTTTTTAAAAAACATATACGCACAAGTAGATTCAACTGAGAGATGGGGCTCAAAGATGGTTGCCTCTGAGGAAAGATGTAGCACTTGGACAATGGCCACACAGGAAGTGTGTTTGCAGAGTTAAAATAGTGGCTTGTCATTTACAAGAGCACTTGTAAATGACAAGTCAATGGAAGATATATAGACTGATGTGTTGTTGCAAGGGAACATGTTTGGCATGTATTGTAAAACAGTTAGGCTGCCGGATGTGTGACAAAACACTGTGTAACCTCTGGGCTGGGCTAAAGTAGCATCCTATTTGGGTTAATACTGGAAAATTGTTTTGCCTCACGCATGAGCACTGCTACATCTCTTAAAATGTATTGTACTTGATTTTATATATTGTATGAAATCTACTTTTACCTATGTTTTATTACTTTATGCTATGATTTGATGCTTTATCCTTATTTCTTTTCATCCTCATTCTACTCTATTTTTACCTATATTTTATTATTTCATTCTGTGGCTTTATGCATTGTCTTTATTTTTATTTTCATCCAAATTATCATATAGCTGGGTTTTACTCTCCATGTTATCTTGCATTCATTTTTCATGTCTATACTGTCTTTTTTATGTAAAGTAGTGACTTGATGCATGTGATTTCTTTGTCGTAAAGCACTTTGAGCTGAAATTCCTGTATCAAAGGTGCTATACAAATAAAGTTTGTTGTTGTTGTTGTAGCTGGTGGACATGAAAACACAACTGAAAACATCTGTTTGCTTCTCAGGAACAACTGAGAGATCCTAAATTCTCTCATGAAGTCCCTGTTACAGTCCTGTTTTGAATGCGGAGCCTGTTACAACACTGATCGCTCGAGGACTGATTCCCACATCCTCTGTAATCTGACCACTCTCAGGCCAGCTCATCCTCCTCCTCTGTCTTATTCTCTACTGACTTTTTCCTCATTTATTTGCTCTTCATCCCTCTCCCTGACTTTATTGCTATCCCATGCCCTTCTCTTTTCACCCCCTCTGTACTCCCACTTCTCTCTCGAGAGCAGTATCAAAATATGTGCATTACTCCAAGTATCAGTGCTGTCACAGTATATTTCAGCCCAATATTAGTTTTACAGCCAATATTGGCCAATTGTGAAATTTGCACTTACAGAATACTATCTCCAATAGATTTTTCACTTAAAGGACCAGTGTGTAAGATCTATGGAGCTCTACTGGCAGAAAATAACAGAAACTGAAAATAATATTCATAAGAATGGTTTCATGAGTGTATAATTGCCAGAAAATAAGAATTGTTGAATGTTTTTGTTACCTTACCCTGCAGACTTGCATATCCGTCGTCCCTCACCCACAAATGTCCCTGTTCTTTCACTCACTCCTCTCCTCCTCCTGTACTAAGGATCAGGAGTCAGTCTGGGTACATGGTCATTGAGTGTTTCTCTTGAAAAATCTCCCACTTGAACAAGGCTGTAATGCAAAACGCTTTGCTGCCTCTTCCTTTAACACACAAACATCAAAGTTGCAGATCTCCATTGAATGTAATATTGAAAGCAGGGTTCTCCTCAGATATTTTGGCCTCTTTCTCCTCACATATGTCTCAATTTCATCCTTGCACATGACCAGTAATGCTTAGTATTATTTATTTTGCTTCCATGAAAGGGACATGTAGCTTTTATCCCGTGTCCTTTTCGTTGCTAACTAGCATTTCAGTCTGAGGTGAAAGGTCACTTGTAATGGCTTGTACACAAAAAGCGAGAAAGGAAGTGCAATTCACCGTCGCATTTCTATAGATGACTTTGAGTAGGAGGTTAATACATTTACATAAATGTTTTGGGTTATGTTTACTTTCAAACCTCCATCTGGTACAATAGGTGGTATGTTAGTGAAAGCTTTGAAAGGACTGGTGAGGCAGTGGTCAGACAACATCATGACTTAGAGAGACAGTGTGCGCTGAAGCAAGGGGCAGGCATGAGAACTCTAAACAGGGGAAAAGGATGAGGATGTGCAGCCACTGGCTAAAGGCCTGTCAAGCCCCTCCATTTCCTCATTTTTCTGCATTGCCACTAAAGATGGCCCGAGGACATAGAATGAGGAAGTTCCAAAGTTTAAATGATGTCTCAGAAAATGCAAGCAAGCCAGGTTGTCCCACAGCCTGCTATGTCACTGCATCATCTGTCTTTCCTCCTTTTTCATGATGGGCTTGGTCCTTTTTGTAATTTTCTTCCCCATTTCCATTTGTTCTTTCATTGACTCAGATATCTTTATATATTTTTTGTTTGTCCTTTCTTCCAGTTTTACAAATAAGTTCTGTTTACATCCTTTACTGTCAACCACAAAAATGTCCTAGTGGATGCACAGACACGTCACCTTAGATGGAGATGAGATAAAGATGGTTACAGATTGGCACAGACTTCCATTGTTCCTTATTTGCAGAGAATTTTTAAATGTGTTTTGGTGACTTGAACTGTGGTCTAAGAATTGATATTATATTACATTTTCTCATCTGCTACAGTACACTGTTTCAATTTGTTTATGATTTACTTACTGCATCTAAGCTGCAAAATAAACAGTCTGTCTCTAGCCATCACTGTTAACGTTTCCTAACATGCTCCATATTTTAATAAATTAACATAGACACAGAAGGGGGTACAAAGAACAAATGATACAGTCATGTACAGGAAGATGTAGCTGTAGGCAGGAAAGTAGGAAAACCTGCAGACAAAAACAGCAACACAAATACGACAGTTAAATAGAGGATAGAGAGGATGACCAACAGTTAGAGAAGAACAGACAATCAAGTACTTATTTAAAAAAAAAATGTAACAAAAAAGAAATGCACACACAGAACAACAGAGAGCAAGTTCAGTGAACAGATAAACACAGAAGATGGTCAACCAGGCAAAGAGCCAAATTGAGTGTTGATAAAAATAAATACAGGCAGAGTGAAAGAAAGACAGGATCTGAAAGGATAAGTCAGGGAGACAGACAGGTACCGTATTAAAAAACAGTCAGAAAGCCAGACTGAGTAGCATGAGCCGTCTGAGGGCTTTTCCACTTAGCGCTGTCAGTCAACCAGTCCAGCAGGTCTCTGTAGGGATGCTAGGCTGCATTAGATTTGTCTGCAGGCTAAAAGCACACTGGACACACACTGTAGCCTGCTAATCAGGTCACCTGTTGCACAACACTACCCTGAGACCTGCCACACATGCATGCGTGCATATACACACCTATACAGACATATAAACGTACACAGTCATGCATGCACTCCTGCTTCCTTTTAATCGCTCATACAACCGTGACCATACACATGCACAAAGTTGTACGCATACACACTGCAGGGTAATGAATATGGACATCTCAGCTCTGAATACATTACTAATCACCCATGTCTATGGGGTCTCAGTATAAGTACATTTAGCATATACAATTGAATGGAAAATGTCATAAAGCAGGGGGTGAAGAGGGGGAGAGAGAGAGAGAAGGAGTCAGGGTGACAGAAACAAACTAAGAGAGAACAACAAGGAGGTGATTACAGAACAGGGGAGGAGAGGTCAGAGAGACAGAATTTCACCACATTGTGTATGATCATGCCCCGAGCCACAGTGACCTCCAGCTTAACAACAACCAAACATACAAGAATATTTGTCTGCTCCACACATAAACACACTGTGGTCTGTATGGACATGTTCACACTTGGGTTGCACTAGTGCAAGACTTTCAGAGTATCACAGTTTCATGGCATTACCGTAAACAGCATTATACTATCATTATTATTATCTGTTACAATGAGCCTTAAAGGAATAAAGGCAGAGGATTTTTAGGGTCAAACACTTTATTATAATTTCTATATTATGCCCTATATTTTTAATAAAACTATTTGCAGTAGAATTCCAGATTTTTAATGACACTAATACAGCAGAATTCAATAAAGTACATTTGCAAATATACATGGTACGATAGCCACCAATTTTCATAAGTACACATGTGTTCAACGCTGCTATCTTACACGTTTGTTGGCGCATACAGTCCACCCAGACTGAGAAATTTCTGGCTACACAATGTACCCTCACAAACATGGGTAGCTGACAAATCTGTCGTCAAGCAGACTCTCATGGACCCTTGTGGACGCGGAAACTAGACATAACTGATACATCTACTGGTGTATTACACTGAATATAGTAATATAAAACTTAATTTGATGTTATTGTCAATACTGCTGATTTGGTAAAATAAATATTTCAGTATTAAGTTATGGAGACAGAGGAGGGGTTTCTGATTTTGGTTACTTTCGCCAAGCAATGGGCCTTATGTGGTCACTATGCCCTTAACGGTGCACAGGTGCTGGAACCATGAAAAGGAAACACTTAACTGACTTCTGTTGATGTTATGCATCTTGCCAAGACCTCTGATTTCAAAATACTAGTGCTTATAAATAAACCAACACAACATACCTAGGTAGGATTTGAATAAAACTGGCTGATGCTTTTCAGGAAGAAGAAAATATTCCACCAAACAGATTTGCTAGACAGCAGTTTGGAGGTAAATCTTCCCAAGTTTCTTGATAAAAAAAATTTAGCTGAAATTTCCCATTCATCTGGGGTAAAAACCACGTCAAGGATGTTAGTTAGCAAGCAAGTTAGTTAGCAAGTTAGCATGAGCTATTTTTTTTTTCCCCCAAAAAGACTGAGTCTCTCTCCTCCCTAAATATTATTATCCCTGCTGTCTTTCCTATAAAAATACATTTAATTCACTTCTGTTGTCATCCCTGGGATAATAATAGAAGTCCTTCCATCTTTTTAAAAAAAGCCCCACTCGTTTCAGTCACAGAGGCATCCATTCATCCCCTTCTGTTTTTCTGAGAACATGCTTTGCCAGACCGACACCAGACCAGCCAGCACGAAGGTAAAAAAAAAAAAGCTATGTGCATGCTAGGACACATATTAGTATTGCATCTTGTTTTTTAGCATAAAGCCTGTACATTCCTTCATCTACTACTGCCCTTTGTAACTCAAGTGAAGGCTGAGTAAAATGGACAGATCTCACGTTTCAGGTGGATTCAATGGTAAGGCAATTCAAAGAAGACAGCAGGTAATCCTGATATTTAGAGCACTCAGTTTTAGTCAAACTACATTTATTCTTAAAATCCTAACAAATCCCAGGCGTTTGTGTTCCGCAAACTACAGCAGCTCTGAATGGAACGTTTATGAAACGGTCAATATGCCATTTCTTAGCTGAAGCTCAGCCTCAACACAGACAGGGTTGCTTAAAAATCTTCAGTCCAACATGACTAGATATGATGCCGGTAAAACAGTTTGTATTCAAAACAATATCTCCTTTTGTTAAGCAGCTTAGGTCTGTGTAGTGATGCTGCTGTGGATTTAGGCAGGGAGAGTTAGGAAAACAAAGCATGTAAAATAGAACGTCATGTTTTAGGAGCATACAGTACTATCCATGGGAATATACTACTGGCTATCTAACTCATTTACATTTTAGGTGTTTGACCGGACTCACGCACTGCAATTTCCTGCAGTGCAAATGAAAGGTTAAGAGCACACTGGTGAATCATAACTGTAAGTAGCCTGATAAAATAAAAAAATCATAAGAGTGTCGAGAATTTTTACATACAACAGGCAGATCAGATTCAGATCATGTTTATGTTACACAACTGGCCTTTCACCTTGGAGCTCTCTAGACCTTTTAAACAAATTGAGTCAGTCAATCATAGGTCCAGTAAAACTTTTTTTCGCATACAAAGACTGCATCTCAGCTCAACACAATATTTCACAATGGCAATACTTCTTAATCAAGTGTAGAAAAACCCAAAATGAATCACTGGCCTACTAATCATGTTTTAATGTGGTGTGAACTAAATGTGAGAAAATTTCTTTGTCTGAACGCTGAATTATTCTTCAAATCTAAGAGTGTATCAAATTCTCAGAGACTGTGCTTCTTGGCACTAGAATTCTGACACAACATTATTTTCTATTTCAAACTAAATGTTCTTTTGTAAGTACCCATGGACATTTTTGTCCTTGAATGGATAGCGTACAGTTGACAACTAAGAGCAGAACTGTGAAAACAGCCGACAAAGGGGCCCAACTGCACTCAAACCGGGGAAGTTGTGACTTAAAACCCAAGATCACGAGAACATACCATAAAACTATATCACTGATATGATTCCCTTTAAGTTTCATACAGATGTACACACCGCATTAACGGTCCAAGTACTATGACTGTAAAGTCTTATTCTCTGTAGGCTGTCCAGTGCTGCAAGGGTTGAAACTAATATGATCAGACTGTATGCATCACCTGTGGAAATAACTAAGAATATAAATCCCTGTTTTGCAATCCAGAGTATAAAAAGTTATTTGGGTGTTTTCTTCACAAGACCAAACTGATTTGGAGCATGTGGGTCATACTAGTAGAACTATAATGTTCTTTATACCTATAGGCTACAGCAGTGGTCAGGCAAGAGCACATGATGTCTTTCATTAAACAGGCCTGTGTTGTTTCCTCAAAAATGAATGTTCCCCAAGGGCAGTGTACACGAGCCTGGCTGGATAATCTACAGTCATAGATGTCATGTGTGTGACCCACAGCATTTAGGCAAAGCCTCTCCCTGAACACAGCAGTTTCAGGTCCCTGTCCTTTATTGCCACCATGGATTAAGTGTGGAAAATGCTTAACAACTGATCACTTACTAATCTAGGAAGAATTGTTTCATGCCGTCACCAGGCTGGAATTTGAACAGGCGTACAAATCAAGACATAACACATCTGTTTTCCTTCTCAAACGTGCACATGCAGTTACACTCACACACACAACATGTGCATGGACACACATACTCCTTCCTCAGCTGAGGTCACAGCTGTTTGACAGCAGCCAAACCCCACTTGTGTGAGCATAGGAACAGAAACTGTAATCCCTCTTTTACCCTGAGCCAGCTTGTACCAATCTACAAGGTTGGCCAATATTGCTTTCATCAGAGATGAGCACGTGCATATGGGGCATGACAAATGTGGTTATCTTATGAATGAAACGGAGTAAAACTGGAACAAAATTTTAAAACACAAAATACTATCCAAGTTGCAGGAAACAAATCTGATCCAAAATTGACAAGCATGTTTACCATTTTTCCCAGCAGACCTAGATAGGACACCAATGCTTCAGTATCTGCCAGTGACACTGATAGGAAGAAAAACTGTGCGAGCCATGATCATACTTAAGATTGTGCTAACGTGGCATTTCCACATGCCAAAGAATACTGTGAATTTCTGCAACTAGCTTACAAATGTGATTTGCAGATCAGTGAATTTTAGAAGATAAACCTGCAATAAATTCATAGATCGTCACAGTGGATCATCACGATGGATAAACTCATTGAGAAAACACAGAACCCTCATTCACAAGGTAACAGCCCCTGGCTCAACAGCACACGGATACGATCTAGGCCACGCTGCTCTCAATAGTCGGAGAGCTGAGCTATGGAGCAGCTTACATCTTCTGCCAGTCTGTCAAACACAGGGGAGTGATGCAAAAGAGGCAAGCATCAGTCTTGCTGAACCATGACAGTTAGAGCCACAAAGCAAAGGTTATACAGTTCATGAACCCTTGAATTGAATTATGTATTAGGGCTGAACAGTTAATCGAAATATCAGAGAAATCACAATAGTGCAATATCCAAATGTCAGGAGCAGCAATTTTTTTTTTTGCTAAAAGTAAAATGTGTCACAACAGACCATTAGAAATGAAGCACTGCAGTACTACAGAGATGCACTGGCCCACAAATGATATTCTCCAGACATAAGAGAAAATGCTTGTTGGGGGCAAAGCCCAGCAAAAATCACTTGATTATTTTTATATTTTTTATTCAGAGAAAATTTTATTTAAAAAATTACCATTCCCACTACAATCGAGACTTGAACTGCAATCGCAATCTGTTAAAAAAAATAATCGCAATATGACTTTCTTTGTGTATTGTTCAGCGCTCACACACACACACACACACACACACACACACACACACACACACACACACACACACACACACACACACACACACACACACACACACACACACACACACACACACACACACACACACACACACACACACACGTATACTGTTGCCAAGAAAAGACACATATTTTGTTTTATTCCAGCTCTACTTTGTACTTTGTTTGTCAAGTTGTATGCCTGGTCCTATTTGAGCTTTCTGGCAGCATGGATTTAACTTTCACAGGATGTCCTGTTAAAATGGTATTTGCTGGTATCAGCTTATCACATTAAAATGGTAAAGTGATAAAGACTTGTTGTCTGCCAATAGTCACTGTAAAATTAGGTTGGGCAGCAAAATTTTATTAACAATTTTAAAAAATATTGTGTTTTCTCAGTCCCTCGCAACTACAGATCACAGTGTGCCAACAGGTTGCATCGTGTTATTTTACAATACAAGAATACAAGACCTTTTAAATGTAACTACAGTGAAAACAGTGGAAAGCTTTCATGAAGGTCTGTACAGTCAGTGCATCATTTTTATTACTTTTCATTTTCTGAAACAATTTGATTGGAATGCTATATTTAACAAAATGAGGCCTTTTAAGGCTTTGAAATTTGATAGTTCAAATTAAAACAGACAAAGCACTATTTTTGATCCTCACAACCAGACAGATAATGAGAATGGAAAAGACCTAGATTAGATGAGTGGCAGAAGAGGGCTGCCTAGCTGAACTGTTTGCTCAATGGGATTTTCTGGCTGCAAGTATGTATGCAAATTTAGCAGGCCTCACACACTTTAGAGACATCTGTCTCTAAGGAAGAGATGAGATAGATTCTGACTACATCAGTGACAAGGCTCCAAGCCTCACCTTCACGTTGTCTCTTTCACTCTCATACCCCTTCACACAAACTCAAAGACACTCTCTTTCATTCTGTCCTATTTCACACATGTTCAACACATCAGCTGACAATCATAGCAGCAAAACATCTACTCACGCTCAAAGTCAGAATCATCATCTTCATCATCCTCTCCGTTAGACTCTGTTTGCATTGGCTCCCCATCAAACATCACTCCTTTCCCCGTCTTGCCACCGGCACTGGCCCCATCCTGACTTCTGGTGTCCCGCAAACGGGTGAAGTACTGTACTGCAAAATCCACCAGGTCTGACGGCCTTTGTCGCAGCACTTCCACAGTGTAGCCTTGCAGCAGTTCTGTCAACCCCACCGGTATCTCAATACTCATGGCTGTGCGTGGCTCAGTGGCGGCGTTTGCTAGCTATCTGCAGAAGGAGAGAAAATGAGTCAGAATTTGTTTTGATACAGAGTCACACTTCTGTTTAAGTACTGGGCTGTGATGTGGTTATGGTTTGCATAATTGCTGATTTAAACAGCTGACTTTGACTTTTACTATGTCAGTACACAGTGTGCAGCCTGAGAATGTTAAGTGGCTGCTGACAGCTCTGAACGGCAACTGAAATGCACTGGGACAGCCAGGGTAACTGAACAAATAACCATCAAGCCTGACAGCTGAACAGATACTGCACTGCCATTTATAAGCAAGGCAGTGTAAGGCCGTACATGAAGTGTTGCTGTGACATTGTCACTGAGCGGCCACTTTATCTAGGGTTGAGCCAGGGAACACACAGTTCCCGCTGCTGCACTAAAGAGATATGAAGCCAACATTTGCTATGGGGAGGAACAGCTAACCAATGACATTAGCTGGGTTTCAGTAATATAACGTTACTGCGTGACATCGTGGGAAACTGAACTGTTAACTTGGGTGGGTGGCCGGCTGGAACTAGCTAGCAGAGCAGCTAATTAGCTAATACTCATGACAACTGAGTTACTTCACTGTTCGATCCGCAAATAACCTAGTTGACCACTTAACTGAAGTCATTCGAGTCAACTAACAGGAAATGGGTGCAGCAAACGCAGTCGAGCAGCGATTCAAGTGCAGCCTCACTTTCAACCCATCAGGCATTAGCTCTCTTGCTAGCTAGTATGCCACCTTCAAGGAAGCCTTTACCGTTAGCTTACGCTATAGTATGGCGCACTGGCTGTGGGAGCTAGCGTTAAGCCACAGATAACGCTAAGTGGCTGTATGGATAAACGATACCATGCAAGCACAGCAAGTTACACAAGAGCGTTAAGCCGTTTGGTAGGATAACTTGACGTTACCAACTGTGTGTCACTTACTTGAGATTCTGTCTCCCCGGCTAAACTAGCCAGTCCCCTCCTTCTCGTTGTCTTCCTTGTTCTCTCTTATTTCGCCTCTTCTTTTTAGCCAGTCTCTTTGCCAGTGTAGCGACCGGCGTATCCCTCCACAGAACACACTTGTCCAACGTTAAAGCCAACAATCTTACGTTGGCGTCAACTCGCTAACGTTTGGGTTGCTATTTTATCTTGCCAGCCAGCTGTACAGCGATGCTGGCTAAGTTGAGAGGAAAGAGCACTCTACTTCACCGCTGCAGCTTCTTACGACGTCCACGCACTTGGTGAGGGTGGGACTTGCTGTGGCAGAGGGGAGAGGAGGCTACCTGAGAGGCTAACTGGCGGACTTGCTAACTACTTGTCGGCAATTGCCTGTTTTCTTTTAGCAACTGCCGAGCGACTCCTCAAGACGCAAGTAGCGGTTAAGTCGGCTGCTGCAGCCAAGGCGACAAATCCTAAGCTCAGCTTTTACAGCGTTGCGCTACACCGCCGTTACGTACAGCCCAATGTACCGACGAATCCCGCTTTTCAACGTTACTTCAGCAGTATGACGGGTAATTACAACAAGAGAAGCCTCCAAAATTAAACGAAAACCAGTTTCTTCCCTCCCGGCGAGGTACTCCAGTTTTACACGCACGAAAGGACCGCTGGCTCTAGCAAGCGTGAGGAGGAGTGGTTACCAAGTGAGCCCAAAGCGTTTGACGTTGATTGACAGAAAGCACGGCCAATCAAAATAGAAGCTCAGAATTCACCAGCCAATTGAATATAGTAATCTAAGTGGAGGCGCGATCAGAGGCAGAACCATATTTGTACACCCAGAGTAGGACCACACCCACAGAAGTGGCTTTGGTAGAGATCTCTAGAAATCTGAGATCATAAGAAATATAAAACAGCTCAAACAAATTCCAGCTAACACTCATGGATCTGTAAACACTGCAAGATTTTGTGTTGTCTTAAATATTTTCTTAAATATGTTCACTGTATATTTGTGTTGTAATCAGTGGAGCGTCTCCTTGAAATTATACCTGGGATATGATGGGGAAAATAAAAACATATATAACTGATATTTAAGAAGAAAATAGTCAACTTTGCTGTACTTTAACCCGACAAACCCATCTCAAATGTTCTTTTGCTGTTATCTGTTTATTTATGTTATGTTTATTTAGTTATGTTTTTATATGTTGACTAAATTACACGTTGTTTAGACACCTTGGTACAGCTCATGCTGCAACAGAGAGCCTTTCTTGAGAGGCCTAAAACCTTTGAAGACAGTCCAAAACTCAGATTTTCTTCTGTGCCTGTTCCCTTCTCATCCACATCACTCCCTCACTCCCTTGCCTTACCTGCTGTCCGTCCATTTCAAGGCTCTTCATAGGTCTGTTCAGATGCAACAGCAGACTACTCTTATCCTCTGAACTTACATGTCAAATCTTAATGTAACCCTTCAAATCACATTTCATCTGAGCAAATTCACCAGTCTGTTTTTCCATCTATTTTTGTACACACAGCTTCAGTTCATTCTTGTTTCCCCTTCCCTCTTCCTGCTCTTGTTTACTTTGTTTGGTCCACAGACAGTTTTCCCCTGCAGAAATAAGCCAGTCAAAGTAGAGCAAGGTTACTGAGGTTGGATACATAGGCACCTTTTCTAAGAGGTCTGCTAAGCACCACACAGTCCATGTAGCATCTCCTCTCATCCATTTCCATTCCTCAGCTGTCACAGAGGTAAAGCCGTTGCCATGGCCACTGCGAGCCGGATTCAATTCCTCCAACCAGATTCTGATTGGTTCAGGTCTTTGTTTCTAATAAACACAGAGGAAAAGCAGACCTCCAGGCTCCCTCTGCTGGGAGGATAAACTTCAGAAAAAAACAAACACACACACACACACACACACACACACACACACACACACACACACACACACACACACACACACACACACACACACACACACAGATATACTGTATAAGATTTTCATGCAGTTTACAACCAATTCCCATTTGTTTAAAAAAAAAAAAATGGATCAGACTCCACAAAATAAACCATATCATCAATTTGACATTTCTCAGATTCACAGCGTAGATGATGGAGGCTGATTACACTACTGAAATCAATTAGCCTGTGAACCTTTCTGTCATGAATAATCACTGCTGCATGTGCTGTATGTGACTTGGCCCACAAGAAGACTCATGTATACCCCATGGGAATGCATTTTTCTGTGGAAAGATTTCCCACTGGGCCTATGAGAACATGCAGTGGCAGTGGAACCTTTACTGAAAGTGACAGATGAATATTCACATTTACAGTTGAGACTCTGGTCTTCGCTTTCCTGGAAGTGGCACCCTTTGGGAGTTGCTGCAAATGTGGTTCCAGCAAACTCCTAAAATGTCTCAAGGAGAGCTGCTAGCCTACATTTTCAAAGAGAGGTGGGGGGGTGGGGGGGGCGGGGGGGTGGGGGGAGGCATAGAAAATAGGGCACAGAAAAAAGAAAGCAACTGATACAGAGATAGAGTGAAAAAGATTATGAGGACTGTATATGAATGTATATACTGTACTGTGTGAGTTTTAATATCTGTCTCTTCCTAACATCTCCATCTTGGGCAGCCAGCATTCTCTTCAGTTGCAATCAGGTGTTGACATGAGGATGAACAAGGGGGACGAGGATGAGAGAAGAAAGCTTTACTAAGAGGAAGCACAGTGATGATGAGGACTGTACCGTACGCTTGCTGTGATGTGGGTCACCTGGCTTGTAAAGCTGGTTTAATTATTACTCTGACTCATTTGTGCAGTCACTCTTCAATGTATGGAGCCAAATAAAAGCAGAAATGACTTAAGAAACAATCTTAAATTACTGTCTAATAACTAAGTTTTGATTAAAAAAAAAGAAAGAAAAAATGATGTTCAGACTAAGTAACGCAATCAGTGATGGAGGAAAACTCTGGTGGCTGTAAGTAAGATTTTATTACACTAAACCTTAGAGTTTTAATGAGAGTAAAGGTGCAAATTCATGTTTTGAGATTGAAAAGTTTGAGTCCAAAAACCAAATAAAACCCATGAAAAGAAGTAAATGTCTGCAATTTAAATCCTCAACTAAATCTTTGCTTCATTCATGCCTTGTGTGTGTGTGACGAACACTACATTCATACTATTTGGCAGTCTTCAATGAATTTTGTGATACAACACCACCACCTACTGGCTGATGTGCGCTCTCTATCACCTCAATAACCGACCACTGGGACGATGAACCATCTGGATAGAGTCTGTGCATCCTTCACCAGTTTCCCACATGAAACATGGCAGAAAGCAGGTCGACCACATCAGACACAGATCTGTGTCACACCCGCAAACCGCGAGTCTGCGTCCAGTGACTGTTCTCGAAAAATATGTCAGTAATAATATGATGAATGATGAATACTAAAAATTAGTTGCTTGGAACTATGGTGAAAACAACAACATGAGGCCAGATGTTACAGACAACATGTTTTTATGTATGTTTCTAAGATGTGAAAGTATTCCAGTCAGGCTGTTACAGTCAAACAGTCATAGTTTATTCTGTAAGAGATTATGGACATTATGAACATTCTAGTAACAAGTAGTTTGACTTTCAGTGATTCAGAATTAATTCCATTCTTGCATTTTATATACATCTTATATACAAGACTGTCATTAAATTGCCCAGTGCTGATACTACACTCAGTGTGACATGACTACAGTGCATCAGTGAGAAGTGTAGGATGCTGGCAAGGTTCAATATATTCAATTTGAGTTAAAATGAGTCTTTAACATCTCATGTTTTGTCTCTTGATAGTTGAGTATCAGAACTGGGCTATTCAATTGTAGTGTCATACAGTATATAGTGATCTGTTAAAACAAACAACAAATTACTTTACAAGGAAGACTCAAGAGCATGATGCATTGTGGTCCATGATGTGCTGCCTATAAACACTCCAACTGACTTCAGACTTTATGTCAATGCATCATCATTTATACTGTTTTCCAAAATATAATGTTTTATACTGTTCTACGTCTTGATGGGATCAATTCACACTCCATCTTCCTAGTTTCTACGTCACATCATCACGCTTAAGATGTGTCTTTATCAGTAAGTATGCCCAGAAGTTTTAGTTTGTCCAAGAATACTGGTCATGATGTTAATTGTATAGTTTTTTTTGCATGGATGAGATCTAAATCATAGTTTCAACAATGAAAAAAAAACAAAACAGAAATCATGTTGATTTAATCTATTAGTGTAATTTCATTCAACACTTCTGCATTGACTCAAATTTTGAAATGTACATTTCACATCAGCCTCTCAGTATCTCAGCATGTACAAATAACAACAATGATGCATAAAGAAATCATTCAATACACAACAATCTTGATGGACTCAGAAGGACATGCAGTTCTTGTCATATCACAAATCCTTGTTATCATGTGATGGACTGAACTTCCTGTTTTCTGATGGAAACAGATGGGGGGAAATGGGATAGGCTCCAAATGTAATCACTGTGCCATTATACCAACCCGGACCAAAAGCCTCATCCTCAATGTAAAGTATTATGTTTCTTGATATTATGTGTTTCTTTAAGCAGACTATAAGAAAACAGGTGTGTAAAGGAGCTGGGAAGTATTCATGAGCTGTATCTCAGCCTAAACTGAAAGATTTAGAAACTGTTTTTGACCCACATCTGCTTAGACCCCTGACTGGACGGAAATTCAAACAGACAGACATAAATAGGAAGAGACAAACAGGGTGAAGATAAACAGACAGACACAATTACTGAACCGGAAACAGACAGCCAGAAAATCAGAGTAGATCTGTAGTTGTGCACAGTTCATCTATAGCAAAGCACACACTCACACATGCACAAACACACTCAGATACATGTTTGTCATAGTAATAAGGCACGAACAACACTAGACCACAATCCAAAAATAAACGTACAATATATTTTCCCATAAAAATCTGTAAAATTGTGTGGAATTTTTAGTCAAATGAATCTAAGGCTTATTCTTCCCAGAAAAATGCTGCTGTCAAGAGAAAACTTGATACCTGAAATTTAGTCCTCAGACATATTTTGACCAAATTGTCTTTAATCTGAGATGGAACAGAAGGTTTTATGTCTGGAGAAAGCTACATGAAAGAGAGAGAAGTGGAAGTAAGTTCCTGAAAAGCAAATTTGGGGAAAGAAGCACGAGATTTTCCCAAATTGCTGCAATAACCCTGGTTGTTAAGATCCAGTTACCAAACAAAAGCATTTTAATATCAGATGGTTTAAACATTCATAGTTCTGTGACAAACTGCAACAAGACTTGACGTCAACTTCAACAGACAGTAGTAAAATACTCTCTGTGCAAAACCACAGCATACATTTGTCAAACATTTTTGGAATTGCTAACTGTACATACATACAACCTCGAACCAGTTTCAATCTTAAAAAGTATTATGGAGCTGAGCATCAGTAAAAATGACATAATATGACTGGTTTATGGTACAAAAAGTGCCTTGTCATGATGTGTAATCAATATATAGAGGCCTATACATACTATTACTTCCTATAAATACTCTAAGCAAGATAAATAAAAGATACATCACTGTCTTGATTTGGGTATATCCATAAAGTGTTGTTAGCAGTGCTATGCTATTAAACAGTGTATTACAATTATGTTCAGTTACCAAGCAGTCCGGCCATTAGAAAAAAATCAAACCAACATTGATAAAACCAGCAAGATTTGAATTGTTTTGGTCCAAAATGCAACATCAGTGAAATATTTTTATAGACTTGTGTTTGACATAAGATCTCAGCAGAGATGATCCCACTTTAAAAACCTGGATCTTCTGTGTTTTACAGACATGATTATGAACTTCAGGTACAATTTAACACTCTATTAACATACACATATTCACCACACATTAGTTACTTATTAGCATGCATATTAGTAGCATATTAGCTCTTCAGTAGTCATTATAAAACACTTAGTGATGTCTTATTCTGCATGACCATATTCTGCAACTACTTGGCCATTAAGTAAGAGTTAATAACCTCCTAATTATTGCTTATTGATAGCCAGTCAGGACATTGTATATGAATTATGATCTTAATGACCTAACTCTAACCCTTAAAACCCGAACCCCAATAATAAGGACATTATAAGTGCTTTAAAGGGTAAGATTACTAAAGAGCCAATATGCTGCTAAAATGCATGCTGATAAGCACCTAGTTTATGGTGGATACGTGTACCCCAATTTTCACGCATTCACAACATTTTGGAGAAGACCTCATCAATTCTTGCTGTATACTCGAACACTGACTCGAGACTTCATGCAAACTCTGCACTAAATCTTCCCAGCGCACTTTAATCTCATAAAATTTCAGAAAGACTGGTATGTGCCCATTAGTCCTCCATCACATAAAACAGCTCTTTTCTTAGAAACAGTCATAAAGTCGAGTTTAAAAAAGCAAACAATGGCCCCATTGACAAACCGACAGGCCAGATGAATTTCGCTTTGTTAGAAAAGCCACAGCCCAACTTTTTTCAGCAGTTTCCTGCCTGTCCCACACAGAGCTTCTGTCCTAAATAAAAAATATATTAACAGTCAAATGGGTTATTACATATTAACAGAGCTATGCATCCATACATGACTATCTCTCAGTATGGCCAGCCTGTGCACAATTCATGCTCGTTTAAATATACATGCCAGTATAAAAGGATACTTGCATGGACGGGCGAGGCAGACAGTACAAGGCTTTAGTGTGTCGTGTCTTTCGTGTCAGGGATTACACACCTTTAAAGCAGGTGAATAGGAATGAAATCTAGTGAAAAAGTGCGGGATTCCTCCTTAATTTCGCTCATTTGTCCACCACTTTTCAGTCAAGATACAGGATAGATGGGGGCAAAAATACACAAACTCCCTTAAAAAAAAGAAACATTTTAGTAGTTTTCAGCACAAACAGCAGACCAGTCTGCTCTGAATTTGGTGAGAGTATGCAGCTCTTATTATTCACTGTGACCTGGTGGTGACGGTAATTGTTTGCTCTCCTATCTTGAAGCTCACACAAAAGGGAATCCTCAGAGCAGCAAAATGGACAACCAGCTCTGAAAGTGCAGCAATGTCGGCTTTACAACCTGCACCATTAACAAATACACAATTTTCACTGGCTGATTTCTCGGGGGGGCATGCTGCTATGGTTACTGACAGCTTCCCTCCTGTCTTTTTCTCTCTCTTCTGTCACTCCATCTCCACCTCTCTCCACCCCCATAGCTAGCGATAGCAGTAATATGCACTCATGTAGTCTGACAGGTAGAGCTTTTGAAATAAATATACTGTTACATAGCAGGGGTGCTATTGGGAGTTTGAATACAACTGGGACTGTGCAGCCTTTGTGCGTGCTGTGCCTGCTGCAGCCCAATCAGGAGTCCATTGTGTTTGAAGTGCTCGAAACAAAAACCCCTGCAGTTCTGGTTGAGGTTAAGGGTCTGACTCCCACTTGCAATGATGAACACATTATATCTCAATCTATGTCTGACCCAATGGCAATGCAACCTGATATTTTGTCTTCTGATGCCTGACAGAACAGAGAGGAGGATGCACTTCCATCCTGAACTCCCTTCTATTTATTTCTCTCATTTGCTTTTTAAATGTGTTTCTATGTCTTATGATTTATTTCTTATTTAATATATTTTAGACAAAGCACTTTGAATTGTGCTTTATGAAGGGATGTGCTATATAAAGTTGCCTTGCCTTGCTCTCTCTGCTGATCTCAGTTCTTTAATATCTCATTTTCAAATGCAGCCCAGTTGGTTCTCTCAGTACCAAGATCAGGGAATGGTCAGCAAACATCAGAGATGATTAACACTGAAAATAGCAAAACGCTTTGGAGGTTCAAAGTGTCAGCTGGCAGGCAATTTTAGATCACACTCTCGCACACGGACTCAGAAATGTCAGCTTTTTACATCCCTGAAGACATTTAGTGGTTCAGATACAGCATTAAGCTGAGCAGAGTCAGTGGCAGGTTAAAACAATGCAATGTGACCTGTTGCTGTTCTGACCATTCACCACTAGGGGCAGCGTGGGTGGCTGACAGCACAACATGTTTGAATGTGCAGTAGAACAAGGGGCTCTGTGATGGACAGAACAAAGAGTGCTGGTCACCACAGCAACTAAAGAAGAAAAAAGATGGTGAAACAGGGTGACACAGGGCCAGATAGGGAGAATGAGAGAGGGGAAGAGTGAGCAAATAAAAAGTTAGAAAGCACAAGAGAAAGACAGTGCAGGCATGAAGCCTGCATTCATCTCGTTCTCTCAGTCTTGTTGTGATCACCATGGTTACTACACATGTAAAATGTAATAAAAACAATTCTACCGTGCCGCCGGCCTGCTGCCGTGGTTACACGTGAGTAACGGTCACCGTGGATACCGCTCTCTGCATGTGTCCCTTTGAACTCTGGGCGATAATGAATAAAAACCCTAGAAAGCAAGGGCGACACAGTGGAGCCTCTTTCCGAGAGCTGGACCTGAATGATGTCGGAAGCCAGCAGACGGCCACGTGTTTTACGTCTGAACTGCCACAAACACCTAAATGTTTGATCGCTTCCCATGTTTGATGTCGAGGTGGACGCACACATGCATTCTGAAGGTTCTTGACTCGCGCTGCTGACACTTTCTGCTGCCTGACGAGCAGGTGAAAGCAGCAGTGCCTGTTAATTACAGTCTGCCTGACAATATAAAAAGGTGAGCTCAGTGTGTGTCTGTCTAGGTTAGAATTAACAGCTACCAAAAATATAGGCTACTGTGACATTATTGCTATACGTTCTCACTGAAAACCTATTAGAAGCCAGGTTTGACTTCAAGTACTGGACACAGCTGCGCGCACTCTCAGAATGTACTTTGGAAACATAGAAAAAGTGAAGTGTGTGCTTGGCTGCTGTGTCATGCCACTGTAGGTGGGACTTAAACTGTTTTCCTGTCCACAGAAACAGAGTGATGTGTTCTCTCTTGTTCTCCAGCTGGGCCCCTGTCTGCAGTCTGAGCTTAATGAACTTATGCCCCAAGAGAAAGATCCTAACAGTGAAGTCAACTGTGACCCCAAAGATCAAAGGTCACACAGAGGAGACCTTATGGCCTTTGCCCTCTCCCTCTAATTCCCACCTGCAGAAAGAGAGAAAGAGAGAAAGAGAGAGAGAGAGAGAGAGAGAGAGAGAGAGAGAGAGAGAGAGCAGCTCCACCTGGTCAATTGGCCTCCTCTTCATTCCTGACATTCTTAAATAGGCACACTGAAAAATGAAAGTACTTATAAATTGTGTCTAGTGGTCCCTCCTTTGTCTATTATAAGAAAACAATTGAAATATCACAGATATTTAAGCCAGGCTCACTCACACAATTCACTTCATTTGTAAAACAACTTGTCAAATTAATAGAATTATTAGAGTTGGATTTGAAATAGACCTCAGGCTGGATTTAGAAGGATTAGACCAGTTTTCACATGTATCAGTGCTGAGACAAAAGGAACATTCGGAGGAAGTCAGGAGAAGAGAGGAGTCGTTATTTACGTATAAACAGAGTCACACGTGTATACAGTATAAGCTTCTAGAAGAATTGCCCATGTCAAATGTGGTATTTTAGGTTATTTGTAAAACAGTGCAATCAAGGAGAAGGCAGAGGATGCTTTCTGAGATAACTGCGTTTCTTCCTGAGCCACCAAATCTGAACCAACCAAATCAACATGAACATCTACTGACACCGTGAAGGCAGTGAAGCAGTGTGAGGATCTAGCTCTCCTCTAGCTGATCCTGACCTCTGACCTGTCTGTGAATGGTGGATCAGCAGATTTATCACAACTACTTAAAAGATCTGGTCCGTGTCTATAAACAAGGAGATGGAAAATACATTATTGCACTTTGAACCCTTAAGCTTAAACTTTACTTTACTTAAGGTGCATTTTAGTGCAGCCTGCCTGAAGTATACATTCCTGATGATACGCTACAGAAAGTCTGACCAGTTACAACAAGAAGTGGTTTCTGACCCCATCATCCAATTTAAATCAATGTCACATGGGCTGATTGGTAGGTACATAGGAGAGGTGGATATATTGTATAGTATACGTCTATATGCCCAAATATATTCCCATACCGGAGAGTGCAGTAGAATTGTTATGCCTGACAGAGCACTGGAAAGTGAGCAGGCCTCTTGGGACGAGGTTGGCTGTTGCCTTGGACTGTTGACCGAGTCACATATCTAGGAGCCTTGTTGTTGTGGCAATGTTGTGGCAGGGAGGCGCTCCGTGATCCAGGTGGTCACCTCCTTCAACACGGACTCAGCCACCTCCGGGAGGTCGTGGTGAAGGGCGTGGTAGCCTCCCTCGTAGACCTGAACAGGAGCAATGAGAGAGGGTCACAGAGACGGCATACACAGAACAGGGAAGCTGTTGGAAACAAGTCTGAAGTCTTGAAGTAGTTTGAAATCTAACCCTCTTGGGGTGGTGTGTACAGCGTAAATACAAACAGAATGCAATGTGTGTTTACTGACAACAGTGTTCCTGGGCCCATGTCGGAATAATGTCCCATAATGCGGCAGCAGCAAAGAGGAACATCCACAAAGCTGAGAACTGAGCACGAACTCTCTTTAACTCTCTCCTCTCTTTCCATTTCACTCATCTCTCATTTCAGTAGTTCATTTCTCCTCTTTGTTGCTCATGCGATAAACCATGTGATAAAAGAGTTGTGAACTTCCTTCTTTAGAAACACACATCCTTCTGGAGAGGAGGAAGAACTGACAGATGACCCTCCAGTCTGTCGGTCAGTGAATGCATCATGCTGGAACCAGCTCTAGGCGTGTGTGAGAACGTTTTAGCTCAAAGGTTTTACTCGATAATGCACTATTTAATGATCTGACTATGCTGCACATGCAAACATCTTTTAGTGCCAGCGCAGCTTATTTTACTCAGTGACCTTTTGCCCATAAGCTGAGTATACTGAAACTGGCTTTCAGGTTTTCAAAGGCAACAGGAACCAGTTTTAGACTGCTTGAAGGTGCTGTTTCTCCCAGCCACCAAAGCTGAAGCAAGCTTTTGTACTGCCAGGATAAACAGCAATTTTTCAAATGTCATGCAGCAGTAGTGTGACACATCATTCCTGATTGTTTTGGTATTGTATGCAACAAAACGGAACAGCATGTACAAAATAAAGCAGTGATGACTTGATACAAGTCTGCATGCATTGTCTTCTACCAGGCTGACAAAAAAACATTCACTTCAAAGAAGGATTACTAAAATCATTTACATGCATTTCCTGTGAACAAACCGTCCGCACCTTGATTTTCTTGTCTGAGCTCGGCGCGTTCTCGTGCATCATCTTGGAGCCTCTGATGTCGCAGAGCTTGTCGGCGTCACCGTGCAGCAGTAGGAAGGGCCAGCTGATGGTCGGGATCTCCTTCTCGATTCGTGCCGCCGCCCCCATCATCTGCATGCCGAAGGACACCCGCATGCCGCCGTGGAAGTTCAGCTCGTCTGCGTCATACGCCTCCACCTGGCAGGAGAGGGAGAGAAAGGAAGGAGTTATGAGAGTCTTCATTTTGAGCCTTTTTGCTCAACGCAGAAACAACTCAACGGGACTTTAAACCTGTCCCAGAGGTTAATTTTTCATTTTGATCATGAAGCTTGCAAATTCTTTTACTTCAAACTCATGTTTCCCAATTTCTTTCTTAATGTAACCATAGCAACTACATTGGTAGTAGACATACTTTGTTGGGCATTTAGACAGCCACATTGTAATGCTTGGATGGTTGCATTAAGCATCTATATTTAGCAAGCACAATAAATTTCTTTGTTCCAAATATATCCAAATATGGAAGAAAGTTAAGAGAAGGAGTGCCTCCATGGGAGAAGAGAGGGCGATGAAAACCATGAGAGTTGACAAGTTGGAGTAAGGGTGGTAAATAAACGGATGAAGGGCTTTTATGTAGAGAAAAATAAGCCTCAGAGGACGGGTGGGACACAGAAAGATAAAGGTAGATGTGACACTTAACACAAGTTTAAATCAGAGTTGAACGGCAGAGGACACACTACACATTAAACACGAACACTTTCAAGTTCCATACGTGCCCCCACATAAGTCACACACACTCCCATTTCTGTTCGGCTTATATGTAAACACAGCTGATGGCCCAGTGGAACAGAAGCGGCTTCTCTCAGGCTTTGAATAACGACCGACTGTAAGCTGAGCTGTGACACAACACGACCTGTTCGGCAGCTCAGAGGAGTCGTGACACTCGGAAACACGAGGCGAGAGAATCTCCATCGAAGCTGAGATCACACCATAATCACAATAAGGCAGTGGGAATAAGTCGCACAATACAAATAATCTTTGAACTCCTTTTTTTGGTTGGATTGATAGTTCTGCACATCATCTCACTGTGGAAGAGTCAAGTAGCAGCAAAAGTATAGAGTGAAATGTTATTGATTTATTGTCTTTGTATCAGGCCATATTTGTGTCATAAAGTCTTGCTGAGCACCAGAGTTTCTTGGTTACATGATGCTGCACAATATATCCTTATGTATGTATTCATTTATACTTGTGCACACTGAGGTTACTCCATACCTGCGGCGACTCAGTGCAAAGACTGTTACAACTACCTGTAATTAGCATTTTATTGCTGTGGCTGCTCGAGGTGGAGCAAGTTTTAACTACTTTAGGTACTGTTGTGTAGCCCAGTGGTTCCCACCCTAGGGGTCAGGCCCCATTCAAGGGTCACAAGATAATAATAATCGCAGTAATGAAACAAGGTGGATCTTTCCACCGTCACTCGTATCACAAAGCACATAGAGGAATATGAACACGGTTACTGTGGGCTGTATCTGCCGCTAGCTATCGATGAACAATACATCTTTAAAACACTTTTTTCTTTCAGTGATCCATGCAGGTATCTGTTGAATCTGTCGTGTCTTTTATGGTTCCTGTGTGAAGTGATAACACTACTTCCTCCAACAGACTGTGGGAAGCAGAAGCAGCAGGCTGTGGGATCCTATTGTTACTACAAAGCGTTTGTGAAAGGCCATCTTTGGTGTCTGAATATTTGCAGACACACACCAGCATGAAGTTCATAAACGACCACAGCTGTGCAAAAACCACAGAACGTGTCTACCAGCACAAATACGTGTAACAGAGGTGTGCAGACGTGCCTGCATGTGCGTTTTTGTCTCTTCTGTGCTTCATTTTGAGATTATACAGGAAATGTAGATGTATAGACACACACAATACAAACACACACACAAAACAAAATCCAAATCAAACCATACTATTTTGTTTTTTGAGACCTTGTGAACTCTTTGTCCTGTAGGTGACACATTACATGCACCTGTTTTTATGATTACAAATAATACAATACAATCCACCCAAGGTATTACACACACACACACACACACACACACACACACACACACACACACACACACACACACACACACACACACACACACACACACACACACACACACACACACACACACACACACACAAACTTGGCGAGATAAGACTCACAGTTTGGAAAGGACTCAAAGTATTTACTGCAGGGTGGGCTTCCATCCTGGGACTGTCCAAAAAAGTTTGGTGCATGACTTCACACACGTAAACATAAAGCACACACACGCACACACACGCACACACACCCCCCCTTGAGACCTTGCAAATGTTATTTTCAGCCCATATCTGACATTTCAATCAAAAATTACAATACAGCTCTCCCAGCCAAACACACACCCACAAACATTTGTCTCTCACCTGCGTCTTGTCCCGTGAGACCCACTTAGACTCGATGGAGCCCAGAGTGAGGCTGGGCAGCATGTGGTTCAGGACCTTTGCCAGAAAAACCTGCAAAACAGTGAAAAACAAAGCATTGCAGTTTATTTTCACACATCAACACCTCCCTGAAGAATGTTTCTATCTCTCTTGCTCTCCTTTTGTCTCGCCATCTGTCTGGTGTTACAAAGACATACAGTCATGAAATTGTGAGTGTGGACTGCATAATTCACCTCTTTGCACGCAGTGTGTTTCTACTGTATGTTCATGTCAGTGCTGCATCTAAAAACACACATCTCCTTGTGTTAAAACAGGCTAATTAGAAAAGCAAATCTCTTCTCCTCCCATCCAGATTTTGACACCAGCTTTGTCAGTGTTTGGCCTTGAAAATTGAGCACACTTGTGTCTGTGAGTCAGTAAGAGACAGCTAATGCTGCTCAAGTGGCACTTACACTGATTCTTGTAACACACGCAGAGTAAAAGGTGCCAGTATTATAGTCATCACCCACAGCAGGGCAGAGAGGAGTAAGACGACTGAATCCTGGGTTAACAGCGTACTTAACTGAATAGCGTGACCCAATTAGGAAGGAAAGACGACAGCAAAAGTGAAGAGCGGTGGAGAAAATGAGTGGACTTTCTGCTGTACCTTGAACGGTGTGGCTGAGTCTGGATTCATCTGGACCATCGGAGCGATCAGAACCACACCAGCAAAGTCACTGGGCCTCTCGCAGGCCGTCAGGATGGATATGGCACCACCCTGGGTAAGAAAAGGACAGAAGAGCTATTTTGTAAAAGGACTGGACTGAGGTATTTTTCTTTTTAAAGAAGGTGTGATGACTTTTAGTTTAGTTTATTTTTTTTTTGACAGTGGAGCAGTTTAAACATTGCAGGGAGTAACGAAACATGAAGGAGCTGTCCGATGAAGAGCTGGAGGCGACAGGCTGCAAACTTCTCAGCAAAGTAACCGGCTTCTTTCACCGCATCCTGCTGGCCACTGACTCATGCTGCGTGCAGCATAAAATCAGATCACAGTTGCTCACAGAATAATTGAAAAAGGGCAACTATAGCCAGACTTCTTTACTCATATGACAATAGTTTGCTTGGCCGCACTGTAGACAAATACACCAGTTACTCTATGGTTGTAGTTATTTCTGATGAAGCAGCTGTTTGAGGAGTGTTTTGACTTGTAGAATCAAACCACATCTGCTGTAACCACCAGTAATCATAGGTGTCGTTAAATCAACCAGGACAGAAATGCAACATTCAACTTTTACAACTTTGAAGTCATTCAACGGATGGATTTTCAATGCAGGAGGAGACAAACAAGTTTATTTCACTGACAATGAACACACACGCATGCTCGCACGCACACACACACACACACACACACACACACACACACACACACACACACACACACACACACACACACACACACACACACACACACAGATAAGAGACTTGTTTGCAGCTAAGAGGCAGCTACTGAGTCTACAAAACACACAAAATCATGAATACATACAGTAAAACCACAAAATCTCAATAAAACACACTCCAGTAAGCCTCTTTGGAAGCAGTTTCCAGACAGGTCTCTGCATTATTTGTCACCAGTTAATTTAAGCAAATTGATAGAAATCAATGTGCTTCAACAAATCTTTACAGTCTACGCCAAGGGATACAAAGATGTCTTGAATCATTACAATGCAAATAAGAGTTCAGGCTGACAGCAAAGTATGAAGACCCTGAGGCTAACATCACACGTGTTGGTTCTCTTTGTTGCGCGAGGTTTAGCAAACATTTCAAACAAAACACTTTCGACTGCAGGGCAGACATCAGCAAATCCTATTCAACACATTGTAACTTGTTGTAGCCTGATCCCACTGAGGTGACTGTAGAAGACGTGACAGACCTGCTACTGGAGCAAAGCAAGGATATGATGAGAGTGCAGCTCTGGGAGTTTGAACTGGAGGACTTTGAAGGTGACGGCACCAAGCGTCTTCTCTTCCTGATGTGGGAGGTCAGCAACAGTATGAGAATGAGACACTGAGCTTGAAGCCAGAAGGCTGCTCAAGCCCCCAAAGGACATTGATGAAGTTGATGGTGCAGAGGCCATTCACATGAAGGCTGAGGATCTGAACGAGGAGCCTGGTCTGGAAGAAGACAGAGAGCCAGTCCCAGAAATGGACTCCCCTGTCTTGTTTCCTCCACCCACTCCTCCGACTGCAAAAGCTGAACCTGCTGCTGATTTAGGCTCGGATGAAACAGCGTAGTCTGCCTCTACGCCCAGCCCAGAATCAGACTGTGCTGTAGGTCCAGCTTCTGATGAACCTCCTGCCATCACTGCCAGCCAGGACGGTTTGACCATCAGCCAGACTGAAGCGGAGCAGCCTGCCCCAGAAGCAGACTCTGCTGCGGAGACATCTCCACCACGTCCTATGACTCCCTCTGCTCAACCCCCAGTCCTTACTAGTTCTGAATGGTGAGGATGTGAGCGAGGAGCCCAGAGAATCAGACACTGCTGTAACTGTAGCTCCACAAGCTCTTCCAGTTCCCTGTGATGAATCTGTTGTCATAACTGCAGAGCAGGATGACAGTCCAGACAATCAGACAGAGAGAGGTCGCAAAAAAAATATTAAATAATTATTAATTAAATTAATTAAATTATTTTTATTTTATTTAAAAAAACACATACAATATACAAACAGAAAGTAACAAATTAGCACATTTGAGGTGCAGAAACATCAAGTTTCAGCTGGATCCACAGAGAATACACAAACGAGACCATAAAAATATGTATTGTATTACTGAGAAAATGTCCTTTTCTAATTATTAGGGATAATCTTACAGGAGGTGAGTTCCACCAGTGTCATCATGAGACAGATTAACAGGTTTTTGTCCCCAAAACATTGCAGAAAGAAATAAATAACTCAGGGATAAAAAAGAGCTACAGACAAGAGGCAGAGCTTTTAAAGGTGAGAGCAATCTAAAGCAAATTGAAGAGTTAAAAAGGAAGAAAGAGCATGTTTCAGTGAGGGGAAGATAATATCTAACAGAAGACAAGTGTCTTTTCTCTCCTAACAGGAGGGAGGAGGTCTTGGTAAAGTAGGTGAGAGGTTCTGATGTAAGGAGCAGTGGGAAAACATCTCAGAGGTCAAGATGAACATAAAACAATCCTTTTTTTGTTTAGACGGGCGTGAATTTCCACCCTGCTCTTTTGTTGCTGTTGCTCTGCACAGACTGGGAGAGAAATGCAAGCGTGAACCCACGGCCTTTAGGGGTACAGCATGCACTGTGTAGCTGCGGCAAACAGCGGCACAAGGCCACACCTTGGCACCCATGCTGACATTCGGGATTGTGATTTGAATCCTGTGATGTAAGGCCATGATAATTAGCAGCTCTGTGGCGGCCAAGACTCAAATCAATTTGCCATGGTTCACTTTGTCATGCTTTCTCTTCTTGTATGCAACAAGTGCAAGTGTCAGAAAGACACACACACACACACACACACACACACACACACACACACACACACACACACACACACACACACATGAGCACCGTGATTGTGCATGGGTGAATCTGGCTCTCTCTCTCTCTGGAGACTAATTAATTGGCTTCAACTTTGTTTATGTGAGCGCTCTTTGTCACTTGTGTGAATATTCATCAGGCTGGGGCCAATGACAGGCTCACTTCATGAAAAGAGGCACTAAAAGACAAAACATTTCCCACCAGAAAATCCCACTTTCTAAAGCACACACTCACTCACTGCTGCATGCATTTGCCCATATGGAGTTCGAAAAAGAGGCTCCGTCACTTGTTTCTCTCACTTTCATATCTCTCCTTTGCACACACAGTTCAGCACATGTTCAGCAATGAACTGAAATAATACAGACACACACACACACACACACACACACACACACACACACACACCCACACACACACACACACACACACACACACACACACACACACACACACACACACACAGTCAAATGGTGGTCTCTTGGATGATTCAGGTTGATGAAACTGGCTGACCGGTTCAATGCATTTGTTTTCTGGTTAAATATAGCGAGATGACTGAATGTAATTTGGTAATTTGGTGCAAGAACCCAATGTCGGTCATGCCCCTCCACACACACACACATTTTGTCCTGTGGGCTCCAAAGATAGAGAGACATAAGTGTGAATTGGGGAGAGAATAGAGAGGAGGGGGAGGACTGGGACAGAGAAGCTCTTTAAGAAGGTGATTGGAAGCCTCCGTACACTTTCTCCCTCTCAACTTTGGTCGAGAGGATGAATACTGGTATTGTATGCTGTCTTTCCACTGACAGTGGGTGGACTGGAAGTCTCCAAAATTGCCCGAGGAGCCAACATTCTGACATTCTATGGATGATATAGCAACTGTACTGAAATTGCAAGCTCGAAATGCTGAATGCACTGATATTATATGAACTAAACAGCTAATGCAAGAATGCTGTGTGACCTAGGCTGCTGGCTAATGGACATTATATAGGCTAAACAGCCAATAAATGAACAGCTGGTAACAAAACTACTCCTCCCAGTTAGAATTTGAATGAAGTCTTATGCAAATGCATGGAGATGGCAGACAAATAAGCCTGCAGGATGCAGCAGGAAATCCTTCAAAACTAAGCAAACCTTGATTGGTTTACATACAGAAAACAAGTCTGGATTCAATGCACTGGTAGTGCGAACGTGCAGGAGGGGAGAAGGAGAAATAAACAATGTTTCTGGAAAGGTTACACTGACCTGACAAAGGGAAATTCACTGGACTGGAGTTTTGATTAAAATATGTGTTACTGTTCATATGGTAGGCATCATCAGATTGCATGTAAGAAGTCTTTTGTTAGATTAAAAAGTCCTGTGATTTGGATTCAATCCAACAAATAATTCAGTAATGAGTAAACAATGATAAACAAGGGCTTATTTGGAGTGAACAGGTTACACACAAAAAATGCCAGGTGGAATCTGGTTTAGCATAAGAAGAAACTGAATGAGTAACAGATACAGAGAGAGATGCTGGAAAGCCTGAACAAAAATACTGAAGGCCCTGAACAGAGAGCAGCATTACATAAAACTCTGGCATTAAGGAAACGAGGCTTGGCCAGAAATACTGATGGAGAAGAGAAATGAGGAAGAATGAAGGAGCCAAAGCTGAAGGCATTTGTCAGCATTCCCATGACCTGATACGACACGGATAAGCTGCTCCAGTTTTGAATTACAGCTGAACCAAAAAAAAATAAAATAAAATAAAAACATATAAATAAATAAATAAAAAATGCATAGAAAACTGAAATAGTCAGTGTGTATCTAACACAGAAGCTACAGATGTGTAAGACTGAGAGCTCACAGCTCTGTGAGGTGGTCCTCAGACGCAGCGGTGCTTTGAGCTAGATGCTAACATCAGTAAGCTAATGTGATCACAACGATAATGCTAACATGCCATGCAACTTCACCACTATAAGGAGCCCTGAAAAATACCACAATGGAACTAATAAAGTGTTGGTACATTCGGCCAAACATTTCAATGTTGATAGATGCAAAAATGACGGTTGCACGACACAACCTGTCATTCACGACAGAAATTGACAATGCTTCATGAGTTTTAGCAATCTCTTTGCGGCTCACTGTAGACTGAGCTAATGAGAGTGTGTTATGTAGGAAGAAGTGAATGAGATGCAAAGTACTAAGGCTGACAATGCCAATAAATTTGCAGGTAGTTGTAGTTGGTCATAAATTTGGTAAGCATTGGACACATTAAACCTAATAATGGCGCTAGAGGAAATGCCAAAGGATGACCACAGTGATTAGGATTGGCCTCCATCCTCTGGGACCCACGTCTGTATAAAATTTCATGCTCATCCATTAGTTGTTGAGATGCTTCAGTCTGGACCAAAGTGTTGGGCTCATCCTTTTGTTTCTATTTGCGTTCGGAATTAATGACTGCTGATAAATTTAAGCTCAGTGTGGAAGAATCATCTGAGTCTTTTTCTGAGAAAGAACTGCTGGCAGTGGTTCAGGTGATGTCTGGGAAGTGGAACATCTTTCTTTTCTAAATCTACGCTGTGGCTGGACTCTGCTAACTGCTCCACAGTCTCCTCAGGATGTTATCACTGGAGCAGCGTCTCGACACACACTGGAGAATCCACAGGTGGTTTCCATTGTTTCTATTGTAGTTTTTGAGTCATCCTGCCCCCATTAAACACAGGAGCAGAGGAACAGGCTGATAGAAACAGGATGAGGAGTAACAACACTGGGAAGCAGGGAAATGAGGCCTGTGAAAACAGAGTGAAACAACATTTGATTTGGGTTGGGTTTCCCGAACTTCAGGTCTGGGATTTATTTGTTTCCAAGGAGAAGAGAGCAGAGGAAATTAGATAAAATGGGAAAAAAGGGGCACAAAAACGAGCAAGGAAGAAAGAAGGAGAATCAAACAAAACAAGAAAATTAAATGAAAGTAAATCAAATGAAAGGAACAAAACAGCGAGGTAATGTGGAGGAGAGAGATGACAGCAAAGCAGGTGATGGTAGGACAGGTGGACTGGCTTACAGGATAGAACAGAATGCAGATTAAATGACACAGATGGACGGATGGACAGAGGAAAGGAGAGAACAGAGAGCGGCAAGAGGGGATGAGAAAATGTGACTTCGGTAAGCTCTGCCTTAATATTTACAGACTCAGATGTCTAAACAGACGCTCAGCCTCCAGTTGGGATCCCACAGTTTAACTTACTCAAAACTATTTGCGTCTGTGCTCTTACAACCTCGGATTGTTATGAACGCAGCCTCGGCCTTTATATAAATATGGTACTGCTGCCCGGTAAAGCATGAGCCATAAAAGGTTTGTAAAACCAGAATCATGAGCTGGCCTTTGAGATGTTTAAAGCATCTGTAAGTCCAGCTGATGCAGCTGAATATGACCTCATTTACAAGAAGCTGTTGTCTTGAATGGAGGACAGTTTGATGTAAAACACACAGCCTGAGGCCTCCATAGCAGAAAATATCAGTTAACCACCGAGAATATTTTTGACTGGTTCCACATGCATCCACACACACACACAGTGTGAGGCACTCCAAGGCCATCGCTCAGCTGGTTTACCGTATGATTGAGAACCATATGCTGCCAATCAGTGTGGCAGAGGGTGCGGGAGTCAGAGAGCTAGTTCGGTACCTCGAGTACTGTGACTAAACGCATTGAAAAAATGTTTGAGGAGTACAAGGATGAGCTAAAAGTCAAGCTAGCCAGGGATGATAGGCTAGCTCTGACGACTGGACAGATGTCACAAACGAAAGCTACACCACAACTACCGCACTTCATCAGTGCTGACTGGGAGCAGGTTTTCCATTGTTCTGTAATTAGCATTTCCTTTTACCAGGAAAGTCTGGTGCAGTCTGACATATTTCAGCGTCTCCAGTCATGAAAATAATTCCAGAAATAGATGTGAAAATATTTTGGCTCCACATGCTGTTTTCTCATCTCTCTTTGACAAACCAAGACAGTTTTGGTGATTTTCTGTTGAGTTTTATGATGATAAAATGAGCGTTTCTGTGAATAGAGTCTTTGGCGAGAGCAACATCATGGCTGGTTCTGTTTATACAAAAAGGATCTTACTCTGTAACGTCTCTGCAGGGATCCTTTCCATAATGTTGTCAGACATTCTGAATAACAATCTGAGCCTGACTTCTTCCACTACAACGTACCATCACATACGCAGTTGTAAATGGAATATCCTTAATTCTCGTGATAGAGGGATCACAAGATCCTGTGAGGAGTGACAAGACGTTAAGAAATGGATCTCAAGTTCCAGGTGCCCTGTGGCTCTTTTCCAACCAAGTGAGTGATGGTACAGCCCATGGAGGGGGGTCTTCCTGATAATTAAAAAAACCATGAAGACAAAGCCAGTGTCCTGCTGAGGGAGTACATACAACAGGAAAAGGCTTTTCCTCCCCGCTAATGCTAAAGCATTAGTGAACAATTTGCTGCCATAATAAATGAACACATTATAATGTATAAACTTTGTCTAAATTATAGTACACAAGGTTACTAACTGAGTGTTGCTTGATGTTAAACACACACAGGATTCTGTGAAAGTGTGAATACAAATATACGCTTTCAACCAAAATTGAAATTCGATTAAATTTTTTTTCACAAAGCTCGTCATATCTGCTGTAAAACCGTTTTCCTGCTGAATCCGACGTACCCACTGAATCACTGCTGTGCTGCGAGATAACAAGGCGCCACGCTTTTCATGGCCGAACAGTTCAGTGATGAATTTGCATTCATCCTCTGTGTTCCCTGCTTGAAAAGAGTCTTCCAGCTGTGAGCTAAACACTAAAGACAGTGTATTGAAATGCTTGTGACTTACACAGGTGGTGCCGACTGCGCTCTGTTCAAAGAACCTCTTGTGATGTTACAGTGAGGTTAGCCTCTGCTTATATATAGATATATATGTATGTTGCACTCCAGATAAAGCTGCATACATGAAACCATGTGTGTATTCTGTATGAGCAAAGAGTCTGAGCAACTTGTTCATCCAACAGAAATAAGTTTGTGTTCTGTTAGCTGTACTAAGAGTTAGTGGGTCACAGTGAACAACAGTGAGAGGCAGAGATGTTGAATGCAGCTTTGTGAAAAAACTGATCAGTTAAAAGTAGTTTCCTGTTCGGTCTTAATGCTTTTTGCATCCAGGTGTTATGTAATTTTTTTCAATGAGAATTTTTGTTCGACAGTGTGTCTGTAGATTTCATAAAGCTAAATTTAAGACGAGGCTTTATAGATGCTGTGTGCATTGAATTTAACACCATTTTTTAATATCGAACAAAAGCTCCGAAGAGAATCAAAGGGAAGCTCAGGCAAGTGGGAAATTCTACATACATCTAGTTAATCAAATGTGTTTTTGCATTTTCTAGTGTGTTCTATGTTCAATCCTGTTCACTGTACAAAAGAGAGATAGTTGTGCTAATTTTGATAATCGATTAACTGTTAAAGGGACAAATATGGCAAATATTTGCTTCTCGGACATAAGGATTTGGTGCTTTTCTTTGTTTATATCTTTCCATCATTGGGTTTTCAACACAAAACATTTGAAGATGATGAAGTTCGACCGCTACAGCTAGCAGCCTGTTAGCTTAGCTGAAAACTGTCTATGACGCCTCAGAAGCCGACTAATGAACGCATGCTTCAGAAGTTCCTTGGTTGAATTCTTGGTTGGACCCCCTGCTGTATTTGCCGTATGTTAATACATGATAAAGGTTAATAACGACAGTCAGCAGAACATTACATGGCAGGAAACATTACAAGGACTCCCAGAAGGTGAGCACACTCTCTCCTTTCCTCAACAAATACAGCCACATTGCCCTTGAGCAGGTCACTGAACCTCTAACTGCTCTGTTGGAGGTATTCAGTGACCAGCAGCTGCAGACTGTGCAGAATCTGTGTCACTGTGCTAAAGGTGAGCAAACAGAAACAATGTGTCTGTTCTAGGACCAAGAAAAAACAAATAAAATGTCACTAAAATGATGTAAAATATCTTACTGCATAATACAGTCCCTTCTTGAAAATGCCGGTAATATAACACCCTGATTCAATTGTTTGTCTCCTGTTACTCAGTGCAGATTTGATGCAGTTCAGAGCAGAACACCATGCACTGTGGTTGTTCATGCTTTGCTATTTTGGAACATAAAACCACTTCATGCTGAAAGAGGAGCATGTGCCATTTCTTTCATTTGAATGTCACTGTGTCGCAGAAAACCTCTTAACACTGTTCTCAGTACTTTTCATTCCTGCGCTTGCCCTTCAATTTCATGCAGCTGTCTCTCTCTCTGTGCACTAAGCACACTGTACGAGGAGCTCTGAGACAATATGATGTTTTCACACCCAACAAAACAGAATAACAAACCTCAGTGACTATCAGTGCACTATCCTTAGAGTTATTCCTTTTAGTATAATAATGTGATTAAGATGCAACAAATCCCAAATGGTAAATTTGCAATTGAAGTGTCCTACCATGGAGTGACCCAGGATGAAGATGGGCAGGTCGGGGTGGCGGGACTTCATCAGGTCAATGTGCTGCAGGGAGTCTCTGATATAGACCTGGAAGTCTTTGATGTTCATCCTCTCGCCTTCACTCTGACCATGGCCGACTGTGGAAGGGAAGACCAGAAGAAGAAGAAGAAGAAGAAGAAGAAGAAGAAGAAGAAGAAGAAGAAGAAGAAGAGACTGGTGTGAGGAAACTGTTACAAAATATTTGTAATTTTAGGATTTTAAATTCCTTTTTAATGCCTCCAAAGGGAAAAAAAATACATTTTTGTAACAAAGGAGGAGAACATGAATTCAAGGCTTCTCTTGAATCAACACCACTTACTCAGCAGACTATTAAATATAACATTCAAATAGACATATTTAGAGATAAAGAAAAAACAACAACACAAAGACTAGATAGAAAAGCAAACATATGTACAACCCCGATTCCAAGCATTTTGGGACGCTGCATAAAACATAAATAATAAACAGAATGCAATCATTTGCAGACAAACTGTGTTTACCGAGTCCATGTATTAATATCCTTTGTACAATCATGTGTTCATAAAGTAATGAACTTGATCCATCCTTGTTGTGAATAACTGAGCCTTTCCAGGATGCCCCTCTCATACCCAATCATGATGCTATCACCTGTTACCAATCAACCTGTTTACCTGTGGAATGATCCAAACAGGTGTTCATTATTTCCAGTATTTGGCTGTAACACACAAAAAACTCTTAGATATTTATCATTTTTAAGATGTGTTCTGCTCTGAGGACATTCTCTCCCTGTGCTGATTTCTGAACACTGATCCATCCCCCTCTCTTAAAAGAGGTGGAGGAAACACAGGAAGGAGCTCAAAGTGGGAGCAGATGAGGGAGAGACAGCAGTGAGGAGGAGGGGGAGGAGGAGGAGGAGGAGGAGGAGGAGGAGGAGGAGGAGGAGGAGGAGGGATGAAGTAGCAGAGAGGAGAGGGATGTGAACGAGAAATAAGTTGGGGGAGAGAAAAGAGAGAAGGGAAGGAGGGATGAGAGTGGGGGTTTAAGGGAGAAATTATAAAAAGACAATGAGAAAGGAGGGAAGGAAGAAGGAAGAAGGGAACAGGTGACAACAAAAGTGAGTCTAAAGAGGACAAAACAGGAGGGAGAATGATTTCAGGTCAAGCGTGGAACGATCAAATATGGGACAGGATCAAATTGGCATGTGCCCCTGGATGAGGGCAAGAGGAAGAGGTTAGGAATGGGAAAGAGTGGCAAAGCAAAACGGGGAAGGAAGAGAACAGAATGAGGAGAGGAGGAAGAGGGTGAGAAGTGAAAAGACGACACAAGTTGAGTGGAGAGAAAAGACGAATGAAGAGTGACGTTAGGAGAAAATGGAGGCAGGAGTGAGAGGACGAGAGAAAGACAAGAGGAGAGGAAGACAGAGGAGAAAGAGAGGTGACTGACAGATGGCGAGGAGGAAATATATATGAATATGTAAGTGTGTGTGCATTCATATAATGTGTGTGCGTTCTCCTCGATCTTTCTGCGGCAGAGGCTGAGAGGTGATGCGGGTTGCCATGGCGACCGCTGAACCAATAACACCACTGAGCTCCTAAACATTCACAACATGTGCAGCTCACACCTTCCCGCTCTCGTGCCGTAATCGTAAGGGTGTGCATTTGTTTCAATACGTGCTGCGCGTGTGCGCTGCATGTGCGGGGATGTCTTTCCTTCCTCGCCAACAGCGAAGCGATCGACACAGTGTGGAAATCAATGCACAGCGAACGATGGAGCACCGCAAACTTCACATCGATGCACACTGTATCCCCTTCCATGTCAGATCAATGACCTCACACTCCACTGAATTCACAGCTTTTGTTATTGCACTGGATGAAACACACACACACACACACACACACACACACACACACACACACTCACACACACACACACACACACACACACACACACACACACACACACACACACACACGCGCACACACACGCGCACACACAAGCACAGTTGGCCATTCAGATAACTGACACACACAGACAAACAGTGCAGAGCACACATCCACTGCTCTATGACTGGAAGAGCTGCAGCAGGCCAAAATCAGTCCTCATATAAACGTGTGTGCATCAGCTTTTCTTGCTAATGAGTTAAATGGTTACACCACAAAGCCAGCAGGAAAGGTGCCGAGCAACAAGGTGGATCAATGCTGCAATTTTGAAAAGCCAGTCATCTTCTCTGCCGCGAGAATGGCATCAGTTGTGCTTGATAGTTACAAGTGGGATGATACATTAGAAAGAGGGGCACAACAGATTGTGGTGGTGAGACAACTGGAGCAACATAACGTGTCACATAACTGAGCATGGCGTGCCATGTGAGCATATGTCAGGTGAATTAAACGCTATGACAGAATTTGGGCAGCGGCTAATGATTATTTTCATAATTATTTTTTCTGTTTATCTATAAAGTATCACAAAGTAGCCAAAAATGTCTTTTTCCTTTTCCCAGTGCCCAATGTGACATATTCAGAAATTAACATCATAGAACAGAAACAAGCCCACTTTTTGGCACTATTAGCTGTATGTGAACATTGACTAATCGATTAATGCTATAATTTAGTCGTGGGCATTCATAATTGACAAGTAAAACATGTTTTCTATTGATAAATAATGCACAAGAACACTTATAACTGTCTTATAGCTGTGTACAACAGTGTTTATAAGTGCCTTATAAACCATTTAGTGGGGCTGAATCAAGAGAATGTTTGGCATTTTTGCTTGATTAATTACTTGAATGAACCGATTATCAAAATGCTGTTGATTCATTTACTGAAGATTTACTAATTGATGAATCGACTAATTGTTGGTCAAGAGAGAAATAAATGAGAAATCGAATAAAGTGTAACTGAGGAAGAATAAGTGAAAGACTTAAACTGCTGAAGTCTATCTGGAGCTGCACAAAGTTGTGTGTGTGTGTGTGTGTGTGTGTGTGCGTGTGTGTGTGTGACAAATAGATGAAAAACGAGTAAAAGGGTGTCTACAGGGACTTGTTCCAGTTAAGTGTGACATTTTACTGCAGCATGTGAACAAACTGCTCAAACTGTGTGAGCAACCTCAGTCATCCTCATTATTCACTCTCTTTTTATCCCCTCTGCCAGCTCTTTATTGAGATGTCTGCCTCTGTAAATATTTCCACACTGGCAGCTGAGACTTTGTTGAGCTGAGTTTTCTTTGTCTTCTCATCCTCTGTCTCTCTCCCCGGTTTGTCTATAGCGGGTTTACTGAGCACACATGCTGCTCTTTTACAGTGAGGTCCTGCTGCACAGTTAGACGACTTCACACATTCCTGCTTGGGCAGTCATCACTTTGCCACTTTGTCACTTTGTTTATGCCTCTTTATCCTGTGCTGATTCTATCTAATCCTTCTTTTTGAGATCATTTCACATGCCCGAAGTGAATATACTGTTGGGAAAATGTGAGCAGGTTTTGTTGTTTATATCAGCTGACAAAAGAAAAAGGACATTTTTCGTCACATGGTGTTTAGCAGGCCGACTTGCTGGAAAATGTTTACCAAGTTCACCATCTTAGGTTAACATGTTAGCTTGCAAAGTACAACTGAGGCTTATGGGGATGTTATTAGTTTTGCAGGTATTTAGTCCAAAAGTTTAGTACAGTTCATCGTGACAGGGACATGAACGTCCAGATTTCTTCTATCCAAAGCTGTGCAGACATTTCACTCAAAACCAAAACTGTCAACCAGTTCAAAACTGTCCCAAGTCAGTGGGATTCAGCCTCGAATGCTTGTTCCAACTTCCACAGCAGCCTATCCAACATTTGTGGAGATATTTCATTCTGGGCCAAAGTGGTGGACTGACTGACCAACCGACCTCCTCCTTGTGTTCATGTTTGTCATTTCCACTGATCTCTCTATCACTTGCCTCTCGTAGGTATTCGGGATGTTTGGGGTGTCTTTCCTTGTCTCAGACATCCTGGACTGACGGCTGTGAGAGCCGAACCACCGTATGACCGCTTGACTTGATGTGAACGAGGTGCTAAACCTTTCCTTGCTGGAGGTTTTCACTGTGAGAACGAGAAGCAGCTCAGAGAGTATAAACAGCAGCTGACGGTGTGACTGGACTGTCTGGTTCTCCCGGTGCTGAGGGGTCAGCAACACAGAGTTCCACTGAAACCTGAACAGAGCAGGAAGTTTCATTCACACTTGTGAAGTTTTCTTTGACAGTGCATTAAAAGCACACTACACACTCACACACAAAGAGGCACTGCAGCAGAAGAATAGAGCAATGTACCAGCGAGCCTAATTAACTTTCCCTAACAGGCTTTGTTCACTCAACAAATAACAAGGCCTGTTATCAGGCAGTGAGGGGATGACAGGCTTTCTCCGGAGCCGTGCGCAACTCTGTGTTTGAACTCCTGATGAACGCGAGGGCAACCATGACTGCAGATGTACAGGCATGCATTAATGTAATGTAATGTGTGTGTTTGGTGACTCACCGTGGTCATGTGCAAACACCAGCAAGGACAGCTTCTTCAGGCTCTGTGCAATCTCATCGTAGGGCCCGCAATGCTCCCCGGCCCCATGCGCAATAAACACCAGAGCCCTGAACAGAGGAGAGGAGAGGAGAAAAGTTCATTCAAGTGTTCACAAACACAGGCCTTCACTTGGCCTCCTTTCCGTCTCTTTTTTAATTTCTCTCACACAGAAACAAACAAACAGCAAATGTTTGCATTTTTCTCCGTGGGATCATCATCCTTCCTCGATTCGACAGACTGCTCCAGGAGAAATAAGCATCAAGATTTCTCAGAGTGGAGGCTGTGAGATGGAGGAACTGATGGGGTGGAGGGGACTTTATGCAGGAATGTACATGAAAGGAAAAAAAACAAACAATCTAATGCCGTGAGAATCTGACTGAATGTGCATCGACAGGCTGCTTGGTGTGTGAATTTCTTTTGTGTATTTCTGCACATCACTTTGTGTGTGTGTATGTGTGACAGAGATTAAGTGACAGGTTATAAAAAAAATGATGGGAATGTTTTCAGAGATAGCAGCTATCATCCATCTGTCCTATCTGCCCAGCACATCTCTGCCTGCTCGAGTCAGAGCAGACTCTGAGGGAATCCAGTAAAACACAAAGTGAGGCATTAATACACAAACAGCTTTGACAGTCCAGCTCTCTGTTTTAATGGGACATTCATATCGCTGATGGAAAGCTGTGGAAGCTATGGTTTGGTTTTCTGAGAGTAACTGAGAGTGTGCGCAAATATTTCCTCAGAGCAGCACATTCAGTGGCTCAGTTTCAATCCAAGTGCCTTTTCTGTGATTTATGATGGATTCACTCTGCAAGGCTGCATGGAACTAAACACTTTTGTCAATGAGGAAATTACACAGTAAATTCATATAGGGTCAAATCAAGGGCAGCTGGACTTTCGCCTCTCCTCCAAAGAGCTGTTTTGGGTTGTGTTTGCTGATGCAGAGAAGCTGTGGGCCCATTTTTGTTTTTACCGTATTATGGAACTAACGTGGATTATTAAGATAAGTCCAGTGTTTTTACTATTGCACATTAGATGAAAACATATGTGACACACTATATATAAAAAATATGTGTATACATAGACTTGCTTGAAAAAGGATAAAAAATATGTAATATTGAAATAATTGTACCCAACCTGCTCAGCACCAAACAGCAGACAGACACAATTAGCGACAAGCTGCACATTTAGCAGCTAAAGAGCCAGATATTTCCCCCAGAAGTTGGTGGAGACCAAAACCGAGCTAAAAAAGAGTGAACGATGGATTTAAATTCATCAGGTGGACAGAAACATGACTCCAGATGAATGATAATGCTGCTCCGTTACTGCTGGATGTGTAATTAAGCAACTATTTCTAACAAGTTTGCAAAACTAACCTAAAGGTGATACTATTTCAATGTTGTTTCTGCCGCCCCCTTGTGGCCAGAAAAGAAGATATTGTTGATTTAACATCATGACATTTTGAAAATTATATATTGCTATAAACTACTATTTTAAGTAAAGTAAGATACGACTACTGATCTGTACTGTTACAGTACTACAATACTCAAAGTCTGAAGAGGTAGGAAACAGATAAAGAATGATTTAAAATAACAAATACAACAAAATAAGAAATTAATTAAAAAGCAATCTAAGGTATACGCATTAAAATACTTAGGGCATTCCACATGTGCATTGTAGCTGTGCAAACATGTGTGCCTGAATGCTCTGCTGAAATGTTCTGCTGAGGAAGAATTGGGAGTATTTTCCTGTGCTCTCTCTTTTCTTTGTGCCTAATACTGATTGTGTTTCAACATTGCCAATATGCAAATGATCTGTAATATGTAATGCCAGAAATGTAATTTTCAATTAGTTTGCCATTCAAACGGCCCCAGCAGATAGCTAGTAGGACGATAAAATCTTTGTCTGCCTTTACGTTGAGGTACCTCAACAGTCTCATCACACACTATGCAATTAGTGATGTGTCAAACATGAGCCGAGGGTACAGCTAACACCAATACTGAATGTCAAAAACATTCTCTTTTCACAAACCAGCCTCATTGTGTAAAAGCTAACAGGATAATCCCTTGTTAATTTCACATATTAAATCCATTTCAGTCAGGGGAGAGAGACGATGACAGAGAGAAGAGAGGGTAAGAAGGTGTCATGTAAAGCCTATTCTTCAAAACGAGGTTTTAACTTCATGTTAACTCAGAAACAGATACCCTTCGGAATTACTGCTCTGAGAAAAGGTTTTTCCAGGTTTTATATTTTTTTGTGTCCGTGCATATTAAGCAGTGGAGCAGCAGTGAAACGCTCCAGTGTTCTTTATTCTAAGCTGCAGCAGTGCTGGGGAGCCTGTGAGAGCTTCAATCAGCAGCGGCGGACAATTAGCCTGAATGTATTCAGCGACGGAGGAAACGGGAATGGAGTGAAACAGGGAGAGGGTGAGTGAGAGAGTGAGGCGGGGTATGGAAGCAGGAGTAGAATAAGAAAAGCTGTTCATCAGGCTTCATTAGCAATCACTCTGATTTCACTCACTGCTGCTCCTTCCCTCCTTTTGGAAAGCCGTCGCCTCGGGTGTGTGTACACATGTATTTGTGTGTGTTTCTCTATTTTTATATTCAACATGAGAAGCCCACTCAGGGTGTGGGGTCCGACAACTTCGTAACATTATAGTGAAGACTGGGGTTCGGCAAGTAGTACTTATAGTTATGGTGAGGGGAAGTCTACAGGAAATGAATGTAATTTGATGTAATGTCCTCATAAGTGATGAAAACACTTTTCTCTGTGCGAGCGTGTGTTTGTGTGTGTGAATGAGTGTCTTTGTACGGGCACAATGTTCTGTAACATGCATGCCGAGGGGCAGCAGGGGGATTAATGGGGCTTATCTGGGTTCATTGTAAAGACGTACAGTGAACAGCACACCGCACACTCCACTCAAAACTACAGTTTGTACTTTGCCGTCTTCCTTTCTCTGAGGCCCTCTCCATCCATCGTACTCTAAATACCTCAGTGGTCCGCTTCATAATCTCTTTCTTCTTCTCTCTCACTTTATTCTCCATCTTTGCTTCCTCTCGTCAATTCCAGTTTTAAGTGCATCCGAGTTTCCAGAGAGAGATAGAGAGAGAGAGGAGGAAAAAATTAACTAAAGGCAACACGTCTGGTAACAGCGAGCTGCAGGAGATATAAAGTCTGCATATTTTGACAGTATGAAGGATTTAATTACCCAGAAACTGAATCTTAACAGATGTCTGCATTCATTCAGCTTCAGGCATCTGCAGACAAGTGACAATATTCAGGCAGCATCAGTATGTCGGCTCAGCCGCGCAAAGCCAGCTCACTGTTTCCACTCTGCTGAAAGTGGTCTGCACAGCCCATTGAGGTGTTACTGATTTGCTTATACATCACCCTGAAGCCCTCCTTGACCTGTGTGGACACATGCACTACACCGTGGGCTCTCATCAGTCTTCACTCCAGAGAGGACCGATGACAAACTAAAATGGAGTCTTCGTAAATGCTTAAAGTTCCATGCAAAGAATTCACTCTTATAGACCAACTCCAGTGAAAATCAAGCTTTTAACCCTGTTAACAACTTGTTAACATGTCCATATGATGCTTTTATATACAAGACATATCATGAGTGAATTAAGGAGTCAATGCCATGCATGAGCATTTCCATCTTGCAGTAGACCAATGACTACTGATTACTGTTAGGTGTCTAATGTTGTGGAGAGCGATACAGAAATACACTGTGTTGCTCTCGTCTTCCTCAGAATCTGTCTCCGGTTGAAACAAGGATGGCTGGATTATTTCTATATCGCCACCTGCAAAACAAGCAGAGGTGTGTGTGTGTGTTTGGTGAGCAGGTATGCTTGAACTGCAGGCGAGCCTCTGAGGGGTGGGTGGAGATAGAGGTGGGGGCTAATTGCCTATTCAGAGATCCACACACAGTAAACGAAAGCAAAGAAGTAGTTACAGCAAAGCCGTTTTAAGACCAAGGAACAAATGCCTAATGTGTCATTTTGATTACAGAGATGAGTATTTAGGGCTTAAATCAATGCCAGCAGAGGAACTTTGAGAGCGCTTCACAAAGCTGCTGAGATCAACTTCTACTGAGGAAGCTGGGAGGCAGCTGCCCCGGCTGCTATGGACGACATCATGTTTCCAAAAGATTTTACTCCCTTTGATTAAGTTGAATTACATTTTTCATTTGATATTAAATTCAAATTATGGAGAAATAACTACTGACTATATATAACTATATCTTACAGGTATTATGTCAATTGCAATTAACTCAGCTTTATTTGTGTCATTGTACAATTGTAAAGTGTCCGACAAAGGTGGATCTGAAGAGCACATTCTGTGTAGTTCTCACAGACAGATGAGCTAAATGGAGCTCATCTCCTATGCTGTTTGGATTGTTTGGATGCTGTTGAGCTGATATGACTCCAAATAACTTGCAGCATAAGAAGAAAATTTTATAAATTGTTATTGTTGCAAATTATCCGCAGCATTTGACTGATTGTGTGCCTCTAAGTTAGGACTAATGATTATTTTATTATTTATACATCCAACTTTTCCATTAATCAAGTGATAATTCGTAAAATTTGCAAAAGTTGCCCATCACACTTTCCCAGTCCCCCAGGCGAATCCTAAAATCCTAAAATTGCCGTTACCAGAATGGGTTGATTTATTTTCTGATGATCAACTCACAGATGTTCTGAAAAATACTTTCAGCTGGATAGACGATGATGATGATCAGAGGTGGGTGTGTGCCTCGAAAGTGGGAGCAGCTTCACATTAACTCTAAACTTCATCCTGTGGTTTCGCTCACTGTGCATTGTCGCAGATGTATTGATTACTTTGTGTGTAGCTGGACTACTTCAATATTCCAGTAAGAAGAGATTTAATTTGTCTTTCTCATTATCTCTCTTCACCCTCTCTCGTCCTCTCTCATCTCTCATGGGAACTGGAGACCCACTTGTCTCCCACACCAGTTTCAGTTGCTGGAACAACATGGCTTATAACCGGCCTTATTAAAACACTGTGGGAGAGAGCGAGGGAGAGTTTTGTCCTCCCTCTGGCTCTACTCAGAGCTACTCCAAACAACCACAGGCCCAAAACAAAGCCGAGACCCTAATCCCCTTAATGCAATGCTGACTGGCTGCTCCGAGATTATACAGGAACTCTCAAACCTTCCAGCTGTGCTCAAATGCCACATTCTGCACCTTCAACTGTGAATTTCACACAAAAAGCTTCTTGGGCATTTTAGGCATCTGGCAACAAAGTCCTTGCAGGGTTTCAACCGCGGCGCTTACATTTAGTTCTGTGACTTTGTTTTTCCACAACATAATTAATGTATTTCAACTATCTAAACTTGTTCCTACACAGTTTGTTAATTTGGTTTTCTGTAAGAAGAAACTGTGACGTGGTATTAACTATTCATTCAGAAACACACAAGATTTGATACAGTAATCCTGTTTACAGTCTTTCATCTACCTTGTCATGAGGACCAATGAGGGGAAGGTTTGCCAGTTGGTTCACCAGCGCTGGGCTAACCGCCAAAAAGGAGACAACTACTAAGCCGTGCAATCAGCTGTCTTCACTATCAACCTGAGGCGTGCACAGCAGCTCCAGTGGTACCTCTGACAGAGCTGCAGTGCCTCCACAAGCAGCACAGCAGAAACACAAATCCAGCAATCTGCAACCAGGACTGCCTGTGGGCTGCCTATCCAGAGCCCACCGGATCCTCTCTGACCCCACCCACCCCCAGCATGGACTGTTCTCCCGCCTGGCGTCTGGCAGAAGGTTCCGCAGCATCCGCTGCAGAACAGCCAGACTCAGAAACAGTTACGTCCCCCTGGCCATCAGACTGCTAAATGCTAAATGCCAAATACCCCCCCCCCCCCCCCCCCCCGCACCCCCCCCCACACACACACACACACACCGACCCCACGGACAATATCGGAATATCTTTCTGATGGACAAATATTTCTCAGTGCACTTTTTCATTATGGACAATATTACTGTTATAGATAATATTTCTGTGCAATATAATTATGGAGGGATGGTTTTTTAATCACCTCTTATTTGTGCAATAACCCCCCCAGCTGCTATAATGTTTCTGTTTCCACAGTTTACATACTGGTTGTTCTGTTTTTCTGGTTATTCTGGTTTTGTTTCCACAGTTTACATACAGGTTATTCTGTTTTTGCACTACATGGTTTACACTGTTTATATACTGGTTATTCTGTTTCGCACTATTTATTTATTTATTCTGCTGTTTACATTCTGTTTATCTATTCATTCTCTATTGCACTCATTATTATTTAGCTCTTGTTGTTTTCTTTAGTTATATAGACTATATTTTTAATTTCCATCTCTGCTGTAATCCGGAAGCCAAGCAACGACATTTTGTTGCCAAAATCTCACTGCTGTGTTTTTTTGTGCAATGACAATAAAGGAAGTCTAAGTCTAAGTCTGAGCGTGTCTTTTCACCCAAGACATTTTGACATGTCAGAAGAAAAAGCACAGCTGTAAATCTATAATTACTTCTCTGTAATTAATGATTGACGGCTGAGTTCCATTTGGAACTTGAATGCCCTTTGCTCCTTGTATTGTGCCTGTTGGTTCACTGTCATGAACAGAGTCATTGTTTCTACCATGGGTCAAAATGTCTGCAGTGAAACAGACATCGGCTCTCATTAATGTCTTTGCTGAATTAGTTTAATAAGGCAGAATAACTTTAAATAAACTCCTCTGATGTTGACCAGATTATGCATTAGCATAGTGTTAAATTCACACTTAAATAGTCACCTAACAGCGCACCAGGCGACTCTGAGACTTTCCACGATTCACTAGTCTGCATTTTTTTTCTTTTGACATTTAAACATGTTGATTGTGTCATGTCTCTAGGACAACTGTTCAACCTCATGTGAAGGTGTTTAATTAGCTTTAGCTGATGTTGCCTTATATAAACATACTGCGGTGTTAAATTAACACTGGAGACTTTGGTGTCCATGTGTCCAGACTGAACAGAAGCCAGAGGACAGAGAGACTGAACACTGGCATGTTAATCTGATTAATGGACTTCTACTGCTCAGACCTTAATGGTGTGTGTGTGTGTGTGTGTGTGTGTGTGTGTGTGTGTGTGTGTGTGTGTGTGTGTGTCTCCATTTATTCTAACCTTGTTTGTATCACAGTGTGAGTGCAGGAAAAAGAACCACATATTACTGAGTTTTCTTTGAAAAGCTGCCCAAAGGATGTGATGTAGTGTGTGTGTGCGTGTGTGTGTGTGTGTGTGGACATATAGGATATATATGTGGCTGGCTGACCACACCAGTGCTTTTAAGTGCAGACTGTGAATGTATTACAGTTACTGTATAGGGCAGTGTGAAAAAGAAAGAAGAGAGGACCAAAGATAGTATGAGAAGAAGAACTGTGTGTGAGACAGGAAACTGACACAAACTCAGAAACTTTTTAAGACTGAACCAAAATAAAGTACAAAGTACATAAAGTAAGGAAAGTACAGTGACTGCACTTGAGACAAATTCTGATTAATTACAGGCCACTTTTTGCCACGATAGATGTATTCACTCATGAGGGAAAACAAAATCGGGTCACATCAGGTTAAATTTTGGTGAACTCTGACCTATGAATTCATGCTGTTGACTAATTGCAACTTGTTTGCTTTGTGTCACAATCTACATATACCTCCACTTTTTCTGTCCATCAGGGAGAAACTGTTTGTAGTCATGAAACAGAAGTCTTATCATAAACTTATTGTCCTGTTAGTGACCGTGTTGGCTTGTTTACTGGCAGTTAGCAGTCGTGTTTCCCTCCTCAAGAACTCTTTTTCTAATGAATGAATGAAAATGCCAGATGTGCTCACAGACATGTCGTCAGTTCAGTTCAAGACATTTCAGCACTGTTATAGATACTGTCAGGCTTAAATTCCCCGGTGACAGTGACAGCTGATGCTCTTGGAGTGAAACAAAATGGATATGGAACAAGAACAATGTGACAGGTTGAGAATGAAATGGAGTCGGAGGAGGGGGTGAAATGTGACAAACAGGTATTGAAAAGTAAACAAGAAATGGGGATTCGTTACAGAAAGTGTGTGTGTGTGTGTGCTGCGCAGAAAAAAGACACGAGAGACAGGCAGGAAGTGGCTGCATGATGGAGAAAGATTTAAACAGACAGCAGGCAGCCACAGCAGGAGGGTTTGCACTGGTGATACAAAAAGGTAAACCAAAGAGACAAGAAAAATAAACACAGAGAATATTCCACTGCACGGAGAAAGAGACACTTTATTAGTTCACCTTCCTTCTTTGCAGAGTGCAGATCCCAGTACAGCGCAGCTCAAGGGCAATTCATTTGAGGTGCAACGGCAAAAACCTTACGTAACAACCCAACAGTCACTGTCTATTTACAGCAATCATAACATGCAATCATCTGCTTGCCGCGAAAAGTTTTGAAAGGACTCGAGGAGAGCTGAAGGAAGTGAAGCCCTCATGGACGAGACACAAACGCCAACCCCGTAGCTCAAAGCTGCGAGCTTGTGTTGATTTCTACGAGGCTCGCCGACAACTGAAAACTTTACATCCGATGCAGAACCGACAAGCAAGGGAGCCTGTGCTACTTCAACTCACACGTCGTCACAAGCACTCCGCACACTTCTTCTTCTGCGGATAAACAGACAAATTACATCCGAGCTGGCTGCACGCTGGGATGGAGCAAGGATGAGATGAAACATGGTATTTCCTTCTGATCACCTGTTTTTATTATGCAGGAGCACTGCATGACCATTTTGCTCTCATCTTATGTAACTATATTTTTCTTTCTGTACACTTCTGTACGCAGTCTTATCACTACTGCTGTTGCAACATGCCATGTTCCCGACAGGCATCAGCCAATTACATTTAACATACACTAATATTCAATATATGTGTACAGCAGAAATAAAGCACATTTATGGAAATCCTAATAATTATACCTAAAACCCCTTCTGCACTATCCATGTCCCAGCGTATTTTAATGATAGGGCCGGTGCCGGTAAGGTCACAGATGCAGGAAGTTTAACGTGATGTTACAGCGGCCATGAAATCATTAAGTCACTTTGAATATGAACAACAGTGGAATGAAAAATGAAAACTGACTCCGAAGTGCTTCTCCTCCATCTCCGTTTCACATCAACTCACAGTAAATGATCACAGCTGGCACTTTGAATCACCAATCAGTGAATTTTATGAGAATAACACAAGAGCCCATCATATTTCATGCACTGCATTACTCAGCCAAAATTTGCCCCCGAGCTCAAACTTCAAGGGAAGCACTGTGGAGCTTTTATCTTTGTAACAGTGGCAGTGAGCAGCAGACAGATGAAATAGTCTGACCATAGAAAGACAAACAGGGAAGGAAACTCATCCAGACACCATCAGAAAAAAAAAAAAAAAACTTTACTACCAGCATGACCCATTTACACAAGCTGTGCGTGTGTGTGTGTTTATGGTGGTCAGTTGTTCCTTTAGTAAAAATACAGGTGTGCAGTGTATGTATGGCTGGTATTGTGCTCTCTAAGTGGGTTCAAAGACCCGGCTGGAAGTCTGTTGGACGATCTGTCAATCATTGTTGATGGCCCTCCCCTCCATCCCTCCACCTTTCACCTACTTCCTGGTTTTAGTGAAAAGGCTTTTCAGGCGCCTGTGACCTTTGACCAAGGCTCATTCTCATCTCAACAAGAAACAATTTCAATAAAGATTTGCATATTCTGGACGTCTGTCATGTGATTCATACTGATTATCCAGCCTGTTAGCAGTGGACATGAAAAAGGACAGAAGGCTTTGGCTTTTCTTCCTGAATCTACATGTCTACATCTATCTGTAAAGGAGCTGAGGAGAAAATCAGAACAGAAAGTTTCCGTCCCTGCTGACATGCTCTTTCATCCGTGCGAAAACCTGTCGGCTTCATTTTGAACTAACTTCCAAAATAAAACAAACACAACAGAAAAATGCTAATTTCTTAAGAATAATTTCCAGTTTCCCACTTTGAGCAGCAGTCTAAACAGCATATGATCGGAAAGGACATGAAAGGACACACGTTTAAGACCTGAACTGTACAAAAAGGTTACACTGATGTGTGGTATGTCAGTAATTTGAGGTCACATGCTGCTCTTTGCTGTCAGAACTGGCCTTGAAGGACATTTACACTTACAGCCAGTCAATATTTGACCAAAAACACTTGGCACACTGTACAGATAACAAAAGAATGTGACCGGGGTGGTTTGTACCCATCACCTGCTGTTACTGTCTCATTCACCTGCCTGGCTGAGCATTATCTAACTGTTAATCAAAGTAGCTGCCATTGCATGTTCAGGGTTTCCGGGTTCGCAAGCAACCGAATCAACTATTATAAAACAAAGAGATACGTTTTCAGAAATACATCAGGAGGGCTGGCTGAGACAGATTTCTCCCAAAATCATAAGCAGAGCCAAGAAAAACTAGCTCCCATCATAATCTGTCCATATTTGTCTTTGGTGAAGGTGCTTTTTTTTTTTTTTTTGGCTGCTGTTTTACATAAAGACCACACGCTGCACAGCTATTTCCAATCCACCCAGTGTGAGATTTAAACAGTCTGCTTAAATTCTGCTTTTTTTGCCAGACAACCCCCCATGCTCTGAACTGTCTGGCCTACGGTTGGTTCAGTTAACTGAGTCAATAAATGTCGGCCTGGCATTCTCCAACTGCCGCCTGTCCCCATGGTTACAGCTCAGCATGTCACAACTTAAGTGGTTTTGACAATGATGGTGAATCATCTGCAATTTTTTTTATGATTGATACGTTTACGCCATTTTCAAGCAAGCGTTCACTAGTTTCAACATCTCAACTATGAAGATGTGCTTGATTTTTCACTGTTATATTTCATTTAATGGATGGAATTCTTCGATTAAATGACAAAATAATTAGCAGATAAATTGATAAAAATCAGTTCAAATGAAATTAATTGTTGGCAGGAGCCCTGTTTTGCTCTGTTCTAGAGTTCTCACAAACCACATGACACACTGCCAACAGCAGGATATTATCAGAAGTTGCTGTATCATCACACACTGTCGTACATAGATTCAACTCATAATCATGCATCACTGTAACGAGTTTAAGTCTTTTGGCTTCCAGGCTTAAATGGCAAGTCTCTCGTCTGCAGAGTTCTTTGATCGTCAGAGCTTATTACTGCACTGGCTGCTACTGTGGCTAATAGGAAATTTTTACTACCACAAAAGTGAGAAAGATAAATGTCTGCTGTTTTAAGAAATAATCTACAAACGTAAAATGCATTCACCCTTCCACAAAGAGTATTCCAGATGCAGCTTTTTATAATAGCATCCACGGTGTACGCTAAGAGCCTCTAACTCCTTTTTCCTCTTCATGCTAATGGCTATAACCACTTTTTGACTTGAATACTTCTAAAGCTATTAGCCTCCGGCTGAGTTGCACGTAGGGCCACGCTGCGTCACATTGTGTTAAACTGCTAATCTGACTGCTGCAGCGAGTGGGCTGCTGCCAGTCTGGAGGCTGCATCCATCCAGACCACTGGGAACTCAAACCGCAGAGCGCAGGGGCCGCTGTGTGTTACAACAGGAGGTTTGTATCAGAGAATTTCTTTCACAGTAACTTGTAGGCTGTATCGTAGATAACAGGCTGGAGTTTCTCTATTAGTGACGCTTGCCTAGCTCTTTTACTCTCTGATAACAGTCTGTATGCAACTCTGATTTTTCATTAAGAGCTTTAGATGGCAGCGTGTCCAGGACATGCTGATTTCACTCAGAACCATCATCAATTATAGTCGGTGCAGCAGCATATTACAGCACATTAAGGTCAGTAATCAGTAAAGGGATGTACTGTTGAGGGCGTGATTTCACTGAATAGCTGGCGTTTTGTCAACTTGTAAAACCTGCAATAAACCGACCTCACCCAGCTTTTAGGAGCTGCTAGCTCAGCTTAAAAATGTCATTAGCCTGGGTTTCAGAGAAGCATTTAAGAGTCCTGTAAAAGTCAACTTGCAGCTTTAAATTTGAGTACACAAAGTGGACAATATCTGCCATCAGCAGCATCAGCCCACAAACATTCATATCAGCTATGGAGAGCACACATTGATGGATAGATATGCACATCTCCATACATAACATGTCATGGACACATCGCATGCCTCTCTGTGCCATGACTGCATGCATTTTTAGCATGGTCACTGGCCGGCCTCCAGTCAGAAAGCTCTTATATAAGCCAGCCAAAGCCTTGGCTCTAAAACAGTTACAATGCAGAGAGATCTGCAGCTATTTTAAGCCTGCAGTGATTCAGCTTCCTACTTCCAAAAAACATGATTTGAAGGAGAAAAGGAAGGCAGTTAATGCCAGGGAAATTGCATTTGTTATTTGGTTTATTGATGCATTTGGCAGGAAGGGTTGGACCCATTTTTAGATTTGATTATTTATCTCCAAGACTCTCTCGTGACTAGCTTTAAACATATGAGCAGGTCGGTGCACAAGTAGATTTTTGTTCATGTGGGAGTGCGGGCATGGGTCTGGGAAAGGGCTTCTGTGTGACCGCAGTGAGCCCTCAGGCCACAGTGGCATTGTGGGCAATTACAAGGTCAAACGTCTGTTCCGCTGCCTGTGCAGAATCACGTACATTTACATTTTACCAAGAGCTGCCAGAGCTCAGCAGACAGAGACGTTCAATCCAACCTCAAACACATCCAAAGGTTTGCTACCAACACACACAGACATCTACACAGCTTCCAAGCATGCGCACAGAATACAGAATAAACCACGAAAGAATGCAGAATAAACACACACACATGCTAAACTATGTGCCACAGTTTATGGAACAATTGTACAGCAGAGGCACAGACACGGTGTCAGTTAATGAGTCACTGCTCTGCCGAGATGTATGAACCTCAATGTGTGTGTGTGTGTGTGTGTGTGTGTGTGTGTGTGTGAAAGAGAGAGAGATCAGTCATATCTTGACTCCAGATGTTTTGTGGGCCTCCCGTTTGTGTCACATCTCTTTCCTTCTGTGCTCTCACTACATGCAACAATGCGGTTCTTAAGTGAGTGTGCGTGTGACATCTGTGTTACATTTCGAGCACTGCCACAACCACTTGTGCGCACGGGTCTGAAAACGGCCACGAGCGCATAGCGAGGGGGCCCCCAGCAGCAGACTGTGGAAAACACCACCACCACCAGTAAAAAGTTGTTATTTTTATTCTTAAAGTTGACCCATTAATCATGTTGCTGTGTCGTTTGATGTCTTTTTGGCTGAGAGACATAATTTCCATTTACACTCTTTCACACACCAGAATGCCTGATGAGTCAGGACCTCGATGCTTTTCATCAGGGCTGAGAATACAAGTCGAATCAGCTACAAGGACCAACCTCAAAACACAAGCGTGCACGAGGAAGCAGGTGTCACAATTTCATTTCCTCTTGCTTAGATATTTGGGCTTTTCAAAATAAAGTGATCGGGAAACTACAGTGTGTAGTGATGCTCACATGGATCTGTTTCTTTCTTTGTTCCTTGGACTGTGAGTGATTTGGAGAATCTCAGTGAGCCATGGACACAAAGTTGGCTTTTTCACTGGCGCTCAGACTGAGGAAACATACTCCACATGACATTCCTTCTGCAGGGTGTTACATTTCTGTGGTAGACTGTGCAGATTTTTACAAAATGGCTCAAATGAATCAATATTCTCAAATGTGGAATACAGGCAGGATCTGCAAACACAATAAATGTGTTATTTGATTCACTAACAGAATGTTTTATGGGTTCAACAAGAAATGTTTCCTGGATGTTTTTTTTTAAAACGGGGTCATGACCCAGTATGAGTCACGAGTGCATCTGGCGGTCGCCTCCACCAGGAGATTAACATAATTATAATGTTTTTAACGAGCTTGGGTCAGAGAATGAGACTAAACCATCCAGATTTACAACAGACTGCCACAGCCTGATTTCATTTTTCCTTACTAATGATATTTTGTTGTCTCTAAACTGATTACTGATGCAGATTGAAATAACTAGTAATTGTTTAAAACAACACATTTTCTGGTGACAGTATGTGGAGGAGGAGTGCTGATTGGAGAGTTGTCTGACCACTCACAGAGCTGATATGACTGCCAGGCTGTTTGAAGATGAAAACCGTTTGATTCTACACACCTTAACTGTGTGCACTTTTATTACAGCTGGGTTAAAGGCTGCAGACACACACACACACACACACACACACACGAAGATTGACATGCACCACCAAAGAACAGAGTCCTCATGTGACTCCTGAAAGCACCCATATGGATAGGATCACTTTCCATGACAACACACTGATTGTAAACAGCACTCTTGGCTTTATATTTCCCACAATAAGTCTCCTGTACACATATACAGAAGAACCGGACAGCGAAACACACACACTTTGCGCTAGTTTTCCCGCTCGGTTCTCCACTGACCTTGGCGGGCCGGCGGGCTCCCAGTAGCGGCAGAACAGGTGCAGTCCGTCGGCGTTGACGATGTGCTGCAGGTCGGCGTAGGGGACTCCCTGCGGGCTCCGCCGCGGAGCAGCTTCGGGCTCGGGCATGGAGAGGTCTGCAACAGAGACACGGAGCAGCGATAACAACACATCGCTGCCGTAGAGGTAGCAGCTGAAGACGGCGACGAGCAGGCAGGTGGCGGCGGTCACGGCGTTCATTGTTTACTGTTGTTTATTTATTTAGGTGCGTGTTTTATCGGAGTTGACTCCGTCTGCAGGTAATCCTCAGCCGCACACACAAACGCACAAAAGCGCACGCACGCACACACACGCACACACACACACACCAACACACACACGGGCAACGCTGACGGAGCGTCGGCAACGACGAGCGTTACGTCACCAGACCATATGCTGCGCTTTCCGCAAGGTCTCTCTCTCTCTCTCTCTCTCTCTCTCTCTCTCTCTCTCTCTCTCTCTCTCTCTCTCTCTCTCTCTCTCTCTCTCTCCAATTCAAATCAGCTTTACTGCTATGCCCATGATTGTAGGCTAATTAGGACACTTCAAAGTGCAGAAGGTTGCAGCCTACGAGGGTTACAATAATTTCAGTGCAGAAGAAAATGGTTCATTACACTTCACTTCAACATCCACTATACTGCATCACTACACTGTAATGGAAAGAAAAATGATGAAGAATAAAAGATTGTGATGACCCGTGAACATCTAAAAATATAAGACATACATACGTGTAATGATAAGGGAACAATAAAGTGGATCAAATAAGAACCAATAAGAAGATTTCATTTGAACGATGTCATTTATTTTCATGTCGACATTTAGCTCTTTCTATTTCAATGCTTTTTAAAAACATGCGTCTTTATCACACGTGCTTGTATCCTCCTGTCCGTCCAGCTGATTTAGCAACAGCATCACTTGCAAAGCGAAATCAATTTGAATGGGAATAAATAAATAAATAAATAAAACAAAACAAAGACTCTCTTTCTCGTTCTTCTTCCTTCTCTGCCTCTGCTCAAAGCTACACACACACACACACACACACACACACACACACACACACACACACACACACACACACACACACACACACACACACACACACAATCATCTTTGTGCACTTCTCTTTTCCCTGCAACACTGAAGCACACCCCCCTTGTTCCCTCCCTGTCTTCATAATGTTGTTGGCATGTGCAGCATTACAATGAACAGCAGCGTGTGTGCCGCCTGACGCACCGCCGGGGATAAAAATAGCCCTTGAAGGGCCAGTGAAGCTATTTCCTGAGGTGATCGGGTGTCGCCTTTCAGGTTTGGTGACCTGGCACAACTCGTATCTCAATAGTTAATACCTCACAGCTTGTGATAATTGATCAGTTTCTAGATGAGAAAACTATGTGGCTGTCTGTCGGTGAGCAGTGAGGAAAAGCTTTCATTCGTTGCTTCAAACATAATGATATTTCTGCTGCTGTCATTAGGATTTATTCAGCCAACGCGTTTTGGCACCACAATGCGCGCACAGAAACAGGCTGGTCACATTTCAGCTGCGGACATATAACAGTGAAAAGTGTGCACACTTGTGAAAATAATCGTTAAACTTGTAGTGAGTGGATCATTATTGGAAACTGGCCCACTGACATGCGTGCGCAAAACCTCCCTTTTGTGTCCATCTGTGCTGCAACCAGCCCTTTCCACCTTGGTGCACATGGGCAAGACTCTAGCCTACAGGACTGGACAGGAGGATGAATACTGGCTGTATGCTTCCAGAGGAAGAGCAAGCCTTTGCAATGCAAGTGTCTCTAATTGAGCTGCCATTAGCGCCTCGTGAAGAATCGATCCATCTGGTTTGACTGCTGGTATCGATGTCGGCTGCCTGTAGTACTGGAAGACGCGCTAAAACATCCGTATTGAGGTCTGCGGGTTTTCATGTGGAAAAGATGAATGGAGGAAGCCAGAGAAGATGCCGAAAAACTACAAGTAACATTAGTCAAAACCACAAGATGAAGGAATACTACGGAGGGTCCAGAATGAGGTCAAAGCTGAGTCCCGCAGACGCTCTGCTGAGCCCCCATGCAGGATATCAGGAAAATAGTAGAATATATGAAACCAACCTGTGCTGGAGCGTCTGCAGCGAAGTTTCAGCTTCTCCTCGGACTCCCCAATCTCTCTCTCTCTCTCTCTCTCTCTCTCTCTCTCTCTCTCTCTCTCCTTCACTCTCTCTCTCTCTCTCTCTCTCTCTCTCTCTCTCTCTCTCTGTGTGTGTGTGTGTCTCTCTCTCTTTCTCTCCTTCACTCTCTCTCCGATGCTCCTCACTCGCCACCCGTCAAGAGAAGAATGCTGCCAGCGACGTTTAGGGAGAAACTAAATAAGTATTCACGCGCACACCCTCTCTCTCTCTCTCTCTCTCTCTCTCTCTCTCTCTCTCTCTCTCTCTCTCACCCCCCCCCCCCCCCCCCCCACACACACACACACACACCCCCACACACACATGTTTCACATTTTTTCCAAACCATGGCCACTGACATTATTCATATGCGGATCAGCCTCTCCTCCTCCTTATTAACTGTGAATCTTCCCCCGACACGAGAACTGTTCCTCCAAACTAAATGACAACATCTGCTTGGTTAAAGTAGCCATGTTGAAACAAAATGAGTCCAAAGATGCTAAAATGCACCGTAGAGCTGAGGGGAGCTGCAGAGGTGGTGTTAATTCTCCAGTTTGTCACTAACAGCAACCACTTTCACATCACACACAGTCATTTGACCCAATATGAATGCAAAAATATTCATTGGTACAGCTTTAAGATCTGTCCAGGGTCCAGAGCTCTGAACCGTTGCCTGCATCTTACTACTGATTGGGTGGTGCAAAATTGCAACCCTTACCAAACATAAAAGCTGACATGATGTCAGACTGAGCAATGAAATGAGAGGGAGCTCAGTCTGATTAGAAAAGATTGCATTCATGATTAAAGAGCAACCTAACAGCAGCTGAAAATCGTGTCTTTGCTGACCTCTAGTGGTTTAACTTCTCACCTCACTGCAGTGACGTAGACGTGTACTCCAGCATGTGGTCAGTACACAGTGACATCACCTTTGGGTGTAGTTACAGGTGGAACACTTTTAAAACTCTTGTCCCAAGAGGAATTTAGTATAAGGCGTAGCTGTTTTTCACATGGCCACCAGAGGTCTTTGTCAGGAAAACGTAACATAGTTGGATCTAGCAAACCGCATGCACTCATTCATTTGCTGAGTTCACTTGTGTCTATGAGTGAATCCGCAGAGAAAAGAGCCTCATTTTTGTGCCATGTAACGTAAAAGGCATTTTAATTAAAACCTTTACTGGAAATTTGTTGGATTTGTTTCATGACAACAAAATATGATTCATTGTGTTCCCATTCCAACACTGACTCATTATACCTGGTTTTAGTTAATGGAGGACTGTTGCTGCGGTTGCAAATCTTTGTGGTGGAAATGAATCTCTTTCCACTTGTCTAACTGCTCACAGACACGCTCACAACAATTGAGACATTGGCTTTTCTCTTCCAATGAAACAAAGATTGAGGTGAAAAATCCATCTTTGAGTCATGTTTTTGCTCTTCCATCCATGTGTTCTTGATGAAAACATGGTGGACTGCATCTGTAAATATGCAGTCTCTAAAGCGACTCAGGGTTAATACAGAAGAACAAAACGATTCGTGATGCATTGTGGGAGCTTCTGTGGTGCTTATAGGTCTACAATATCTGAGCTTAAACTACGAAAATGAACATCTGCAACATCTGACACGAGACCAGAAAATGTCTCAGACTCCTTACACAATATAAACAAATTCACCGAACGCATCCGCAGATAAACATGGTGTTGACTGGAGTTTGAGTGTGAGCCAGTGAGACAGGAAAAGAGAACACCCTGCATCCATATCTGACGCATCACTTTCATCAGTCCACATCTTTTCCGAGGTATGTGGAGATTTCCTGTTATTGCGTAACTAAATCAAAACGTCTTCCTTGAAAGATTAAAACAAAGAGAAGCATTTGACTCAGGAAAATAACATTTATTTTTCACACAAGTAACACTTTGCAGATTTTTAGATTTTCATAAATAAACCATCCATGCTTGTATTTATTTGTTTGCTAGTGATTAAAAGCTAATGTAATGACTCTATTTTATAATGTAGCATATAAAGTTGGTCAAAAAATACAGCATAGAATAACATCAATTTGTTTGTGTGTGTGTGTGTGTGTGTGTGTGTGTGGTTTTGTATACTCCTCCAGTCACTGTGTGACTTCATGTGTGTAGTCTGTTGTAATTTATTTACATTCTGTGGTTTTCGTCTTCATGTATTGTGTTTGTTACAATGTGTGTGTGTGTGTGTGTGTGTGTGTGTGTGTGTGTGTGTGTGTGTGTGTGTGTGTGATTGTTTGTGTGTCTGTGTTTGCGACAGACATAAGTTCCGGTTCTCTGAAGCTCGCTGGATAAAATCTTCATACAGACACCGTGTCTGGCGGCGTCTTGCGATTCTTCCTAATCTCCTCCTCTCGTTCCTCTCAGGACTCAGAAATATGTCGCTGTGCTCTCCTGTGAAAGAGCAGAACGGGAGAGATCAAAACAGAGAAGAAGAACCAGAGAGAGAGGAAGAGAGATTCCAAGTTGGGCAGTGAATGGCAAGAGAAGACTAGCAGCCTGATTTAGAAAACATGTGCCACATTTTTCTTTCTTCTCCAGTGGCATGCAAGTCTCAGTAGAGGTTAATGAGGAGGAACAGAAGAGGACTGTGAGTGATTTGGCTGGCTCAGCATGACACTATCTGAGAAATTATGTCAAACTTTTTAAAATATGATGTCTTCACTCTGCACCATGTGGATTCACTGCATTACACTTTGCATACTGTATGTCTGATGGGCCTCTGGGGTGAATGTAAGGCTCTACTTGTTTTCCGGTATGCTGAAATGCTCCTGTGACACCATCTCCCTTTCATTTACACCAATGAAGATGACTTTATCAAATGGAATTAAATAGATTATGTGAAATTTAGTGAAATGGAGATACATTATAGGCCAGACGGAAACCAACTTCTCGCTTCTCATACTGTCACTCTGGAAACCTCTCTCTCTCTCTCTCTCTCTCTCTCTCTCTCTCTCTCTCTCTCTATCACGTAAAACCATTTCCATGTGAAATATATTCATACAGTCTGGGCTGCGTATGTGAATGTGTATGCATGCATGTTTTCAATAATTTGCACATGCCTGCATGCATGTTACTATGTGTGTGCTCTTCTCTGCACATCACCTTGACCAACATGTGCCTCTTACCATCCCTTCTCTTACATCATCTGTATGTCTATATCCCTTTGTGTTTATGTGTGTGTGTGTGTGTGTGTGTGTGTGTGTGTGTGTGTGTGTGTGTGTGTGTGTGTGTGTGTGTGTGTGTGAGATCGCCCTCTCTCTTGGACCAGTGCCACATCTTTGTTCTTTGTTGATTTCTTGTATGGGAGCAGAAACATTAAGTCACAGCACAGAAGGGCACAGAAAGCATATTTGCTGAACGATATGCAAAGCACAGGTGTATACATGAGATCAGCACACATGCACGCACACACACAATGTCCATGAGTCAAGGTACAGAGCATTTCGCCTTCAGACAGAGACTGATGGTGTGTGTTGGGACGAGCAGTATTTCTGAGGCAATATATGTGAAATACAAAATGTTGTTTAGAAATGTGTTTCTGTGTAACTGTATATTAGAAAAAAAAACATGAAAAATACACCAAGATACTGTGTAATGGTAGAAAATAAAGAAAATACCAATCTCACCATCCCCCATCCATCTTTCTGTGTGAAATCCATTTGCAGTCTGTGTCAGTAGGGATCAATACACCAATCCAGAAACCACATTTTAATCATTATCCATTAAAACACTTGAATACATTATTCCCACACTGCAGGCTGCGAAGTGAACTCGTTTTCCCAGTCTCACCATGTTTTAGAAATGTTTGCTTTTTATCTTTATTTTTCAGCTTAATTCAGATATCAACTCAAATATTCATGTGTACCAAAGTCTGACTCCTCTCATCTAAATATGAGGAGGTCCACTGGGAGAGTGTCATACATGTAGACGCTGCTGATACATCCACAGTTTTAACTGTGCTCATTTTTAATGGCAGAAATTTGCTTTGTAACTTTGGTTACATTTACATCTCAGCAGGAGTCTCTTGAATTGAGAAAGGGGTGAGGGGGTTCAGGCAAATTCAATATGTAAAATTCTTTTTCATTTGCTGCATAGACAAAATTATGTGACTTTCCTGGAAGCCTGGTTGAATCATTGGCACAGTACAATGAGCGCCTGCTGAAAGGACTGACTGAAAACAAGTCAAAGGTTCACGACTGCCTACAAAACTTTAAGCTGCTCTAATCAGTAGCACATAAACAATAGACCAAATGACTATATATGGGTCAGTGACAGTAACACACCCGCAGAGAGTCATCAGCTGACTCTGCAGTTCCCCTCAGCTCTGTGGAGCTTTAAAGCGGCTCATTGTTTTGGTTCACTTTCACCTCATCAGTGTCATTTCTGGCCACAGCAGGCAGCTGTTTTCAGTGAACAAGCATTATCTGTCCAGCAGCAAACAACAGAGAGACACAGCTACTGACAAACTGCTGAACATGGTGGAGCATTTAGCAGCTATTTCCCTCTGGAGTGGGTTGAGAGACATGTGGAGTGTGTGTTCGCCTTCACTTCATTATAACTCTACATGAATGGTAATGTTGCTCCTTGTCCGCTTGATGTTTGCTAACATCTCCTCCATATGGACTTTGTAAGATGATAATATGTCAGCTGCTCTCAAGTGGTCAAAAAAAGGTGAATCTGCCTCTGGATAGCATGACCTACAGTATTTACTGCATACCAAACTCAGAAATGAAGTAAATAATGTAATCCTGTGAATCACTGAGGTCACCACTAAAAGTTGGATACTTTGGTATTTTGTGATACATGTTTGTTGCGTGTGAGTGCTCATGCAGTGCATCACCTGATCTTCGCTGTGCGTTCTGGGGGATTGACAGTGCAAAACGGCGTCATGGACGGTGTAGAAGAGACAGGACTTTGTCACTTTGTCATTAAAGAAACCTCCAGTCTGCAGGTTGTCCACAACACCAGCTAGAAAGAGAGAGAGAGAGTGAATAATGGATACACAGGCATGGTCGTGTATGAAAAGTTGTGGGAAGTCTAGCAGGAGACAAGAAGTGGAATGAGAAAGTAAGGAGCAGCAGAGAGAGATAAAGTGGAACATGTGAAGAAGCAGAAATAAAAAGGACCAAAAGGAAGTTAGAGACAGAGAGTGAGAGAGGGTGGCAGGGCCAGTCCATGTATTAGTTGAAACCTCATTATAATTCCTGGCTATATAAATATTCTTTGCAGTCCCTTTGCCAGCTCAAACACTCACAATAAACTATTCTCTCATTACAGACTATCAACCCAATACAGGCTAATTAGAGCTGCAGCTCCTCTGAATAAAAATGGATGACTCCTGGCGTTGTGGTTGTAAGATTTCTTTCCCTGGAGACCTACATTTTTTCCCACCCAGCACATCAGACCTACATTTGTGGGCTAGCGTGTAAAAATAAACACAGAGAGTAGAGGCTTTATTGCAGTAAAAACAGCAGATTTCTATATTGTTTTTTCTTTTTTTCCCATGCTTACTCTATTATGCTGAGACAACCTGGAATAGAGTTTTCTGGAAAACGTAGCAGACATTGACTGAATGGCTTCCTCCATAGAAACGTTACAATAACATCAGAAAACAGCTAAAACAACATTCGGTGCTGTTGTGTGTGGCTAAGTGGGTCTGGAACATGAATGTAAAAATACATCCATGTGTGTTTTTCAGTATGTGGGACAAAAAAATCCGGTGGGAATCTGGAACGTAAGATCAACTCAAATGGAATAAATGCTTATTTAAGAAAATCAACCCACAGACTGAAGAAAATACTTTTCCTTTGTGTCACTGATACGCACAGAAAGCAGATCTATAGTCATTCAAACAACTGCACACAGCAACATAGCTGCTATAGGGACGATCCCAAAGAGATGTTCTGATGAAAAATAAGAAGTTGTTGGACTAAAATGATATTTCATTATTTTCTAGTGATGTAAAGGGACTTACTTTGGCAGCCAGCGAGAACCACCTCTACGCCAATTTCCCCATAGTCTCTCCGGATCTGAGCCAGACACAGAAGTACAGAGCAAATGTCAGACTGGGGATCATTTCATTAGTCTGATAATTCACTTTGCGGTAATTGAATGTCTGAGGGGCTAAATGAAAGGTGAAGGGAAGGATGACTGCAAGAAAAATTCAAGTTGTAGGAAGACATGGGAAAGGCAGAGTTACAATTTACACAGCACAGATAAAGGGATGAGAATCAGTGACCCTGTATTTGCCTTATTCTCCATTATTTCTTATTCTAATTTTGGGAGGAATTGCATTATTAGCTATCAGCTGTCAGCCTGTTTGTTCATTAAAGGTAGTGTGTGGATCCATTTTAGATGACAAGAATGTAGAAATTCTTTCTAGTAATCTGTTCATTTTGTCGAAATATTAGATACACAAATACAGATTTGTACACTGAGAACTTATCAAATTCACATACAAATGCACATATAAAAAAAGTTTAATTCTTATAATGTACAAGTTGTGTAAACCTTAAGTATTCCCTTCGCTCTCTTTGTGTGTGTGTGTGTGTGTGTGTGTGTGTGGACATGTGACTGCCATACTCATACCCTGCTCAGCGTCTTGATGCCCACGGTATCCAGGAAGTTGACAGGGCTGAGGTCAAGGATGATGGCTCTGGGGAGTGAGGGGTCGGGCCCAGCGTCCATCTCAATGGTGGCAATGTCCTTCTGCTCCTCTGGCTCCCTCTCCTGTGCAGGAGGAGACATGACATGGACCAAAGTGACTCATGGGAGATTATTCCAAGCAAAATGTTTTGCTTCAGATGATGAATCAAGATCAAAAAGATTGCAGGAGCAGGAATTCAAATGACCATAAAGGTTGCGGGTCAGGGATGCTTGAACACATTTTTGTTTCTTTCTTTTTAAACTGACAAAAACATATTTGTCTAAGAGGACATTTGCACCTGGAATGCATCAAGATCGCAGCCGAGCTCAGCTTCAGTTAGTTGGAGAAAAATGAAAAACATTGTAATATAGAAGAAAACAACATCCCTTTGTACAGTGAATATCTGGCAATCCTCACCATGTCCACTGCATTCTTCTTGGCAGCTTTCTTGGCTTTCTTGGCGAGTTTCTTCTCATGCCTCTTCCTTTTGGCCTCTAGTTTCTTCTTTCTTGATAGGAGCTTGGTAATGTTAAATCCAGACTAAGAGAAACAGCAAAAGAAAATCGTACATTGTGTTCAAGCGACACCACTGTACCCCACATCTTTATTCTTCTTCTTCTTCTGCTGCTGCAATAAGCTTATTATTCTCACCAACAAACCTTATTGAAGCTTTTTAAATCAATGTAAACTATACTCTACTTCCAAGTTGTTGATGTTCTTGAGTTTGCATAAAAGATAATGATAGAAAAGATTTAAGGTAAGAGGAAAACCTGTGAATGTCACACAAACCACTATTGTGGTTTTGTTTAGGGGAAATTAGTAACCATTAACAGCTGTCACTTACAATACCTATCAATTACAGGTTATTGTAGTGGTTAGTATTGCCAGGTCAAGCTTATTAGCAGCCAGAAGAACTCAAAGGTTTATCTCAGCCAGCGTAACGAGTTCAGGCAGTCTAACCAGACGGGGTGAGGCATCTGTGGCAGGGAGCAGCCTGAAGGGAGGAAACCACACCTCCACAGAGCATAGCCTCAAAGCAGCCTAGTTTTTGCCTGAGGGTTATTGTATAAAGTAAACGTGACAACTAAAGAACACAAGTTAACAGGACTCAGTTTTCTCGAAGGAAGAGACACAATTTGTTTGTAGGCTCACCTTTTTCTATTTAAATGCTAATTTCTATTTCTCACAAACTGTAATCCTAATTCATGCCAAAGAATAAATGTTGGCATTTATTCATTTTTTACAATGTTGCTATAGGCAAGGACATGGCTTATTCTATGTATTTTTAGTTTCAAAGGGTAGAATTGTTGAGAGCAGGTAACCCATGCTGTGCCTGTCCACAGAAATGTACTAACAAAAGTACTGTACTGTGTGGAACAGGCCAAATGTCAGTCAAATGGACTAAAGGGTAGAATCACATTTTTCCAAGTCTGTCTTAAAACAATATTAAGGTGCACATATGAGCACTGGAACCTCGCTGTAGTCATTTGTCCTGAGCATGTCAGCAAGAAAAAGCTGTTTCACTACATGTGCGGACAAATGACTAATTTAAGACTGATTTGGAAAAGTGAACCCCTCCATTATGAAAAGGGGGGAAAAATTCATACTGGGATCTGTGAGGACATCAGTCAGCTAATATTCACAATTTGTACTCAGCTGTCACACTGAGACAGTAGACACACTACGCTAGCACTATCCAAAAGGGTGATTTGCAAACCAATCCATACACAATACATAAGGACTAAGCAGGGAATGGATATGCTGAGAATTGTCATGGTCATCAGTCACCGACAGCCAATCAGATTTTCATTGTTTTTATGATATTTTTTCCACAAATAAAATGTCTGCCTGGCAATTGCAAAGTGGATCGCAATTTGATTACAACCATTCAAGACTTCTCAAAAACAAAACTGATAGCAATCTCAAAAACACTGCTTTGCTGTAGGAGAGTTTAACTTAGCAAGACACTGTATGCTACTACAGTGGCTGAGAGGAAAGATAATTCATGCAGAAGCAATATATGATTTGCCTCTAAAAACTTTCTTTGATGCATGACGTCACCAGCTGTCACAGCATTAGCATCTCCTTACACGAGTGCAGCCCGTCAGCTTAGTCGCTGCCAAGTGAGAATGACACAAAGTGATCCCAAATGTCTCTAGCACCCCTTCACTATTTCCTGGAAAAGCCCCCCCAAAATTTGAGTTTGAGTCTGCATGCCACAGTGACCGTGGAAACACTTCTCATCCAGCCCCAGATATTACTAGAATACATCTGGTGGCAATTCCTCACCTCGTAAACAAACGTGCAGCCTCAGCCAGTCAACAAGAGCTCTATGAAAACTTGTTTGTGCACCGAAGATGAGACAGAAAGAAGCGACCCGGCGGCTTTGACATGCTGACATTTGAATGAATGAGATTCTCCATTATCTCCCTCCCTCTTTCAATCTCTGCTCCTCACCCTCCCTACATCTTTTGTCATCTTTTTTCTGCCTTCCGCAATCCGTCTTCCTGTTTGCCACACAGACGTGACAGAGGAGGAGGAGGAGGAAGAAAGGGGGGGAGGAAGGAGAAGGAAGGGTGTGTTTAAAGGTTTATAGAAGAAAGGAGGGGAGAAAATGGGAGGATGACATTTTGAACAATGTCTGTCACGACGTTGATGTGTGAATTGGTGAAATGCCGGGTCAGTTATTAGTGTGTCAGAAATGATGTTTGGGAGAGAGGAGTTAATTGCATGGAAGTTGTGATGAGGGGAATTGTTGCTGGTGTTGTTTTTTTTCCTTTTCTCAGTGTGTGTGTGTGTGTGTGTGTGTGTGTGTGTGTGTGTGGCTGTGATGTGTTTATCTGTATGTTCATATAAATCTGGGCTCGTTTGTCCATCATGCTATGTTTGTGTCTCTGATACTGCTTTTTGGGGGGGTGTCCACATCAATCTGTTCCTATCATTCTATCATTAACATTCCTGTGTGTGTGTCTTTGTGTTGTGGTGCGTTCATCTCTGTGAGGACGAATTTTACTTCTAGACCTTGAGCTTTAGGACATATAGTATTTTGGAAATGCATTTTGCCAGGTTCTAAAGGTATGTTAAGGGTGTGTGTGTGTGTGTGTGTGTTTGTCCTCACCTTCTTTCCAAGAGCATCTTGGTACATCTCAGCGTTGGCAAAGTAGAGGGTTGCAGAGGAACGGAAGATCAAAATCCCTGGCACTGGCCTCACCTAAAATCAGTTTGCCACTTCATTAAACTGTCAAATAAATCACCTCAGTCATTTCCAATACTTTAATGAATGTCAAAACAGTTTGTATAACGGACAACTGGGCAAACAGATGCTCATGACAGCTACAATGTCAACTCAGCGGAGGAAAGTAACAGGAAACAAATACAGCATAATGTGGTGTTCGTTCATGGTTGGAGGTACATAGGAATTTAAGGCGGAGATGCTTTCTAATTGAGTAGTTTTGTTGCCTAAATATAACCGTCTACAGCTCTGTGACCATAAAGGTGAAATGGTGCTGGGTAGGAGCCAAGAGTTACTTTACAAGGATTACACCACGATTATTTTTGAAATATAAATCAGTGACAAATTAATTCTCTCTGTTGTATTGCCTTTTTAATTATTTAGTGATGTATTGTGTTCATTAATTCCTCATTTAAAGGTCTCATTATCACAAGCTTAACCTATTATTGACTACACATGATATTCAACATACAATAATAATAATAATAATAATAATAATAATAATAAAAAACTGATTTCTGCCTTCAAAAACAAATATCTTTTGGAATGTTCCTTATTAACCCTTATGATTAACACCACAGTTTGCTATGTAATGTAATGTGATGTCATGGATTATCAGATCACATCTTTGAGGCTGGACTATGGGACTAGCTAAGGTTAAAGTTTAAAATAAAAATAAAAGAAGCTGAATAACATTTGACATTGTGTGGATATGAACTGTGAGGTTGAGGGCTGGTTGGGAATTATTCTGTTCATCTCTGTGCTCCTCCTCGTTCCTGCTGTCAGGCTATTTAAATATATTGTACCATACCTGCTTGTAGTCCTCCATTGGCCTGTAAATGTCAGTGTCTGGGATCTGCCCTAATAGGGAGTATTTAGGTCTGGAACACACACAAAACAAATAAGGGTATTAACAACTTGCAATACTTTGTGTTTAGGTGTGGTCTGAAGGAAAAGGATTGAGTTGACTGTAGGGTGTGGTGACTGATATGATTAGCAGCTCAATGCTGACTTTACACACTCTAACACTAAACATGTCTGTGTTTATTCATGTCTAATTGTGGTTGTGTGGGCCCCAAGCAATGCATTCCTACAGCTGTGTCCTGAAGATGACAGTGAGCATGGCGAAACCGATGGAAGCAGCCAGTCCCAGATCAGGGTTTAACAGCAAGGTAAGGATGAAGGTGGCCACCCAGACCAGCTGGAGATGGAGAGACAAAGACAGCGTTGACAAACAAGCCAGCTGTTAACTGTAGAAATCATTACACATGGAAAGCTAACATAACTTATTTCCTATTTTTAGAAAACTCACCATGTCCACTTTGTTGGTCCTCCACAGTGCAGGGATGTCCAGGAATTGCTTCATCATGCCGTGGAGGTTGACAAAGATGATGGCAGCCAGCACTGCCTGCAGAGTGAGTTAAATATAATACAGTTTAGATGGAGAGCTCTAGTTTCAAGCCCCATATCATAACTCTGCTTTACAGTCTCTAAAAGTGTGCTTATGACTTTAAGTTATTTCAATGTCACTCATTAATTGATGCTGTTATGTGATATTTTAACAATGTGTTTTTTAAAGTTAAACACACACACACACACACACACACACACACACACACACACACACACACACACACAGTACCTTCGGCAAATCTTCAAACAGAGTTCCAATCCAGAGTGTGATGAAAAGGATAACTATTGCTGATAGAGCTCCAGCAACCTGCAGGGAAGAGAGAGGGAAGCCACGATGAATGGAAATCAAGAGGGCGAGATCAGAGGAAGGGAGTTCAAGAAAATCTAGAGAAAAGACGGATGATGTAGTGGTTATCAGAGTGAATGGGTACATGATTATGAGAGGAGACAAGGCATTATCAGATCTCTTCAAGCCTCTCCTCTCTGTAATGGGCCTTAGCTGATTAATGGTGCTGTCATACTAAATCGGTTTAGTCTTTCAGTAAATCTGTGTTTGTGTAGGTGTAGGATGGGAGTGAAAATCAATGACCCAAGTGTTTTTTCATGATGCCACTTATCAGAGTAACCTTAATTTTCATCCTGATTAACCTTTAAGATCCCCCAGGTTTGTAGCTACGGGCAGAGTGAAGTGTTGAGATGAAATTACTGAAAAAAGGCAACCACGAACACCAATTTAAATGTTTAAATGTTTAAAAATGTTGACAAATGTGCTTTTTAGTTGAGTGGAATAAATGATGCAAAAAATACCATGCAAACCAAATCAAGATAATTATCCCAGCTGAAGAAATGTAACTTTAAAGTGGAGCAGGATGTCAATTAAAAAAAAAAAAAAGCGTCACAGATTTTGCTTGTGATTTTTGTAATGTGTGAGAGGAAATCAATCAATCAATCAATCAATCAATCAATCAATCAATCAATCAATCAATCAATCAATCAATCAATCAATCAATCAATATTCATACAGTAGACATTTTAAGGTCTAAGTTGAGGAACTGAAATTCATGTATAGCTTTGTAGGAAGTGGTGTGTTTTTTATATTTTGCATTCATCTTTATTTAATTTTTTTGTTAGTTCTGTGGTGATTTATGTAACATTCTACTTATGGTGTCATTTTGGCCAAGGTTCTCCCCCCAAAAAGATTTTGATCTCCAGTGATCATCATCCTGCTTAAACGGTAAGTTAAATTCAACCATGGCTAGGAAATGCAGGCTAGTAGTCTATGCACACACAAGTCCACCCATGGCCTTTACCCTAGCATAATGAATCCCAACTGACCCTCTGCCAGCCACTATAAGAGCACCCCCACTATCCATTGCTCAGGAGCACTTCAGTAGAAAAATGCCCATTTGCACCCACCTGAGTCTTCCCTCCTGTGCTTTCCTGAACCATGGTGCGAGACATGGAGCAACTGATGGTAAAACACTGGAAAATTCCTCCAAAAGAGTTACTCAGACCAAGGGCAATTAGTTCCTAAACCAGGAAAAATGTCACTATTAATATACAAGATGTCAACCTTCAAAGACCAGTTCATCCTTGATTCCTTTTGTCAAATCCCTACCTGGTTGCTGTCCACATTGTATCCATATTTTAGGGCAAAGATTCGTCCCAGTGAGATGGCGATGCCATATCCAACCACAGACAGAGCGAAGGCATCCCCTATCACCTCACCTAACAGAGAGACATCTGGAAAAACAGGCGGCTGGAGGCTGGTAGACATGGACAGAGCAGAAAACATTGCCTATTACAAATGCTTCTCTTTTCATATGTCAGCTCACATTCCTGTACGTGTTTGCTGTGTGCGTTTCTCACCCAGAGGGAATCAGTCCCACCACGTCCACTTCATACTTTGCGTTCAGGTCAACTTGCCAGGAGATGACTGTTGCAATAATAATCTGGAGAAACAGATAACAGGAGATGTGTTTGTGGACCTAAATGTTGTAGCAGGTGCATGTGTGTGTTTATCTTTGTAAGGAACTAAGGGTCATAGATGCAAAGAGTATAAATGTATGTATGTATGTATTTCTGTGTACTCACACCAATCAGCTCCACAGGTATAGGAACAGGTAGCTTTTTACTCAAGCATGCATTGAGCTCCTTAGCGAGGATGAGACCAACTATGGCGACGATACTGACCACAAGAGTACCAATGTTTGTCTGTGGAATGGCATAACACACCTCCAACACAGTCTGTAAAGAGAAAAAAATCATATATGAGGAAGCAGGAGAGAAATAAGGAGGAGAAATATACACCATGTATACAAGAAAATACGATGCCTGTACAATACAATCCCCGTCATCACTGAGAAGACTGTCAGTCCTACAGGCTTGGAATCATAAAGCAGGAGCAAATGTCTCAACTGCAGCATCATTTGTGTTGTTACGTTAAAAAAGATAAAAGCATGTGTACACGAGGTTCAACAAGAGTGACTGATAAGGCAGACTGGAAGAAGTGTTAAAGCCCACAAAAGAGACTATTTAGTTTTCTAGCAAAAGATGCTCGATGAAGTTTTAGTGCTATCAGTTGACATTCTCTCACTTATAAAAAAAAATCACTCAGGACTATTTTACCAATCCAAAATCCAAAAACACTTCGGGGACAATACGTGGTTTCAAAACAATATGTAGGGTCGTGCTGGCATGAATGACTCTGGTTGTGTTTTTTTCTTACATATATCAAAGAGAGGGGTCCGCTGCGCCTCTTGACGTTGATGCCAAAGGTGTATTTGAGCTGGGACACAATGACGTGGATGGCAGCTCCTGTGGTGTAACCTCGAACCAGCGGCTCGGACAGGTAGGTCACAACGAAACCAAACTGGACTAGACCGAGCAGAATCTATATAACATAACAAGGAATGAAAAACATGCAGAGATTCACATTAACAAGGAGGGCGGACAAACAGGAGCCGTGCACTCATCACTTCAAAAGAATATCCAGTTTGACAACCAGAAAACTCACTAACTCCTGTGCATGAAATTATGGGATTGCAAACTGGTTTACTCATAGGTGGTGGCCTGAAAAACTTCTACACTGGAAATACATACATACAAGTACAGAGTACATTAGCCTGGACTGAGAAGGAGCTCAGAGTGCATATAGGTACATGTGGAATTAAAAGGTCAGAAAGAAAGTAGCTCCCCTTCAGCCTTTTAAAGAGATCAATGACTTATAGAAACTGATCCTATAAAGGCTAAAAGCTTTTGTCGACATGTACAGCAGTCTTCAAAGAGTGATGCAAACGTTGAGTATTTCTACAGAGCTTTACTTCATTAATGTTTTCCTTGCTCACACCAAATGCCTAAGGATGGTGATGGCAGCTTGTTTGTTCATCCAAACAAGATATCTGCACAACTGCTGACCAGATATTTATTTCCACACAAGAATATATTTAATATTTGACCTCTAGACCAGAGTATCCAGTTAGCTTTAATTTACCTGAAATAATCCAGAGAGGAAGGTGACAGCTGCAGCAATTCGGACCTTCTCTGCATTCCAGGCGGCATCATCAACTGTACTGGCGTTGTTCATTTCATCCCATATTGTAAATTTTGACTGTGGGGCTAATCGCTCTGTCACTCCTCCTATCATCACACTCATCACTGCATATGTTCCTGGAGAAGGGAGACATAAACACACACTTTTGCTGGCCATGTAAGAACACAATGGACATCTTGAGAGACAATTTTTCCTCATCTTCTTGCCAAGACTGATGGGGTCCTATGTGAATACATTGTCCTCTGCCAAAGTGACAACATTTGTAATCGTATTGATTAATTTTATTTTCTTTCTCTGCCCTTCACACTGGTAGGTAATGTTACGTATTTCTGCCTACAAATCAGAAATCCATCCATCCATCCATTATCTATACCGCCTATCCCTTTCGGGGTTGCGGGGGGCTGGAGCCTATCCCAGCTACAATGGGCGAGAGGCGGGGTACACCCTGAACCGGTCGCCAGCCGATTGCCACATGCAAGGACAAACAACCATTCACACTCACACTCACACCTACGGACAATTAACCTAATGAGCATGTTTTTGGTCTGTGGGAGGAAGCCGGAGTGCCCGGAGAGAACCCACGCATGCACGGGAAGAACATGCAAACTTCACACAGAAAGGCCCCGCCTGACCCGGGGATCGAACCGGCAACCTTCTTGCTGTGAGGCACGCGCACTACCTGCTGTGCCACCGTGCAGCCCCAAATCAGAAATAAGCTGAAAAAAAAAAGCTGGGAAGTTGGATGAGATATTTCTGGTGGCACTGGCTTGACGATTAAAGGTCCCACTGTGTGAGACAAAATCTGGTTCTTTGACAAAAACACTGACGTTACAAGCCAAAGAAGTAAACTACAACTCCCAAAGTGCATTTTGACAAAGAAACAATCAATCACTGTGCTTACGGTTCCATCATGTCCACCACTAACAGCTTGTGGAAGCTCAAGATTATGGTGTTGAGAAACCTGAAAACACGCCTTAAACCAGTTCACGTTTAGATTCTGGATGCACTCAACCAGTATTGTCCACAAATTCAACAACAATAAATATGATTCTTAGGAACACAACCTCAGCTGTTGTCTTAGGAAGTGGAAATAATTAAAGGTCACATTATGCTCATTTTCAGGTTCATACTTTCATTTTGGGAGTCCACTAGAAAATGTTTCCATGCTTTAAAGTTAGTTGTCCATTTTGTCCAATCATTGGCCAGCTCTCACAGACCCACTTTATAATCAAAAAAAGACATGCAAATCTTGCTGTCGACAATGTAGGACCTTTAAAACTGGTGGCCAAAACATAAAGTTATAATCATTAAATGGGACGTTCCAGTATTTTAAATGGGAATAGAGAATTGGAAACCATGTCCAGAACCAGTGCCTCCTCCCACTTCTCATCTCTGTTAGATTCAAAATCTGATTAAAGTTTGTCAGCTTTTTTGCTCATGTTGACAAGGAGATGTCACACATGTCAAAACTGATCAGACTACACCCACACAGTCTTTACGGGGCGGATTAGCTGAGATGTTTTTGAGTGCTTGAACTAATGACTGAGGGTTTCTTTAACTAAATTCTAAGTCAGATCTAAAGAAGAATAATTCTAATCTTATTCACTCATGAATATTAAAAATCATAGAGAAATACTTAATTTTTTAGAGCAGGTTTTCAGGCATTTTCAGAAGTTTTAGAATGATTTTGGAAAGACTTCTCCTCAGTGATCAGTAGATGGGAATATAGCTTTGTGAAAGCCTTGAGCTTCAGCTAAAGACCATGTGTTTGCTTAGAACCTGAACATTGTAGAATGAGGAGGATGAAAATGGATGAAATGTTAGTAAGCCTGCTGCAGCACAGATGTACTAAGACAACCTAGCATTGCATTAATTCCCACTTGTCAAATGAACCAGTGCGCAAGTGTAAAAGTACAGACCGACTGAGATGTGCTTGGATGTGCCAAAGATGAAGTAGATGAGGACTGGGTAGAAGGAGGAGTAAAGGCCAAAGACTGGAGGAACAGATGCTAGCAAGGCATAAGCCATACCTGCAGGAATAGCAGAGGATACATGTTATTTCCTACAATACAGAAATGATTAGGAAACAGCTACAACAAAGAAGATACTGAGTAGTAGGATCATTTAAAGAAGCACTAAAGCGATGCACTATCTGCAAATTACCATGTAGAATAAAGAAACTCTAAAATCTCTCCCTTTATCTCTTCTACCTGTCCACCCCTCACTACATCTCTCTCTCTACACCCTCCATCCTCACCCTGTGGCAACTGCATGATCCCCACACTGATTCCAGAGATCAGGTCACCCAGGGCATTGTCTCTGAGGGAGTATCGAGGCAGCCACGATAAAACGGGAACACTGCTCAGCAGGCACCTCTTCAGCCTGGGACCAGAACACCTGAGTGTCACCAGACAGTGACAGAGAGAGAGACAGAAGAGACTCGTTAAATGTAAGACGACCTTGCTCAACAGTATTCCTACATTTGGAACGACATGTCTTGCTGCTGGACGTGCACTGACCATGTTCGTGTAGCTCTGATTTACTGACAATCTAAAAGTACTTTAACTTATTTGTCAGATGCCTACTGTAATGGCAATTTCAGTTCCTTGTACTTCATCTACTTGAGACACCCCACCTCCCATTTTCTCACCAGGATATCAGGTCCTTTTGTGCTTTAAATCTAAACTTTTTAACATCTACGTACAAAATCCTGCAGGATGTCTCCGGTGCAAACCACCCCCTAGGGAGCCGGCACCAATACCTACAGCAGACCAAAAGGTGCTAAAACACACCTTTGGGTAGGGGGCATTCCTCAGGTATAAATGTTTAGCTCTCCCCATGCTTAGGGTCTTTCTTCATTCTACCGCTCGTGTGATGATTGACCTTTTCTTTGCAAAGAAAATAAAAACCTTCTCGGCCATCAGAAGTCTCTTTTTCATTCTTCACCAGCAGCAGAGAATTTCCACATGTTCACATGTTCACAAGACAGAAAAGGCGAATATGTAGAGAGATTATTTGAGATGCACAGTGGATTAGATACGAGGAACTTTACCTCATTGACTTTTTGACCTTCTCACACAGAGAAGTTTTTGAGTCAGACTTCTCTGCCATCTCATCCACCGCTCCTTCATCCAGGATCTCCCTGTGAACGTTGTAGTCCACTCGCCTCCTCTCTGCCATGGCTAAAACTGTAACATAAACGAAAGAAATTAACTCATTTTCTGTCCAAATGCTGGGTTTGTTTTGGCAAAAAACTATTCTTTGCATTTTTCAATCAACTGCTAAAAATCTGTTATTATATGTTCAATACTGTTTCCATTTTGTTAAAAAAAAAAACAAAAACCTTTCACAGTTGTAAATAAGACAATTCCTGAAGCATCCTGTTAGTTCAAGCTCTGGCCAGACTGAGCTTTTGGTCTCATCATGGGAGTTTGAAACTCAGGATAATAATTACCTTGCGTGTCCCAGCTGTAGCAGAGTAAATGTTTTATTTTGTTCTGAAGGTCTCAAAGTGAGATGAAACCAGTATTATAATGTTCTATCTTCCGTGTTTTATTGTTTTTTCCAGTTCAGAGGAAATAAATCCAACTTGTAAAGACAGACTTCCATCCAAATTAAAAAAAAAAGTTCCTTCAATCACAAGATGGCATATCCACTTTTCAGAAGACTTAATCCTCCCTGTGTGCAGCGGTCCGCGGGCTTCAAACTCAATCTGCTGTTTTCCATCAGATCCGAGTGGAAAAGTCAAATCTAGCACAGAGAGGATTTTCGGGCTGAGCAGACAAATAGTGCTTCCTCCTTCTTCTCAGTGTCCTCTCTGTCTGAGGGTGAAACTGTCTCTGTCTGTGTTGTGGCTGCACTGCTGCATCTTAAGAACTTGAAGAGAAATCTAGATATGAAGTTGCCATTGTTGTGGAGGAAGAGGGCAAAGTTCCAAAGAGCACGTGCAGCAGAAGTGGTAAATGTATGTATGTATGTGGTAATGTAATGTAAAAGTGGTAAATTAGAGATGACCATGCTACATGTAGCCTATTTGTTTTACGATTTAGGGTTTATTAGTTGACTGGTTTTGTAGTTGTTGTCATGGCTTTTTAATTTATAATGTCGATCACCTTGAAGAGATGTGCTCTGAATGAAACCAACATACTGCATATGTCAGTCTGACTGACAGGTATATACAGCATGCTAAACATATACACAGGACACTAAACAAATAAGAGTTCAGACAAACAGAAACCGAATGCTGTGCATACAATAATATATCACAATAATATATTTACTCTCCTCAAAACAATTGTCCATGTGTATTATCTGAGTGATTTATGTCTTGTATCTGCATGTGATTAGATAAGTCAGCCATTTCAGCCCAGTCAGGGGTCATTCTTGTTAATTTATGATTACGCCACAGGAGATTGAATGGGAGGCATGCTTTATCACTGCAAGAGCAGATACCGGTTAACTCAGCAGAACAAACACCAGGCTTTCTTAAAGAAGCAGTGCGTTCTATAGATTCTTACATGAGAACCGATCTTTCCATTCAGTGAATCTGACTGCTGTAATTGTCAAGACGCATCTTATTGTATGTCCTTTTACAAATAAGCTATTTTGTACACTGACCATCGTTCAGGTATATAATGCTTCTCAGATGAACCAGATTGTCCATTTTTTTCACATGATGACTCATGATGACATTATGGAGAAACCCCACGAGTCACTTCTAAGTTCACGCTCATATCTGCGTTTCACATGTTATGATCCCACGTTCCAAGCCTTGGTTTTCTTCATCGTGGTGCTTCACTGTCGTCTGCATCAATGACCATGTGAACCCGGAGATAACAGAGAACACTAAAGAGGCCATCAACAGAAAATTCTCCCCTTATAACTTAGTCACTCCGAATGGGTCAACAGCGTAATGCAGCCTGAGTTAATGATCCTCATCCTGTGGCATCCTGTGGTATCACTGTGAGGGTTCAGTTTAGTCTGGCTTTGTTTACGTTACTTAGCTTCACTGAGTATAACATTGGTAATCCTGGATCACCTGTATCCACAGGCTGTTCATCAGCTGCCTCTCTTCTTCTTCTTCTTCTTCTTCTTCTTCTTCTTCTTCTTCTTCTTCTTCTTCTTCTTCTTCTTCTTCTTCTTCTATCAGGGCCATTATCACGTTATTCAAAACTACACATTGCACCCATAGTGCCCTGTCGAGGTCAAGCTCCAAAAACAACTGGATCTCAAAATTCCCTCAAAGTCCATCCATCCATCCATTTTCTATGCCGCTTATCCCTTTCGGGGTTAAGCGAGAGGCGGGGTACACCCTGGACCGGTCGCAGGGCACATACACATAGGCACACATACACGCAACCATTCACACTCCCACTCACACCTAGGGGCAATTTAGAGTCACCAATCAACCTAATGAGCATGTTTTTGGTCTGTGGGAGGAAGCTGGAGGGCCTGGAGAAAACCCACGCATGCACGGGAAGAACATGCAAACTTCACAGAGGCCATCAACAGAAAATTGATTCTGTCCCGACCTGGGAATCAAACCTGCGACCTTCTTGCTGTGAGGCACTACCTTCCTGTCATCATGCGCCCATGGCGTGGCAGTGAGGACCCACGCGTGTCCCCAAACTATGCTGTGAAAACAGTCTGTGCTGCAGACAGGGTGCATTGTTCCTTCACCATGTCACTGCTTTTGTCTCATGCTGCCAGCGCTTCTGGTGCTTTGCAATGACATGTTTGCTTCCTGCTGTGTGCTTTTCTTTGGTTGTATTGAAGCCCCAGTGGCCTAATGGATAAGGCACTGGCCTCCTAAGCCAGGGATTGTGGGTTCGAGTCCCATCTGGGGTGATTGACAGCAGAGTGGCGCAGCGGAAGCGTGCTGGGCCCATAACCCAGAGGTCGATGGATCGAAACCATCCTCTGCTATCAGAATTTTGGCAGTGGGGGGCTCTCTTCCTATAACAAGTCAAGTAAGTGGTTAATGATTTCTATCCTGTCACCAAGTCACAGTGACAGAACAAGTATGCAGGCAATTTAACTCAAAGTATTAATACTAGCCAGTGGAAACACTCTGCTACAAGTAAAAGACACTGCATTGCAAACACTCACAGCACCTATAATACAAATGTTGTGAGAGGCAACTGTGGCATTATATAGCAGTGGCCTGAGTAGTTCATTCTGTTCCTCAGTATAGTATATATAAACATATAAAAACTCCTGACTACTAAAACGCAGTTTGTATGTGGAGCTTTTGGGATGGGCTGCAAGTTGGTGGACCAGAACAACTTCTGGTTCAAGCAAGGATCGAGGAAATATCAAATAAGCTTGGAAAGTACCCCACGTTGCTGTGTGAGTCAGAAACCAGAGCGCCTTGCTGCCAGTAAAACACACACAGCAGAGGGTGGTGTCAATGCGTCGACCTCTGCGTCAACAGGCCAGAAATCCCTGGTTTAGGAAGCCAGTGCCTTATTCATTAGGCTGCTGCGGCTTAAAATGAACAGTTCTGCAGACATACAGTGAGTTCTACTACAAAGCAACAATACAAGATGTACATTGTGTGGTTTTCAATATGTTGCTCTGTTTCTGTTTCTGAGGGTGTTCACAGCTGGATTAGAAAATCCAGAGTTAACAGAGCCACAGCTTTTTGATAGTTGTTATCAAAGATTACTGATGTTTGGCTCAGTGAAAGAGAACCATCAATCATGGCTGGATTACATTTACACACTACAAAGCAGCATTAGACAGTGCCCTGCTGCCAGTAAAACTCTGATAGCAGAGGATGGTTTCGATCCATCGACCTCTGGGTTATGGGCCCAGCACGCTTCCGCTGCGCCACTCTGCTGTCAACCACCCCAGATGGGACTCGAACCCACAATCCCTGGCTCAGCAGGCCAGTGCCTTGGGGCTTCACAGTTGTTAAAATAACCATTTCTGCACACATACATTTAAAGAGTAGGCTTAAAGCTCTCCTTTTTGATAAAGCTTATAGTTAGGGCTGGCTCAGGCTGGTCCTGGACCAGCCCCTAGTTATGCTGCTATAGGATTAGACTGTCGGGGGACCTCCAAAGATACACCGAGCTCCTCTGTCCCTCTCTTTCTCTCCATCTACACGCTTTCATGTCCTACCATGGCGTCTCTGTGCTTTTTCGTCTCGCAGGTTCCACAGTGGCTGAATCTGGATTGTGGATTACAGCTGCGTCTCCTGCCTTGGCCCTGCCTGACATCCACTGCAACTGCTACTGCTGTTATTACATCCACTGTCACTGTTACTGTGTCTGCATGTCTGCCTCTCTGTCTCTGTCTCTGTCTCTCTCTGACTGCATCTCTGTCTGTCTTTCTCTGTCTGTCTCTCTCCCTGTCTGTCTCACTCTCCCTCTCTTGCTCTTCCTCTCTCACCCAACCGGTCGAGGCAGATGGCCGCCCACCCAGAGTCTGGTTCTGCTCGAGGTTTCTGCCTGTTAAAAGGAAGTTTTTCCTCGCCACTGTCGCCAAGTGCTTGTTCATGGGGGAATTGTTGGTTCTCTGTAGATAAAAGAGCTTGGTCTGTACCAGCTCTATATGGAAAGTGTCCTGAGACAACTTCTGTTGTGATTTGGCGCTATACAAAATAAATTGAATTGAATTGAACATACAGTGAGTTTCATTACAAAGCAACAATATGGGAAGCACAATGAGTACTCAGTATCATAGAGACTTCTTTATTTTTACAGCTAACTGAGCTAACAGCAACTAGAAACTAAAGCAAAGAATAAAGTAAGCATCAGTTCATGGTTACTCTGGTGAAACGCTGCCCCCCATTTGTTTGGAGAAACTCCAACAGGTACAGTCTCACCTTTGTTCCTTTTCCCTGCCTCTGTCAGAATGGATAAGGCACAGGCCTCCTAAGCCAGGGATTGTGGGTTCGAGTCCCATCTGGGGTGACTGACAGCAGAGTGGCGCAGCGGAAGCGTGCTGGGCCCATAACCCAGAGGTCGATGGATCGAAACCATCCTCTGCTATCAGGATTTTGGCAGTGGGGGGCTCTCTTCCTATAACATGTCAAGTAAGCAGTTAATGATTCCCATCCTGTCGCAGTGACAGAACAAGTATGCAGGCAATTTAACTCAAAGTAGGAGTAAGGAGTTTATTGGCACCACCTGTTCAACACAAGAAGAGAATCAAAAAGCTTGTCTAGATCCAAGAGGCCTGGCTTGTGTTTTTTCCATTGGCCAACTTTTGAATTAAGTCCAGAAGAATAGTTTTTTTTTTTAGTAGTCTGTTCACACTGGTATAGACTCATAAAAATAACATTCATTTTGTAAGAAAGTGAGATTATTGAAATTGATATTTAAATTATCCACAGAATATTTCTGACCCTTGGGCAAATGCAGTTGGCAGCAGGGGAAGAGAGCACCCTGCTGCCAAAATCCTGATAGCAGAGGATGGTTTCGATGCATCGACCTCTGGGTTATGGGCCCAGCACGCTTCTGCTGCGCCACTCTGCTGTCAGTCACCTCTGAAGGGACTCAAACCCATGATCCCTGGTTTAGGAGGCCAATACTACTTCGCCACTTCACACACACCAGTAATATTGTAGCCTATTCATAACATGAGGTATGGCAGGGGTCCTCAAGTGCATTTGCCCAAGGGTCAGAATTTTTCTGTGGATAGATAATTTCACTTTTATTGGCCAGTGAAAATAAACACAAGTGATGCCTCTTGCAACTAATAGACAAGCTTTGTGATTCCCTGTGAATATCTGTTTGTGCAGAACAGGTGAACTGTTAATTATGTACTTTTTCCAATACAGAATCCACAGTTCAACTGCCAGTGAAAGAGTCAATGTATTGATCATTATTCTACAGGCCACACGGGAATGTGGTGGGCTGGATGTGACTCATGGGCTGCCACTTGATGATACAGGCTGGGTCCAGATTGGCTTGCTGTTCGGTTGAGATGCGGACTGGGATCTGGACTTTGAGAAGGCCTGTGACAAAGGAAAACTCAAGCTACGCCCAGAGATAGCTGGCTAACCCACTGATCTCGCTGCATGCATCACCCAAAGTAAACCTGTTCAAAACTTGATAGTTGTTGTCTGAACACTAAACACGCCTTTTATAATTCTAGTTGTTCCCTGTTCTTCTGGACACAGACTTTTACCTGCACTGCACCTGTCTCCCCCTCCTCTTTCTCTTTTATCGCCACACTAGCATGAGAAGCCATTCTCATGTTAAGTCCCATTTCCAGTTAGAAGGCAGGGGAAGACAGTGCCCTGCTGCCAATAAAAACCCAGATAGCAGAGGATGGTTTCAATCCATCGACCCCTGGGTTATGGGCCCAGCATGCTTCTGCTCTGTTGTCAACACACCCCAATGGGACTTGAAACCATAATACAGGGCTCAGGAGGCCAGTGCCTTATCCATTCTGACAGACACAGCAAGAAGGAACCGAGTGTGAGACTATACCTGTTGAAGTTTGCTCCAAACAAATCAGGGGCAGCAGCGGAAGTGTGCTGGGCCCATAACCCAGAGGTTGATGGATCAAAACCATCCTCTGCTATTAGCAGCTGCAGCTTGAAAAAGACAATTAACAAAAATAGTGCTGCACTGCCATAAAGATAGTGAGAAAACTGTATTTAAAAAGTAATGGCCAAAATCAAAGCAGCAGATATAATGTATGCACATTGTGGTTTATTTAATTAATAAATGTAAATTATACAACTAAAACAAACTGTATTCCTTAATACTACACATAAAACAACAAAAATGGGAGGTGGTTTGAAACACATTCCAGCCAGATGTTAAGGAGTTGCTAAAGAGGTGTCACACTGTCAGTATGCAGCGTGTGGAAGTAGCCTCCAGGGTCTGCTGGCTTGTACTGCAGACCCTGTTGTACTGCCGGCTGCTAGTCCATAAAAGACATTTAAATAACTTAAAGAACAGCTCCAGCAATTTAATGCACACTTGAATGAAGACAAAATACAAAGATGCTTTTTAGTGCCCTGTCGAGGTCAAGCTCCAAAAACAACTGGATTCCCTCAAAGTCAAAATTAAATTTCCACGTCAGTGTAGCAACAAGGTTCAGGATGACTCCCTGTCATCATGCGCCCATGGCGTGGCAGCGAGGACCCACGCATGTCCCCAAACTATGTGCTGTGAAAACAGTCTGTGCTGCAGACAGGGTGCATTGTTCCTTCACTATGTCACTGCTTTGTCTCGCGCTGCTTGTGACATGTTTGCTTCCTGCTGTGTGTGTCTTTCTTTCAACATCAGCACCAAAGCCCCAGTGGCCTAATGGATAAGGCACTGGCCTCCTAAGCCAGGGATTGTGGGTTCGAGTCCCATCTGGGGTGGTTGACAGCAGAGTGGCGCAGCGGAAGCGTGCTGGGCCCATAACCCAGAGGTCGATGGATCGAAACCATCCTCTGCTATCAGGATTTTGGCAGTGGGGGGCTCTCTACCTGCTCATTTGGCCGTCTTCACTGGGGTACTGCTGATCCCAGTTGTGTCGCCTGCAGTGCAAACAGCAACCTGTGCTCCAAGCTCTCGTTTAGTGCAGACTCAAGTTAGCTAACAGAGCCACTAGCTGCACGGTCAACTGAGCTGAGCTTGGGAGTCTAACTTTACACTTAAATTGAATGTGTAAAACCAGCCACATATGTGTAGCATTAGTAAATGTACTAAAAAAGACATTTGGGAAAATTTGGAGTGGGGAGGAGCAGAGGTAGAAATGTTATGTATGTTTTTCTTGTTGCATAACTGTTGAGTCTGTGGAGTCACGGATATGTCTTAACGCCTTTCACATGTTCATCAAGCATTAAAGAGTAACATAACACCTTGTGTTTACCCACAGGGCTTTAACATCACACCTCATGGTTACAGGTGCAACAGAGCACATTTCTGACCACACCCAGAGGTGAAACCAGCCTGTAACTTCAAACCAAGAGCCACCAAGATCCACTGCTTTTCAGCCCGGTGTTCGAAACTTTTTAATGAATGAACAAAGTTGCGGCAATTCAGTTTTTAAAGGATACGTCACTTTGCTTTGTCAATGTAACTGTTTAGTTCTCTTTGTTGACCTGGTTTTATTTAGTTTGGTGTGTATAGTTTTGTTAGCCTTTCAGTGGAGCATTCCTTTGTTTGCTCTTTTGAGTTGTTCTTGGTTCTATTTCATGCTCATTTGAGTTTTGTGTTGGTGCACAGAACCCTTATAATGCGCATACTAGTCGTTATCTATGTGTTGTTGCTCCTCTACAGCATGCTTTTGCCTCTGTTCCCGTGTTGTCCGTGCTTTGCTGTATAATGCCTGAGGCCTGCTGTTTATGTCCCTCTTTGTCTCTCTACTATTACTGAAGCTGCTGTGGCCTAATGGATAAATCCTCATGAAGCAGGGAATGTAGATTCGATGGCAGACTGTTCTTGCTCACATCTCATACATGTCATGCTGTCTAATGCTCGAACAGCTTTGTTTTCTTATTCTACTGAAACTTTCTGATACAACATCCAACATGATTTTTTTTCCATCTCGCTGTTTTCAGCACCGTTTTTCAGATATGTTTCTTTAAAGTAGAGCATTCACTTGTTACATTTTCAGTTTTCTCACTTCACATCTGGTGTCCGGTGAGGTTTGATCCTCACGGAAACAAATGTGTGTTTTGAGTGAGAAGAGGATATTGACTCCTCTTAGATGTCTGAATGTGGCCTCTGACTTTACTGGATAAGCACAGAGAAAAAAAAATGCATCTTAACCTCTGATGTTCTTCACAGTTCTTCTTCTGTGTGTTTTAACGAGTGGGAGGCCGGTTCAGTTCTCCAGGCAGTCAAAGAAAACTCGGCACGGCACGGCAGGATGTAAGCAGTGGACTTTTAGGATCTTTGATCTCTGCCCCGTGTTTTATTTCCTTGGTATATCACACAGGGCTGGTACCAGATAGCTGTTTATGAGGCCAATGAGAGGGAGAGATCAATAATGACTGCCATTATTAATTCTCTTATCGTGATGACTCAGCTGTAATATCAACTTTATATAACATGCAGTGGCTCAGACACATCTTGATAAGATGCTTGTATGAACTTTTATTTTTATGTGACATTTAAAAGATGGTGCCTGGATATCTAAATCTTTTCAAGGTTTTTAGCATAAGTGGAAGCAAAACATACAAGACACTGAAACACGTTAGCAAAAGAAAGAGATGAGGCATTTGAAACACACTGACATTCACCCTGTATGTACAGATATTTATTTATGAGGTTGTTTCTGTTGTTCTTGCTCCTCATTGCTGCTCTGTGAGTGAAATACCACAGACTCCACATGTTCATGGCTGTATCATTCAACCAGATGGTAATATTCTACATGTCTGATCAACAATTTAGACACATTTGCCACAATTTCAACCTGCCAGGTTAGTGACTTTTGACAGTTTTGAGATTGCGTGTGAGTTTTGCTTGAGTGTTTCGGGTATATTACTGTTGAAAAGCCTTAAATAAAACCCAGTTCAGCAAAATAATAGTATACTTCAGGCGTAATAAGATGAATTCAACCAATTATGTTGACGTATTAACAAATAGTTAATAGTGGAGTTGTCAGCAAAGTGCTGCCCCTTGCTCAGGTTGAGTTTGTATTTGAAAAATATCCTTTTCATTAAGTTTTTGTTATAAATAATGTCATTAATAAACATGAATTCATTATTTATGCCACAAATTCATGGACTTACTGCTCTGGACCTGAATGGCACAATGTGCACTGCTCTCCAGTTAAGGAGCACCCGCCACATCACCTACAATAAACTAACAATGTCATTGTCACTTAAACCAAAAGACACACAGTGCGGCCAGAACAGGACAGGCTGAGATTCACAGGACAGGCAGACTGATTGTATCACTGTTAAGTTATTGCACAACACAGATTTAACTGTATTACCGTGGTGGCTTGTGTGTTGCGTATTTGTCTTGTGCTCCTGTGCTTTCAACACTGACAGAGCCATGGGCGCTCCCTGCTGTTTGTGTATCTCTCTCCATTGTCCAGCTCTGGTGTCACTGAAGCCCCAGTGGCCTGATGGATAAGGCACTTGCCTCCTAAACCGGGGTGGTGGGTTTAAATCCCACTTTTGGCTCTGCTATTGGTGTTTTACTGGCAGCTGGGTGTTCTTAATCAAACCTAAATTACTTTGTGACAGAGAGGTGCATCATGGTTGAGAAAAGTAACATTTATTGTCTAAAAATGTGTGAAGTGTAGACATATACATACTGTGAAATGTGTTAATGGTTTTCTTTCAAAATAAAAGGAAGCTGTGGGTATTCTGTCTGCCATCTTATAGCCTTGAGTAGATGACTTCAATGTCAACAATCACTCGCATCTGGGTTGATTTCCTGAGAAGAGATAAAAAGAAATCCACAAGCATGAAAATATGTTGAAATGATATTTTTAACTTCATATTCAACAAGATGTCATATAAAAGCATTAAAGGAGTTGCCATCACAGGAAGGGACCTCTTTTATTCCACTGACTTTTCTTCTTAGACCAAACCTGGTGATTACATTACCCACAATGCAATTTGAACACCAACACAAGCATGTTGTACTTGCCACAAAAGACTCTATACAACTTTTTTTCACATATGCAGTAGTGCTACTGAAGACCTGTATAAACAGACTGATATGTACAATTGGTGTAGTTCCCTTTACTGTTCCTCTAGAAACACAGTCTTCAACACGTAATAACCATTGTTTTTGATGACTGCAGCCGTGCGTCTTGGCATGCTTTCCACCAGCTTCTGACATTGTTCTGCTGTCACAGCAGCCCATCCCTGTTGCAAAAATTCAAACAAATTTGCTTTGTTTTGGAGCTTGTGGTTCTCCATTTTGAATTTGATGATGTTCCACAGGTTTTCAGTTGGATTTAGATCTGGTGATTGAGCAGGCCAAGGCATGGTTAGAATGTTCTGGTTCTCCATCCAGGCTTTAACTGACCTTGCCGTGTGGCAAGGGGCATTGTCTTGTGGGAAAATCCAGTCATTCGAGGCAGAAAAGAGTTTATCAGCTGATGGAAGAAGACTGTTTTCAAGAGTAGCCCTGTACATGACCTGGTTCATTCGCCCTTCACACAATTGCATTTGCCCTGTTCCACCCATACCGAAACAACCCCAGATCATCACTGATCCACCCCCATGTTTTTCTGTAGGGGCAAGACAGTCTGGTTTGTAGGCTTCTCCAGGCTTCCTCCTAACCAGTAAGTTGGCTGGAGTGGGCATCAACTCAACACTGGATTCATCACTGAAGAGAACCTTAGCCCAGTCATCAGCAGTCCAATCCTTGTGATCCCTAGCAAAGAGTGACCAGGCCTTCCTCTGCCTTTCATTGATGAAGGGCTTCTTACGTGCCCTATGTGACTTCAGACCAGCTTCAAGAAGTCGGTTTCAAACTGTCCTTGCTGAACAACTCACATTTCTCGACAGTGCCCTCTCATTTCTAAGGTCTGATGACGATTCCTGACACAGGAACGGATGAGTGCACGGTCCTCTCGTGGGGTAGAAAGACGTTTCCTGCCTCGACCAGCTAGCAATTTGGTAGTACCGTGTTCGGCTTGCTTTTTCTTGGTGTAATGAACGGCTGTCTTGGAGATCTTCAGTTTTTTGGCTACCTGTCTCTCACTCATGCTAATTTCCAGCAGTGCCAAGATGGCTGCCTTTGTGGCTTCACATAATCCTTTTGTTTTAGGCATTATGTGAGAGCTGACAACTTCTGAGTTGTGCTACGGCTTGAATGTAAGCAGGAAACCACTCTAGGCCTTTGCATGTGCAGTGCTGCTTATGACATGACATGGCCTCTTATATACCCTGGAAATACAATTAAGCTTAAGCATGTCAAATAGGACATAAAGTATTATGAAATCAGCTGCATTTTTTGTTGTGTTCATTGTATTCTTCAGGTAATATACCTTTAGTGGTATCAGGCATTAAAATTAACAAGAAATTGAAGAAAACAAGGGTGGTCTAATAATTTTTCCAGGACTGTACACAAAAAGCTTTTCCTGATTTCATTTTATATTCTACATGTATATGTGGGCTCACAGACCATTCTGCAGAAAATAAATATCATCTGCTCAATCAACAAACAAACAAGCAAAGAATTTAAAAGCTTTTGTGAAAATGCATTTTTTTCTCAGTATGTCTATAAATGAACTTGAACACAAGACAATGCTTACCTCCAACGGCCTGGGCAGGATCCTGAGGCAGCGCTGGACGGCGTGATGGACCGATGGGAAGAGACAAGAGCTGGGCAGGCTGTCTGCTAAACAACCCTGAGTCTGGAGCTGGGATGAAACTCTCTCTAGTGACACACAGACAACAATAGGATCGCACCCTTTGAGTTTTCATTTTAAAGTTTCAAGTATTAATTATCATGTAAGTGCAGAAAACTATTAGAAAAGACAGTTTGGGTACATTCAACCCGTCTGATCACATGCGTTGGTGTTAGAAAAACAGCTACTGGAGCTACATGAAGTTCAGAAAGGAAAGAAAGCCTCAAGCTGAGCTGCAGTATAGGAGAGGTGGTGGGAAACTGACCTGTGGAAACAATAACAGCCCAACAATAGAGCAACAGTGTGTGTGAGTGTATGAGTGAGTGAATGAGTGAATGTGACAGAGAGAGACAGAGGGAGAGTCACTCCGCAGGAGATAAGTGAGTATGAAACCTGAAGCTGACCTGGGCACGCTGCCAGAAACACACTGACTCCCTGGACGTCCAAGTCTTCTATGACCTGTTGAATGACACACACACACACACACACACAAACACACACGCACATAACTTACATCATATAATAGTCATATTCAAGCATGTGACTGTGTGGCTGATGAATGGAATTTCCTTCTTTTATCATAAAGGTCGAAGTGGAGGAGGAGATAAAGTCATATCAGTAAGACTGAAAACTCATATATCATTCAACCACTGTGAGGTGTGTGTGCGCACGTGCGTGTGTGTGTGCAACCGTGAGAGGGTGTGTATCATATTTTCATTATCTAACATGCAATTAATGGACATCTAGTCTAGTCTAGTCTTAAATAAGAATGTTTTGTAAATGTCCACAGAAAGGAGGGAGTGTGAGGACAGCCAACTGTCAGAGGAGGACTGCCATCCATTCAAACAGCCTACGCTGCTGTCCACAGCAGATCAACAGCAGATCAAATTAAACTGCAAAACTGATTGAGGCTGAAAATAACTTTAGTGTTCATGCAACCCACTCCTAAAATCTGTGCTAAACTCATGTGCTTCATTGCTTTGCTTTGTTTTTGAGGCATTTTACTGCGTACATACATGCTGGTTAGGGTTTCCATTTGTTGCCTTTTTCAGAATTCTAGTAGAAAGTACTTGCATAGTTTTTAGAGGTAAAAGGTTGTAAGGTTGTAAGATCATTTGCCGGTTGCAGGTTTTGGTGATTTTAATGAATCCAAAATGAAATTGAAACTGAGTTCACGTATTGCATTTCAGTCAGCTCTCTCTCCTCACCTTGCAAAGTGCTGTCATGGCCACAGAGTCCATGAAGTTGACCGAGCTGAAATCCAGAACCAAGCAATGAGTGTGTGTCAACGTCTGGGCTGCGGAGGCTGAGGAGGACGAAGAGGATGGGGTAGCCGTGTGCACTCCAGACGGGTTCTCCTTCTGATCACGACTCACTGTCTGGATGTGGTGAGGGAAAGTTATACGTGGAAAATCAGTTTTTAACTTTGCCGTGTAACATATGATTTATTGCAGAACTTCTTTGAACGTCCTTGTACAGCTTTTCTATTCCAACCTGAGGGACCAGAGCAAAGACAGACTTGTCACACATGCCAGCTGCATACTCACACCTATTACACTGCTGAGCACAGGTGCTGCCACTCAAACTCCATACTGATGGACATGTGGAAGGAATGTGACCTGTGTGTGGAGAGAATGAGCTCTGGGACTGCAGCTCATCTGGATTCATTTTTCCTCTTGATCTCCTGATTATAGCCCCATCCCTTCATCTTGAATTCTTTCACTCAAAATCATCTCTTATTCTACTGATGCTAATTACTTGCTCCTCTATTCATTTCACCCTGTGTGTGTGCGTGCCTGCGTGCGTGCGTGTGTGTGTGTTTTGGCACCTGTCTGATCTCTGTGAAGATCACTTCAGAGTTGGCAAAGTAAATAGGACTGGAACAGTAAAGTATAGTCATGCCAGGAACTTGCCTCGCCTACAACACAAACAACAGAGACACACACAGTGTATGCATTTAACATTGTATAGCACATATACTACAGTATACAGCTCAGTAACAGAGCTGTTCAGGGAATAGTCGGAAAATTTTAGCCATTAGATTTGTACACATGGACACAAATGCTAAATTTTTTTCATGACACTCAGCATGACTTTGAAATTAACAAGACAAATGTTTTAAGAGTGAGACACATAGGGAGGGGGGCAGAGTGGATGGGTGGGTCTCACACAGCAGACAGGGGTTTGAGACAGCATATGCCTTCTGCTTTAGTTCACTAATTAGGAACAGATTACAGAGTTCATTCAAAGACAATTAAAAAGGAAGAATATGTTCATGCAGTGGAACTTTTGGAAAGAAAGCCATTGCACACCCCATCATTTATGCATGATATGTTCTTGACAAAACACACAGAGGGGAGTTGTGCAGCAGCCACCAGTGTAACAGCTTGAGGAGAGAATCGAGAGGGGGGAACAGATAGCGAGAAGTTGACAGGAATTCACTGATGCTCAGAGCCCAGACAGATTGCCTTTGGTGACAGTTTGGTGTTTTGATGTGTGACAGATGGTGCTTTTCAGTCAGGGGTATATTTTTAGTGTGTTTTGGCTGCGTGACAGTTGTACCGTTCTGAGTGGTTCATTCAGTTTATGAAAGGCTGACCTTCACTGGAGAATTCGGTGTGTTCGTTTCCGAATTGAGGACGCTATAATTTAAAGGCCTCTGGGTGTTTTTTAAGGACCAGTGTGTAGGATTTAGGGGGCACTATTGGCAGAAATTCAATATGATATTCAGAGTTATGTTTTCATTTGTGTATAATCACCTGAAAATATAAACTGCTGTGTTTTCTTTACCTTAGAGTGAGCCTTTTACATTTAGAGTAGAGTAGGTCTGTCTGTGGACTCACAGGAGCTACAGGACAGACTGGTACCTCTGCATGATATACCCTCTAAATATTTTGGGTTAGGCACCAAAACTACTTGGTGTGGTGATGCATTGGCGGTTCAGTGGTAGAATTCTTGCCTGCCACGAGGGAGGCCTGGGTTCGATTCTTGGCCAATGCAACACACCTTTTTGGAATTTCCCCTCGTGGGACTAATAAAGGAATATTGAATTGAATTGAAAAGATCTCTGGGCATGTAGTACAGTGGGTGTTTGTTGTGTAGTCTGCAAGACTACATATAGACCTTTAACCCTCCTCCACGGAGTCCGCCATGAACAGAACAGACAATCCAAACACTGGCTCTAAAGATGGCCTTTTTTGTCTTAGCTTTTTAATGTTTTTAGTTTTAGCTGCCACCGTAGGACAGGGTGAGGCGAGGGGCATTCAGCTGACAGCAATCTGCCTTTTCATCATGTGGAAAAAACTGCCATTTATTCAGACTGACATTGATCTATATCCTGCACACTGATCAAACGTTTTGTGTTTTTATTTGCATTGGCATCACATTTTGTACATGTACATACTAATACATCATTATGGAAGTAATTCTAGTTGTATAAAATAGTATATTAGTACTACAGTGTAGTTGCATTTGTATGTGTTCCCAGGTGGAATAAGTGGAAGTTCAGTAGAAAAACATTATAAGGGGAGGGTGGAGAAAGGAAATTTATAGTGAGGTGGAGGGTAAAAACAGAAAAGTTCTTTTGACTTTGTGGTGTATTAAGGCGGAAATATGACAGATGGATTCAAGCAGAGAGACGGCTGTTTTGGATTTGTGACAGAGCTGCAGTCTATCCAGCTTGTTATGACTTCAAGTGTTAAACAGAGTGAGCAAAAACTTCATGGGCACCGTGACTTCCTGAACTCTCACATCACTGTGAGGTTGCCAAGCAACCAGCGAAAATGTGACTTTTCTTCGTTTCTTCCTGTTTGTGTTTGGATTAAGCAAAGCTGGTTGGCGGATTGTTTCAGACAGAGCAAGGTGAGCTGTTTTGCCCTGCTTCTGGTCTTTTTGCTAAGCTAAGCTAATCACCTGCTTGCTCACACATGAGAGTGGTATTGATCATCTCATCTGAGCATCTTTCCCAAACTGTCTGACTTCTAAAATGTGCGTTTCGAGACCTTTTTATTACACAGGTATCTGAGCAAGTACTATGCAAAGTGCCTTAAATTCTAGTTCCTTTAATCGCCACTAGATTTTGTTTAAATTAAATTAATCAAATCAAATCAAATCAAATCAAATGATTTGATTTGAAATTAAATTAGCATTTTTTTGTGACACATATTCCCTGATTAAAATTTGTCTCACACTCAACTCAGCTCAGCTCTGTCTACTGTCTGCCTTATTGCCCAAGTCAGGATTTCCAGGCTTGGATAACTGACAGGAAGTCGCCTGCCATTCAAGCATCCCCTACTGTCTGTATTTTCTCTCAGGATCGGAAACACAATGTAGCCTCTTGTAGCTGTAACACCTTGTTCCTCACCCAAACCAGTGAAAATAAATGTCAGCTGAATGAACACAGAACATGAACAGCACAAAACAAGCAGATACATAAAGGCATAATGACTGTGCAGTGGACGTGGTGATTGGTTGGATTGTGTTTCATGTAATTTCTTGATTACCTCAGCCTCACCTTAACTTTCCTCCACCTTGAGCAACATCAAACTTTGGATGAAACAGTCTGAGGTTATTGTTATGAGACCTGCAAGACAGAATGAGTTTACCTCAGTGTAGAGTCCTACATCGCTGTAACAGTCTGTACCAGGAATACGACCCAAAACAACAGCAGAGGAGCTGCAAGATGAGGACGAGATGATGGCGGGAGAGACAGAGGACAGGATTAATGTGTGCAAGTCTTTGTCATATTCATTTTTGTCAGTACTTTTAGCAGATACTTACAGCAGCTTCTCTCCATCTTCTTTTCAACTCATTTCTCTATCTTATTTTTGAACCAACACCAGCAGTAACCGTAGAAAGTAGTTACTTTGGTGCAGAGTTTAAAAATGGGACATCTTGGTTAACAGCAATAACACGGGAATAACAATTTTATGCAACTGCAGGACAGGTGCAGATTTCCAAATTACAAAGCATCATCAGATGAGCGTGGTAGACGGGTGGATAACTGCAGAGTACATGGATCTGTGTAATGTCAGAGCTGACGCGCCATCTGTCTGGACTGTACAACAATCCATGACATCACAAAAGATATTTACTGTTGTGTCCTGTAGATGAGGGTGAGCAGAGAGAAGCTGACAGCCACAGCCAGACCCAGGTCCAGGTTAAAGACCAGTGTGGAAACCAGGGAGGCCACCCACACCAGCTGAGGGAGAGGAGGGAGGAGAGAGGATCAGGATCAGAGGTTGAATAGTGTGTGTGTGTGTGTGTGTGTGTGTGTGTGTGTGTGTGTGTGTGTGTGTGTGTGTGTGTGTGTGTGTGTGTGTGTGTGTGTGTGTGTGTGTGTGTGTGTGTGTAGCCCACCAGGTCTAATCTGTCAGACTTCCAGAGTACACACACATCTTTGAACTGGGACAGCATCCCCTGCAGGTTCACCACGATGATCACTGCTAACACTGCCTGCATTAACAACAGTGAGGATTACTGAACGCTGGCTAAGACATGTGAGTCATCCTGCCAGTGAGTCTCATCCAGATGGAGCATGACTTGACATTTCTTAAAACATCTTTACTGATCTGCTCTATCCTTCAGTATGGACAGCCACACTGACGGGAGAACTGCCAACAGAAAAACTTTTTGGGCATTTGTTCCCGTGTAGATGTACAACTTTAGAAACCATTGTTCACCAAGTCGTCTACATGGTGAGCTTAAATTACAGTTATTTGCACTTTACCTTTGGCAGCTGTTCAAAGAGATGACCGATCTTCAACAAGATGGTTAGAATCATCAGAGCTGATACCAAACCTGCCAACTGAGAATGAGATTAAAACACAACAGGAGGACAGTAAGAGACATAAATCACAAAGAGAAGAGTTACATGACTGAAAACTAGACTAGACCTGAGTTGATGTTGCTTCAATATAAAGTTATTTAACACAGAACAAAGGCAAAGGTGTGTTTGGGTTTTTGTGTCTTGTGAAATAGAATAGGCACCTGTGATTTGACTCCAATGCTGTCCTGGACCATGCTGCGAGAGAAGGAGCAGCTGACAGCGAAGCACTGAAACATCCCTCCTATGGTGTTACACAAACCCAGAGCCAGCAGCTCCTGAAGCAGAGACAGAGACAGAAACAGCAGTTTGAAAAGATCTCAGGGACACTGCTGGTGAGTGTACTCAGGGCAACTGATTGGCCCGTTGGTTAAGGCTTAAACAGCCATCGTCTTGGCTGTTATAAAGATGAGCTTACAGATAAGATGATGGCACTGTTGTCCTTGAGTCAATGGTCCGGGCTTAAATCAGGGATTTGTTACAAAATACTAAAGACAAGACTTCATGCTCATCATTAAGTATTTCTAGTATGCAGAAGATCATTTTTAGGATTTTCGTACATTTGTTTCAAGGAAATCAATGTGCAGCAGTAAGCGTCATTCTTTTAAATTAAATTGGATCTCTCACAACTGCACAAGACATGTTTGACTCGGGCCTGTTGACATAACCAGACCTGTTCGTCTTGTCGTTCGCTTGCACAAAGTGACTGACTGCAATATTCCTGCAGCAGCTTTCACAGAAAGGACAAGTCACAGCCGTGGTCCTGCCTCATCATTTCCTCATTTCAGAACTCTTAGGTTAGAGGTTTAGCCCTGAAAGAGCATTAACAGGGTGTTCTGTGATTTCTGTCACTCTGCAATAACACTGACGCAGCTCACGTTTTCCTTCCCTCGAGTTATTATCATTGTGAGCACAATGAAGTCATAGTTTAATAAGACACGAGTAAGACACTCAGAGCCTCAGTGTGAACATTTAGTGAAGAGGAAATCCATGCAAAATACTATAATGTTAATGCTTTGCATTGTGTCTCTAGATTGATGCTCATCAAGCCTTAGCAGCTGCAGTCTCCTCATGCTTCATTCTTCCTGAGAGAAAGGAGACATTGCTTCAACTGTAAACTCAACTTAATCCACTTTCTCTCACCTTTCTCCACACATTATCTGAATCCACAATGGTGTGATCACTCACTTTTGTTTCTTGCAGTTTCTATTTCACTCAAATTACCTCACATGATTAACGATTATGCACCTGCACTTAATATGCACTTTTGTTTGCTATTAAAAAAGCTGACCGTACATCAAAGACACAAAAATATGAGTTAAAACTGCTGTGATTGTACCTGACTTGAGTCCACCCGGTAGCTGTGCTTGTGGGCGAACACTGAGCTCAAAGCAGAGTGGAAACTGAAGCCAACCAGTGCCAAAGACAGAGCAGGAATGAGCAGCTCTGTGGCCTGAGAGAGCGAGGGAAGGACTGGGGAAGACAGGCTGGAGAGGAGGAAGAGGAGGAGGAAGAAGAAGCCTGATTAACTGAATGACTAATCAAAAAGAAATGAACATTTATGTAAAGAATTATGACCGCTATGTTAAGCAGTCAGCCCATGGATTACTCATCACAGGGGATTCTCTTAAAGCTATCCAGGATAACGTTATGAAGCTAACTGGCTTATTTTCTATGATGAGAGCAGAAATATGGAGAGTGGGGGGTTAGAAGGAGGTCAGAAATATGAATAAAGTCATAGAGCTTTAGATTATATGGGGACATGTTTGCGCGTGTGCGCGCACACACACACACACACACACACACACACACACACAGCATATTGGTATGTGTAATAGGAATAAAATGAAATATGATCTTCTTTGCATAATATGTTCTTTTTCCTTTCAATGATCAATGATTAATTGGAGGCATTGAACTGACCTTTTCCTTTAAAAGCATCTTTATGTCATGATTTAGTTATAATAAAACATTTGTCTGTAGGTTCAGCAGCTTCTCTAAAAGAAAACAGCCTCAGAGTTCATACTGCTTGAAGTCTTCAAGTAAAAATCAGCACAATAGTCTCAAAGTATATTGAAAAGTAGCAAATTGAATGAAGGGGAAAAATGACATAGTTCTACTGACCCACTGGGTATGTGTCCCACCACCTGGACTCTGTGCTGCGCAGCCAGGTCCATCTGCACTGACAGGACGGTGGCCAGGACAATCTGTGGGAGAACAACAGAGGACGTGACAGAACAGCACAGAACAGCCAGTTTGGAAAACAACAATATATGTACAGTATTCTCCATCTAAATGTCAGATCAATCAGTCTGCACATGTGCATGCACATGAAACACACCAACACACGCACATGTTGTCGTAATCAGATACTGCTATAGCTTTTCAGATCCAGGGCCAACAGCGGGGGGTCGAAGCCATTTTCCCACAGCTGCAGAGATCATGGCGCGAAGCAAAGCGGATGAGGTTCAAAGATAACTTATATGATGTGTCCAGTTCGTTGGTGTTTGAGTCACATTAAGCACCAAGTTCAGTGTTTCTGTTTTGCCTTGCGACTGCTGCTCCTCTTTGCCTCTTTTTTATTTTATGGCTCTATTATTTGGCATCTTTGTTTGCCAACATACCGTTAAAACCTTTCTATGGTTTTAAAGGCTGAAGATTTTACTCACCCATGTCGTTTATCAGATTATCGCTGTATTAAAAACACACTTTCTGACTAAATAAGTCATGAAATTTCAAGATAATAAATGTTAGGACCTGGCAGTGTGTCTCTCCTTTTTGTTTCATTTTCCCCTGTTTCCCCCAGTGTGTTTTGTCTGCCTGTCTCCCCCTGTCTGTCCAGGACCGTGCAGTAAGGCTGCGCCTGCCAGTCAAGCTCCACCTGCCTGCCTCCTCTCACACCTGCAGATCATCAGCTCATCACCACCTAATCAGCAGCTGCATATAACCCAGGCTTTTCCCTCCAGTACTCGTCAGATCATCTGCTTACCTCCGTGGAGCCTTTGCCCTGTGGATAAGCCCTCAGCCCAGCCCAGCCTCGGTCGTGAGAGGAGTTAGAGCCTCTAGCAGAGTGTTTTTTGTGCTCTCGCCTGTAGTTTTTTCCCGTTTTTGTGGACACCCTTAGTTGATCTGTGCAGAGTGTTTGTTTGCTCTCGCCCTTAGTTTTTCCCGTTTTGGAGGACACCTTTAGTTGGACTTTGCAGAGTGTTTCTGTGCTCTCGCTTCGTTTACCCGTTCTTGTGGACACTTTTGGTTAATAAACCTTCTGTTGAATTTTACCTGCCTTAGTTCTGTGTTCTCTCTCAGCCATCCCTGTGAGTTCACCTTCATCCTGTCTCAGCGTGTGTACACACATAACAATAAAATAATAATTAAAAGTCTAACTAAAGTTTTCAGTTTTCATAATTACTTATGCACAATTATATTTATTTTAGTTACATAATCAAAGGTGAATGAAGTAACCAATGTGAGTAACTAAAATAACTGATCATCTTAAGATATATTAAAAAGACATAATATAAAACTAAAAAACGATTGCAATTAATTAAACAATACCACCAGAAGACAGATGATGGTTAATCAGTGGCCAGGTGCGCATATTTATTGTATGTGGGGATTTGAGGTTTTGGAGATCAAAACAGATCTTTATATAATTATGAGTCATTCATCAGTTCGTCACTGTGGCATCTGTCCATCTGGGTCCAGTTTGTGGGCATGAGTGTACTGAGTGTGTGTTTGTGAGTGTGTATTCCTCACCAGTATAAGTTCCCACGGTACAGCGACAGGCAGCTTGTTCTTAAAGCGCTCATTCAGCATCTTGCCTCCGATGAGTGTCACCATGGAAAACACGGAGACTGACAGAGCTCCCGGTACAGCACTGGTCACTCTGTGCAGAACATCCTTCAAAACCTGGAACAAACATTTTGTATGTCCTTTAAAAATCCAAAATACTGCAACAGGTAATGTCAGTGACTTAAATCTCGACTATCATATTTTAAAGAAAAGCTAATACAGGACACTAATCTCTCTAATTGCTGTCTGCTGGTGCCCTGTGATCACCTGCCTGTCAGTCATGTCTGGAGAATCTTCAGGGAAAGATTTTATTTCCAGGACAAACCTTGAGGTGTGATTTTCAGGTGTGCACCGCTCCAGTGCATAGTGGCAGTTATGGTCTAGTGAAGCAGGAGGGAAAACCACCACCTGGAAACAGCTGATAAGCAACCCTGACACTTTCCAAAGCCAGCTTACACCTTGAAATCCTGAAGTGTCAAGGTGCAGGAGTTTGACTTCAGCTGCTTTGAACTTCCTCTATCCAGTGCCAAGAATAAAAACAAAGCTATCACTCAGTCACAGCAGCAGCTCCCACAGCAGTCAGAAAGGGACTTTAATTGCCAAGACAACACCTTGCCAACACTTAAATTAAATTCTTTAGGTTGAAAGAGGTGAATGTGAAGTGTAGAGACATGGACGCACAGTGCTGGGCCAGGAGATGTGACATGATCTCACGTTTGATGAAACAACCATCAATACAATCATCATTATTATCGACATCTGGCCTGCAGTGTGTATATAGTTTGTACATCTGAAAATCCAGGTTGTAGCCAGTGACAGCTCTGAAGCATCTTTACAGAGAGATTCAATTATAGGGTTATTTGATTGATGATAACAATCAAGGACACAGGAATGATTAAATACCAACACACACATAAAGAAGATGTTACGTCCTGCAGTTTCAGCTCCTTTTCTCCCTCTGTGTCCTGTGTTTTCCCCACTCCCCATGTATCTTATCCATCTCTCTCATATCTGTCTTGTGCCCGTCTGTCTCCCTGCAGGGGTGTAGCTGACAGGCTGGGCTTGATTCCCTCTTCCTAGAGCACAGCTGTAGTCAATCATTCAATCAAGGCTCACCTGCTGTCACAGTATATGAGCCCTGGTTCTCCTCTCAGCATCCGTTGAATCATCCGTTCACCTCCGTGGTAATGACTGAAAACCATCAGATCTGCTAAGTACTTTTTTTTTTTGCCTTGCTTACTTGCCTGCATCTTTGACTCAGTATGCGCTCAGGTGCCTGCCCTCACCTGTCCTCATTCGTGCCCTGTCAGTCTGCACCCTTGTCTAATCTCAACCTCTTCACTCTGGGATCACATCGTTGCCTTAAGTCTGTTTTGATCAAGTGCCTGATTAAAAGACATTTCACTCTCTCTCGGTCCCTGTGTCTCTGCTTCAGCGTGACGTTCTATCCTCTGTTCAGTCAGATTTAACAGAAGAGGATATAAGAAAACACCAACACATTGCACAAACAACAAATTAAATGCAAATGGAAGGGGAAGATGTACGTAACAGAGAGCAGTGGTCATCATTTAATGATGCGATAAATAATGACATTCAGCTAATATGACAGGAATCCACAGGGCCATGTTTCATGTTACAGAGAGGCTGGTGGAGAGACGAGCTTAGAGAGGACTTTTATCCACCGCAGAGGTCAGAGATCAGCCTCTTAACAGCAGTACAGGAGCATACATGGATTCAAAGTTTTGCCCAAGGATACTTCAGCAGCTTGCTGACACGAGTGTGTGTGAGTGTGAGCGTGTGGTCCTACCGCAGTGTTTCAACTAACCCAAGCTGAAGGCAGCAGTCCTGTGTGCCTCTGTGCAGGTATTCCGGTCATCAGTGGCAGCTGCAAGACGACCACATGCAGACCTGCTGCTGTGGTGTAGCCTCGAATTACAGGATCAGACAGCCAGCGACACACACCGCCTCCACACAGCAGGTACAGCAGGAGCTGAGGGAACACACACACACGCACGCGCGCACGCACGCGCGCACGCACGCGCGCACGCACGCGCGCACGCACGCGCGCACGCACGCACAGATAGTTTAGTTTTTCCTTCATATCCCTTCATATCTGTCTCCCAATACACGATAATTGTTGAATAAACTAAATGCGATCCCCTTGACTCACTTGAACATCATGACAGTTGTTCATGTGAAAATGCTCTGCTGTCAAACTCCAGCAGCTGCTGAAAACATCTGGACTAATTCAAAATGAGTAGCACCACGGCAAAGTTCTTATCCAACTCCCCGACAGGATTTCAATTCTTGGCACTGTGGGATGCCGTTGTTCCGACAGCTCGTTATTCCCACACCATGTGTTATTTTTCTACACATCAGTATTCCACAAAGACCTGCTCTTTGTACTCTGCCTCTGATTGGCTCTGACCCTGACATCTTTTCTCTTCTCCAACACCCGAACTAAGCATCTTCTCCTAACCCACATACATTTCAGAGGAATAAAAAAAATATACCAAACAACAAAACTGACTCAGGAATGTAAGTTAGATCACCAAATCTTTTTTTTTAAAGCTTTGGCACAGATATTTAACGCTTTCTTACCTCAGTTGACCTGTAATGAGGAGGAATGAGTGTTTCAGAGAACACAGCAGGTTCTGTACGCACAACAATACGTAATGATATGTAATGATTAAAACAAAAGTGTTACTTCAGCGGATGTCGACACAGAAATCCTCTTTTCACCCACTTGTCTCCATAATAATAGCAATAATAATAATAGACTTCACATAGAAAAGACAGAATGGACATGAAAACAGGAATAATAATAAAAAAAACTTGTCTAATGTAAAATAAAATTGAGACTAAAACCCACTTGGTAAAAATAAGACAATGCATAAAATCGCACAATAAAATCATAAAATATAGGTAAAAATAGAGTGGATAAAATCAAGTGAGGTGTAAAAGACATGCAGCAGTGCATGAGCAAGAGGCAAAGCACGAACGTTTCAGACCTGGATCACGATTAATCCATGATGGGACTGAAGGTCAGAGATCAGAGTATCAGCTGCACAGCAATGAGGGTGTGTGTGCGTGCACACTGTTTGTACATGTATTGTCTCGCGTGTGGTGTGTGTGTGTGTGTGTGTGTGTGTGTGTGTGTGTGTGTGTGTTTACCTGTATAAGGCCACAGAGGAAGGTGAGTTGCACAGCCACGTTCACTTTGGCTGCTTCCACATCAATCTGACTCTCATCAACAGTGTTGCTTAGCAACTCCACGTTGGCTGTCACAGACCCAATCATGATGGCCAGGAAAGCAAAACTACCTGTCACACATAAACAGACACACAAACCCGATACAGACCTCCTTAAGACGCTGACAAAGTGCTCCAGAGTAATCACATGGATTTCTACCAGCGTGACTGTGACATGCTTTGCTTCAGCAGAGGGAACAAAAAGCTCAGATAACTGTTGAACTGCTCCAAGATTTTTAAACAACCAGACTTTCACCAGGTTGGGATATTTTGTGCTACTGTTTTTTTTTTCTTTTTCTTTTTATCTGTTCCCCATTTTCAGAGCTGCTCATGAGGAATACATCAGGCAGTCTTAGATAAGGATGTCCTCCCAAAAAAGAAATGTTTAGACTGTCACCGATGGAGAGGTGCCTGGAGGTGCCGAAGATGAAGTAGATGATCAGAGGGTAGAATGAGGTGTAGAGACCAAACACTGGAGGAATTCCCACCAACATGGCGTTGGCCATACCTGAAAAAGATGAAAGGTGGAGCAACGGTTAGTGCGTATTATTGAAAGCAAAGGAAAGGCCCGTATCCTTAAAAACTCAGAAATGTCTTAAAACCACTTTAACTTCAGAGTGCTGTTCCGATGTCGCTGCACTCGTGACATATTCTCTTCCCACCAAGGATCACAAACACTGCCAGATATCGCCCATCTTTGCTGGACCACCTTCTGTTCATGTGCATTCTTGCCTGTACCCTTCTGACCTTTAAAGCTTTTACTGTGACGTTTGCATTTTTTATGCTGCTTTGATCAGGTCTGTCTTTGAAATCATAATCAAAATCTAAAAAAAAATAAAATACAGCTTCAATTTTGAAAATTCACGATGTCTTCAAACATCACCAACAGACCACCTGCAGAAAGGCAGGTGGGGTTACAGTGTTGTGGTTCATTTGTAGCACTTTAAACCCCATTGAGACTCTTATATGATGCCCATCTGTTGCTGCGTCCTCACCCTGTGGCAGCTGCATGATTCCGACACTGAGTCCAGACAAAAGGTCTCCCATGGCATTTTCTCTGATGGAGTAGAGAGGAAGCCATGACAGGACAGGAAGAAATCTCAGCAAGAAGCTCTTCAACCTGGGACCAGAGCAGCTGGAGGAAAACACACGCATAGACACACGTGCACATGCACATGCACACAGGGTTTAAGACCATAGAGCTTCAGATAAAGGCCGTTAATCATGTGTTAGTCCTCAAAACTGGCTGAACACCCAAACTGACATGCAGCAAGGCCAAAAACTAAAGCTATCCTTTGACTCACCAACACTGTGCTTTCACCCTCTCCAAAAATGACAGGGACGTCTTTTCTACTCGCTCCCCGAGGGCATCCAGCTGTGCTTTGTCCAGGGCAACAGCAAGATAAGCCTGCCTGTCGTGAGAAAGGCCACTTCGCTCAGCGCTGTCCATTTGAAATCAATGCCAGAGTTTATTGGCAGCACGGTCTGCTTAACCTTCGCTCTTGTTTTAGTGTGTGTTTCTGTATGTGGCTAAAATGTGAGTGCATGAAGTTACAGGACAAAAAAGAGGCCCAGTAGTGCTAACTCTATAGATAACCACGACAAAGCAGAGCAATGGCAGACCGAATCTGTATCAGCATGAAGACGCATGAGTACAAAGAGTGCACATGCGTGACAGCGTGCATGTATGACGCACACACACACACACACACACACACACACACACACAGAGCTCCACACACTCTCACACGTGAGCCGGGGGAAGGTAGAGAACAGCCTTGAACTCTGCACATTACAGCGAGTTTACAGCCCTTTTTCTCCTCCCCTTCACCCCCCCCCCCCCCCCCCCCCCATTCAGTATGTCTGAATGCCTCTATTATCACAGCCCAGCTCTCACAGAATCATGGTCTGAATGTGTATGGGTGACTGTGTGTGTGCGAAAGAGGGAGACAGAGAGGAAGTGAGAGAGAAAGCAAATGAGAAATAAGAAATATTTTCTTTGTTTTAATCTATTTTAATGTATTCCACATTTGCACAATGGGCAATTTTTGAGAGCTATTCCGACGGACAAAATGTGAAATTAATTGAAAGACTGACAAAAGGGAAATGAAGAATGAAGAATGAGAGGCGCACAGGGATAGAAGGAAGCCAAAGACAAAGAGAAGAGAGGAAAACTTTATCACTACATTTGTTTTTACTGTCCTTTAATCTCACCACAAGAATAAACTGGAATGATCCTCAGGTCATTAAAAGTAAAGAGTCTAGAAAAATTCAAGAACAAGATAGACCTACAACACAGCAACTTCAGGTTATGCAGAGGGAATATTTACTTGTACTGCGCAAGTAAAGTTAGTCCAAGAAGTTCAGAAGCTCAAACTCCAAACATGATGCACACTCATCTAACAAGAAACTACGCTCACTTCATCAATGTATCTGTCTGTCCACACTCTTGATTTGACAGTAGTATACTGATGTTTAAAATATAGCACTAATAAAACAATACATCATAGAAAAGCAGACTCTTGTGTCCTCTATGAATAGAAATATAGAAGAATTGTCCAAAAAGTGTCCACGCAGCACCGATCCTTCAGTAGTGTATCTGCCTCAACAGCAGCATGAGGTTTCTGATGCGTTCAGCTCGGCAGCGGGGCGACTGGTGCAGAGGCAGCTCGAAGAACGAGAAGGTGAAGCTCCGAGAGAAACTGAAGTTGGTGACCGGACGCAGCGGTGGGAGACGGGGAGGACGAGGCACTCGATGCTGGGGCAACACCCTCCGCCTCACCCGTAACCCTCTACCCCCTCCACCTGCAGAGAAAGAGAGGGATGGGTATATAAGTAAACCAGAGTTGGTCTTGATCGTTGGAAAGGATGGAAACATGAACCAAGAAGGTTTTGGTGAGTCTGGTAGCCTCAGTGAGGACAATGTAGCAACAGTTTCTCATTAAACAAAAAGGATCTTACTCTTTGACAGACAGGTATCTCTTTAGGGATCATGTCAGACATTTATTATAACAATCTGAACAAATGCTTTTAGTGGACGTACAATGACGGTGCACATAGGGATTACAGTGCAGCCCGTTTTGCAGTGCAGTGCTCTCGCTCAATATTGGAGCAATTTCAAAGACTGTTGTCTCCACTGGTCATTTGGACACGAAAACATGGGAAAATCGGGCTCACAAACACAGAAAACATCTGACCGGATTTTCTTCCATTTGTCTGTGGACTTTAAATATTTCAGAACATGTGGACTCTGGTCTTACTAACAATATTAATGATGACTCAGTCATATTCTAGTGTTCCCGTAAACCATGTCAGTGTGACGGTCAGTATCATGAACAATACCTGGATCCCAAAACTGAAGCAGCTAAGTGGACTTCAACCATCACTCATTTCATGATTTACACCTGTGACGTGTCAAAATGACTTTTGTGAAACAAAGGCAGCTAAACTAGCTTCATGTGTACCTGAACACACCTCCTTTAAAACTTATAGAGGAAGACTGAAAAAAACATTTGGTGATATTGGTTAGAAGCTGTATGAAAGTATATTTATCTTGTCGCTTTGGTTAGACATGAACATGACAGGTCCTTCCAGACGTACGCACCTGCACTGTCCTGAGAGACTGCAACAGGTGGAGATGGAACATCAGAGTTAAGACTGGAACCTGAAACTTCTTCATCTGCGTTCTGTCTCCTGCGATAAGGTGTGGATGGCGTGGGCTGAGGAGCAGGAGGGGGTGGAGGTGGTGGTGGCCGTGGAGGGATTGAGGTAAAGGAGGACTCGGAGAGAGCCAGGCCTCCCCAAGGCGTCATGGTGGTGTCTGAGAGGAGGAGGGAAGAAGGCCCCGGATGAGGGTGAGAGGAAGATGATGATGATGTTTGAGGCTGGCTGCGTTTTCGGTGATTAGGCCGATGGAGAGCTGGGGAGGAGCAAGGCGGCTTGGCTGTGGTGAGAAAGGCGAGATAAGAGAGGAAAATGACAAGAAATGAGATAATGTAGTTACACTGTTAACTGAAGTGCTCTGGCTTGAATCCCTGTGGAAGCAACCATCAGTCCTGACGAAGTGTCTTTGAGCAAGGCACACTGAATTACAACATTTTTACATTTCTGATGGCAATTTTAAAGCAACACAAAGCAGCTTTGTGCCTCAAGTGTCAAGAAATAAAATGTATTGAATTATGATGTATTATCCAAAAATAAATGATATAGCACCAGCTCTGTATCCCACTTCCATCATATATATGATTATTACTATATACATGTATGTGGTTCACAGCACGCTATGGCAGTAAGTGTATGAGAAATGTCTAGTTTTATGCTAACATTAAATGGTACAAGACACAGACAGAAGTTAAACGGCAGTTTTGGAACACTACTGCCATTTTCAAACATGATAATGAGATTTGCATTGCATTGTGGGATACCAGCGTCATACTGAAAACCTGAGCAGCTCTAACATGCATGCAGCACTGTCTGGGTGGAATGGCCACAAGCTTAAAACTTGACCTAAAAATAGATCTGGTAAATACATCTATTGAGAAAGAGAATGTATTGGGCCAATAAATTGCAGCTGGGAGGATTACACGTTCTTATCTATTGCAAATTCACTTTATGAAATCAGCTAATAAAACAAGTTTATTTATATAACATTTTCCAAACTGCAGCATCAGCTCTGGAAAATATGATGAAATAATAATTTTTATGGCTTTAAAATAAAGAGATCCTTTAACTAGAAGAATGATATACCTGCCTGGAGCTGTTTATGAAATTCAATTGAAGTCAATTATGGTTACATGTTCATCCAGGCTTAGACGGGCATTATCAAGAAAACAGTAAATACAGAGAGAATAATCTGGTACACTATGTATACTCAGTACTTCCAGTTTTAATTTAAGAAATCTGATTTACATTAAAGGCTCTGTTTGTAGGAAAGTTTTGTACTTGAGGGACTCCCTGTGGTTGTATCAAAAAAGACAATTGATTTTCAATATGACCCTAACAAAGAAATGACACCATTTTACTGATGATACTGATGATAAAGTATCTCCCAAACATGCTTGTACTCTGTCCTCCTGTGGCATAGTCGCCTCTGTCAGTGAGGAGTGAGTATGAGTGTGTCATGAATGGATCACCTGTTGTTTTACTCCCAGATGAACCAATGAGAGGCAGCCGTTCACGTGACATCACCAATGTGGGAGCCTGACAGCAGAAATAAGTGTGGCTATTTCACAATTCACACACACACACACACACACACACACACACACACACACACACACACACACACACACACACACACACACACACACACACACACACACACACACACACACACACACACACGTTGTGTTTATATCACTTGTGGGGACATTACAGTACATAGACTTACATTCATTTCCTGGAGCCTTAACCTAACCCTAACCATAACCACTATCTGCCTGTTCCTAACCCTGTACCTAACCACACACACACACACACACACACACACACACACACTTTCATTATACGCACCAGGAGCAGTTCATACATGCTGCAAAACAAATATTTCAATAAAGTTTTGGCATGGCTCTAGGGATGGTAATGTAAGTCAGTCAGTCCAGACATTCATGATCCCCAGAGAATGAACCCTCCTGAATTTGATGAACCCCTGACTCTAGCAACACCAACAGGCCAAAGTTTTCTCTTATCCTGTACAACACACAAACATGGTAAACATCACCTGCATTGTCACTGAGCATGTTAGCATACTAACAGTAGCATTTACATATATCACCACTGTGCTGCGCATATAGCCTCACAGAGCCAGTAACATGGCTGCAGACTCTTGTTTCTTTATCCTCCACTTTAATATTAAAAGATACCAAAAACTCAAAAATCCTCCTCGTTAATCAGTTGCTCCTTGACCCATGATCTGTCCACCAAATATTGCTGAACTCTGATAGGTTTTTGAGTTACCATGAGAACAAAGATGAGGATTGAAAACATAAGCACTTGGCAGAGGTAACCATGGAGGGATGTGCGTAAAACTGTGAGGAAACAGCTTTAAATGTGAGAAAGAATTTTCAGAACAAAAAGGCGCGTAGACCTTGTGCCAGATTCAGACTGGCTTCAATGCATTTTATCTTGTGCTGTGCTAAAATCACCAAGAGTGCAAATATTTTAGCACATGGGAGCTCACGATGCACTATACAGTCTCAGCATCTTGCTCAAAACAATTTTTCTCCAATTCAGGGTCAAATGCTCCTCTGTGAGCGTGAGTGACAGTTTGGAAAGGTGAGTGAGGACAGGTCAGCACGCTGTCCTTGCACCAAACATGCTGAAAAAGAGAGAAAGATAAGAAACATCCTCTAAAAGGGAGTTCATCAAAAGCATTTCAGAGTGACACATTAGGGCTAAAGTAAAAGGCAGGAAACACACACAGTGAAGTGGTGACTGAAAGCTGTGTGTGTGTGTGTGTGTGTGTGTGTGTGTGTGTGTGTGTGTGTGTGTGTGTGTGTGTGTGTGTACCTCTTTGATTGGTGTAAATGGCCACTCCTTTCGTACTTTGACAGCAAAAAGTCACTTCCTGTCTCTCCACATGTTGTTTGAAGACTGAAGATAACAGTTTTGGATCAAATCTATTCAAAGTCACACAGTCTTCCCTTAAAATCTAAAATTTATCCCAGACACGCATCCTGTCGCTGTTGCTCTCTGTGTCTCATCTCACACTCCCTCCCTCATCAATCACTCCTTTCCTTCATTTTTCTGCCTCATCTCTCCTGTAATTTTCCTCACTCCTCTCTCCTTATTCGTCTTCCTGTCACTCCCTCTTGCTCTTCTGCGATCCAGCAGACACCTGTGGCAACGCTCAGTGCAGCATCTCCATTTCGGTCCCCTCCCTTCGCTCCCTCCTCGCTGGCCTCACCATTACCTTGTCAACACTGGCGCTTTCACTCTCCCTCCTCTCTTTTCTCTCACCCTTTCTTCCCCTTGTAAGTGATAGTGGTGGTTACACAGGAGCTTTGGCTCTTGCTTTCCCTCCCTCCTTCCCCTTTGTCCTCATTGGAACAACAACAAATGAAGTACACTCTCCTCTCTTGTTGTGTGTGGCAGAGGTGATGAACATGAAAGCCTTCTTCAGGTCTTTTCCCTCCTTTTCTCCTCACGCTCTCTTTCTCCCCCTTCACCTCTCATCGTCAGGGTGACTTTGGCTTTCCCTCTCCTTCCTTCTCTCTCTGTGCTGTGAGTGGCAGCTGGTGAGATGGATGCTTGATGAAAGGCAATGTGAGACGAGGCTAAAATATTAAAATATTCATGGATACCTGCAGTCGGCCCTTTCATAGGCTCTGACCCCCATCTAGCCCTACACACACAAAGAGAGTTAGGTTTTCATCACTTTTGGGGACATTACATAGACTTATATTCATTTCCTGGAGACTTAACCATAACTACTACATGCCTCAGCCCAAGTCTTCCCCCTAAAATGTAATGATTCACATAATGCAGACTTGCATGTGCCCCCATAAGGAAGAGTCCCCACAAAATGTAAACTTCTAAACAGATCTACAGTATGTCCCTACAACTTGAGTAATACACGTCCATACACACAAGCACACACATGCAAGCCTTCCCATCCACACGCACAAGCACACACAGGGATACAGGTTCACACCTCTTCTGACATGTACATTGAAATTCCCGGCAGGTGGCTGTGAATCAACACACACTCGTGCACACGCACCCTCTAATCTGCAGTGTATGACATGTAATGTGGCACAGGTGAACATGCTGCAGGCCGTCTCACACTTCATCTGACACAGCCACATTTGCATACCAGGCAAACACACACGCACACAACCTGACACTTACGCAGTATGCATTTGATATGGCAACACATTCTGCTTCAGCAAACCTCAATTAACATTTCAGAACACATGCTCACGGCATAATCACAGTATGAGAGGAGCCATAGAAACCCTCGACCAAACACACAGCCCATGTCCACACTGTAATGACCCATCATCACTGGTTATATGAGCAGTTCAACCAGTGATTTTTCTGTCTTGCCTTGTTATTTGAGTAATCTTTGAGGTCTGAAGATGCTAAACCATCCAACATTTAGCAAGAACGAAGAAAACAAGTATTTGAGAAAATTGTCTTCATTATCTCGGAGCACCTTTGGGGTTTTCTGGCTCCCAGGCTGGGAATCACAGCTCTGCAGGACGAGTCAGATCTACTTAGGGATTGTTTCCTCTCTGCAGTGCTTCATCAGTCTCCAAACAATTCCCGCAGTGATTATGTCACTGCATTTCTTTAAGTACTGTATACCATCCTGTGTTGTCTACCAGTTTTGCGTCTCTCACGATGCCAGGATGATTCACTAAAACAAGGGTACCTCAGGAGTGGGTGTTAGGCAGGCGTGGGTTAATCATAAACTAGATCTAAACCAGAAATCTACTGTACCAAATAATTTGTGGACTCTTCTGCATGGAGACATTCGGTAATAGCAGACATTGGTTTGGCCTTGTTCTGATTCAAAATAGTCCCAAGGCTCTCTTGAAGTAAACGGCTTTATTTCCTGGCTGGCTGAGATGCAACATGCTGTATTAAAAATAACTGCTGTCATTTCAGCCATCTTTGTGCAGTGCGGTGCTATTCCCTGAAGGAGGCCACAGATGGCCCAACACATCAGACATGGTTTTTATGTTCTATTGAAATGGCCGTGAAGGTTTTAATGTTCCCTTGATGGGCACCAAATGCTTTTGATGCTTTGAACAAGCAGACATGTAGTAATGATTTGATGGTTTTCGTTTCAGAGAAGTCAAGACAAACTCTCAAACTCTTCCTCCTGCTGGAACTGTCTCTGTTTCAGAAAGAGAATTTATATTTTTGCTTGTTTATATTATATTAATTTATATTTGTGTTTTTTTTATTAAATCTTCATTGAACCGCGAGCAATAAACATACTGCGATGACAATAAAAGAGAGCTCGAAAGTAAAGAAATTTTATTAGAAATGTGCTTTAAAAATGACCAACGTAAAAGGAATTTCAGTTTGTACAGCTGCAATCAAGGCATTTCATAGATAACATTAAAAAATAAATAATTTTCTAAAATGTGTCCATTGAGAAAGTGATTGTTTGAGCCGCTGCCATCTGATTCCACTTGTTGACTTTTCTTGAAGTCACTTTAGCTCTGTGGTTTCTCCTCTTCTCTTTCTCATCCAATCCTCTGAATCCATCTCTATATTCCTGACCCGTAGTAGCTGGAAGCCCTGGCCGCAGACCAGCACCCATCCCGTCTTCTCGCTCCTGAAACCTGTCTCTGTGTTAACCTCACTCTCTGTCTTACCCACGCTGTCACTCTCTGTTTGATTTCTATGCTCACCAGCTGTCTCACCTCCCTTCTCATCACTGTTCTGACAAACTGGGTCACCTGTCTTGCTCACAGCTTCAACAGGTTCTCCACCTTCAGCCTCATCACCTGCTTCCTTATTGGGTGTGCCACCTGTCTTATGCTCTGCTGTCTTACATGTCGTTTTTAATCCTGTCTGACTCCCCTTCACTCCCCAAACTGCGATCTCCAGCTCACACTCAAACCCTGTTTTCCTCTTTTTATCTCCTTCCTCTAGCATCTGGCCCTCCCACACTGCGAGTCCTGCAGCATCTGCAATGTGGGAGCACTGCGCCCCCATGTGGCTGATGCTGGTACTGCCGATCCTCCACAGGCAAACCCTCTGATCTGAAGAAGTAGAGACAACAAGGGTTGGGCCCAGGAGCTTCAGGGCGGTCAGAGGGGCAGCATGAGCCAGTAGGATGTGGGACTGGGACTGAAGGTAAAGATGAAGCTGGTTCGAGGGTTTGAGCTGGGTTTGTAGAGGAATCAGGGACTCAGAAATCTGAGAAAACCCTCTGCTGCCCCCAGTCTCTCCATCTTCTGGGTACTGCACCCTAATTGTGGACACTGTCAGCTGCCCATCATCCCCTCCACTAGCAACAGTTACCAAGCAACCGCCCTGTTGTTGTCCCAGTTTCTCCACCCAAACAGCCAATGAGTTCACGCCGCTCTGGTGGGCGGGAACGTCGAGGCAGGGGATTAATGGAGTTGGAGCGTTGCTCGAGGTACCAGCCCATAAGAAGGAAGCTTCGGTCAAATCCCACACCGCAATTTTGCCATCTGTTGCAGCACTGAACAGCAGCTTATACCTGATAAGACAAACATGCATGTGAGACTTTGTGTGTGTGAGAATGTTTACCCAAAACAAACAAACAAAAAAAGAGCTGGAAACTGACAGTTAATAAAATTTAGTGACCTCTTAATATTGCATTCCTCTATGCGAGCTGCCAGTCACTATTTTCTACAACAGTGTACTCTAAAATAATGAAAATATATTAAAAAACAATCACTGGTCTGGTTCTGATGGGTTCCTACAAAGCAAGACTACCACCTTCAATGCAAGTAGCATTGAAGATGCCAAATTCAGCCAGTTCACATTCTGGAAATGAAAGCACAAACGCTGGATCACCTGTTGCCTTTATCATCCTCCAGGCTGCAGGCTGCAACACTGAGCACACAGCGCTGGTGGTGAAACGTCTCCCACAACAAATCAATTCGACGTTTAACTTCACTGACTGAGAACAACCTGGAAAAGAGAGTCATGCAGGTTAAAGTCTTCATTGCTTCCACTTTGCTGTAGAAAAGACTTATTTGAGAGCATTAAAACAGTGGGAGGACATTCTGTTTTTATACTTTCTCCAGCTCCTGACCTGAGAGCTCCGTCACTGCAGGCCAGAGCCAGCAGACCACAGTCTGTCCTCTCGTCCACCACCACTACAGACATGTACCTGGAATGAGGTGAAAGAGCACTTCAAAGTGGCTGAACATTGGATAGTTTTTAAGAAAAAGTCCTTTTCCATGAACACGTGCAGAAAATAAAACACGACTTCCTCTCATGCCTCCCATTTTAACTTGCCTTGTTTCTGGGTCCATTTTCACTGTCTTGTGTCGGTTCCGCCGCCTCTCCCATTGGTCGTCCAATCGGTGACCAGCCACCTGTATCACCTGGCAGGAGGGAACCAGCCTCTGCGTGTCCCAGCCAATCAACAGCCGGTAACACTGCATCTGAGCTCGTCCACCGGCTGACACGAGAAGCGCAGACAGAGACTGGCTCTGGTTTCCACTCGCTCCCTCTGGACATGTTATCGCAGTCACTGTCCGAACGCTTGAGATGTGATCAGTAATAACTGAGAGAACTTTGATGCTGCCAGAGTCGGGATGTACTGCTAGGACGGTTAAGCTAGTGTCCTCCCCCCCGGTCACCACTATCTCCCAGTGATCTTCCTCTCCTTCAGGGCCACTCGTTGGTTGAATCTCATTCCTGATTCCCCTTATCCTCCCCAGCCTGCATACACACCCGATCCCCCGCCCATGGACACCCTCTCTCAGGCCCCATCCTTCAGTCATTCCTGCCTTCCCAGCCCAGCTCAGCGTCTTTCCAGGGGGTTGTGAAGCCAGGACGGCCCCCTGCTTGATGAAGACTAGAGCTCCATATCCAGGCCAAACCCCTTTGTGGGACGGCCAGAGACTCCAGGAGCGATGCCCACCACCACAAGGCACCGCCAGCAGCCTCTCCTGCCTCACTGGGTCCCAAACCACAAAGTGGACAGCATGAAAGCCAGCGATGGCAAACCTGGCTTCTCTTCCCTTGTTTTCTTCTCCTCCAGAGGTCCCCTCATCTTTTCCACCCTCTGTAACCTTCAGCTTTACAGTCAAATTGTGTTTCTTTGTCTTGTAGTGGTTCTCACTGAGGCCTTCCTCCTCCTCCTCCTCTTCCACTGGAATTTCACGTTCAAGTATCAAAACCCTCTCCAGCCATTCCATACCCTTGCAGGCACGCTGGACTCTGAGAACCTCCAGCTGAAGCCTTCCCTTTTTCTCTACACTCTCTCCGTTTCCCTTTTGGTCTGGTTTTTCTGCTGCTGTTGGACGCACTCTGAAGACCCTCACAGAGCCGTCCCTGCCGGCGCTGTACAGCAGTCCCTGATATTCACACACTGAAGTTACTCCCTGTTTTCCATGCACTCCGAACAGGCAGCTCAGTGGATGCAACATTAACTCACCCACTTCTTTTCTTTCTCTCTCCTCCATTCTTTCACTTCCATTTTCCTCACCTTCAAGCTTTTCATCAGCAATTTGTTCCCTGCCTGTCAGCGATCCTTCATCCATCTTTTTGTCAACTCCCGCCTTTTGCTCCAGTGTTCCTCCTTCCTGAAACAAAAGCAGGGACCCTCTCCTGTCCCCACACACCCATAGCAACCCCTGTGACATGGAGCGAAGACACACTGCAGCTGTCAGCCAGCGTTTGGCACAGGGGGGGAGGAGGAAAGGAGGAAGGGGACTTACATTGAGAGCTAAGGAAATGTTTTCATCCCATTTTACTTCTACATACCAGCGATAGACAAGTCCTTCAGAGCCTGATGCTAGCAAATATAAGCTATCTTTTGCCTCTTGCCAAATAAGGCTGTGGATCTTCCCCGATCCACCTGTGAGAAGAATTCCACCTTGAGGATGGGACATGGGGAAGAGCTGGATGGACCCGCTGAGGTTTCCCACAGCACACAAACTAACCATTGTTGAGTCTTTCACACTGACAGTTATTGTTTCCATCACACAATACGACTGGAACTCAGCTGTCCCTCGCCAGACCATCTCCCACTGCCCATCACTGTATTGGTAAACTATTCCTCTGTCAGAGCAAACCACAAATTTACTCTGACTCCAACTTGCATTTTCATCCTGTTCCCCTGTTATACAAACCACTTTAGGCAAGCCTTCATCTGGAAATTTCAGGTCACATAGCTTCTCTGTCACTGCTTCCTCCATTCTCTCCTTCCTCTCATCACTCCGTTCCACCCTCCACAACCTCACACCCCCATCCGCCCCCCCTGTAGCAACCCACCTCTCTTCACCTCCCGTATCCTCACTGACTGCAAGTGCACGAACCCCCCCTGCTCGGTGCCCCTTCAACGTACGAACTATTTTGCCACCTCCGGCCCAGTCCCAGACTAAACAGGCCCCGTCTTCTCCTGCACTGAACACTTGACCAGTGGAGAGACACACTGAGAAAACCCTCGCCTGGTGTCCATATAGGATTCTTAAACAAGTCGGGTTCTGGTCCCCACATTTCCCTCCAGGGCCGCCTAAAGAACCAACACCCCACACCCTTACACTGCGGTCATCAGAGGCTGAAGCCAGCCATCCTTTCTCCTGGAGGTAAGAGATGCTGAAGATGACTCCGCTGTGTCCCAGCAGGCGTCTCTCAACTGGAGCTTTGTACTCAGCGTCACTACTTCTGTCTCTTCCTCCAGGCTTCCAGAGAACCAGCTGGTTGAAAACAGTCCCTCCTACTAAGACGGTATCAGCCCAGGATTCATGTACCAGACAGAGGGCAGAGTACAGCAGACACCCCTCCAGACAGGAGCACTGAACCAGAGCAGTTCCTGCAGTGACATCCAGGAGGAGAGCACTATTGTGGGCCACAGCCACACAGAGAAGTGAGCGTTTGTCTCCAGAGAGCCAGCGGACATCCAGCGCCCAGTCCTGCAGCTCCATTAGGGGACCCAGGACCTCCCAGCATAGATGCTCCCCATCCTGAAGACCCACATGGAGCCTCACCAGCCGCACAGCTTTGCCACCAAACACGGCAAGATCATAGACGCTGGACTGTGAGGTGGAGCCAAGTTCTGGGGATTGACAAGACGAGAAGTGAATAAATACAACATCTGTACGACTACTACTACTACTGCTAATAGCAACATATACCTTCAGTATTTAAAATCAAACTTCCATTTTCATTTCTAATTAATGTGATCACTACCAAAGCAATCTGTCCTTTGGCCCAAGATTTATCAGTCCATCTCATTTTACTCAAACTGGCCCGTCAATTAACTTTACATCCCAACAGAAGTAAAGCAACAAAACAACCTCCTTGAACAGAGCAACAGAAATTAATTTAAAAAAGAGAGAACAGTGAAATCTGCTCACGCTAACCACCTTTTTTCTGCCCATCGGCTCCTGTGGCAGAGCTCTGTGCTGGGACAGACGCCGGACTTCTGGGTCTTATCCCGTGGATTCTGTAGTGTTGGAGCACACTCAGTGAGGCACGAGCTTTAGGGTGAGGTTGGAGAGTGTACACTGTCAAGACTGGACCCTCACCTGCCGGAAAAATGAAAGAATTTCCAAATTCAAAATAAGCAAGAAGAGGAAACATATGGCAAACCAAATGTAATGCTGTTCTACACACTAAGACTGTGCAGTGATCTGTAAAGTTAATGGAAACCTCTGATTTGGTTACGTTTGTTTTTAAAAAGCCATGTTTGTGAATCATTAGAAGCATCACTTCTTCATTGGTTCCCAACACTGCTGCCTACCTGTCAGCAGAAATGCACCCTGCAGGAACTCCAGGGCTGTGACTGGAGCTACCAGGGCCGCGGTCTCCATCTTTTATATATTCATAACTTTCATTGAAGACACATTATCAATGGTGCCTGGAAAGACATGAAGTCAAAACACACACTTACTTAAGACGGTAGCGTCACAAAAGATAGCAAACTGCCAGTGGGGTTGGCTGGCATTTTAAATACACAAATGCTGATAATATCTATGTTGCTTACAGTCACCATTAACCTCTCAGTTAGCAAAAGGGCTAACAGCAAGAGCATTTCTCGTGTTATTTGGTGGGTACAAAACAAGAAAAGTAGCTTTTCTATGTCCATATAAATGCAGCTACATTTGTAACTTACAAAAGGCTTCAAGTGGATTATGAATGTGTTTTAAATCTCATTCGAAACATTGTGTTTGTATCCACGGCTCGAAAACTAGTTCACATGTGTTTCTATTCTAGCTTCCGTGCGCTTAACCAATCAGGTTACAGTACTGGATTCCTGAACGCTGATTAGTTGGGAAAGAAGTTAGCCGTATTTATATTGGAGAAAGTGACACACGTGACTGACTGTCGTTGAGTTGTGCTGCCTTTAGGTGTTTTATGGAAAATTTGTTTGTTATCGTTAACGTAAATATTGATTTTAATCTGACTGACAGGCTAGTTGGTCTGTTTTTCCAGCATTTTGTTTAATTGACATTTATTTAGACAAATAAATTCAGGGTCTTTTTCTTTACTACAACAGCGAAAAATATTGTGTTTTTACCGCACTTGCCGCACATATCTATTTTCCCTGTGGACGGCGAATGCATCACGAGGTAATCGAAGGTAAGAGGCTGCGTCTGGCCGTTAGGAAGCGGTCCAGCTAACTCCACAGCTAACTATGCCTGGAAAATGTAAATTCCAAGATTCCTGGCTCTCCAAGGGAATTTACAAGGACTGGCTGGTTAAGGACGTCCAGGACATTCACTTCGCTCGATGCAGGGCCTGTTGTAAATCAATCAAACTTCAGACCATGGGCGAGGCTGCTCTCACTAGCCACGCAGGGGGAGCTGGCCACAAAGCAGCGGTTCGCAAGCTGTTGGAAGGTAGAGCTCAGCTTCAATGTTAAAACGGGGGAAACAGCTTTAACAGCACGCCCGAAATTGCTCAGAAGTATGTGTGAGTGCATGTGATACTCACGGTTTCATCATCGGTTGTTTTTTTCGATGGTCCACTTGTGTGAGCGTGTGTGTATATTTGGACGTGTGTGTTGAAACATCTGTCCCAGGTCACCCACAGCTGCTCCCTCCGGCCTTCTCTTCTTCATGTGCATGTGTCAGATGTTCCATGAATACACCTTTTAGTGTGGTACGTCTTGTTTATGAGTGTGATGTGTGTAGCTGTGTTCAGTAGTGGAATGTAGCAAAGTTAATGATCCTAAGTACATTTACTTGAGTACTGTATTTAAGTACAAGTTTGAAGTACTTGAGTCTGTCCTCTTCGTGCTGCTTTCAGCTTCTGCCTCACTCCACCTTATAGGAGAATACTGTGTTTTTTTTTTTTAATTCACTGTATTTATCTGTCAGCTTTAGTTACACCACCAGCTTAACCAGATGCACCAGTAAAATCCTGCATTTACATTAATGTCGACTAATAATACTCTCTTGATGTAATATAACAATCAGAGGGGTCATTTTTCTATAATGAGTATTTTGACTTCCTCCACCACTGGTAATGAGTACTCATTCACTATCTTTTAGTCCTTTAGTGTCCCTGAGCCAGCGGACACGTTCATGATCATCAGTTCTGATAGTGTGTTTTGATTGTGACCCTCAATAGCTGAATTCATTTGCACGCCAATAAGAGCTGCAGCACTGGAATTTCCTGTAAGGGATTTAGTAATTCTGCTCAAGGACACTTCAGCAGGGTGTTTGCATGCTGCCATGAGATGTGGAGCACAAATCCTCCATTTACAGGACGGTCCACCTTCTCACTTTATCATCCTCCTGCATCAAAGCATGTTCAGTTTGTTAGACAGTCAAATTACACAGAAGTCAGTCTTGAAAGTGACTAAAAAATCCCTGAATATAATGTTCATATGTTAACGTGTAAACAGTGCTTTGGTGTGGAGGGCATGTTGTACCTGCTTCCACCAGAGGGAGGCGCTCTGGTTATTTTCCTGAAACACATTCACCTGCTGACCCTTCCTCACTGTCCCCCTGTCTTTTTTTTTCTTGTTTGCAGGAAATTTGATGATGATAAATTCCTCTGGGCAGGTGAATGGCAGTGTGAATCGGGTAAGTATGCGAACGTTTCGGTGGCTCATTAATACAACACTAACATTCATGCTGGAAACGCTTAAAACTCACTTTGTTGTCTCCAACTCAGACTGAGGACAGCAAGGAGCAAGTGTCCATCTGCCTCCAGCGTGACACCTTGGACAGAATAACCGGCAGCGACTGGGCAGATCTGCACAACAGCCCCACCACAAACTCCACCTCCCACAATGCAGAGCTGCAGGATGTGACATTTCCTGCTGCCTTCTTCACAGCACCAGGTACCCACAGATAACGCCCTGCAAGCTGCTACAGTGTTTGTTGTCCAGAGACTCTCGCTGCCTGTAAATTTGAGGCCACAGCATCACTTTTTTTACACATTATTAAACATTATGAGAAATGTACGTTCCTCATCCTAATGTAAGGCGATGTAACACCAACTCTGGTGTGGAGAAAAAGTGTCAGTAAGTGGCTCAATACATTCATAAATGGATGTCTGGGTTAGCTCTAAAGAAGCTAATCTCTGTACTATTACTGTTGCTTGCACTTCTTTTGTAACTCTGACCTCGCAGGCACCTCCAGGCTCATCGGCCAGCGTCTCCACCCGACCGGCAGCGAGGCGGAGGAAGGCAGCCGCCGCTCGACTCAGCAAGACTCGGTCGACCTGTCGAGGCTGGAGCACCAGCAGAGGACAGAAGCTATGGAGCAGCAGCAGCAGATGAACATCCTGGAATGGGAGAACAGGATGAAGGTGCTGGCGTGGGAGCAGGAGCTGGTGAAGGAGAAGAGGAGAGTGGCCCGGCAGAAGGAGAAGGCCTTCAGGATGAAGAAGGCGTACTACAAAGCCAAGCTAAAGAGGATGGGCGAGGACGTGCCGCCGTCTTCCTCCAGCAGCAGCGACGAAGAGGAGAAAACATCTCATCTGACGGGATGAACTGTTTTGATAGTTGTGTTTTTACTAGTGCTCGTCTCATCCTTGTATTCCTTTGTCTATATGCTATGGACAGTTACTATTTTTATACACTGATTTGTACTTTAATCAGCGGCTCTTACACGAGGAGGGCTGAAGGCCTCCTTGGTGAAAAGCATGACAGAGCTGCTCATCCTGCAGTGCTGTGACATTACAGCAGAAGTGAGTTGCAGGTGACACAGTGAAGACTGATTGACATTTACTGCGTTTGGTCACGAGGCCGACCAACCGGTCTCTCTGCAAAGCCTCCGAACTGTGCGAAACAGGCGTCACAGCGATCCTGCTCTGTGTTTTCTGTCTTTCCATCACAGCATGGCTTCGGTGTTCAGAATGATAAGGTGTTCATTGATGTTCAAGGTGATTGATGTTTAATGTTTCTGTGAAGGTCAGAGTCTATTCTAGGAGGACTGTTATGATGAAGAATGTGCTGAGATTACAGCTAATCACTGCAGATGAAGAATGAAGCAACAATCCAGATGGACATTCTTTTAACTTGAGTTTATTTGCACAGCTTCTGTTTCAGTGCACGTTCACATGAGTATGTACGCTTACAGCAGTTTTCTTTGTAAATAAATGGGCTTTTGATACACAGTTGGAGTTGACTGCAGAAAGGTGACAAATCAAAGAGAACTGATTGAATGAGTGGAGAAACATGGCCAAAAGTACAGTGTGTGGACGCCTGGATGTCACAGCATAATGTGACTGCTGAACATGTCATCGATGTCATGCTGCTGTTAATAGCATCTACTCTTCGAGGAAGGCTTTCCACACGTTTTGGTACCTGCCAGCAGAGGCTTGCTCCCACTCAGCCACAAGAACTTTAATGAGGTTGACCGCTGATGTTCGGCGATAAGGCCGACGGTGTGGAATGGGGTCGAGGTCGGGGCTCTGTGCAAGTTCTTCCACCCCAAACTGTGAACACACATTCTGAACATACCATATAATGTTTCTTATGTGACTGATGGCTTTCACACTAAGCACTTATTGGAGATTTTCTAGAAAAAATCAGGTGCTCTGTACCATCATCACAGAACACCGAACGGGGGAACGTGTTGAGGAAGGATGGTGTTCCTTATCACCTTATACTTATACTATACCTTATGACGATTTTTTATTCCTTAAATAAATAGTTTGACATTTTGGGAAATAAGCTTCTTCACTGAGAATTGAGTAAGAAGATTGATACCAATCTCAAATGTGTTCGCTTATTTTAGGCTTTTAGGCCCAATTTAAGTGGATTAGTCTTCCCTGAAGAGCAGTGCATGCAATACGTATTTTGAGTGGCAGTTTGGTAGAGGGTTACATTTAAGTTGAGTACCAAAAGGAGCCGTGTGGGGGGTTGGATTCAATACGTTTTCCAAATATTTGAGTAAAAACACTGAAGATGGAACTCCAGAAAGCTGAGCGCCTGGAACAGAACCACAGTGTGTGCTGATGTCGGTGAGTATCCACAGCTGCTGCATGAGGCATCCGCTGATGAATACATCTTTGACAGCCGGGTTTTAGTCAAATCGAGCCTGAATTTTGAATGAACGTGGAGCACAAACTGACGGGCTGTGCACTTGAAGGATAGACGACTGCTCACTCATTCTGAGAAATTTACCTTCAGATCTTGCTGCCATGCCTCTTATGCAGAGACGACGTCTTGACGTTATTTTATATGGTTGCAGTTCAAGCATTGGTTTATTCTTCTTAAGAGCCCAGTCTCTTGCAAATGATATTTTCTTATGTCAAATTTGGCTAAAAGATTTTCAAATGAAGCAAATATATTGTCTATGCGTGAGTCCTTAAACGTGTGTAAATTCCCTCATTTTGCCACAATAGAAAGGTATTATCCTTATCAGAGGCTGGAAACTGGTAGTTTCATGTGATTAGACCATAGATGGAGCAAAATGCCTTTGCAGCTGAACACACACACAAAGACTGCTGGACTATGGGATGTGTAGGTAAACTTGTAGAGGTCAGACAATTTTCTGGTTATCACTGTCTGAAATAAGGAAAGCTATCCATGTGAAAGATGAATGTGAACTATATCTGTTGTGCAGCTAAATTAAAAGGAAAGATTTCACTTTCTTATATCCAGAGTTTTCCAAACAAATCCAAGACAGACATGACGACAGGGAGTGTTGTGCGGGTGTGTAAAGAAGCAGATCATCTGCATACAAAGACAGTTTATGCACTGTCCCTTCCCTTAAACTACCAACAGTATAAGGGAAATAGGGGAATGGGATCCACAATTAAGGGGGTCTTCACCCCTTAGTAGTCACTGTCGAAGGAAGTATCACCACAGTTTATTCTTCAATGTTTTTAAAAATTTGATTTCCAAATGAATTTCCTCAACAGATATTGATTCCTCTGATGTCTTCCTGTGCGGCTGACTGAACTCTGGATCGGGACAGTTGTTGAAGGAGTCGAGATGTGACAGGCAGCGCTTCAGGACCACTGATCTGTTGTGATGACGGTTTATCTAAGGACTGATTATACCGTGTCTCAGCTGGCTGCCTGTGTCTCGTGCTGGAGTTTCTGCTGGGAATCAAGGTGACAGCTGAACATCTCTGACTTCTGTGGATGTGACAGAATACTTTGAGAGTCAAAACAAGTCAGAGAGAGAGAGAGAGAGAGCCTTCCAGAAAAACATGTCCCTCTGTCAGCACGTTTCCTCTGCTCGCTTTTTCACACCTGAAAATGTCTGTTCTCATAAATATGAAACAGCAAACCATGTTCTGTCACTCACTCACACACACACACAGTAAATACAAACAGCCGTGTAGGAATAAGTCATTTTTTTTAATGTCCAACATTTCTCTTGTTTCCGCGGTAACAGGGGAACAGCTGTTTCCATGCTGCCTTCCCCTTGCCGACGGCAGGATAGAAGGCATCCCATAATGAACACACAAATATAACAAAGACAATCTCCCACCCCTCCTCCTCTCCCTGACTATCTCTCACTCTGCTTCTTTCCTTCTGCTGCTTCCTCCCTCTTCTTCTTCAGAACACATCACAACATTTCAGTCCCAGCTCGCGTCTTTTTGCCTCCCGTCACTTGTGTGGCTCCTATTGGTCAGAACCTGGTCAATCTGAAGCTGATCCATAACCAGCTGATGATGTAACTTTGTGTTGACTCTAACAGTGAACAGGGAGGAAAAAAGGTCTGATTGGGGACCTGTCTGAACTATTTACACCCAGAACTCAACTTTTAGTCTGGATATGTTTTGATGTGTTGACATTCTGTTTGGAGAGGATAAAGGCATCTATATAGGGCTGAATTTGAAGTAAGTTTTGTCACGTTTTACCCCTGTGATTGGATAAAGAAACCAATTTAAATGCCATCAGATTGTAATCCTCGGTGTGAATAGACACGTTTATCTTCACCTTCCTCTGTTCTCTTTCTTCTGTGGATTTGTTGCAGTGAGAGACTCGGGTACAGAAAACATTACATGAGGAAAAAAAGGGAACATCTGGACAAAAAAAGCCAACAGCCTCTCATACAAACGGGCAACATAATTAATCAATACAATGCCAATAAATTATCGATAAATAAAATAAATCTCATGTCTGTACAAGTTAAAGGTACTGTCAGTTGATGATAACATACAGATCTGTGAAGAAAAAATAATATATGAAACTGGATGAAAAGTGGAAAGGAGTCAAAGTCGACGTTTTGTGTGTGCTACCCCTTCAACAGGCGGGGGGATTGTTCCCCTTCAGGAGCATTTTGTTGCCAACACTACTGTCACAAATAGGTTCACTTGTCACATCCCAGGGACGTCTGAATGACAGCGCAGCAGGCAGAGCAGGGACACGTGCATTTGTAAGGTGTGTGAGATGTCTGTTTATTTCCACTATCTGCATTTCCATCTGTTTCCCGGTGCTTTTTTCTTCCTCTCTGTGATGAGTAACACCCACGCCCTCCTCCCTGCAGTTACATTTTGCACACAGTCATGCTTTCTGACCCAATTTGTTCTCCTTCCAACCTTGTCTGGTTTTGTACCTCATGATTTATTCTTACTCATTGTGCTCTATTTTAGCTTTCTTGTTTTTTTTTTAATCCACGTCCTCTCTTGCTGTTCCAGTGCTATTTAGTATTTTTGGACTGTCACAATGCTCTCTGCTCGAGCACACACAGACAACACATTTGGCAAAGCAGAATCCACATTTTGCCTTCAGTTTTTATGACCCACTACACTTTTTCATCACAAAAAGAACAAACAAACAAAAATTTCTGTTAACTACAATCCCTTAATCCCTCTGAAGGCAGGTGGAGACTCCTTGCTTGTCTTACGAATGCCTGTGAGTTGTTACCTAAAGGCCTGAGCTCAGGGCTCACAGCTGTGAGAGAGGAGCAGCTGCTGATGGAGAGACCTGCATCTCAAAACCACTTAAAGGCTTTTAGTGCTGACATAACTGACATCCCCTCTCCTCATCGAGACCGGTACAGTGCTGTAGAAGCTACGCTGTATCTTTCAAGAGACCTCATCTTTATACAACGGCCAATAAGAACAAATGTGCTCTGGTGTGAACCTCCTCAGCGGTGCCTCTTTTCTGTGGCATTTCTCATACATGAAGGCTACTCTCAAGTAATTTCCCTCCAACTGCGCTCAGGCAAGGAAGTAAAAACTCATCAAATTAAAACTGGCATGTGACTCGTGCTTCAGACATGAGCTAATATATTCAGGCAGATATCATGCTGTATATTTACTGCAAGACTCCTGCTTTCAGGTCTCCAAACAAATATCTGCGCACACTAAGACGTGCCTCATAATACCTTCCTGCTGATCCGCTCTCCTCCTACATGTCAAATGAAAATCCACCTGCTTATGCTGTATGTAGCCAAATAAATACCAACCAAAACCTTATGCTGTGGTGCAGATCTAGGGCCTCATTACTAAACACTAATTTTCACTTGTTTCCATGGCACAATCATTAAAAAACAGAATTCTGAATTACATCAATAGCATCATTTTCATCACAGAAAACGGGAGAACATCGATGTACTGGTTTGAAGCAGCTGTCCCTTTGGCTTGGATTTGCACAGAACTTCTGCATGAGAAGCTTTGTAAAATGAGTCTCCTGGAAGCTGCCGGAGAGATTCGGCTGCTCCTGTGGCGTCTCTTGAGGCAGGTTGAGTCGTGATGCATCAAAATGCAAGCGATACCTTGAGGGGCTTCAAATGGTTGTTACATGATAGAGCCTCATAGGCAGACAGATATCTACCTTCACCCACCAGGTCTCTGGAGCACTAAAGATATGGTGTTGTAATATCCATCGACTGATATGGTCTGGTTCAGGACAGCACCAGGCAGGAGATACACAGACAGATGACAAGGTCACATTCATTTACAGTGGATCACAAAACAGCACAATCTCCCGAAAGAGCTGATACTTTGACACTCGTGACTAAGCTTTAAGAGCTGAACTCTGAACCTTCTCGTGGTGTTTTAGCTTAACGTTGGCCATCTTTCTCTGCACAATCATCTTGTTCCATCAAATCTATTCTCTTATAATATTCCTTCCTCTATTTACAATCACTTTTTTCTCGCTACCTTGATATTTTCCCTTCAACCGCATCCCCCGGTTCCCATAATCTCATCAGATACTATTGCCGGACCCCTGTCGCTATACACAAAGTTGATGGGTATGAGGAAAAGTTTCTGAGGAAAACTGTTTTCGGGGAGAATTTTGGGGATTGTTTTTTTCTTTGTCGGGGAAATCTCTTCCTCAGCAACGAGCAAGACTGCACTCACACCAACCTCACTCACAACCTCACACGGACACAATCATTAAAAAAAAAAAGAAAGAAAGAAAACATCACAAGAGATTTCTTCTTCATCTCCAATGAAAAAGATACAAAATGTATAAAAAATGTTATTTACAGTCTTTTCTTTTTTTTTCTTTTAGACAGCTCTTGTCTGGATCAAGCTCACTTTTGCGTTTGAAATTTGAGGAGTTTGTGTTTGTCTTTAACAGTTTTTAGGTAGTAGAGGTGGTTGACTCATCGCCCAAAGAAACGTCACAGATTTTTGCGAGTGGTGGGACTTGAAAAACTTGAATTATACAGTACAAACCGCCCACAAACATCCTCTTTTGTCCTCAGTGGACGCTTTCTCTGTCTTACTTTGTTTCCAACTCTGTGTCTCCTCTGTCCCAAGTTTGTTTCAAGTCCTCCGATGTCCCAGGGTGTCCCAGTGGTCCAGGGTCATCAATGACCTTTGAACTTGTCCCTGGTGTTCCAAGCACTGTCCCAATGCATAAAGGGATATGGAGGCTGTCATCAAGACTGTCCTTCACTTCTGTTGGCTCTGAGGTGGAGGAAAGGGAAATGAGTCAATTTCTCAGCTGGTAAATTCAGTTACACATAATGATGATATAAATACAGTATATAAATCCAAATGTAAAATAAATACAGCAGCAAAATGGAAATGGGCTGTTAGAAGAGAAGGACAAAGAGAGAGGAAGGAGCTGGAAAACAGAACAAAACAGACACAGGGGACGAGAAGATAAGAAGCTGAAAAGTAAGAAGTGGAAGTGAGGGAGCAGAGGAAGGTTGACATGAAAAGATGGAAGAGGAACAATAAGGGAAGTGAGGAAGAGAGTCGAAGAGTGGACATGTCCCCTATGAAGCTGCCGAGGAAGAGGAAATCAGTCTGAGGAAGAGAAACAGGGGATGAGATGCAGGACAGAAAAAAGTGTTTACAGAGGATGTGTCATCAAGTCCAAAACAATGAGAAGATGCTGAAGAGGATGCAAATTAAAAAAGGCACAGGAGGACAGAGTTAGTCGAGGCAGACTTGTTCACACAGACAGACTTACTCGGAGTCGGGGGAGACTTCAGATACACTGTGGGAGGTGGCAGACTGAGGTGGGGAGGGGGAGGGTCCGTGGGCTGTGCCATTAGGCCCAGGGTTAGAGGCAGAGGGAGGAGGGGTGAGGACGGAGGAACTGAAGGATGCCAGGATGGAGGACAGAATATCCAGGTGTTCACTGGATGGTTGCCGGCCCAGAGGGTTCGGATTTGAGCCTGCGACCTGGGGGACAGTCTGACCCGGGTACCTACATGGTGGTGCAGAGTCCAGTCGCCCTCTGACGTGAGCTGAAGCAGGGAGCTGCTCTTGCTGGGGCTCCTCGGAGATTGGGGGAGGAGGGGAGGAGGAGGGAGGCTGGTCGGGGTGAGAGGGCTGGCGGGGAGGCAGAGTGCGGAGCCACTCTCGACATGGCTGAGCCTGGGCTCCCACTCCGTTGGTCTCCAGCTGCTCTCTCGACCTGCTGCTCATCAGCGCTCCCCCTAGGTGCTCCCGGGATGAGGCCTGCCGTCGGGTGAGCGTGTTCAGCTGCGACCTCGATCCGCTCAAGTCCTCCCTCGACGCGTGGACGCTGCCTGTGTGGTGGTTGTCCAGTCTGTCCCTGGATCCTGTCAAGTTCTCCCTGGATGATGAGACTCGCTGGTGATCCAGCCCCAGGCCCCCTAGCCCTGCTCCCTGCCCCAGCCCGAGCTCTCTTCTCCTGGGTAATAGGTCTAGGTTGTCTCTAGAACCACGGGAGTCCAGCCGGTCCCTTGATCCTCCAATTGTCTGCCTCCCGAGTGGATCCCTGGACAGCTGTCTCCGGGCCAGCGAGTCCAGGTGCTCCCTGGAAGAGTACCGTGAAGCCGGTTGGGAGAGAGAGCCGGAACCTCCACCAGCGCCAGCTGTGGCAGAGTACATGCGACCATAGGAGGCTGCAGGAACGCCACGGTGGCCCAAAGTCGAGGTTCGGTACCAGTTGAGCTCACTGGGGACCCGGCCCATGGTGGAAAGGCCCTGCAGTGTCGGAGGACAGCCAAGACGATTCTTCAGGATACCTGGGAGGAGAGAAGGAAGACATGAGTGTCAGAAAATGAGAAAGAAAGCTACAGAAGGACTCGGATGCCATTACAGGAGGTCACAAGAGAGTAAAAAGTGGAGAGGGACAGAGGGGTTGATGGTGAGGGTGGAAAAGAAGTAAACATAAGAGATGAGATGAGTGAATAAGGGGACGAGAAGAGACAGAAGTCAGAGGATGAAAAGAAGAGGATAAGAGCAGGAGATAGAAGTGTTTTGGACTTATTAAAGACATGTTAGGTCTTTCTGCGCTCACTGTTAACATTTTATGAATCAAAATACCATCTGAGTAATCTGGAAATCCTGAGGGAGACTTCAGAATGAGTCGTGAAACTAAAATGCACAACATTCGCTGATATAAGTGTGGTTTCTTGCTTTCAGCCACTTTATATGTGTATGCGTGTATGTGTGTGAGTGTGTGTGTGTGTGTGTGTGTGTGTGTGTGTGTGTGTGTGTGTGAACGTACGTGTGTTTGGCGTATTAATACAGAAAATGTCACCCATGTTTCCAGGCAACATGAGTCATTTCCAACTTTTCCTGAAATTCTTACTCACTCACTCTGAGTGTGTCTTTGCATTTGCGGTGGTGTGCATGTGTGCACATGTCAATTTTATATGTATGTATTCTAAAAATATGTACTGTACATACACAAATGTCACCCATGCTTTCAGGGCCAGATTTAGACTTTGACTGGAGCACAAAACTGTGTTATTGAAGTCACTTTTTATGCATAAGGATCACTTGGTTGGAGTGTCTGCCATCTGATTATATTCTGACTCTGCTCTTCTTTACAATAGCAAAGTCTGATAAGAACCCACAAAAAAACAAGAACATGAAATGCTGAAGTGAAACAAAAAAAAGCAGATTAAATGTAATATTTGGGCTTCCTGACAAAAGAGGGCACTGCTAGGTCACATGGAGGGTGCACTGAATTTATTTAAATGTATAACACACCACACACCACACACAGCAGCTTAAGTCTCAGTTATTGAGCTGTGTTATAAATGATGCTTTGCTGATTCAGCTCACACGGCTGACATCTCCTCCATCTTCCTTCTAGCAAAATGCCCACTTTCATTCTGATGACCAGTCGGACTGAATATCTTTTTGTTAAAGGAACATAATATAGTCATAGTATACAGGTCAGACAAAGATGCCTGACCGAAAACTGAATAAACTTGATTTCTGCCCTTAAAGTTGCAAATTTAACAAAGCAACAAGAAAAAGAGAAAGAACAAAAACACAATTTCTTACAAGGGTACAAGTCTGTCACTATCCAATAACTACATTGTTTCAGACTTTCTAAACATTAATTTGTATGTTAGTTATTAGTTAGTAAGGTGTGTTTCATATTGAGTTTCGATGTGCTGCTGTCTTAACTAAAGTTTAAAACAGAAATCTCTGACCTGATGCTTCATTCTACATACAGGAGGAACAAAGCAAGGATTGGAATAACATTAAAAGCAAATCCAAAAGGTCAGTGTGCCCTTGGATTGTGTGCATTTCTCTCACCCTTGCGGTGCCTGTGTGGCTGCGTGAGGCCGTTCTCGTCCCCACTGGTCAGCGCTGCATCAGGCTGGTTGTTGTTGGCAGCATCCTTGCTGTAATCCGCCCCCAGGGGGCGCTCCGACCCCCACTTCTGCAGGGTGTGTGTGTCACACTCCTCCAGAGCTGGCCAGTACGACAGAAGGTCGTTGCCGTCCAGATCTGTCACGCACAGAAAAAAAACAAACATTTTCCAGTAACTCGTGGACTCATATTCATCTTCTTAATTTGACATCAAGCATTGTGCTGCATTTTGTTGCCTCATGTGCATCTGAACACATGCAAACCAGACGTGTGTAGCAGGTAGCAGGTGTCAGCAGACAAATAGCATATGTTCATTATGAAATAGGAGGCGGGCAAATTCAATGTGCCAAATCAGTAAAGAACATATCAGACTACCGCAGATGACCAACAAACAGGCAGAATTCATCGTGTTAATATAGAAGACTCGCAGCATTTCATGACAGATTATCAATATCCTCACCTCAGGACATTGTCGTGTGACAACAAACAAATCAATCAGTGGAAATTTGGGAAATCCCACCACGCACTGGTATGGTCACCTACATTCTGTCAACATTTCACCAGTGGATTCATCAAGGCTGCAACTAAAAATTCCTTCCATAATCAACTCATTTGACAATATTAAATAATTTCTGAAGTTCAAATGCTAAAAAAAAAAATCTATTCACATCTCTTCTCTTCTCAGATCAGCCCGTCGATATTGCCTTTACAATGACGTCTTCCATTTTTGCCCCATAAACGACTTAATTATTAATCCATCATCTAAATTAGTGCAGATGAATTTCTGTCTGTCAAGAAATTAAGTAACCATTATTCATGATTCATTCCAGCTATGAAATCCATAATGTCGTTGCACCATCCACGTTAAGTGCTGACTTTGACAACTGTATATTGTTCTAACTGTTCGAGTTCAGTGACATGATTTTAAATAAACAGCAAAAGCTTCTAAAATCTCATCTATAGTTTTCGTTCTGTCTTTTTCAGCTGTCCACTTAACACTTACTCAGTTATGCACATTTGCAGCCCAATCCTCTAATGCCGCCCAGTCGACGGCTCTCCTGAATTGATGAGAGGTTTAATGCTTTGTCACAATGAAAAGGCTGCCATCTTCAAACTGTGACCTTTCAGTAAAAAGCCCACATCCCTCAGCACTGCTCTGGCCCTTAGCTCTGACTGCATTGATGAATTGATTGGACTGTACTGGCCATCTGGATCCTGTCCTCCTCCATTCAACTGACAGCTCTGGTCCATGTTTCACCCTGAATGGAGTTCATGTGATCCAGATGGCTTATTAAGCTAAGAATTGATTACTTCTGTGGATTTATAGATTTGCACGTCTGGCCTTTTCTCACAGTGAAACCTTTCACACAGCACTGTATATGCATGACATTTATATCACATACTTTGTGACTAAGTGCATAAACTCATATATTATGCATGATACCTATTCATGTGTATCAGAAGAAAGAAGGTATTGATTAATGACTACTGCCATTGACATTTTCTCCTGCTGTATGTGTGTGTTTTGGTGTTGTACGTTTTTTGACAGTTCAACAGGCAGTGGCCTTTCTGTGTGGACTTTGCATGTTCACTGCATGCTTGCGTGGGTTTCATCCCACAACACTTAACTATTACTGGCTTTTAAACAGTGAGAAGAAATCATTTAAAAATCACTGACGCGCTCGCCTACCTTTGGTCCCGTTGTGGGCGGGTTCGGTGAGCAGACGCTCACTGTGATTGGAGCGTTTGAACCGTCGCTGGATGCGTCCACGGAGTCGGACGTTGTCCTCACTCTCAGAGGAAGGGATGGAGAGACTGCGCTCCTCCTCCATGGAGAGGTCTGAGTCTGAGTCTGAGTCCTCACCTGAGAGAAGAGAAGGACAAGAAGGGGGAGAGATGGAAAGAAAGAGCGAAAGGTTGTTATTCTTCTCTATTGGTATGTGAGCTTAATCTTTAATAAACTTCATATGTAGAGAGAGGGAGTCATGCAAAAGGAAAGTCAAAGACAGAAACAGGTGAAGAAATGGAGAACGTGTCACCACTGCTTGTTTCAAGTATGTGTTCATGGTCACGTTTGTGTGCTTTATGTGTGTGTGTTCACCTCCATCTCTGTGGAACATGGCTACATCCAGGTCTGTTGCTCCGGTGTGGACGATGTTTTGCTCTAGAGTCTGACGAGCCAAAAGATTTTCTCTGACAGGGAGAGAGCAGAGACGTGATTACACACACACACGTACACTTCTATCCAAACCTGAGCCTAATCCTAACCTAACGGAGCCTTCAAACAGCTCTTTGAAGTTGTCCTCACTTTCCAAAAAATGTGCTCACTCTGTTGGTTAAAAACGAAGAACTTTAGCCCTCGCGATGTAGCAAGTACAAGTACGGACACACACACACACGCTCACACTCTCTCTCTCTCACACACACACACACACACACACACACACACACACACACACACACACACACACACACACACACACACATGCACTGATACATGCTGATACACATTAAAAGCAGAGAGCATCTACACACACATACAGTATAGTATGTACTGGACACACACGCACATAAAGACAGACAATCACTGAGCCATAAAGACTCAAACAGCCTCTCTCAGACTACATTAGTGTTGCTCTACATACAGTACAGTACATTGTTCCACCCAATCTTCTTCATCTGTACCCCACTGACCCACAAAAGACGCAAGAGGGTTTTTATCAGCGAGGGAATTTCCTCCCTGCAGCAACTCTGCCCCAAATCAGAGACACAGACAATCAATCAAATCAAATCAAATCAATCCATTTGCTCTTGAACTACAGCAGGAATGATGCTAATCTTAACCCAGTCTACCAGCCATGGCGTGGACGTTTTCATCCAAATTCACTTCTAGTTTGTCCGTAAAAGTTGTGTGTGTGTGTGTGTGTGTGTGTGTGTGTGTGTGTGTGTGTGTGTGTGTGTGTGAGCATGTGTCTGTATGAACGCTGGTGTGCTGATATACCTGGCGGAGCTGACGGAGGAGATGGTGGAGGTTCCCAGGGTGATGCGGTGCAGCCCGCTCTGCTCCAACAGAGATGCATTGTGATAGGGATTCTGAGCCTGAAAACAAACACAAACACAAACACAAACACACACACACGAGAAGTTTGAGAGAGTGTGACTTTAAATTCAGAGAAATGAGAGGAAGCACCATTACTATAAATTATATTACATCCAACTATTACAATGAAAACCGAACACAGCCCTTTTTTTTCATCAAAAAGAAAACACATTTCCACCCTGATGATGCTTTGGGAACAACCCACCCTCATTATGGCTACTGTGTGCTCCTCTAGTCTCTGTTCCATGAAATGTTTTTGCATTCAGGCCTTCTTTTTCTGATACTGGGGTTTTTTTATGCGTATTGTATAATAATGAGTACTTCACACTGTAATTAGTGGTTAAAATGTCCAAACTGTCATTTCAACAAAGACATCATTTTATTTGTTGGCATTCAAAAACTACAACCTCCATGATATTTTACTATAGCTTCCCGAGACTCATGGGGGCTACTATAACTGCTGAATGCTGAGCCAGTGGAGCAGACGCTAACCTGGAAATGGGGCACAACTTCTGCTTTCTATACTGTATTAGGCCACTGTAGTCATGAATAAAGTATCATACAGTATGAGTCAGATAGACGAAAGGATGCTAATAAGTGGTCATTTATACACGCAGTCCATCAGAGCCACAGACAGCGTAGTGTGTGTCTAATAATAGTTTTGGTCAGGCACTCCTTTTGTCCCAGGTGGCTCAGTGATGGATAGAAAGAGCACCAGAGGAAATGGGGGTTAAAAGGGTGGAATGAACTATGTATAAACTAACACACACTCACACACACCTGCATGCATCAAACACAAAAGACTTGTGTACACACACCTGAGCTACATATGAAACTCACTAAAGTTTACTAAATCAACCCTTAAAACCAAGTCTGAACCCTTAAACAGCCATTTGAATGTCTGTCTGAAAGTGAGGATCAGCCAAAAATTTGTCCTCACTTCCCAAAAATGTCCTTACTGCCAAGGCCTAAGACTCACACACACACACACACTTAAATAGGAAGCAGGCGGGCTCTGGTCAGTATAGTGTTTTATCTGGGTCACCGACAAACCCTGAAGGCAGAAGGCGAGAAGAGAGGGAGGACAGGAGAGATGGATGGATGGATGGATGGATAGAGGGCAGGAGGAATGGAGGGCAGGAGGCCTTTTGTGCTTGTCTAATAATGGATGCAGTGAGAATGTGCATCTAGGAGAGAGAGCACTAGAACAAAATAAGACATAGTAAATGGCTTTGGGATCATGCAGCAAGATGATTTATAGCTTCACATCACCCAGTAAGTTGTAATAGTGCAGTAATGACCATTAAAATCATTTCAATCATTACTTTCTATATTTTATTTTTTATGCTTGCTGCCACTGCGCTGTGTAAATGATTTCATGGTAATTGCAGTTCAGACAAAGATACCAGACGGCATAAAAAACATTTTATGTTTAGCAGGGACGGGCTGCAGCAGACTGTTTGTGTGTGTAACTCACAGTGTTCTGCGGGGGTCTTGGTGGGTCTTCTCCAGGGCTCTTCTTACCCAGACAGGCGAGTCTCCAGGCCTCCTTAACCTCTGAGTTGAACACAGTGAAGACCAGCATCACCGACAGACCCTGTGTGAGAGAGCGGTAGATAGTGTGAGGGGAAAAATGTAAAAGCTCTAATTAACTGGATGGAGGTTGAATCACTGCTAGAGTCCAAAACACACACTCTGCTCATACCTGCACAAGGCAGAGGACATCGAATATGTAGTAGAAAGCCAGAATGCTGTTGTTCACAGCCATTAGACCGCACAGCCAGGTGGAAGTGGCCACCAGCAACAACAGGAAGGCATTGCGAATAGTCGCACTGGAGAGAGAAACACAGGGCAGTGACTTCATGTGAAATCATGACAATTACAGCACTGAACGACTGCAGACTTACACAACATAATGAAAAATAGGGCACAAATTTACTTTTCAAAAGTGACAAAAGCCATTTGACCATGGTGGGTATGTACTCACATGACAGGGATCTTCTTCGTCTCCTTCTGAGAGGGGTTGCACGACATCTTGGCGACAATCATGAAAATCCCTCCATTCATCTGGATAGACAGAGATCAATACAACCTGTGAGCTGGTATTTTTAACCCATTACAGCTAATCTAATGCTGCCGTTAGCAAGCCAAGGGATGAGGATAAGCAGATGAAACAAAATCAATGTGGATAAAATAAGGCAGAGGTACATTTCTTGAAGGCAAAGCCATTCAAGTTTATGAACTGCTCCTTTCTGTTTTGGTTCCTTTGCTGAAACAGCATGTGAGAACTGACAAATTACTGGATGTAAGAAAGAAAATCACTGAATAAATGAATTATTACAGAAGAAGTGAAGGCACACGTATGAATAACACTGATTACTGACTGCACTGGAATTATACATAAGCATTATAAAATCTGGCACAGTTTTGTGTCAAACGCGTTGCAGTGGAGTTGTACAGTGAAAGGTGCTAACTTGATGTGGGGAGCAATTAAAATTATGGTCTAGCAGAGTTCAAGTGAGTCATCTTTGCAAAAGTCATTTGGAGTGGCGCCACTTATGACTGATGATATGATTCTGCTAATTCTGGGAGTCTGCCCAGGCAGCGATTCATGGGGAAGGAAGACAGAGTATAAACTGAGTTTACGGACATTTTTATTTGGAGAAGAGTTTACCTCAAGCTGATGTCAAGCTGAGTTAAGCTTATCTGCACAAGCTTTTATGATTATATAATCTTTTAAGGGGTAATGAAACTGAATCATTGTTCTCTGAAAAACAGAATTCGCTCACCAACAGTCTATCCTAACATTCGCCCTTACATCCCTGCTTACACTTTCTATTCAGCTTTCTGTGCATACGGCGTTAACGGCAGTGTATCAGACAGACAGGGAGACAGTTACCAGTATGACAATGGCTATAGGACCAGCAAAGCTCCAGATGAGTTTGTCATAGATGGAGATCCAACAGAAGTCTGGGTTTCCGTAACCCTCTGGGTCCAAGCCCACAGCCAGGCCTGCAGCAAAGAGACAGATGGTCAGATCACAGACAGGAAGATCCACTCTGAGATCTCTTGCACGGTCAGTCACAGAGAGAGGGACAGAGACAGGCAGTACAGCCTGGAATTAACTGCTTTACAGTGGCAGGAAAGGTCGGAGACATTACAGAACATGTCCCAATCAGGGATCATATATATCAGGTAGATATCAGTGTTGTTAGTGCAGAAGCTAGAGGTTATTTTAAAAAATATATTTTTGAAATTATCCTGATGTACATCAACACTACGATGATGTTCAGGTATCTGTTTCATCATGGAAGGTCATTTTCATTCATTCATTATTTGTGCACAGACACTTCTGTCCATAACCAGACCAGACCTCCATGATGGTGCCCGAGGCAGTCGCAAGGACATTTTTGACTGACTCTGAACTGTTAAGTCTCTATTTCCTGGATATCCTTTTTTTGGACAGCACTGTCAAGGTTCTGACAGTTGCGGGTATAAAGAACTCTTGAATTGAATTTCAAAAGTAAGACAGACAGGAAAAGCCTAAATAGAGATGGATAGACAGATAAACACACATCTGGAAAGAGGCATGCAGCCAGTGTGTGTGAGTGTGTGTGTGTGTGTGTGTGTGTGTGTGTGTGAGACAGATCCATTCTTCAGGCAAGGTGAGACAGCGGTCGGAGTGTGTATGCACGCATGTGTGTGTGTGTGTGTGTGTGTGTGTGTGTGTGACAGTGACAGAAATAGCAAACGATAGAGGGGAGCTGGCAGCATGTATGAGTCCGGATGGAAACTGCAAACGTGTGCTTGTGTGTGTGAGCGGACAGACATTATTTCCTTACAGTATGTGCCAAGGAAGAAATTACTTGTGTTAGTGTGTGTGTGTGTGTGTGTGTGTGTGTGTGTGCGTTTTACTATCTCTATATTAAAATGTCACTAAAACCTTTTTAATACAAGTGTCAATTGGACACCTTATCAACACAGCCAGACTCATTTTGAATGTGTGTGTGGTGTGTGTGCACACTGTGCACATGTATATAAATGTGGCATGGACATGTTTGGTGTGTGTACATGGATGCGTGGACACATTTCCAACAAACATCACAGAGATCTAACGTGTCTGCATATGTGTGCTACCTGTGATAATGGCGGGCACTCCCCAGCCGATGGCGTAGTAGAACCTCATGGCACCATAGTTGATGTTGCGTTGCTCTGTCTGCATGCGGTAGATATGAAGGCCCTCGACAAACATCCACGCAAACGTGGACATGAAGAAATAATGCAGTAGGATGGCGACAACTGTACACAGGAACTGGAGGGAGAGAGAAGGAGAATGATTAAAGGAAGAAGAGAGGAGAAGGATGGAGATGGATGGATCATGCAATAGGAAAAAAGAAAGAGAAGCAGGAATGAAAGAAGTGACGGGAAGGATGAAAAAAGCGTGAAGAAAAGAAGCTTGGAGAGATAAAAAATATAATCCTTTGTACTGATTTTGTGACAGTTGCAGAGCAGACATCTTGGCAAGCAACCAAAAAGTCTTTATTACAACACAGCAGGTGTCAGCGATGAAGTAATAGGCGTTCATGTTGTAATTAAAATCCAACTAATGAACAGAATTTATAGCAGCGTGTTAGTGTATCTCCAGAAAACGCACAAAATAACTGATATGAATGTAAATGAACGTCACTAATGTGCTGAATTATAGTAACAACACCCAGGTGTGTGTTCTCAAGTGTGATTATGGATTAGAGTAAGCGCCATCAATAGAGGAAAGCACACATAATGAAAGAATTCCCCTGCAGGTAATGTGGGTTTCATAGCAGATATGTGTGTGAAAGTCTGGAAATGTTCATGTAACATATGTAAAATAGCAACAATATCAAGAAAAAAGAGAGTAACTAGTTTCCTGGTCACTTGAAGCATATTTGACGGGTTCAATACACTCTAATAGTTTGAATTACTGAATCAAAATCTCACATTTTAAGCTTTCATCAGCTTTTAAGGTCATGAACAGCGAAAAAAACAGCATTTCTAGAAAATGTGTTCCCAGCCCACGGTCGATTTGTCTCTCTTTATCTTTTGAAATATAAGTGAAGCAGTATTGAAGTATATAGATGCTGCATGAATGCTGAGAGGATGTCACATCAGGGCTAAGAGATGCTGTGATCTGCTCTAACAGATATCTGAGCTCTGTCCAATACCATGGTTTAGACTGCTATCAGGGATGAATCCCAATACTTCTTGTCAGGGCAGGACATAAACTTCCAAATCACTTCTGTCAGTGAAGTGCTGCTGTTTGGTTTGGCAGTAATGCCCCATGAATAATGCAGAATATTAGCATTTAAGCCTTCTGAGAAATTACCCTCAGGCTGCGTTCAAGCATGTCTGGAGTGGCTTTTTTGAACTCTGGAGTCTTTAGTCTGTTTTGTTTGTTGGATCAAACAGAATTAATGCCGTTCAAACTCACGTGGCACTGAATTACAGCACCTACCATCTGAAAGTACAAGTCATCATCTTCCAGGAGAACCGTGAGGCTGTTTGTCAGAACTAAAAATGAAATCTAAACCAACCCCAGGAAACAGGTCTGTGAGCGAAAATAGTTGCTTGCCAGCAATCAAAGACTTTAAATGCTTTTGAATACCAAGTGAAGTGAAAACAAACTGTTGTCTGGTATGATTTGTTCATTTGCAGCTGCAGTATATGTGCTCTTAAGCAACACAAACACCAGACAAGGTAGATTACAGCTTAAAAAGCTCAAAGGGTCCATCCTGCTTTAGCTCAAGTTGCAAGAACTGAAATCAGGTTTGCTTTGGCTCTCCTCTGCCAAATCCTTTGAGCATGGCAGTTGACTGCATGCTCTGTGTAATGAACGAGCATCTTGTGAGTTTTTAGAAGCTCTGGTTGCCTGAAATGTGTGGCTGCATCCTGCTCTCTGGACAGACACCTAAATATTCATAATGGGTGTATCTTCAGGTTGCAGGTTGTAATTTGACACGAAGATCTGAACAAATTAAATACATAATCAATAAGCTGTTGTCTCAAGTGCTCAGAGAGCAGCCCAACACCTAAAATATAAATATAAACATGCCTTTGTCTCAACCTTCATTGTTCTTATGAGGGAGAAATCCACTGAAGAAAAATACTGAGCACTTCTCATCTTTGAGTTAAGGCAAGCAGACTTGTAAGTCCCAGATTTGAAGGTTAGAAGAAGCTCAGTACAAATTCCTAACGACAAGGGCAGAGTTGACACAGAAATAGCAGCAGTCTTGGCAGGAATACAGCCAGACGATGAATTTCACACTCCCACACACACACACACACACACACACACACACACACACACACACACACACACACACACACACACACACACACACACACAAAACATAGACATTTCCTGGAGACTTACCCTTACCATAACCATTAACTTTAACCCCTCTTGATTTACATAATGGGGACTAGCATTCTGTCCTCATTAGAGAGACAAGTCTCCACAATGTGACTGTGTAAACAATGTTATGTCCGCACAACAGTAACACATGTCCACAAAAGAATACAAAGACTACAAGTAACACCCGAAAAGACAGAAAGGCTGAAATATGCAGAAGCATGTAAAAACAACTGTGCTCACACAAACACACAAGACCGCCGCGAGCACTAACATGCTCTCCCAAGCATGATGTACATGAATTAGAGAACATATTGTTCAGCTAGAAGTAACCAGTCGCACTGTAAGAGCCGTACAGTCAACTGTGTGGGGGATACGGCTTAATTAATTGGATTTCATGCTGAGTGAGCACATATTTTCGGCACCCTCTCGACAAGACTCGCTGCTCTTTAAGTATGCACATACACACACGTGCGCACACATTTGTGATGTAACAGGGAGAAAAAAGGCAGAGGAGGAGAAAAGAATGTAGGAAGCATTGAGTGTAATAATTACAAGAAGATTTACAGTAGAAGAAACAACAAAAAAAACATCAATATGACATAGAAATGCACAAACAAAAACAACAAACAAGGCAACATAAACACAAGCACACAACACCACAGCACCGTCTACCTGTTGTTCAGTCTGATTGACCCCGAGCAAAAACACCAGCTCCGACAGAAACATGGCCGCCGCTGTGTTTGAATGGATGCTCCTGGTGTTGGACTTGAGGCCTCGGAGGCAGGAGAGCACCAGGACAGTGAGGAGCAGGGCCAGCATTGAGACACACAGAGAGGAGTATGTGACCATGGCCAGCGTCTCCAGATCCCCCTCCAACTGCTTCTCATAGAAAGGTGTGAGGAGGGAAAAGGGTGGAGAGACGATGGAGAGAGTTATTATTGGATTTATAACATTTTGGTGGGAGCAGATGAAAAGGGAGGACAGAGGAATGAAGGGGAGTCATAGTAGAGACAGAAAATGTGAGAAAAAAAGAGGAAAATGGATAAGAAAGGAGTGAGATTGAACAAAAGATGAAAAATCACACAGTGAAATAAGGCAAAGAGTTGAAAATGAATAATTTGAACATGTTGAAATGCTGCTGCTGCTGCTGCAGTCTGGGTCACGGTCTGCCCTCCTCTGTCTGGCTACGCTGAGTGAGAACTCACAATAAATATATCAGAAATGTTAAATTATTTGGAAAGCTTTTAAACACGCTGAGGAAAAGAGAGATTGTTGGAGATTTAAAGAGCATCGACACGAAATATAAAAATCTCATCTAACTGCAGAGAACACCGGCTGGTTTGTGATTCTACATATTAAAAGCTTCCAAAAGATTGAGAGAGGTGGAAGACCTCCGTATATAAACTATTTAAACAACACTTTAGACTACATCGAAAATAGAAGAAAGCCAGAAAGACAGGGAAAAAGAAAAGAAGGACTAGAATATCAAGATGAATCAAACAATGGGTCAAGCAAACTAGGAGACCTTTCCAATCTGTCAGGGGAAGCAGAGCATCAAAAGCATGAAATCGACCCATCACTGTCTTTGCATGCACAGAAAGCATTCGCATACATAACAGACACCACCAGAATTCTATTTGGGTAAATTCGGCACACCTGCAGCATCTCAAATGAATGGAAACGGGGCATCCCTCTTTGTATTTCTCTGGCATAATGATGAGTAAGCATCTTAATGAAGCGAAGTACAACTCGAAATTAATCACAAGGCACGAGTTTCTGAATCCACAAGTTTCCTGTCTGTGTCTCTCTCTGTCTGACGAACGTCAAGATGTGATACATCACCACTTAGTATGCTGGGTTGTGATGGCAGGGGGTTTGCATTAAACCGTGAAAATCTTCTACAGCTGTAACAAGGCTTCCTTTAGCCTTCAAAATGTCAGTCAGGGTTTAATTCGCGAGGATTTCAAACTTTCACACTGACTAAGTCCAGCAATTACCAGCTAAAAAGAAGCAAAACTGACGAAGTATGTATGTTTACACAGCAGCTTCACATAAAGCAAACACCTCATCGAGACAGAGAGCCATAAGAATTCAATTAAATGAGTGTGAATATGTGGTTCGTATACAGATCTAACCTCTCTCTGTGAACTGTCCATCAGCACGCCGAAGGTTCCCAGTCTCTGGCACTGACAGCGGACATGAGAGGTGTTCCTGTACACCACCATACAGTCCCTGACTGTCCAACAACCTCCTATCTCATATCTGCAGAGAGAGAGAGAGAGAGAGAGAGAGAGAGAGAGAGAGAGAGAGAGAGAGAGAGAGAGAGAGAGAGAGAGAGAGAGAGAGACAGAGAAAGAGAGAAGGTTAATGATGAAAAGACTAACTGTATCCCATGAGCAAAAATATGTGTTTATGTTCCATCAACATTACCAGGACGAGTAAAATGGACCTGTGTGTGTGTATGTACAGTGCTCGGGTGTCTGTGACCAGAAGTTCATGTTCACTCTTGTCAGTGAGCATACACGTGTACGAGTGTGTGTACACGCTGTAATATTTCATGATTCAGATGCAGATCCTCATACAGCATGAACATCTAAATATGGATAGCTTTTGTGCTTGACTGTGGTAAAGACAGCAGGTGGCACTTCACCATCTTTTCATGTCACATTTTATGTTGATGTCACAGCAGGACTTCTGCAAACAAACCTTTTCCACAGCAGACATTGTGACAGTTATAGCAGGTGTAACTACTAATGTTAATAACGACTGCAGGTGAGTCTGTGTTACGGCCTTCATATTCTGCATGTTGACTTATTAACATTAGATTGTGATGTTAAAATTAAGCAAAAAATAGCAGCAAATAAACATTAAATGCAGATGTTTCAGAACAGTAATGTGAGTATTTTTCATTAAGTTATGAATGTTTCCGCACTGCCGAGCTACAGAATTTCAGAGCTCTGTACAAATATGTGGACTCTTTACAGAGATATAAAGAGGACTTCAAATACAAAGAGCTGTCTCCATAATGCACTAACATGACACGGTTCCATATATCAGAACAAAAATACCTGTACAGATAGTGTGAACTCATTGAATTTCAGTTGTAGCATCAGTATCAATACAATCAATGTGACGCATCATATGCTATGACAAGGTAACTGACAAGCCACAGTATTTGTAGTGAGTACTCACGGACTGCTGTGGTTCCACTGCACACACAGTGGCTTGCTGCGATTGGCTGTCTCCAGCAGCTTGAACTCAAGCAGGATAGGCTGGTCCAAGTGCCCGCTCACAAACGTCTGGTTGTTGTAGACAGAGATACTGACCACTGGGGAGTTCATTACAGGGTGTCGAGGAAGCCTGGGGGAGACAGAGTGCACAGTTACTGGATGTCTACTTGATAAGACAGAAAGTAGAGTTTGATGTACTAGTCAGGATGGTGAAGGAGGTGAAGCCGAGGTGAGCAGAGGGGAACCAGATCCAAGACAAGACTTACAGGACTGTTTACTGACGTCCACTAAAAACTGGACAGTTTGTTACTCTGTAATTAAGCCCGGAGGTGAGGCGGGGCAGAAGGAGAGAGGGATGGGAGGAAGGGGGGAGAGACAAAGATGCCATGAGAGAAAGACTGAGAAATACCAGATGTCGAGAAGGTGATGTCGGAATTAGAATTATTTGTAAAGCAATTCATCTATTAACCTATTAGTCAACTGAGAAAAGGAACTGACTGAAAGTTTGATGATCAGTTAATCAAAAATGTCCCTTTTCCACCCTCTCAACTGTGAGGATTTGCTGCTTTTTGTCTGTTTTATATCACTGTAAACAGGAGATCTTTGGGGGTTGGTTGGACAAATAAGCATTCTGAAGACGTCATCCTGGCATTTGAAACATTTTATAGACTAAACCAATAATGGAATTATTCATTTCAGATTTCTGACGAGATAATTAAATATATTCTGAGCATAATGCTTTTCTAATGTGATGCTCCTGTTATATAAAAGCAATTTTGGTTTTGCCATTGAATAAAAGACATGGTTAATCCAGATTTCTATATCCAGCCTGCTTCCTTTCTCAGAGGGTTCAGAGCTGCCATGACATTATTGTTGTTCTGAGTGTGATTGATTCCCACCTCACTCCGCGTCGGTCTGTGTGGTACTTGGGAGGGAGGGCGGCACCCAGACTGCGATAGATCAGCATGATGACAATGGTGATGGGCTGCTCAGGCATTGAAACCATGCGCCTGGCTGCAGTGTATTCTCCAGTCTGATTGGCTGAGATACTGACAGGGGCGACAGCAGCGTTTTGTGTGGCCAAGGCTGAAATGGAGAAGTCTGTGTCAGTATGTTCTCTTAGTTTCAGCCACTTTCAAGCCTTTAATTATATTTGTTAGTCTGTTCTTACATTCTTTCTCTGTCCGCTCCCTCTCCTTCCAGTTGTGCTGCTGCTGTCGTTGTGGCACCAGGGCAGCAGGAGGCAGTATCACATGGGTGTAGGGATCCCACAAAGCCTGACCGCGAAACAGGGTATTGTGGTAACGTGGGAAACGCCGCCGCACGTGGGTCTGGTTCTCCACACGGTCTAGGTTCATGACTGACGAACAGAAAGGCAGCAATAAACACACATGAGCACACATTTTTGGACACAACTTCAATAACAGGTTAATGTGCAGAACATCTCACACCTCAGGCAGTGTTAGAAGCACAGTCCTGCTCCCTTTGTAAAGCCACAACCTCAGCCAGACAAAGTATTTTCTTACAGAGGGTTAATGTCATTGGTCCATATTGTAAGATAAGATAAAGATAAAACTTTATTGATCCCACTCCAGGGAAATTAAGTTGTTACAGGCAGCAAAGCAAAAAACAGCCAAAAACAGTGGCATAGAAGGATCAAGATAAAAAGGATAGAGGATAAAAAGTTTAAACATTCACTATGTATATGTACATCATGTAAAGATTAGAAAAAGACCGTTGTCATTTTTATGGAAATCTACCAGTGCCATGTGTTAAATTGCACTTGAGAAAATACTGTTGCATAAAAAAAGAACATTGAATTGCTCAAGTCAATATGGATAATGTGTTTGTACTATTGCACAGTTGAAAAAATACACATACAGTGAAAATTGCACAGAATCTAATAGATGTGAGTGTGTGTTAGCACAAATAGCAGTAGTATAAAAACGGTAGGTTTGTGATGTTGAAATGGGAAAAATGTCTATGTATTAGTGTACCGGACTCAACAGTTTAGCACTTTATCATTTTAACAAAGATGAAACAACTATTACCATGGTAGCACTAAACAACATGTTGTGCACTGCATACCACAAGCTTTAGTTAATGAGCTGGTCAAAGCATCATGGGACCTGTAGTTACTGAAAGCTAACTAAATAAGCCGTCTTTTAGCTTTGTTTAAATGATGAAGTGCTCAAATTTTATAAGCCAGTCTGGTGGGGATGTGTAGCGTCAGAAGCCCTCCACACATTGAGCAATGAGGGCTCCTGGAGCATAAATGAGAAACCTAAAAATTGACCGTAACCATACAATATCCACTATTTTAAAAAAATATTTCATTGGTCCAAAGCTGCACAAGCTAGAGAGGCCCTTGAGCTTTATGACAGCTGGAAATCACAACAACACTGTAATACCTGATTTGCCCATTTTTCTCACATTCAGGTTATTAGGTTTAAGGTAGTTTTCCTCTTAACTTCTGAACCAATTTAAGAGGAAATCTGAACTGCCTGTGTCAGTAAAGTAATTTATTCTCAGTGGACTTGGGAGAGAGAGAAGCCAATACAAAATCCATAAACACACACACACGCACACACAAACACACGCACACAGGCAGCTGGCAGGAAGCACTGTACATGGTTACCATGGAGTGTTCACACTTGATCCAGCAAACAGTAAGATAGCACTCAATACAGGCTGAGACGTATATTGTGTGTGTGTGTGTGTGTGTGTGTGTGTGTGTGTGTGTGTGTACCCGTTGGTGTGTGGAGAGGGAATGCCTGTTTTTTCTTATTTTAAAAGTCTGTAATGACAATTTTTATGGAGAAACAGCTGATCTATTAGTGAAAGAAAATGAAAGATTTGGCATTGTAATGACAGACGGCAACAACAACAGATCTTAAAAGGAACTCGTATAATGGAGGCTATATTGGATATTTGGCCAAGAGCATTAACTGTCTACGTTTGTGTGTGTGTGTAGGAGTGTGAAATTTAATGTTGGCTGTAGTTTGTATTCCTTTTGCTTTGCTACTTCTCCTCCTACCTCTATGTCCTCTGTCTGTGAATCTGCATCATGCTGTCGCTCTCAGGTTATTTAACAGCATTTTGGTTGTGTTCCAGAGGGGAAGCATATACAGTGACATACAAGACAGATGAGAGAAAGAAATAAAGGCAGCCAATTCATGGTGGCAAACACAGGCAAGCCTATTTTATTTTCTCTTCAGGATTAACTGTGTTTCCAATCTATACTGAAAGAAGCTGGTGGGTAGCTGCAAACTTTGATGAGTTTCAGAGTTTTAGGTGTTTGGTATTTTATAGGAGTTCAATCAATATGTGCAGCTAAGAGCATGAGTGTGAAATTCATTGTCTGGCTTCATCCTTGCCAGAGCTGCTGCTGTTGCTATTTCCACACCTCTTATGTGATACAGATTAAGAGTATTTTCAACACAGCTCAAGTGACAGAAAAATCTGGAAAAGAGCCTAACATACAAGTGACAGGAAATTAGGGAGTGTGTGTGTGTCTGATGCTCTGTGTGTGATCATATGTGTGTGTTTGGCATCTGTAAATCTAAATAATGCATGTTGGCAAATGCTACAGTGCTTCAGGGTTTTGTGCGCGTGCTGGAAGCATAGCTGCTGTGTGTGTGTGTGTGTGTGTGTGTGTGTGTGTGTGTGTGTGTGTGTGTGTGTGTGTGTGTGGGAGTGTGAAATTCATCTCTCTGTGTTGCTGCCAGTGCTCTGGCTATGCCATCATCATTTGCATTAGCACTGTTCATCTCCCGCTTCACAATGAGTCATTCTAGCTGATTTCACAGTAGTGATTTACAGTATTATGAGAACACCGCAGCAAATCGTCCGTAAAGATTAAGATTTTATTACTGCCTTATTCTCTTTTATTGGGTCTGACTAATGATTAGCTATTGTATCATGTTGTATCATGTCTCAGCATCTGTGACTGTGTGTGTCTCTCTGCGGTCGTTCTGTGCTCACCTAAGTTTGGAGCAACCAGCGCCACAGGGTTGAGGTAGGTGAGCTTCATGTTCTGGGCCAGCTTCTGTGCATACTGCTCCAGCAGCTCCGTCAACTCGGCCGGACCGCCGCCGAGGATGTGGTTCTGACTCTGAGTGAGAGCCCGCCAAAGCCCAGAGGTACCGGGACCCAACAGCACACTGCAGCCCCGGAGAATGTTCTGGAAGCAGCAGCAAGATGAACAATTGTACAAAATCAGCAGCCTATCAGTTATGATCAGTTCATAAAGATTGAGATTAAGGCAAAGAAGGGGACAGGAGGCAGGAGGAGGAGAAATAATGAGGCTGCGACAGTGGCTCAGGCCTCACCACAGAACAACAGTCTACTTTTCCAGACTTAATAAAGGCTTAAAGCCATGCATCAAGTCAACAAAAGTAAAGAATGTCAGGGCAGTGAAAAGTGAAGAAGTAACTTGATAGAGAGCCCGAATGACTGATGATGCACTGCAGTAGTAAAGCCTAAAAGCAGGACTTTGAGAAAAGACAGAACTCAAGATTGTTACAGACTCTGGTTGAGGAGAGAAGAAATCTGATGCAGGCCTCATTGTAAAGCCTTTTGTCAGCCTGCTGTGACTGGAACCCCACAAGAACATGGTGAAAAATTGTAAACAGACCCAAGAAATAACATCAGAACAAGTCTTGAGCCCAATTATTACAAGTTCTCCCATGATCATGTGGCCATTTGGGCACAGCACCTCATTACCATGCTTCTCATGGAGTATTTGTGACTCTCTATGAAGGCCTATAGATAGTAAAGACTGCACAGTCTTGCAAAACATTCTGAACAAAGAGTAATATCAGAGACAGGGAGAGAGACAGGGAGAGACAGAGAGACAGAGAGAGAGAGACAGAGAGAGAGAGACAGAGAGGAGAAAAGTGCTCAACATGATCCGCTGCAGTCTGACTGCACCAAACCCAATAAAGCACTGCAATCTCACATAAAGCTCTGGGGGAACAATATACAAGAAAACCTTCAGACAAACAAGGAAAAGAATATATATTGCAGTATGAGGGAGAACATAGTGAACTGTAGAGGGAGAGGACGCAGAGCGAGAGGAATCAGAAACAGGCACTGTGGATAAGTAAGTGGCAAGAGGAAAGGGAGATATTAAAGAGAAAGTGAGAGGAAGCTCCAGAAAGGAATGTATGCTTGGCTCAGAAATGCAGCGAGCAGAGAGAAAGGTGGACAAGAGAAAGAAACTAAAAGACTGTTGTGATGAGATGGAAAATGTGAAATGTGATTGTTGGAGGCAGAGCTAAGTACTAAAGTGATTTAGTGGAATCACATCAGGCGCAAACATAAACTTGGATCTGAGACACCAATCCAATCTAAAATTTTGTTCTGATCTGTTCCATAATCGTTCTTTTCCTTAAAATTATGTTATGTTTTGGTGAATCATATTATATTAGGAATGAAATGTTCTGGTCTTTCCACTTTTGATGATCTCAGTAGTGATTTATTATGAACAATGTCAAGGCTGTCTCACCCGCTGATTCCTAATTAGGAGCCACTGTGGCAAATGTTGCAGTACAGTAAATATGAAAATACAGTATATATGTATTTATATTGTGTATAGTGAAGGGTGCTTGAACAACTTGAACACTGTTATGAATAGTTTTCCAAACAAACATGCATCCATGCTTCCTTTGTTCTTAAAAAACACACTGAACATGCCCAGCTGAGTTTCAGTTTATGCTTTGAAAATAAGCCAACGTTTCTCAATGAAAAGTGTTAAGGTGGATCTTAGGCTTTAAACCCAAGCAGGCTGCACACTCAAGAGCTCATATGGCCCATATTTATCTATGGCAGAGAAAAAGGGTGAAAAACGATGAAGACTAACAAAAGGAAAGAGATTTTACAGAGGCAGCAGATGATAGGATTACAGAAAGAAAAGGAGGCACAGGGCACACAAAGGCTGAAGGAGAGGCAGCACGGATGACAGGCGGGAGCATAATGCTACTTCAATCACTTCAACAAACAGATTATATGTGCCACTCAAACAGCAGCATGTTGTCAGAGCCCAACTATTTGGAACAAATTATTTTTATCACATCAGATTTTTGTTTAGTCTCACCACACTTCATTTATGCTGCTACGATCTGTCTGTGAGAAACAATGACCACCTGTTCAGAACATCGTGCAGAATATTGTCCCATAAGGACTTCCAGATGTCTTAATGACTGTTAGAGAGCGTACAATATCTGAAGTTCTCTGCCTCATTTCAAAACACATTTGGCACATTTTTACCACGTACTGGATGGGACATGAGCTCTATGTGGAGGTACGCTAGTATCACAGCTTGAACATGAAAGGTTTCCATCTTCCTCCACTCCTCACTCATTCATTGCTATATTCCTGATGTGAGAACACCTTCCTCCCTGCCTCTCTGTTTCTCCTGCATCCACAGGGCTCTCTTACCACCGCTGAGTTACTATAGAAACCCTGTTCTACATTACCTGTTCGCCTGGACTAATAGATGCTGTTTAAAGTGATATGTCAAGTATTATCACACACACACACACACACACACACACACACACACACACGCACACACACACACACACACACACACACACGCGCACACACATATATGTGTGCTGCCTGGGTAAACCACAGCCCCATCATTAACTCAAGATGATGAAACGTAGGCTGTCTGACTGTTTGAAAGTCAGAGGTTAAGGTTACAAGTGAGGCCAGTTGAGGTTTTGACTCCGGAAACTGCAAGATGACAATAAAAATAATTTCTGTTCTATTTTGGGAACGTGCAGCTGCTTCATGCCACTGTGAACCAGTTCAATAAATGTTAGATCCTAAGGGCCACACTTCTGATTTACTGTCAGGTGAAGTGGTTTAATGATTGTCAGACAGGAAAAAGTTCACTCACTATAGGATGTCATTAATGCTACCGCTGTGTTGCTATAGCAACTGCCCTTGTTAGCCAAAAATAATGTATTGATCACATGAAGCTATGTACAAAATGTTCATTTAAGATTGGTTATTAATGAGTGGTTACTAAACAGAAACTAATTTGGTTATAAATTAGTTTTTATCTAATGACCCATCCCCTTTGTAAGAAGAGGGAGTACTCCAGTTAAAGAAACACACACACGATGACATGCTGAAACAATCAACACATCCTACAGTGAGCTGGCATCCTCTCTCTTTTGTTCACAGTGTCGTAACTGGAGCTACAGTGTGTGTCTGGGAATTCAGCATGTGCAACAAGTGTGTATTAAATCAGATAAACATGAGTGCTCCATTTTATTGTTCATCTCACAGGGAAAGGAGCACTCTTCTCCCTTTGAGCCAATTTACAGCACAGATGATATATCACGACGACTACATTATATCTTATATATAATACACTAGCTTATGGCATAAACTAGAGTTCTTCCTCCTTATGAAGAACCATTAGGGAAACACTTTGATGGTCGCTGGAAGTATTAATGCAGGCACATTTAAAAAGCTGCCTTTGATTCTTGGAGATTTGTAATAAAATGTGAGCGTGCATTAATGAAACTGAATATTTAAAACACACAGATGACATTGTTCCGCTGATGAATGCAGACGTTGCTACCACCACCACTCAGTTTCTATAGCAACTCGTTATTAGCTGTGTAACATTATCAATGACTGAGTCTGTCAGCACTGCAGGGTGTGGCTACTTCTGCCACAGCTGTCACTGTAAATTACTGAATGTTTTCCTGTGTCAGCTGCAGGAAAACGAGAGCAAAAAAATGCTTTTTAACTGCCCATCAAGGCTCCTGTTGAATATGAATAAATCACCTTCTGGATGCATAAACAAGCTCGAATGAACTCATGAATTAAAATGTCAGGTAGTGTGAGATTACTATTCAGCACTGTGGAAATTCCTTATTTCTGGTACAAATACTATTACTTCTACAATAATACTACAAAGATTAGTGTACCACTACTACTTCTGGTAATTCTGAAGACAGTAAAAAGCTGTTTATCTTAGTAATTTGTAACAATGTGTGTTTCAATGAGAGGGAGAAAAGTTAGCCGACTATACATTTAATATTAAAATCCTCACGAGTGACTATATGAAAACTATCGTCAGCCTGCGGGGATCAATTCCACCTCACTGTTTCCACATTGACATGCAATTTGTCAATTACTGTCACACCACCCAGTAAATTGAAATGTTTAAAAAGGAAAGACAGGGGTTTTGTGATTTATGGACAACTCATTTCTTGACAGCCAAATTTGATGTATAAGTTAATATTTATAGCAAAATTATATGATGCCTGTTGGCGCCTTTACTGCATGTCAAAACGCCAACGTGCTCAAATGTTCCTGTGTCAGCTCCGGCGTGCTAGCAGGTAAAATGAGACTCTGTCAGTTAACGTGGGGGGATGACATGCTGCAATATTTCATACGCTGCTGTCACTGCATCGCCATAGCAACGTGACCTCCCATTCCAGAATAAAGACATCTGGTTCTACTAGTGCTACCTCGTCTCTGGGTGTGTTCCCCATAACGGCCCGGTGTATCAATCATACTGACTGTTTTAAATAACAGCAGCTATCTTGTGTCTTCTGGCAGATTCTGTGCTGATATGTGGTTGCTGCTAGCAGTGGCAGAACGCTGAAGCCTGGTTCAGTCATTCATGCAACTTCAACGTTTTATTAACATTTTACTAAAACATCCATTTGTGATGGCAGAATATCAAACTCACAAAACTGACAGTTACTGCAGTTGGAGAGGCTCTTCATAAACTAATATTCATAAATTGTTCTCAGCGTGTTGGCTTCACTTGTCTTGGTTGGATGGAACAGTGGCAGTGATGACTTTCCTAACGTCTTCAGATTTTCACACACACAAACTGATTAGCGGTATCACACATCAGTACCTCTCCTCTCATTCAAACAACCTTTCACAGCTCGCTCATAAGCTGTACTATGGACATCATTTCAACTTACCTCTCACCAATATTTGTGGTTTAAATGCCACTGCAAGAAAGTCTAAAGGCTTTGGCTGTACACCTGCCCCACTGCTCGCCGCTCTCATCCTTCCGCTGACAAATAGAAACAACGTCAGCTGGGCAGCAGAGTGTTCTTCTTTTTACCTCATTGAAATGTGCGTCCTGAGTAGCCGTGAGTCCGAAGCCGCTCTGTTGGGTCTCGAAGGTCAGGAGGCGGGACAGCAGTCGTTCTGCGATCTGTAAGTCATTTCCGTAGAGTCGGGCCGTCGCTTCGGTGACGTCACGGAGCTGGTGAGCGAGTTTCTTCTCCATGATGGTGTTCAGCTCTGTCTCATTACGCTCCAGAGAATCAAGCTAAACATAAGGCACCAACAAAAGATGAAAAAATCAGGCAACTTCTTAATGTCTACAAAGGTATTGAGGCATTGTTTTGTATTGTACCTGTAGATGCTGATACATATAAAATATCTGCATGCAAACACTAAAAGGTCATTTGTCACAATACAAACAAACAAACTGAAAGCACTTATCAACAAACAGGTGGTCAAGCACTTTTTCTGGACTGGTTCAGTTACTGATGGTTTAATTCAGTTCTATGGCTTTCTATAATTGAGGGGTACGTCTCAGATCTGGCCATGACTCAGCACTTTTGTAATACTCTACATACAGCAGCATTTAGCTCCACAAATGGAGGTGAGGTGCAGTTGTAAAGGTCTGGCTCCAGCCATCCTCTCTCTACATCACAGTGTCTGATGGCTGCACCTGTAAGGAGGAGAGGACATGCCATTCAACAATTAAATAATTAAACTGAAGGCTAAAACTGACATCAGGCTCCATGCGTTTGAATGCCCTCATGTTGTGTGTGTGAGTGTACGGACCGACGGAGCCTTTGGGGCAGGGCACAGCGGCAGGCAGGCTGAACTTGGTCCGAGGCCACCAGATCCCCTGAGTGATGGTCTTTGGACAACCATCATAAATGACTGCAGAGACAAAACATCATTTGAAATCAATTTGATAAACTATTCAATTAAAATCACGAGAACAAGTCACTAACATGTGGAAATGTTTTTCTTTTGACTTGCAGAGAAGAAAATGAAAATGTGTGAGTGTGAGACAAGAAAACAGAAGCTACAAATTAAGGAAAGTAAGAACAGAAAGGAAACTTGAAAGCGACAATGCTGCACAGAAGAGAAAAAAGATGACGAGAGATGTTATAACGAAGATGAATATAATTACCGGTTTCCTTGTTATTTTACACTTGGAAACAAGTTTGACGAATATGACCATTTTGAATGACAGAACACAAGAAAATAAGAACCTATGATTACGCATTTGTGATTAAATACAGTTAAAGCTAAGTAGTACCTCATCATTTTCATTCATATCTGTTTGTCTCTATGGATAACTTGAGTTTGAATACTGGCTTTAAATCCATTTTGAAAATTACACAAGCCACAGTTTATGAAAGCAAAGCAAGAAAGCCAGCAGGTAACAAGTCATTTTGGCTAATGTTGGGGAACAGCACAGACAAAGCTTTAACATGAATTCAAGCTTTGACAACTACTGCTGCAAAGCGGACAATCTCTGTCAATATTTTGGTTCTTCTTGTCATGGAACCACAAAGGAGCTGCAAGATAGCAGCACAGTTTTCCATCAATATTAAGTATTTGGTAGAAAAAGTCATATCCCACAAATGATTCTGTGACTCAGTCTTTAACAAATATGCTGCTATTTTGGAAATAACATGGCAGTGAGACGCCTGCTTTTTCAAGTGTTTCTTTAAATCCAGTCTGCAGTGTCTGCTGGGTAAACCGCAGTAATTTTGTCATACAACAAGGACATACATGATTTCCAAAAGTCTGATCAAAATGTCTGAAACAAATGAAATAAGCATTCTCACCTTCGCAGCCTGAATTTGTGACCTCGGCGAAGGGGTTGTCACACGTGTTGCACTGGCGACCAATCACGCCAGGCCTGCACTGGCACTGGCCTGTCTCTGGGTCACATGAACGTGAGAAGGAACCCACCGGGTAGCAGTCACATGGCAGGCAGGTGTCAGAGCCCCGCGGATGGTAGTGAAACTCCTGAATACACACACATGCAGAGGGTGTGCATGAGTAGGCACGCAGATCAAACTCAGTCAGACGAATGTAAAATGTCACGGCGCCAAGAACAGTGTCAGCGATTACATCATCACATGCATTAGGGCAAGATTTATACAATGGCATAAAAGGGGACACGGGTATGACAGAGGTGTGAATACAAGACTAACAATGCATGCATGATGTGTAAAAGGGCTTCAGACAAAGGAAAGCAAATTAAAGTGATACAGTGTGCACAACTTGCATGATGTATTTAATACTGCATTTTGGAAGAAGAATGATAGTAGAGCACCACTGTTTAATTCTTTCAAGACCCCCTCCATTCAAAAATGTGTTTTCCATTTTGATAAATGTGGGCTCATCAGTTACTTTAATTATGATGTGCTTATCATTGCATCTCAAAAAGAATAGAACAGTTTAATTGAAGTGCACTGAAAAGATTCCTCACTGTGCAGAAAGATGTACCCTGCAATATCTGACACAAAGTCTTGTGTGTCAGTCTTGATCTGGATGGACTGTACGAAGGCTAAATGAAACCACTGCTACATTGCCAGCAAGTCGAGCAGAAAAGAGAAAATGAGGAAGAAGAAGCCAAAGGGCTCAGGACAACATGTGGTAAGGTGCTTTGTTCAAGGGCAGTAACAGAGATTAAAGATTAAGGTCAAAAGATCAGCTTAAGGACAGGATAACACAGGGTTAACCATGCCGGATACACATAAACATATCAATACACACACTCACACATTCATACATGGCAGAAATGTGAATGATCATCGTATCATGGTGGATGTAGTTCATATGTCTGGCTTAGCCTGTCAGACATCACACTGTGAGACGATTACTGTGCGTCTGGTTCAACCAAAGCCTAAGTGATCTATAGAGTTACACAACGTAAGTCTAATCCTAACAGCATTAGTGTTCGATGTGATGACAGAAAAAATCTCCATTACACCAGCAGCTGCAGAGCAAGAGAGCTCTGACCACTAACTGCATGACAGCTCAATAATATGACACATAACTAGTTAATACTAGTTAACTAAATAAAAAAGAAAAATCTACATTTGATGCTTTACAGACGCTTGAAACTTGTAGTGTGTGTGTGTGTGTGTGTGTGTGTGTGTGTGTGTGTGTGTGTGTGTGTGTGTGTGTGTGTGTGTGTGTTTCCTGGTTACCTTGCAGTGACAGTGTCCGCTGGTCTTATTACAGTTGGGGTCGAAGCCTTTATTGGGGTCACAGTGACATGGTCCACAGGTCGGAGATCCCCACCAACCCCTGGGACACTGGTGATCAATTCTACACGCACGCACACACAATCAGTAACACAAGTGAGCACCAGAGCAACACAGCATGTCAAAAACTTTTATTCGTTCTTCAAAGGAATCATCTTTCCCTCTAATGGCAAACTAACTCATGAGTTGGCAACAGAGATGAAAGCAAAAGGGAGAGACAGTCAGTGAGAAACAGAGATGGAAGCAAAGAGAGGAATCACCCTAAGAGACAATATTGATGCTGAGAGGTGAAGGGAGAGACCCAACAGAAACCGAGTGAAGGAGTCTGAGGTCAGGGCAGACATGAGTTAAAACAACGTGAACTGTGGGAAACACTTCAGCACGTGCTCAGTGATAGATGGTGACCATTGACATTTAGGCAAAAGCACCTTTAGCTCATTCATTTCAAAATCAGTGTGGGATTTCGACTGCTCTCAAAAACTGCTAAACAGATTTTATCACTGTCTGGTTTATTGCACGCGTCACTTTCCTTCTCTTTGCTCACATTTCACTTTATGTGCTCTCCTTCGCGTCTCAGCGTCTAATGGTTCACGGTGGAGACGAACGCTTCTCACAGTTGATGCAGATTCTTGTGTGCATCTCGTTATCTCTCCTTACGGGGAATTTAGGAGAGAGAATTTAGCTATCAGTGATCTTAATAGAATATCAGGACTGGCTCTATTTCTCCAGAGATTTTCTTTATTACATCTCTCAATAGAATCTCTTTTCCAAATGAAGCGTCTCTCCCTGCTGTGTATTTTTCGGCTGCTTTAAGGGCTTAAAGGGCAGGACAACCGCATCCAGAGTCTAATTATAACTGGGGAATGAGGAGCATAGAAACAAAGACTGGGTGCTAGCAGGAAGCTGTGCTGCCTGTGCTCTGAAACAGGCTCAGTTTATAAAGGGTCTAAAGAAAAATAGCCAGAGCACAAACTGATGTCTTAAAAGCACTTTCTCTGTCAGGACAAAAAATTATAAGGACAAAATTTGGCCACAGCTCGAAGCTTTTGGTACTTTTACTCAAAAAAAAGAAAAACGAAGAAAAAGGACAATTGATCCATTATCAATATCACTATCTTTGTTTTGATCAACTAATTGAATAATGTGAGTTAGTTACAATTTTGCTGGAGAGAGAGAGAGAGAGAGAGAGAGGGAGAGAGAGACATCGGGGAACATAAGAGAGACCTCTACTATAGAGAATAATTCATCAGTAGCCAACAATGTGTCTTTGAGAAAAACACACCAACTAGATCAAAGATGAGACACACACACACACACACACACACACATACACACACACACACACACACACACACACGCGCGCACACGCACACGCACACACACACACACACACACCAGATCATGAGATAAATTTAAAGCTGTGTGGATTACACAGGCAGGAAGGAAGGAAGGGGTAAGGTCAGGGTCACGCTCTCTTCACACAGTTTATCACACACAAACGTTATTAGGTTAAGTCTACACTCACTCCCCAGTGGATTACATGCAAGGCTGGAGATGTGGCACAACAATACACAAACATGCACGCACGCGAACGCACGCACACACACACACACACACACACACACACACACACTTGAACAGAGCTTAGCTGGGCTACGGGCAGAATCAAAGAGCTTTAGACCATGTTGGCATTTCACAGGTAAACTGCAGTTCAAATGTTGAGTCACTTGTGTGTGTGTGTGTGTGTGTGTGTGTGTGTGTTGGCATACCTGTGTTGGCAGTACTGCCCATAGTGGTTGTCTCCACAGTCACAGATGTATCCATGGGAAGAGCTGGGCTTCCTGTGGCACTGAGCCTCATTTTCACACGGATTCAGATGGCAAGCATCAGTGCAGCCTCGCCCATAGTAACCTGAGAGAGAGAGAGAGAGAGAGAGAGAGAGAGAGAGAGAGAGAGAGAGAGAGAGAGATTGATTTACTTCACGGTGCATCAGGTACTTGTACCAGGATTTGGGCAACCACTGCTATCCTACAAGTCAAATACAAACATCAAATTATACGACCCAACAAAATATGTTTATTTAGAACAAATTTGCTTGCAAATTACATTAATTGCTGCATGTGTTATGTTCAGTGCAGTGTACAGTGTTCAATGTCCAATCCAGGAAGTGTGACATGGTGGTATACCAGCTTCGGCACCATCGCCACATTCTGCCACAACTTGAACTTTGCAATACCATCCTTACTGTGACAAATGTTTTAGCATACAAAAAGTAACATGCTTTACTGCGGCTGCAATAACATGCAGGTAGAGGGCTGCATATGTACTCACAGAACTGGAGTTGCATCCAGTAACTACTATTTCCCTCACTATAAAGGTAACCGTATAAGCAACATAGGCCTATTTCTCTCTTGGCGGCAAGACCCAACAATCTACTCTCACCATCCGACGTGATGGTGAAGTGGGAAACTCTTAAGCTATATGTGTGTGCTAATCATTTTACTTCAGACTGCTTTGACAGCCAATACAAAGCGGGATTCACTACAAAACTGAAGCTCAGCTGGTTTTGCTAGCCCCTCTGCTGTGTGCCGTGTCAGTATGTGTGTCTGTTGCTGCTGGATGTTAATGTACTTGTTAGACATGCCCTGTGGTACACTGACTGTTGTACTTATATAATATACTTTGGGTTTTCAGCCAAATAAATGCTGTTCAGATGCCTAATCCTACCCCTTGTCCAACTCTGAGAATTAATCACATTACATGTACTAATTATGGGGCACGCTACTCCTCTCAAAACACATGTAGCCCAAGACCTCATTTTCATTCCTATTTAGAAAGAAGTCATATCGCCCACCCCTAACTGTAATGCACAGAAGTTAGGGAAGAGGTCTGAGTGGATGGTTGGACATAAAAATGTCAGGACTCCACCTGAGGTTAAAGACAGGTTGGTTTTGTTTTTGGTTAAATATTAGCAACATGTCCTATCTGAGGACTAAAGTCAAGATGGTCTAGTCTTTTACCGATGGAAATATTGCATTTGAAAATGTAAATAATCAGACAGAAAAGATGACAAAACAAGAGGACACAGGCAGTCACTGTGTACGTGAAGAACTTCTCTTGCATGTACAATCATGAACTAAGAGCACAAAAACAAATCTGAATATGCAGAACACGCCTCTGTTTCCCATCCACGTGGCAGAGATAATAACCTGTCAGTTCACAAGTACACTTTTGAAACATCAAACAGTCATTATCTCAAACGTCACTCTCCTGACTCAGTCCGGCTGGGCGAACCACTGAAAAACAAGCAAAACCAAGCATTACAACGCTGTCATGCACTGACACACAAAGCAGCGCTTCCTTTGAATGCAAATTACCACCATTGCTCTATAAAAGGAATAAAAAAAACAAAAAAACAAAAAACACAGTCATTCATTTCTTTTCAGAAACATTACACTTAACATAGTGAGCTACACAAAAGAGACCAGCAGTCTAAGAACAAAGGAACTCAAAGGTTCACCTGAGTTTCAGTCTGTCTCTATTTGCAAACCTAAATGACCTGAAATAAACAGAACTAACGCCAAAACAAGAGCAATGGACACAAGGGAAAAGCTTGGCTAGCTTTCCACTGAGCTGTGGTGGAAAGCTAGCCAAGTTCACCTGCGGCAGGTAGAGCATGAAACGTTTTCCTGTCTCCCTTTAAATTTAAAAATTTTACCAGCCACTCACTTAGTTGCCACTGTTTTTTGGCTCGTGAGTGAAGTATATCTACCAGCCACTTTCATATTTTACCAGCACTCGGCTGGTGGCCGGTGCTAGTTTTGTGCCCCACTGATAGGAGCAAAATCAGGTACAGGCAAGAAAAAACTGATTTGACAAATGTGAAGTCATTGGAGAAAATGTTTCAACACCTCTCAACCATAATCGTACAGAAATTTGCCTCAATACAAGCAAAGACAGCACACTTCAATGAGTCACTTCACCACAACAACGTACAACACACAAATTACCGCTGTACACTTCAGTGTGCGCCGGTGCAGCACGGTGAACGAAGCCGTCATACACTTCAATGCAATCCCCCGACACTCCACACAAACACACCAGCCTCTTATATGGTAATACAGGCCAGCACATAAAACCCCTGTTTAATCTAATGACTAAAGCAGAGTGCTTCACACACACTTTAGGGTGTATTTAGCACAAATAAAGGCCTTTCACCCAGACCTGCTTTTCATTTAGAAAGAACATAATTGTTGTACTTAGTCTTTAATGTACTTGTATTAATGGTTGGATTAAAATATTATGGGACTTAGCTGCAGTATAAGTCCCCACTTTCATGTCAGGGTGGAAATAAAAGCAATAAATCCAATAAAATCACGTTCACACTAGTTGTGAGGGAAAGAGTACTAATAATAATTTAGTAACAGCAACTCCTTATAATACGGCTGATTTTGGGTTTGATGGTATTTGTTGCTTTAAATGTTGTAAAACATGCCAGAAAGATCTTTAAACTGATTTTGACCACATTACAGAACATCAAAAACAAGGACTTATCATCATCAGGAAGTCAGAAACAACAGCTAAAAAATGTGCATTTAAAGTGAAACCAAAAGCTTGAGACTAAAACTGCGCCTCTGTCCTTACTCTTACATGTATTGGAAAATTCGATTCAATTTCATGTTCTTCTAAGACTTTGAGAGACGTGTTTTAATCACTGCACATCATTGCATTTTATTGTAAAAAAGGTCACATAAAAATGGGAATTCAAAGCTTTCTGGACACATCAGCTGTCTTAAGTGATTTTTTTTTTTGCGTTTTTCTGCGATGTTCAGTTTCATGCAAAGGGATGAAAATGTATGGTTTATGTTCAGCATGTGTCAGAAAAGCACAATACAGATTTGAATTTGTGTGCTTAAAAGCCTCACAGCTGCTCTCAGACAAAAAACTCATTAATAAACATTCATATGAAAACTACCATCAAGTGACATGAGAAAACATTCAATAAGACATGGTATTCTGCCCACTGATCGCTCTGACGTTCTGACCAGCACAAACCTCTGCCTCACATGCAATCACCTCCCCCTCCTTCAGGGAGCGCATTCTGCTTCCAGGCCGCCTTTTTAATTTAACAGCATTGAGAAGAAGGATGTCTCTATAGATTGAAGTGTGACTGAAGTGTGTTTGCAGCTTGTTGAAGTCTGCATACCTCCCTTTGGAGCTGACAAATATATGTGAGGTCTGCTTTCATGTGTTCTCTATAGAAAATACAGAAGCCACACTGCTTTTCAAGCCTGTGGCCTTGGCTGCTGCTTTAGACACACAATAGGTCTCAAATGACTCCTTTTCTTTAAAACTCCATCTCTCTCCTCAGCTTAGTCCATTCTTTGCGAAACTACACAGCTCCATACACTGTAATTTTCCAAAAAATACACCCTGGCCTTGATTTTTTCCCCTTCTCAAACCTTCACACACAGTTTTTTTTTTTTTTTTCATTTCATCTACCTTTCTCTCTCCTCCTCCTCTTGCTTGGAAATATTTCAGGAATTATACAAACAAAAGGGTAAAGATAATCTCAGCTACTGTTCAGTTTCCAAGTATTCATTTCACAATTTCTTTTCACGCACAAACAAAGTCACACAGGTATGATTACATGATCACAATCACACAAACAGTGGCAGCGCTCCGTCTCTTATTCATTTTCTCATGATCCCCGACTCTCCATCTCCAACTCTCTTGTTCTCCAGGTCTGCTCTTCATGCATGCACATACACACATACATACACAGGCGCACATACACAATCATCTTCTATCAGACCTATACATCTTTACACTTTCACCATGGCAACTGAAAGAGAGAGGCGACGGCAGCCTTGGCTGTTTTCAGACACTTATAATGACACTGGCCTTGTCACAACAATATGAGAAAAAGAGAAAAAGAGAGAGAGGGAGGCTTCAGGCTGTAAGAACAAAGAATTGTAAATTGTGTATTTGTGTGTGTGTGTACATGTTTGACTTTCACAGTCAGGGTCCAGGAACTTTTCTTCTGAAAAGTGCGCCTTCTGGAGTTGAACACACACCCAGGGTGGCCCCCAGCTTTAGCTTTAGACACTCTGTCGTAAAAAAGCATCAGCTTGACTTCTGAACCAGACTACAATCAGGAAAAGAAAGATGAGTCATCTGCTCCCTGAACCATCCATTCATCCTCTGTGTATCCAACTATATTCCTTTCTGACAGTAGAAAGATTGTGCATGTCAGATATATCCCGTATAAAATAGCAGGAAAACAGCGCAACAGCAGTGAATGCTGTGACTGTTATTGTGGAAGCGGCCTCTCAGTGATGAACCACAGAAAACTATTATCCAGCTATGCAGTTCTGTAGAGCTTATTGGCCTTTTTTCCCATCATTGTTTTGGTTTTACACCACATTTAAAGTATGATTCAGCCTCACAGCTTTAATCAACCTTGTCTGCAGCAGCAGCAGGCAGCTGTTCTCAGGAAAAACGCGCTAATAAACCCATTGGACGCTACCCGCCCAGCACCAAAGCAAAGCTAGCTACTAGATGGTGAAGAAATTGGAACACTGAGCTGCTAAATAGGTCATGAGAAATAAGAAACAGGAATGGTCTTCCTTGTTAAAGTCTAATGTTTTGGTGACCACCCCACTCTGACCTCTTCCCTAACGCAGACTCTGTCATAATTACTATGGCTGGTAGAGGACTTTGTCATTTGAACGTAAAAATATGTCAAATGTGGCACTGGCTGAGACAACCAATGCTGTCATTCTTCTCTTGAAACACTATTGTGTTAAACTTGGTTGAGACCAGAAGTAAATGTCGGTTTGTTGAAATAACTGGGCTGTTTTGGTGTTTAAATCACAGATATTGACCAGACAGTGTGATTGAGTTTCACTGTAAATATTTTGTATCTCAAACATGAAAAAGAATTCTACTTTCTATCTTATATCGACAACATGTTCAAAGTCTGACCAGGCTTCAGAGACCTCCAATTTGAAAATCTTTCTCAACCCTTACTCAATAAGTTAGAGTAAAAGAAAAGAAAAGAAACTTCATCTGTGCCAGTGTACACTGAGTAACCATACGAGCAGGTAAAGCAGATTAAAAAAAAGAAAAAATACCATGCCAGATGCTGTATATCCAACATACCACTCATATAGCCATACAACAGTGCCAAATACCAGTACATTTCTAGTTTTGATATCAAACCTGATCAATAAATGACAATTCTAGGTGTGGAGTCGTTTGTCATGGGGAACAACTTTGCCTTGATTCAGCACCTTGGGGATCTGGCATCTACTGTGGGTCAGAACGCAGGAAATACAGCTTGAAACTCATAAATCTCTTAGTTTCTCCCAGAGGATCTGAGCTGTTAATGTACTGCAGCTGCACACTGCACTCAAAAACAACAGCCTCATATAATGCACTTTTCTGACAAACTCCATCTGCAGAAATGGTTATTTGGCACTTGTTGTTTTCAATCACTATTTCAACATATCAACAAGAGCAGGAAACGCTAATAAATGAATCATTATTGCAGCGAAAGCGGTTCTGAGCGTCCCTGCTCTTGAACCTTGTGCATATGTTTTGCACATGTGATTGAGTTGGTTTTTAAACGGCTCAGGGAACCCAAGCAGACATAAATCAACGAGGCTGTTATTTATCATATTAAATCCAATTTTTCACCACAGTGAATTAGTCTGTAGCAACTGGCACGGAAATACACACACAGACTGACATACAGTACACTTACTCAGAAGCACACAGACACACACGGTGAGGGGATGAGAGCAGATGTCTCTGTGCTTTGTCATGCAGAACCTTGTCTCAGCATGTGTGTATGTGTGTGTAAGTGTTTTCTAGGAGGCTGTATTGCACGAATCACATGTGCTGTCAGTTCCTTGAGAGACCCACCGGGCACGTTTCAGCACCAGGCCAAAACGCAAGCACACGCGCACACACACAAACATACACAGACACATGAAAGGGAATTATTTAGAATGCACCTCTCTTTTCTCTTTTCCCTCTCTGCTCTTATTAAACTTTGATTTGATTTGTCTCTAAGCAGCATTCATCATAAAGCACTCTCCATTTTTAATGCTCATTGTGCTGATGAAAGATAATGATAATGAGAGAGAGAGCAAGACAGCGTGTGTTTACAGTAAATAAGTGCATGCACATGAGGTTTGTGCATATGCAGTGTGAGCGTGAGAGAGTGTGTGTGTGTGTGGGCTTGTGTATATGTCTGACGGCATCAGTGTGTGTGTGAGCGTACCCTTTCTGTGTGTATTCTCTATGTTAATAAGTCAAGGTGTTAGCATTAGCTTGCGGGTTGGTGCAGGATGCTACAGGGAGAGCTGCGCCTCTCCGCTTCCTCCGTCATGCTGTCAGGCCTGAGGCTCTCTCACTTTTACAAACTACATCCTCCATGCACCCTTCGCTCCCTTTACCTCTGCTTTAATCTCATGCTCTCGTTTTCAAACTTTTCTTTCTTGAAAAACTTTCCTTTGATTTCTCTCTCTATCATCTGTAAGTAGACACTGAGAAGACAGCCCACGGCTGTAGGACACATTCAGTTTGGTTGTTTGGTCACAGAGGTGTGACCAAGTCAACTTTAGTGCTGAGGTAGTCTTACCTTACATACGTAGATTTGTGAGGGAAGCATACCGCGAGTCACTGACTCTCATTCGAATAAAAAAGAGAAACAGTTGGCTTGCAGCTTTGCCTTACTACAGACAGAGAGTAGAGACACTTTGACTTGTGCTGCTGTTTGCAGCTGGAAAATAGAAGCGTGTCCTATTTTGCTACTCCGTGTTTTGTGGCACCAAAGCGGCTGGCCAATCACGGCCCAAACACTTAAACAAAATGGCATGTTGTTTTGTTAAAATTCAGTGAGTCCACATGGTCAACAGGAGGGTGGCGGCCCTCATCTTTGATTGTTTCCTCTGTGTTGTTTCTAAGTATTAATACACTGACAAACTAATATGAAAACAGATTGGCCGCTTTCTCTCTCTCTTCCTCTCTCCGGGTTTTGTCTTTTTCTTGTCTGTGAGTCTTTTTCTCTTAATTTGTGATTCAAGCTCTCGTCTCATCTCTCCTTTCATCATAAATGTAAGTCATCTCCTTTAATCATGCCTGCTCGGTTGGTCTAGTCTGTTTAATTAACACTCGTAGTACTGAACTGCAGCTGTTGCACAAGTAGCTGCTAATAAAGTTCCAAATAAATATCAAATATCCCTCTTCATCCTCTGCTGTGTGTGCGTCTGTCATGTTAATTTTCTCTCACATCTATGATACACATGTGCGTTTCTGTGTGCATATATGCCACTTGTGTGTGGATCTATTCCCAAACGTGTCACCAGTGTTTTCAGGCTGTTTGACTTGACTTTCTTGTGCCCTCTTTCTTCACTTCTTTCCTCTTGCCACAAAACTTTTAGTGTTTATTTTCTACTATTTCTCTCACCCGCCTCTTTCTCTTCATTAATCATTAATACTCTCTCTGTTCCTCCTCTGCCTCTTTTCATCTTTCTATTGTTCTCTTCTTCCATCACTACTTCTCTCTCTCTGCTTTCTCTCCTCTCCTTCTTTACTTCTCCGCTCCTCTCCATCTCTTTTCATCAGGTTTTTTTCTCCTTCACATTAATTGTGCCTCATTAAATTCACCTGACTAAGGAGATTTTGGAAGTTAGCCTGCAGTCAGTCTTTTTTCTCGGTGGATGAGAACTCATTATGCATTCCCAAATATCTGTTTAACCCAGTTAGAGCATTGGCAGACACCTACGCAGATATGGCCGTGCTATAATTATTCCCTTTTTCTCTCTCTCTAAGTAAGCTGGCTTCTTTCACCTTCTCCCAACACACACCTCCTTTCGTTCACATCAAACGTCCACAGTGTGCAAAATATTAGGACCACTTTCCTGGCGCAGAGGTTAGCACGCATTCAATTTAACTTGCAGGACTGAAGTGGAAAATCGTTCTTGGCTGTGTCGCTTGGCCAGCTTATTTAATGTATTCACTGGCAAAGTCAAAACATGATGAGACGCAAGAGATTAGCAGATATGCAAATTGTTCCAAGGCTTAAAATTGGCCTTTTACTTGATAAGACTTACAGTCTAGCAATTAACAATTATTTTGTACTGTCAATTAATCTCCTATTTTCATGTTAATTGATGAATTGTTTGGCCAATAAAACATCTCAAAATTAGAAAAAAATGTTGATCACATTATAATTTGCATAAATAAAAGAAACTAGAAAACTGAGAATCAGAATTGTTGTGGATTTTTTGCTGTTGTTGATTGACTAAAAATTAACAGTTAACAATAATTTGTCATCTCAGCACTGCTTACTGACTCCCCATGAATGAGGTGTTTTTAAAAGGAAAAATTACTGAAAGAACACTATTTTTCACACTGATATCACAGACCAGCTTTATACAGTCATTCACACAGCTTAAACATCGTTATCCAAAGAGTACCGTAATGCCAATGGTGCAGTTAGATGAGAACTGGCACAGCAGAATTCACTCAAGCACAGTGATGAAAAGCAGACAGGACAATAAGTAGCGTGGCCTGTGTTCTGTAAGCATAACCTGCAGGAGCTAGCACAGTTTGCAGGCGAACAGCTACATTCAACACGCTTCACCTCATTACCCTCATTCATCGTCGTTGCTCTCACTGCAGCTGAGCAGCATCCTTCCTCTGTTTGTATCATTACACTACGCAATTACATAAATGGGAATAAAAGCCTGACCAAAGTCAAGCTCTAAAACTGGCTGGGTATTGGAGAGTCTCATAATTTAACATGACAACTTATGACTAACCCTGACCCCTTCATCAATGACAGCACCTTCAACGTTGTCTACAACACCAGAAACATCTCTCTGTTCACTCACCAGGCTCGCAGACACAGACGTGCCGCTCCCATTGGTCAGAACAGCGGCTGTGGGCGGGACAAGGGGAAGATATGCAGGGGTTGCCCACATTACAACCAGTCTCTACTTTGACAGCTCTGGATGGGCGGGGAAGGGGAGGGGCATCAGGCCGTACACCCAATCGAACCCCCTGTAGAAAGACAGACAGGTAAAAAAGAAATTGGCAGCATTTCTTAGCACATTTCCATGTCTTATGTGTCAATATTCTCAGCTTCCCTCCAACCATCCATCACTGAACATTAAAAATTCAATTCATCCATCTTCACCTGTATGCATCCTCTTATCCCGTTTTGAACCTCTCCAGAGCCCAGCACTCCTCCCACATGCAGATGTTTCACCTTCAAACCATGTATCTCATTTCCCACTATCACTGTTCCCTAATGAGGGGAGAAAAAGGGAGAGAGGTAAGGGGACCGACGCAAAAAGGAAGGGCAAAGAGAGTCAGAGAGAAGGAAGAAGTTTATCAGACACAACGTTGTATGTAAAGATAACAATGAAACAGCACTTTTGACCATGAAAATAATAAAAGCTAGAAAGACTCTTTTAAACGGAAAGAAGATAAAAATGCCTTTCACAAAACATTATTGATTTTTCCTTTTTGTCTGATTGCTAACTGGATGCTATGACTCTCCTCTTTTTTCTTTTCCCACAACATTACTGAGAAGTCGGGTTATGATGGTGCTCATGTCAGTCGATGGGAAGAGAGGTGAGTGCGAACATGAAAACAGTTTTAGAACTGCAGAGTGAATGACTGACTTTATTAAATAAAACAATAACATGCAATCATTGTGGAGTAGGTCAATGCTCAACTGATAACACTGACAGGCAATTTCACTTGCAACAACCATGAAAAGGAAATCAATGAGCCCCATTTATCAGCGTTTTAGCTGTAGTGGAAGATGCAAAAATGGGTGAGATCTGGCTGATAATAGCTGCACACATGCCAAACAATTTCAAAGGTAATCACTGTTTAATTGGCAGCTACGACGTTTAATCATTTCATGTTTGAAAATGTTTTCTGCATCATTTACTCGCTGTTACTTGATGCACTTTGAAGAAAAGCCCGATGAACTATAAGAAAAAAGATGAAAGACATAATTTGATGGCAGATGATTTAAGAATTAAATCAACATGAAAACAAAACATGTTGTTTTGCTTAAACAAAGCCAAAGAGACAGCGTGAAGGTGTGTGTGTGTGTGTGTGTGTGTGTGTGTGTGTGTGTGTGCGTGTGTGTGTGTGTGTGTGTGTGTGTGTGTGTGTGTGTGTGTGTGTGTGTGTGTGTGTGTGTGTGTGTGTATTTATGGTGTGACTCAACATTTCATTTACAACATTTCAGCATACGTATCTTACAGAAGAAAGCTGAAAGTATGGCCGCTGATGCTGAGCGCAGATAAATTACTCCATGTACAAAACTACTGTGAAGGCCAGCAGGAACATTTCAAGTCATGAAATTCTTTCATGTCATGCAGATAATTTACTAATATCTTTTGCAGTGTTCTGCTTCACCGGACTGGCTCATAGCAGGAAATGAGGAAGACGTTTGTGTATATGGAGCTGTTTTAGATTAGAGCATATTAAGGGTTTATTTCTATCATTCCTATTAAATGCTATATAATTCCAATTAGAGTTCTCTACTGATTAGAATTAAAACTGTTGTCCATCAGAGTATCTGTAGCTTTCAAACAGCCAAATTAAACCAAATGCAAGAATTAGAGCTGGAAAAAATGCCTATTTCCAAGTGGACATGGTCAATTAAGGTTGTGAATTTATTATGGGACACCGGGAAATTAATTGTTGAAGGAAATTAAGTCTTATTGATTTAGTTAAGTAGAAATGATGAAAACCTTATTCATTTAAACACGCTTGAGATGGTGTGCTTGCAAGGCACATTAGTGCAATTACTGCATTTACGGTATTTGAATTACTTCTTTGAGTACTTAAATTTGCTGCCCTTAAAAGTTCCAAACCTTCCCTTCAAGTTTTTTATTGTATCTATTACCTGATAGAGTCCAAAGTCGAGCCGAAGCGTGGCAACGTAGCGTGTCTCACGGCCGCTGCGGACATCTCGCAGCTCTAGCTGGAGGTCGTGCCACCGGCCGTCTGCCACCTGAACCTGATCCAACCGCAAACGCACCGGTCTGGTTGAACTGCGGGTCACCAAGAACACCAGCTGACCGTTTACCACCTGAGAGGGATGGAATACAAGCACACAGGCAAACGCCAGCAAAAAGAGGGGAAAAGAGGGAGAGTGAAGAAACAGAAGTCACTGAAACAGTGAAGGAATAAAATAACCTGCAAGTCTGTGTATGTGTGAACTCCAACGTCTTGGCTGCACTCTTGCCAAGTTGCTGCTAATTCAATACTGTCTTTGGATTAAGCATTAGAAATGTGAACTGTAATTAATATTAAGGACAATGCCAGCATTTTGACATTCTTGTCTTATATAGAGGATGATAATGTGGATTCAGACTCTGAATAGAGCCACATTAACCAAGAGACATGTGTATAATCCTGTGACTGCTGCTAACACAGCGAGGAGCCCACACAGCATTTTACATCATGGGACACCTGGTGAGATTTGGCTTCAAATGTGCAGCGCCAATTTAATGCACAATATCAAATTGTTTATGGTAGAAAAGAGGAGGAAGGTGTTGCCATTTAGGTTTTGACATAAATGCAGCTAAATCTTTATAAGCTTCTGGCAATGGTGAAAGACAGGTAAAAGGAAACACAGAGGCGGATAAATACTGCTACGTTTATTCTCTCCAGCGGAGCCAAAAAGAAGAACCACCACCAGAGCAGTGTTTCTTAATTGCGATCCTCGGGCCACACTGCCCTGCATGTTTTAGATGTTTCCCTCCTCCACCACACCTGATTCAAATGATCGGCTCGTCATCAAGCTCTGCAGTGGCCTGATAACGAGCCACTCATTTGAATCAGGTGTGTTGGAGCAGGAAACATTTAAAACATGCAGGGCAGTGGGGCCCGAGGACCGCAATTGAGAAACACTGAGTCAGAGGGAGAGAGAGGCACTGGCAGAAATCCTGTTTGACAGAAATCAACAGGTTTAATGGAAATGTGCTTTTTTTTAAAAAAAAAAAAAAAAAAACACCATTGACCATGGTGTGACTTGAATGTCAACCATTATCTCAGCCATGGTCTCATTTGCAAATATACAATTATCATAATACATTGTTGTACAAAACAAACGGCTGGTGCAATTGGAGACAAAAAGCTGTGTATTAATTTAATAAAGCAGATATGATGAAAACCCATATTGCCAGCATGTGTGTGCGCATGTGTGTGTATGCTTGTGTGTGCACACCTGGAACAGCAGGCTAGTGTACTGGCCAGCCTGAGCCTGCAGCAATGTCCCCTCTCGCGCTCTAGTCCTGAACACCAGACCGAGGTACCAGGGCGTGGAGATGGTAACGTCGTTCTTCAGGTCCCACCAGAGGGCGCTGTTACCGAGGAAGCGATGGGGGTGTGGCATCACTGAGGCAGAGGGTGAGAGAAAGCGTGAATATAAGGTACCACAATATCCCAAACAGTCTTAGGATGTTGCTGTTCTGGGACTAAATCAGTAAAATAATTATGGGTAAACAGGTGACGTTGGGGTTAAAGTGCCAGCCATGAACTGCAGCATCCCTGGTCCTTGTCCGTGTTTGTTGGATGTCATTCCCTCTCACCCATCATTTCCTGTTTTCTCTCTCTACTGTCAATGAACGACTTAAAGGAGGACATATAGGAAATGTTACAAATGGAGCTTTACATCTTCTCACTGATTTTTCAACCATGATGATAATGATATTCATGTGGTATACTGACAGGTGCAAAAGCACAAAATAAGATGGGACATTTTTGTATTTTTCAATGAAATCACAAAAACACAGCTTCATTTCATCCCACAAGTGCCTTTCATGACATGATTTCCCCCAAGGCTCAACTGTCTGTGCTCACAATCAAGACATGTCAATAAATATAAGAGTGAAACTGTCATATTGAGTCCACCTGGTCCACAGAAGGTCGACTTGTGTGTATGGAATCACACAGGGTTTATAGACAGGAAATAAAACAGATAACCAGCGTGTAGCAACTAGCTCACATGCAAATACAGTAAATCTTCATGATACTACTAGTCTCAGTGTACTGTGGAGCAGTTTTGAGAAAATATTAATATAATAATAATAATGATGATTATCATTATTATGACATATTCTATTCTGACATATTTGCCTATAGATCCCCTTCAATGTTACACACTGGACCTTTAACTAGATTGGCAAAGAGACTGGAAACCAGTGCAGTCTGAAATGGAAGTCAATCATGTACAGTATTTCCCCTCTTTCCTGCAGTCAATACCCTCACAGAAGCCCACACACACACCCATCAGTCCATCCATGTATTCATGAACATACATTTCACTTACACACTCACTCACGCTCTAAAAGCCCACAGCGCTGATGGCTCAGCACAAAATGAGAAATAAGTACTGGAACAGAGGGAAGAAATGCTGACGTGGAGACTCAGAGATTAATCTAAATGAATGACAAAGCACTTGAATCTCAACTACTGAAGTATTATATTATGAAGTAGCCCATTAAAACAACAGTCTTTTGAGGCGGCTGTGGCTCAGGAGGTAGAGCGGTCATCCACTCATCAGAGGGTCGGCTCCCTCCCTGTCTCCTGCATCTACTGTGTCAACATGTCCTTGGGCAAGATACTGAACCCCAAAGTGCTCCCGATGCTGTGCCATCGTGGGTGTGAGTTTGTGTGAATGGTCAAAGCTCCTGATGAGTAGGTGGCACGTTGCATGATAGCCTATGCCACCGTGCTTGAATGGGTGAATCTAAATGTGCTGCAAAGCACTTCATGCGGTTGACAAGTCTAGAAAAGTGTTATATCCATTTACCATATATTTTCTGTGTCATTTAAACAACATGTGGACAACAACAAAAAGTTAGAAGGTGTTACCTTAAGTTAAGTATTTTAACTTCAGTTATTATTCACTAATTAATGAGGCATTAGTATGATTACTGCTGACAAATAAAGGACATTGAAGGTCAGAGTTGTTTTGCTGAATTTTTTAAAACTCATATGGTTGGCACAAGACATAAACTGCCAATTATCTCAGCCATTGTCTTGCTTGTTCTTGATAATTACTGTCTATCAAACTGACACAACACTATAAGTGTGATATTGTAAAAGGTTGCTCTTTGTTATACAAGCAACACTTAGGACCACAGGATGAAAATAAACTCATGGAGCCTCTCACCATGGCTACAGTCCTTTCCTCCGTACCCGAGGGGACAGTCGCAGGAGAAAGTCTCCCAGCTCACTCTGCACGTTCCTCCATTCTGACACGGGTTGGACTTGCAGAAAGGCAGCTTGGCGCTGCAGCCTGGAAGACGCAACAGAAGAGATAGTCGCATCATCGACAAACATCATTTCAAACAATGTATCACCATGACACATAAAATGAAATGCAATGCAGAGGTTACACATTACGATGTTAACACCTCACTCTTTACCAATGTGCATATTCAGAAGCACACTTTTCCAACTGTATTTGGGTTTTAAGACCAAACTTGCCTTTATAAAAGCATCCAACTATGGTTGTAAGAATTTTGGATTTTTAAATACTACTGAACATGAGGTCATGAGTGCATAACAGTCAACAAAGATTACCACCATAAATACACTGTTGTGGAAGAGCTTGTGAAAAATACTATGTCAGATTAATTTTTCCCTTAAGCTGATATCTCAGTCATAAAAAGAATAGAAGTGGCCAGTCTTCATGTCTTTTATTGTTTATTATATGTAGTAAAGTACTAAATGCGGAAACATTTAAAAAGTGATTTACAGCACACACCATCTAAAGAGATGCTTCAATTAATTGCAATGATTTGTATCAGTTTGTCTATATATATATTAAAAAAATAAAATAAAATAAGGCCAAATGGCATTTGTAGACATCATAAATGGGTCATTGCTCATGCTATTCATGTATGCAAGTATATTTGGGAATACATGAAGAGACCAGAAACAAGTTGGCTGGGGGAGGGTGCAGTATGCTTAACAGTGCTGACCGGGGAGCGTTCCATTGTTAGCAATAAATCCAGCCAAGTCCAGCGGCTTGTTGTCAATGTGCAGCTCCTTCATACAGCCGATAAACTCCCTGGTGCCAAATGGGAAGTTGTCTGGTACGTTGGGAACTCCGCCCAGAAACAATGGCCCTGTCAGGTCCAGAGACCTGAGGGAGAAGGAGATAAAGAAGAAGATGGGTAAATAAGGTGGAGGAAAAGGATTATCGCTCCAGGATGGAGGGGAGGAGGGAGCAGAGCGATGATGGTAAGAAAGGGAAAAACATGAAAAGAGGGTACGAGAGAGGCAAAGGGATTAAACAAAGCCATAGATTAAATGTGTCATCAGAGGTAAATGTCAAAAGGAACAAGAATCCGAGGATAACAGTGGATGTTGAGGAGGAATGAGATGATCAAGAGGATGTTGTTGAGGGTAAAAGTGGCAACAGCATGGGAGGAGAGGAACTGAAAAGATGAGAAAAGGAAAAGGAGACAGATGGAGACACAGATGAACAAACAGGAGATTAAATATGAGCTACAGCGAATATCAGGAGAGGAGAGGTAAAGGTGGATGACAAGGCAGAGGGAGAAAGGAGACAGGAGCCAGCAATGAAAGGAGGTAGATGTTAGGGGATGTCAACAAATAGCAGAGTTGCAGGCATAAAGAGGAGACGGAAAGCAGCAGGGACAAAAGGGAGATGCGGAAGCAGCCGGGGAGGGAGATGAACAAACAAGAGATTAAGTGTGAGTTACAGCAAAATATCAAGGGACAACAAGTGCAAAGGAGGATGACTAGACAGATGGAAGACGTGTGGAGGGAAAGAAACAGAAAGAATGAAGGGAGGAGGATGCAGGGACAGCGAGTAACAGTTATGGGACTTCATGAGCAAGAAGAAACGAGGTGACACAAATATTTGTGTTGTCACTTTGCGAGTATCTTTTTTCCTCCAATGTGAATTGGGGCTTTACTTATTAGCTTGCTGCGGTGACGCATGTCACGTACCAAGCTACTAAACACCAGTGGAATATAAATTAAAGGAAGCCAGGGAGACAAAAGGCGGCAGAGTCAAACAAACAAGAGATTAAGAGCAAGTTACAGCAAACATCAACAGAGAGCGTCGATAGAAGAGGATGTCAAGATAGAGTAAGAAGAGGGCGAGCTGTTAATGGAGAAATGGAGAAGGAACAGAGGAAGAGTGTCGAAGCATTAGTCTTTGGCCTTCCTCTTTGATCTGTCCTCTCTTCTCTCAGCCACACTTAGCGTTGACAACACAACCAACGTGATTACAGCTTACAGAGGCGAAGCCAGACATCAACACTATGACAGGCTGTCTTTTGAGTCAATGTGTGTGTATACGTGTGTGTGTTAGTGCACTTGTTGGTATACATGCAGACTTTTCATTTGGTAGACACACGCTACAAGTGGAAAAGTACCAAACTTTGACAAGGTCAACCACTTAGAAGCAACAAAGTGGATTTGAAACAGTCAATTTGATTGTTTTGGTCAGAAAATGAATGTGTGTGTGTGTGTGTGTGTGTGTGTGTGTGTGTGTGTGTGTGTGTGTGTGTGTGTGTGTGTGTGTGTGTGTGTGAGAGAGAGAGAGAGTGAGAGAGAGAGAGAGGAAAGCAGACAGTAATGAAAATAAATGAAGATTAAATACAGGCAGAAAGAGCCGACGAGTAACAAGACAATCAGAGGGATACAGACATGAAGGAGCATGGAGATGTCAAACAGTGGAGCCTCGTTAAGGCCTCAGGTCCCCACAGATTTCTCTCACAGTCATCTCATCGCCCTGATCTGACATTCTCTAAAAATCCTTTCCAACAGCAACAGTCTCAGTCACAGTTTTAACAGATTAGACTGCTTAAATCTGCATTACTTTTCATTTTAATGTAAATCAGTGATCAGCTTACCAGTCTCTTTAAACCATGCTTAAATTATGAAACACTAAATCTACGAAGCTGAGAATTTAAAGCTAGCTTTCATAAGAATGCTAGGTATCTTAGAAGCACTGTTTGTTGAAATTCTCTTTACATCCTGACAGCAATCAATAAATCAAGAGCTCTGACAAAAAAAAAAAAAAAAATCTGTGGCTGTTGCAGGCCTGTAATAAGCCCATCCAATCATTTTGTTCAGCCCAGATGAAATGTGCATTCTGCTCGTGCACTCGTTGACATTGACAGCAGTGCCCCAGCAGGCCACAGCAGCGAGCAGTAACTGCCAGGTAGTTCTTGTCATTACGACTCCTCTCGCCAACCCTCTCTTTTGGGCTCGTCCTCCAACGTTTTCTCCAATGTTACTGACCCAAAGGTGGAGTAAGCAGATGATTCTGCAGAGCGATTGTTGATATTTGAACTCAACAGCCATACAAATCCCTTCAGTGCTCCTTCAGAAGCTACATCCCCCAAATTCATGGCCATGCATTGCCAAGGCAAGGCAACTGGGCTAGCTGACCAAAAGAGAAATATGGCAGAATCCAGAGCATCTGCTGCTCAAGGGTATCTTAGCCTCAATAAGTAACATTACACAGGAAAGACATGCAATTTCAAGGCAAAGAATGTGAGGTCTGCCATAGCAGGTAAAATATCTTCATAGCAAGGTAGCAAGACATTTACCAGTGTTGAACAATCGAAAAATTATCAAAATCAGAATATGGTCGAGTGCAATATCAAACTCACAGGAGCTGCAATGTTTTGGTAAAGGTCAAATGTGTCACAACATAGCATTTTAAATTAAGCACTATGGTGCTGCAGAGATGCCACAGCCTACAAGTCGTATTCTCCAGACTCAAGGAAACATGCTTGAATCACATCATCATTATTATTTTAGAATTTCTTGAGTAAAAATGAAATGCAAAAATTACCAAACTCACATCACAATCATAATATCTGTGAAAATAATCACAGTATGATTTCTTTTGTGTCAGCCAGCGCTATCATTTATGTTCCATTACTGTTTGTAAATGGTGACCTGTCTGTGACAGGCTGACAGTCATTCTAATGAAAGCCGATACGTCTCAATACTGTAATGCTACCACTAATCACTCAACAGTATTTATCTTTTTATGCCTATAATCTATCGTCCTACGTACTGACAGCTGCCAGCTGGGCAGTGTGCTGCCACACACACTGACCAGCTTTTGCTCTTTTCTGCTTAGTGAGAACTGCCTTTGAATATCTGTTAAGCCTCTGATCAGCCACAGATTCTGTTTAATGACAGTTGTCTTTGCAAAGACATTGGCACATCCTGCATTCACACCACCCACAGCTCAGAGTCAATGAATGTCCAGAGCATTTCACATGCTGCACTGTATGCACAAATTTACTTTACACAAATGAGCCGAATACATTTTTCCCCACTGAGCCATAGTTATTTATTGGCTAATCATAAATGTCAGTTATAAAAGTATGGAATTAAATCCATGTTGAATTCCATATGAAACTGTGTTATTAAAGACACACAAGATTGTGGTATATTACATGGTTACTTCTGAAGTACTGGCAAGTACTGGCATAGTCATGATGCAAGAAGTATGTATGATGTAAAATTTTACACAATAATTTGATATGAATGTTCTGTCTTAAACTCCAAACAACTGCTTTAAACAGCTGTAGCCATAAAGGTACAAGTGTTACACCACCCTGTATTCATTAGCAGTTTTATAGCAATAGAAGGTGATTTTCTTAAAAATAGGTGTTATGACCAATGCACCGTTATATGAAACAATGGCAGATTCATATTCATTCACATGCATCAGAGGCTGCAGCTCTTTTAAGATGTTTTGACTAGCTTTGTTTGTTAAGACCTAGGATCCATATTCATGCTGCAGGTCTTATTTGACACTTGACATTTTCAAGATGTCAAGGGCTCCGACTGCAACTGTAATTGCATTCATTTAGGACTACATAAATTGTTATGATTTTAGAGCCTTGTGCTTTTTGTTGGGGCAACTTTTGAAATATGTGGAGTTTTCAAGTCACTAACTTTACAGAAAACAGGTATCTATACAGAAAAACGGAGATAGAAGCCCAAAGATGGATAAACTCACTTCTTGCTGCTGGTCTGCTTTCCCTGCGCAGCACAGCTGTAATTTCCCAGCTGTGTACCGAAGCGAAGCGACAGGGCTGTATCACAGTCGTCAACGCTCACCACAGCAATCTTCTCGTCCGACGGACCCTGAGCCTCGCCGCTCATACTGCGCTTTGGCTGAGCACACACACACACACACACACACACACACACACACACACACACACACACACACACACACACACACACACACACACACACACACACACACACACACAAGATTCAATACAAAGTCCAAATGAATAAAAAAACAAGGACCACCATGACAGGAGACAACATGCAACAAACACAACAGCATTTACTAAATCTAGAATTTGTATCAGTGCAGTCATAATATAGCACATCATGTTAGAAAGAAAAGGGGAGCATTAGAGTTAGTAGGACAAGAAACAACAGGAACTGCATATGGGTAAGAAAATAATGGAGTCAAATCAGATAGACAACACACTCACTCTTCACTTACTGTCTGCTGGTGAAATAAAGACAGAAGGAAAAGAAGGAGGAGAAAGAAACAAAGACAGAAGTGTATGTGCACCCTGACACACACTCATACTCACATAGCGTGTAGCTGGCTGAGGAGAATGAAAGAACATGGAGAAAATTAAAGGAGATGCGGCGAATATGTGTGAATGAAATGGTAACAGGAAAACGCCCACATAACAGTAAGCACACAAACCCTTGACCTCAATTCAAAGAGCTCTGTTGGCTGAGAAACTATTCTGCCGACACATCAGAAGTACAGTACGAATAATCACAAGCAAAATGTAAAGCTTCAAAGGATAGCTCGTCAAATAGATCAAACATCTTAATGATCTGGGACTCACAGACAAACTTGAGATGTGAACCCACCTTGTTGTAGTAGTGGATGTGAACAGTATGCCAGTTGCCGTCGCTCACACCGCCAGGCAGGAAGGGACTCACCTGAGTGGACGATTCACCTGCAGCAGAATGAAGTTTGGGGGGGGGGAAAAGTACAATATATATGTATGTATGTATAGTTCTTCAGCTGAAGCATTATACATTGTATGTTGTTTGTCACCTCATCCAATGTAGGCTAATCTAAAAAGATTTCTGTAAGAATTGTGTAAAATGATGATGGTGATGTCTGCAGCGTGGACATGAACAAGAGGAGCTCACATCACAGTGAGGGACAGTGGGATTTGCTCACTGCTTGTCAAATATTGTCCAAACCCTCCTCACTACATGTCTAATTATATCGTATATCATATCAGTTCTAAAAATGTTCCATAAACGAATGACACACAACCTTTGGGAACAAAAGCACACCTTTCTTTCCCCATGGGAACACACAGTCCTTGTAAATAGAGAAATACTATGACACACAAGCACAATCACACACTTGAACACAGATACAGTACCTGTGGAATACTTGAGCACCACTTGTCCTTCCTGGATCTCCAAAGCGATGAAGTCATGTTTCTCATTGAAGCGCCCATTATAGAAGAGAAGACCACTGTTCTCCAGGGTAGCAAAACTACATAACACACACAAGAAACCCACGTCCATAATAAGTTCACTGATTCATTTATTACATGCATTCAGTTGTATTATATATCTACTCTAAAGTCTTAGATTGTGTATCCTGAACATATACAGGACAAATAAATTAAGTGGATATTGGATGAGACTATCAACTGTGGCTTGATGAATGCAACATTTGACCCTGCTACAGTAGCTACTGATTTCACATGGCAAAACAAAAATCCAGCCTCCTCATACAGGCCTAGTATGGAAGAACAAAGAGTATTCAAACTGTGGCACAAATTGCAGCAGCCTTCCACACCCTCCATCTGCTCAGAGTCCTACAATAGTCTATTTTACATAGCAAGGCCATGGAGACGTGCTGAGGCCAAGGCTGCCATGTTAACACAGCCTGATCAAAAGCACTGTCAGCTTTTTGATACTACAGCACAGATGACAAATCTCCTCTCCTGGCAGGAAGACACAGAAAGATTCCCACTACAAAAAACATTGCTTTAAAAAATGTTTTCATCTTGTCTTAAAATGTCTTGACACTAATTGTCTTGCTTGTTGCTTTGTGAACCGCTGGCTTTAATGTCCTTGAAAAACAGTGGTCCTACTCACTCTCACTGAGTCTTTGCATTTTGCATCCTTGTCTTAAAGAAACAATGAATGGATTACTGCAATGCAGCAGCGTTAGGAGAACAGCGTGTTATCACCATTTCCCTCATGACAACTTGACACCCGTGTTATCTGAGAATGTTGCCTTGTCTAAAATAAATCCTTGGTTATTCAATAGTGGACACGTGTCTTGTCTGCACAGCTCTGCTGTAGTCCCAACAGCACCGTGGCATCCTATCTTGTATGCAGATGTAATCTCTTCAAGCCACCAGAAATTACTGAAAAATAGTGTAACCTGACCTTTGCCAGAGACTGAAGTGAGTGCAGTCTGAAGTGAAGAGAGAGGCTGAAGGCATACAAAAAGGCAAAGAAGCACATGTTCACTATGTCCGTTCTTGCCTCCTGTTTGTGAAATTAATTAGTTGAAACCAAAGAACTGCAATAAAAACATACTGCATATTTAATAGAAGGTGACTGTTTGTCTGAAAAGCAATAAACATGAAGGCAGCTCAGCAGCCAATGTCGACCTCAAACACAGCCGCAGCAGCCTCATACACAAACTTTAAATGTCCTGTCTATACTGTCACAGCCCTACACAACAGACCCATATTACCCATCATACCTTCTCTGGCAGAGTCACGACTACAAAAAGCAGCTTTTCGGGGGAAGATGAAAAATGAACATTTTTTGCAGTGGAGAAATAAAATGCTCTGGGAGAAAGTGAGTGACATGTATAACGATTAAGTCCTGTTTGGCCCTGATGTGAAAATCAGGCCAAGGAGTGCAGCTGGCAGCAAACAGGATGCTAAATAAAACACTGACATCAGGGGAAGAAGACTGACAGTGAGTCAGAGTAATGTGAACCTACAGTTGGACTCGTCAGATAACATGAAAGTCAAATGAACCAGTGACAATAGGAAAAACATTGAGGCACCCTGGAGAGAGACGCTGACATTGGAGCTGATGCTGTAGACCAGGTTTTCTGAAACGTGTCACTCAAAGGTCCACATCTGCTTTTTATTCAAGGTCAGAGGTCCAGAACGATTGACAAAAACAAAATAATGATGAATCAATTAATTAACGTCACATCTCTTCTGATTGGGCCAGCATGAAACTAAGGAAGACAAGGCTCAGAAAGTTAGTCCATATTTATTTCTGACTCAGACATATTCTAGCTGTAGAAACTGTGTTCCACATACAAGCAGATAACTACACTGTACATTTAACATCACTAACAATGTATTGATCCATAGAAAGTCTTTTTAAAAATAGAACACAATACACTTCATAATGTATTGCAGCCTGTTCATAATACAAGGTGGCTGAGGTCCACAACTACTGTCAGGACTCGGCTGTATGTCCTTGTGTTTCCTGCATGTGTCTCTCTCCTTGTGTGTCTTGGTTGTGTCTGTGCTGAGCTGGGTGAGGTTACCTGGCTCCTCCTGCTGCCTATCTACCTGCACACCTGAGGCTCATCTAGCGATCACCACCACAGTATATCAACTCCAGCTCTTCACTCCAGTCCAGGCTCTGACTCTTTGGCACTCCTGTTTTCTCCCTCTCTGTCTCAGACTGTCTCAAGCCATACCACACCTAGACCAGCCATACTAAGCCAGACAAACTCACTCCGTCTCTGCCCACCTGTGATCCTCACTGCCACTCTCCTGTGTCTGCTTGGCTCGGCTCAAAGATCTGCACATTCAGTTGTGTGATATTTTCACTTTCTTACAACATGAATGTTATTTTCATGAGTTTATATCAGTGTCATCAGACTATATCTATAATGATCACTAGATACTGAACTAGCAAATGCTGTCAGACTTCCACCAAGGAGGAAGTCAGTGCCCAATACAAAACCCACAGTACAACTACCAATGACTGAGTCCTGATCTTCTTTTCAAGATTCCAGGAAGGAAACTAAAATAGTTAGTTTGGGCCTCAATACCGCATTTGGCCAAGGAAAATTAACTCAAGTGGTGCCTCCCGTGTCTAATTGACAAGTTACCTCCTGTTGTTCAGCCAGTGTGCTGCTATCAGCTCCAGGGAATGGCCAGCCTGAGAGCAGAACGGGTGAACTAAGAATTACAGACTTTTTGGTTCGTTGCCAGGGGTTGTCAAATTAATCAACAATAACTCTCAGGACAGGTTAGGTATCTTCCACTGGCGAGTAATGTTAGATTAGATTAAGGGTGGACTGTGACCTCATTGTATTTTGTTTTGGTTTGTTTTTCACAGTGATAGTAATATGACTTGATATTGCATAACTCAGTATTACAAAAATAAAAGGGATTCTGCACTCAAAGCCTGATCCTGCCTCTCTTTACTCTACTAGCAATTTAAGGAAACATATCGTAAGAAAGAAAGAAATATCAAAAGCAGATGTGTTGACATTTAGGACTGAAAATCAGGTACAGGCCTACATGTGTTTTTCAGGGCATAACCTGCCCCATAACATAGGTTAATTAGTAAATGTAATATGATCCATTCTCAGAGTTAGATAGGGATTAGGATTGGGAATCTCAACAGCATTTAGCAGGAAACACAAAATATATTATGTACAACAGTCAGTGTACCATGGGGTGTGTTTAGCAAGTGCATTTATATATGGCAGCAGAACACACACTGACGCTGCACAGCAGAGGGGCTTTTGTGTAACAGCAAATCCAGATGAGCTTGCGTTGCTGTATGAAGTGTGGAGATAATGTTACCTAGTTACCCACATCCAATCTCTTACTCTCAGCATTTAATTGACACTTGGTTCTAAGTCTTAGGTTGGTTTCCTTGTGCTTCAATTTCTCGAATCCTGCCTTGTATTGGCCCTCTAAGCAGCCCAAAGTAAAATGATTAGCGCACACATGTAGAGTTTTCCAGCTGTTGTAGTCGTGAGGACATTTTCATCAAGTTAATCCGCTGGGTCGTCACTCCCTCAGATGGTGGCCGTATATGAAGACAACAATCAGATTAAGTGGCATGCTTTGCTCATAATGTTACCTTTCACATCTTTGTGTGACTAGCATCCTCATTATAGTGAGAAAAACAGTAGTTACTGGGTGCAACTCCAGTTGTATGAGCATGTACACAGCCCTCTCCCTGCATACCTGCCCACAGCCACAGTAAAGCACATTATTTTTAATATGTTAAAACTTTCATCACAGTACTGACAGTATTACAAAATCCATGTTGTGGCAGAAGGTGACATCAGTCATGGCAAATATATGTAAATATAAGTGGTGAATTAAAGAACATTACTTACTTTCCTCCGCATGATTTTCACAACCAGTTTGGGAATCTTAAGTACCACCACTGCCTCCAACATGTGCCTGCGCTGCAGTCTTCCAGGGGAGAAATTCCACCACAAAACCTCTTAAAGGCTCATAAAGTGAGCCGCTCTTCAAGCTAAATAAACGGTTATATCACACTTTATTCCTAGACTTGCCTTCACTGCCCAACTGGTGGTCACAAATCAATGAAACAAATCACATGCGGTGCCTTTACACACCAACAACACACAGGCACTCATTTGTCAAGAATAATGAACAGAAAGTCTCATAGCAACCACTCCATGGTGGCTGCATCAGCCTAGCAACAATCCTATGGGCACCTTAGCAACTATCACTAAACGACATCACCCGTGGCAACCATCCCATAGCCCTGCCTGACTATTCTTAAGGACCACTTCAGATCTCCCATGGAGGACCACTCAGTGTGTGAAGAGGTGAAGGAGCAGCAGGGAAGCGATGGTGGAAGGCGAGCAAGACGAAGACAAAGGAGCTAAAGTAAGGAGCCGATCACTGACGTGCACAAAGCAAAGTTTGAAAAACTGCATGTAAAAAAAAAACCTGACGTCACTGACATGTCTGCAGAGTGCATGCAGGGCGGTACACTCTTTTTTTTTAGAGATTTCAAACTCAGGTCAAAAAAACAATCTGAACTTCATATGTTTGGAGAAGATTCAAAGCCCTGGCAAAAGTCAGCGAATAAGCCTATTTTTGGTGAAAATTGTATAAATCCATTACTTCAATGGAGTTTTTTAAAAGGACAATCTAAATTAGGCATTTGAGCTTAAGTTAATGCACTACCTTTGACTAAAAGCTCATTATTTTGGTCTGGGTTGGTAAGTGGGAGACTTCTTACAGAATTCTGACCCCTTAACAGACAGAGCATAGGGTCACAAGAAATGCAGCATTTGCCTTTGGAGCCTTTGCTGAAACAGGCAAGACCGAAAGAAGAGAATACAGGGGTGATAAGATGTAAGATAAGAACCTCTCACTGGAGGGAGAAGTGGAGGCAGCAGAGAGAGAAACAATGAATAATAGGATCGATCTCTGCGACGGAGATGAAATAAATAGATTAAAGGGAAGAGGCAAGAGACTCCGCAAGAGGAAGAGGACTGAGAATCAAAGAGCAGTGGTTATGGATCTGTCTGAGTGCAACTGGATGACGAGAGATGGAGGCTAAAAGACAGAAGGGAAGAAAGGAAGGAAACTAAACCAAAAATTGCATCAGAATTGTTTAATCTAGGAATTTGAAGAAAAACATTTTTGGAAAAGATGACACTTCCAGTGTACTCACGTTAATGAGATGGACAGGTGGAATCTCTGCCTGAGGCCCCGGAACATGACAAAGGATTTCGGTGGGAAGGACCGGGCGGTGACTGTGCAGTATGGGCGCTCATAGCCTCCTGCGGGACACTCACAGCGGAAACCCCCACCTGAAAGCTCCCGGCACGTCCCTCCGTTACGACACACCCCTGGCACACACCTGCCCTGCCGCCGGTCAAACTCACATCGGTCACCTGGAGGTTCAAAATGAATGCAGTTCATTATTTTATTGAAACATCACTGTCACAAACAATCACAAAGACACTGGAGAGACAAAAAACTGAGCGTGTGCCATGAGCTGAAAGAACATTTTCCCAATAAAAGTCCTTTTACAGGGACAAGCTGGTTGAAAGGAATTTATGTTTACAAGAAAATAACAAACAGTATTTCAGTATATTCACAGTCTGAGGATATACTCTACATGAAGTACAAATACCCATGTAATCAATTAGCATGAAAATACACTTTTCCAGCAAGTTAAAAAAAAAAAGGCAGACTTTCAATTCAGCACCTAGACAGTTTTGCCATTTTGGTGCTTGTTCCACAGAGACTTCAGGCAATTAATTTTCATAAGCTCTGACCTCACTGAACCCGCTGGCAAGTCCATCAAAACAAACACATGCTGTGCATCCAAGCATTGTTCAAACCCACAGAGCTTTACTTCATATTCCAGTCACGATCCTGAGGTTAACATGCTGAATTTAAACTGTGGTTGAGATACAATATTACAATTTTAATATTTTACTCATTAGGCTATGAGCGAGACATAGTAAAAGTTCGATGATGGAGAATGAATATATATTGACAATGTCTAAAAAAACATTTTTTTTACCCTGATGCAATGTATTTGAGTAACACTTCATAAGCATTAAAATGCTGTTCAGGAGGAGGTGCTTAACTTCTCTCAACTCTTGCACTGCCTTCTCAGAAACTGCTACTGGCAAACTAAAGCATTAAACATGCACCTAGTGTCGATCTACACGGACTGCTGCACAAACGTATTTTCACTCCCCTGATCCTCATTTCTGGATTGTGGCCGAGGTGAATATTACTCAAGATCACATTAATGAAGTTTCAGAACTCTCTCCTGAACCAATCAACACAGTGTACTTGATATAAATACCTCTTCTATAAGCTGATATATCTCAAAAGCCTCAAAGTTTTAGGAACGTGTCAAACACAGCAGGAATAGTGCAGTCAATGTGTCACAGTTAATATGTGTTACTTTTTTACACTCTACCACAATGGCTTTGTAATAGCTCATTACCCTTGAGCTATGCTATCACAAAACTCTGCTTTATTAAAATGTTCTTTGATTAAGTAAAAGGAGCTGTTCATTTTTTTCACAAAGAGCATTATGAAAATAGGCGCATCATACACACATACAGTTTTACTCAGTACCATACAAAATGTGTGAATCACATGTAACGTAAGAAAGGAGCAAAGTTAGGTGGGAGAAGTTGACCATGTCTTTTCAGTTATTTTGACATGGCAGATATAAAGTAAGAAATGCAATCAGTTACTCTCAGTCACTGTTGCTTTGATAACCTTTTGGCACAAGTTGTGTCACTTTAGAGCCTTCTGTAGGTTTAGATGAAGGATACTTCGCGTTGAGGGTCTTGAAATTGCCCCAATCTATAAAGCAGTGGTTCTTTCTCTGCGTCAAGAGCTTAACAGTGTGCTGCTGGTTTTCCTTCCTATCAGCAGTGAACTGCATTCACCACTTTAGATGCAAATTAGTACTTGATTAGATGGTGGAAGCAGCAGGGTGCTGATTCCAGAGGAGCAGGAGTAAGTGCAACTGTTACAAAGGACAAACCTTCATCATCCCTCAAATGAATATAAATATAAAGGAGACATAAAAAGACAACAAAAATTAGAGTTGACGGTGATAAGACACTCAGTGTACAGTATTTGGAAGTGTATGTATGCAGAGAAAAAAGGAAAAAGAAGTATTTTCCTGCCAACTGCGATTCTGTGGCTTTAGAAGTGTGTGGAAAACAAAAAAACAACACAAACAAATCTGCAGACGAGAATAAACACAGATTTGGCTGCCAGTCAAACAGGCACCGGTCTGAAGTGTCTCGGGAGGCAGAAACACCCACGCAACACACACACACACACACATCCACAAATACACACACATATATACACAATCACCCACATAAAATGGTGTGTAGGAGTAGACACTCACTCCTCCTTTTTAGGTTTCACCTTTCCTTGAGCATATTTGGACACACACATTGTCTGACATTTAGCAGCTGCACAAAAAAAAACACCCACACCCAGTGCCCTCCATATAAACAGAGCAGACTGGCTTTGAAACTAGCCTTAAGACACATGGCTCCTAAAGGACCCACTTTAGAACCTGCTGACGGCTCCACTCTCACATGCATACACACACACACACACACACACACACACACACACACACACACACACACACACACACACACACACACACAGTAAGATAACAAACAAAAAAAATTCATACATTAATAATGGATGCAATACACATTTTTTCTTTTCTTTCTCAAAGACATAAACACACATTCATTGTGTAAAAAACAGTCTCTCTCTCATATTCCCTTCTTCTCTCTCTCTCCATCTCTCTCTCATATACACACACGCACACACACACATGGATCACTGTCCCTGCCCTCGAGGCTGTCGGGTTTTATCACGGAGCTGTCTCTGTTGGCACATTGTTTGTGCTGCTTTTAGATGCCAAAGTACCCACTGGCAGAGTCCTTACATCTTACCATCCACAGCCACACACACACACACACACACACACACACACACACACACACACACACACACACACACACACACACACACACACACACACACACACGCACACACACACACCGTTCTGGGGTTGTAAGTCAATAGAAACCTTCACCTTTCCTCATGATCATTTGGACACAAATATTATCTGACATACACAAGACACGGACACACACAGGCAATCTCTCACCCACAGTCAAAACACCGCCACACACACACCCAAGGGCAAGTCAAGACCACACACACACATGCACAAGCCAGGGAAAAGCTGTAAAAGTACAAACACGCACCACATTCGATACACACTCTGACACAACAGACACTGAACCCCACGGTATGATGTATTAAACTGTGAAACATTGACAGCTTGTCCAACAATCAAAGGTTTCAACTTGCTGCTTGAATAACCGTCCATCATTCATCCTTTCCTTCAGGTCTCATCATCCATCTATCCTCCACCTCCCTCCCTGAGAGGGAAACGAAAACCGAAAGCGCTCAACTTTGAAGACAATGAGCAAAGGAAGCTTTTATTACACTCATAATTCTGACCTTGCTTTCAAACATGTTCTGTGTGTCCCTGCATGCTCCAGAATCTTCACTTGCCAAATGCTTTGTGCTTCCATTCTTTGTGCTTGATCAACATTTCTGCCAGGCCTCTGTATTTTTCTAAACTTTACATCCCTACCTACCTCACTTATCTGATTCTGGTATTGAAGTGATTCATCCCATATTGTAACACCTCCATCCATCCAAAGATGTGGCTGTGTCCTTACAGTAATCGACTCATTTTCTCTCTCCTGTCGTCCAAACATTTCTTTATCCATCACGCTCACTTTACACAATTTATTCATCTGTCCATCCTACTCTTCGCCACTCAATTTGCCCATGCCACCGGCAGCAGAGATCTGCCAGTTATTGGCTGACAAACATACTCTTTCACACCACCAAATCACCCTGAGGACACACACACACACACACACACACACACACACACACACACACACACACAATGAGACATCAAGTCACACATCCAGCTCAGCTAACAATAGCCCAAGGACATTAAAATTATCACATCTGTCTGTTCTTGTTTAGCTTTCTCTCATCCTCTCTGCCCTCTCACATTTAACATATACTTCTATGTAAGTGCACACAACAGGGAACCAATTAAATAGGGAAACACACAAACACACACACACACACACACACACACACACACACATGCTCTCCAACACAGGATAATTTCCCTGCCTTTGTCTGTTGTGCCTATTCATCCATACAGACCTCTCATTAATATTAAAATAAATAAACATACATTAATACTCATGAATTATGTGTGTAGTGAGACTTAAACACACACACGCACTTGCAAATACATGTGCTGGTTCATTTTGCACACCCAGATGCACACAGGTTGAGAGATTGGCAGGAAATAAATTGACAATTGAAGACAGAAAAACAGAAACACACCTATGCATGCACACATACAGCATCACAGATTAGAACTGCAGACAAAAAAAAACCCAACACACACAGATAAGACACACTCACTCACGCACACACACATGCACACACTAATTAGAGGAGGTAAGCAGAGCAGACGTGATCTCAGACTGACTCAACGATAGTCTTTTTTTAATCTTGTCTTTAGTACAGACGGTGTGAAGGCGTCCACTTTACCAATGCACTTTCTGATCATCAGTGATAGGAAATATACACACATACACACACACAGATATAGAGTGGGGCAGAGAGTCGTTTTACATGTGTGATTCCTCATTCTGTTCAGTGTTCAGTCACATGGACACAAAGTCAAGCGATTACTAAACAAACAGTGAGTGCCCGCTAGCAAGATAGCACCTTACAATTACACACGTAAACATTTTCATACACACACACACACACGTTAGGTTTTCATCACTTTTGGGGACATTACAAAGACTTAGACTTACATAGATTAATTTCCAAGAGACTTACCCTAACCATAGCCATAACCACTACTTGCCTAACCCTAACCTTAACTGAAGTCTTCACCCTTAAATTGAATGATTTACATTAAGTGGTCCCCACAAGTACAGCGAGTCCCCACAATGTGTCCCCACAAAAGCGAGACATACATGAACACACACGCACACACGCACACACACACACACACACACACACACACACACACACACACACACACACACACACACACACACACACAGTCTATAATGAACAGACCTGGATGGACATGCACACACCCAGACACACAAGAAACTGCCTAACGCATCGACACAGTCAAACAAAGAAGTACACACACACTCATGCACAATGGGTTATATGGTTATGTGAGTAGAGCTTATAATGCACATTTCCCATTGGGGGAAAGTAACAAGTACATTTCCTTATGTGCTGCACACGAGTACTTGTACTTGAACATTTTCGTTTTATGCTACTCTACACTTCACTGCATCCTACTATTCAACTAGGGCTGCAAGTAATGATTATTTTTTCAATGAACGGACTAATTGTGTAGTCTAGATATTACAAGAAAATAGTTCTCAAAGTCCAAGGTGAGGTCTTCACATCCAACAGTCCAAAGCACAACAGCTGAATTTACAATGATCAAATCAAATCTTCACACTGGAGATGCTGACACCAGTGGATATCTAGTGTTTCTGCTGGATGCATACTATGTTGGAGGTTGGATGCTGGATGCAGATTAATTTCCTGTCAACCGATCAGCTTATCATTTCAGCCCTGTACCCAACAGGAGATGCTAAAATTAGCTCCATCACAAACAGCCGCATCATTAAAATGCTGCTTACATGACTCTACAGCATATCCTTCTGGTAATACCTCTGGTTTAAGTCAAATTCAAAATGCTTGGCTTTCATCTGCCACGCAGATTTTTTTCCACTGCTGTATCGCTGCTTGTATTTATGTAAAGAACCAAACTTTTCACAACCAACACATCCACAGAGACACCTCTACTTAGATACACACCATACAAAATACACACCACGCTATTCACTCCACACAAACTTGGAAATACATCTCAAGTTTTCCCTGCTTGCATCTTGTCTTTTTAGTTTACAGTAAGAGCAGAGCACTATTTCCATTCACATCCTTCCCTTTTCTTCCTCCCCTCCCTCCGTCCTCCTCCTCCAGCTCCTCGTTCCTTCCTTCCTTTTCTATCTTCCCTCCACCTCACATCTCTATATATAAAATGCTCCCCGCTTTACTGTTCCTTTCTCCTTCCTCCCTTCATCTCTTTCTATATCTTGACATTTCTCTTTTCTTTTCTTCCTCTCTTCTTCCTCTATGCCTGGTTTAATGCATTCACACCACCCCTTCATTCACGCAGATGTTTTATTCATCAAAGCTAGTATTATTCAACCAACCCCCCGGCATCTTAGTTTGCACCGCCCTACCTTCCACCCCCTCACCCCCCTCCTCCACCCCAACACATGGTACATCCCTAGAGGCCAATACACTCTCAGTTGCTTCCCTCTTCTCCGTCCTCTTGTCTTGCCTCTGTAGGTCTCACTCCTGCTCCCTCCTCTGGTGCTCTTTTTCGCCTTTTTGCGCCTTCAAGGGTAATACAAATTTTGAGCTCTGGGTAGACATGAAATGAGTCAGAAATGTCCTCATTTACTGCAGTCAAGTCCTGAACTTTGTGTTTCAGGTCCTAAACAAGTCAGTATTTGACTGTCTGCTTGTCTGACGGATGCGCCTTTCCCCACTGCTTGCCTGTGATTGGCTGCTGGTGGATTGATTCAAAGAAACAAATTCAAATCAAGTGACTGAGTCCACACTTCTGCCAGATGGCGTGCATTATTTTCAATAATCACACAATTGCTCTAGAAAATGACTTGAAGTTGGAACCTGCTGGTCTTATCATTTAAAGGCTGAATCCCATTTCACCCCTTGGCCCTACCCCTCCGTTTTGCGCGTTCACGTGGAGGGGTAGGGGTGTCCCAATTCCCATTATGACGGAGGGGTAGAAGGAAGTGGTAGGGCCATGTACCCCTCCAAACGGAGATTTTTCCGAGGCACACTCCAAACGGAGGGGTACGACAGATTTCTCAGAATGCCTTGCAAGACCGGTATTTTCTCCATGAATGAAGTTTTAAAATGTACGAAAACCACTTTATTGTCTATTTTAACGTTGTTTCAATGTGTAGTGGTCATTTTCCTCGTAAAAAAAAAAACCCCGAAAAAAATCGATTGTAGTCAAGGCTTCAGTTACGTGGTTACCGTTGCCAGGCTGAATGCCACTAGCGGTGCTCTGTGGGCAGCCCTGATGATAATCTACAGTGATAACGTTATCAATAATAATTTTGGCAACCTCGCTGCTGGTATTCAGTTACATTGATAGCGTTGTGGGATACAACATGCAGGAATGTCATACACAAATCGAATGTGACAGTAGCATTAGCTCGTCGCATCTGCCTACGTAAGAGGCAGCGGCGACTACTGATGACGTACGCGATTGTCGAAGGAGTGTCCCAATTCGGAGGGGTTGACTTTCGGCCCTACCCCTTGGCACTCCGTTTCAAGGGGTAGGGGTAGAAAAGAGAAATGGGATTCACCCAAAATGTACACATTCATCAGCTTTTTGGGGTTAAAAGCAACGTAACCTTGAAAATGAGTGTGCTAACAAAATGATACCATTTAAATGATGAATTGCATTAACGTATAAATAAGCAAAAAACTATGATCTTGTAAGCTGGAAAACTGACTCAAACCAACACTGTCGATCACGTCTTATTTTTCACTAACCACACAGCTCAGTCAATTACATGAATAGTGATGATGTCATCAGGTGAAAGCAGCTCACTGATCATGTTCAGATGTGTCACTTCATTGACTTTGACTTGAAAGTGAGGTTTCCAGCTGTGATTCACAAAATGGTCCCATGTCCTTGTGAAATCATCAAGGCTGCTGTCACACAGTCGTATTAGTTGTTCCATTATTCGCTGTCTATTGAGCAGCTTTGCTATTTCTATCTGGATGACATCGTCATTACAGCATTAAATGATTGTGCACTGTATGTGGAGCATTTGATCACGATGCAGTGAACGTATTTCTGTTCGTTAGTTTTTTACTTATTCACTTTCATTTGAACTTGTTAAACTTCCTCCCTCATCCACAGTCTCTCTCTCCTCTTCCTTCAGGCACCTGCTTTATTTTTCTGTTTTTTTGGCCACTCTGTACCTTTTCACTCTCCCACTGCTTCCATGTTATAATAATAATCTATAATAATGTACAGTACACCTCATCGTAATGTCACTGTGTTTTGGCCTTCTGTCCTTTTTTTCAGTCTCTCTAACATGTTCTTCTTCACTTTCCTTCCTCTTCCCTCTCTTCTCTCTGTTGAGCTTCCTTTCTGTATACCTGTTCCTGTCACATTTTCCCTTCCATATGAGTCTCTTTCAGTCTCAAAGCCTCTCTTCCTTTCTTCAATCTTCTGCCTCTTCTCCCTTCTGCTCCATGCTTCTTGATGTGCTCTTTCTCCCCATTTCCACTTTCATCTGCCTCAACCTTGCTCACAATCCTCTTTTTTTCCTTTTTCAAAGATCGGATTCTGGATATTGATAACCTCCCACGTTTATTTTCAATTCTCTTTAGCTTTCTCTCTTCATCCTGCAGCCTTTCCTTTTTAATTATTTGTCTCCCTCAGTGTTTCGCCCTCTCATTTTCTATTCCTACTTTTCTACCGCAGAATTATCTTTTGTTAACTGTGTTTTTTTCTCCCTTTTCTCTCCAAACTTGCAATGTTCAATTCACCCTGATCAATGTTCAGATTAAACGGATATTATATTGCATATAAATCTCAACAGATGAAATGGAAAAAAAAAAAAGAAAAGAAATCATTTTCGTTGAATGTCAAAGACTGCAGGGTTGGGTTATGTTACGGACTCACAAGAACACGGGTCATTTAGTAGTCATGTAAAGTAAGTCTGTAAGTCTGAAAAGACTCCAGACACACTTTTGACTATTATCAGGGTGAGCAAAGGTATGCTGTACTTGCATTATGCAAATTAGTTGCTTGACTTTTGCATAGACAACTGAGCCAAAGATCTGTGATGCAAAGTGTCTGATGGAACAAAAAGATTTAGCAAAAATACAATTTTTATTAACTTGTACCATATTCATATAATTGTACTGCAGTTCCAGTACTTCAGAGTATGAAGTCTCTCTGATCTAAATTACCTTAATTGTTTATTGTCTTCTCAACAGGAGTCTCCTTTAATGGCTCCTGCAAGCCTGGCTATTGATTAAAGACATCCTGAGTCTCTGTGTCTCTGTCCCTCTCCCTAAAACTCAATTAGTTTCCTCTCTCCTTCCTCTCACTCTGTTTAATGCATTCCACCCAGCGATTCATGTCCCCTGCAGTGCATTTTTTCAGATAACATGCACATTTCCAAATCATGTCTGTTATGTTTTTTAGACATCTCTATTTCCTCTCTTTCTATCCTGTCTTCCAAGAAACCTCATCCGAGACACTAAGTGGGCTCATTGCTCTGGCTGTTTGCACCACTTACTTTTTTTTTTCACCATCCACAAAGTAATTTATTCTCTGTGTGAGTTTTGTGTGCTCTTGCTCTTTCTCTCTCTCTCTCTCTCTCTCTCTCACACACACACACACACACACACACACACACACACACACACACACACACACACACACACACACACACACACACACACACACAAAACCACCACCAATACTTCACTACTTTCTCATTTCCCCAAAGTAATTAAGTCTACCTCTCTTTTACTTTCACACATACACAAAAAAAACACACACAGCTTATTCTGTTACCTTTTCCTCAACTAATTTGATTTCATTCTTACACACACACACACACACACACACACACACACACACACACACACACGTCTGTCTCTTATATTAATGACCCCTAAAATTAATGTCACTGCGACTTCTGAATCCATCCTATACCATTATCTCTCTCCCTCCTTCACTCCCCCACTCTCACCCAACCAGGCTGGTTTTATCTTCACCACGAAACTCCTCGCCTCGTCTCTCTCATCCCTCACTTTCAGTCTGTCTTTTCAAATGTCTTTTTTTCTCCTGATGTTATGTCTTGAATGATATATCTTCACCATGCCTTTTTTTTTTTTTTACAAAGTGATCTTTATTCCACCTTTGAGGACCCCACTTGTCTATTTTTCCTCAAATGCAGTCACTCCCTTATCACCCAAGAGCTCGTCTCTGACATTCCTACTCTTCAATTCTCACATTGTGTCTTATCATTCCTAAACTAATTGAGTTTTCATGTGGCTTCCTTTATCCCCTGCAAATGTGCTGACTTTAAATTCCTCCATTCTCTACACAGTATAAGTCAAATTATTTGCTGTCGTGTTGTGGTTTATTCTCCAATAATTAGCTGTGCAATTCTTCATAAACACTTTCTATATGATACATTCTATCAATGGAAGACTGATTATTTCCTTCTTTTAGTCTTTAAATCTTAAGAGTTTTGGTTAATAGCATTTGTCTAAAAAAAAAGTATTAAAACACAATAAAACACAATAAATAAATATGTCCATCTCAACAATGCTCCTTTGGTTGGAACAAAAATATCAAAACATCAATTTTCATGGCTTCATGTGGGAGCAGTAAGTTGCTAAGTACATAATTAGCTCAGATTAGCTTCATAATTAGCTCTGATTTCATGGCTCAGCTCAGCCACTGGGCATATGTTTAGCAAGCTGAACGTTTTTTCTGCTTTATCACAGTCTGCCGAGGTATGCATTTTAACAGAACCACCAGGAGAACAATCAACAGCTCATTTGTGTACTGTGTAACTTTGAACAACTTCCTTGTTGGGCCAAAATGGCTTTGACATTCCCAGTCGGACCTTTCTGCTCTTACAACCAGTCTTGAGCTTCAATTCTGGGGGCATTGTGAAACAGGTAGGTACTGTTGGAGAGCATCACCACTGCTGTCCATGGTGCTGATTCTGAAGCTGACCTGGGTACGTGTGTGCCTGTGGGTTTAGTTTGTCTTGACTGATCAGCCTCATCATTAGAAAAAGTTTTAGGGAAAAGAACCAGGAACCATCCCTCAGTTCCCTCTTGAGTAGTCAAAAATATATATTGATTGACCTGTGATTGTGATGAATGATTTAGAAGTTCATTAGTGGCCACAGCTGTGAAGCTTTTTAGTGATGTGATACTTGCTTGTTTTCTGAGATACGGGTTGTATTTCTGACAGAAATCCTGAGGTTTGGTTTCATATGTTCTAATTTGCCTCACCTGTTAAACCATCTCGTTATGAACTGACTGCTGAGCCTCTGAGATGCCAAGCTCCCTCCGCTTCAGTCAGTTCTGCCTTGTTCAGAGAATTATGATATTATTATGTATTATCATTTTTAGTGTTGACTTTAGCGAGAACGTATAAAGTTGGAAAATCACATGTGGTGATGTCATATATTTCAAGTATCTATCCTTTCCTTTTGTCGTGTCTCCTCTAAACATACCTCCTCTGTACTTTCCAATTCATCTTGCCAAACATAATTTAGTCTCCTCTTGCTCTGTATTCATCACCCACCTCACTTGTTCATCCCATCCCCCAAACTAATTCACTCCTCACTTCTCTCTGTCTCCCTCTGTCTTCATTCTCTCTGCGTGTTCCTGAACCAAATTCATTCAGTCTCACAGCCGATACTTAAATCTCATCTCAACCTACAGTACTACATTTCTCCCGTCTCTCCTTCTCGGCTCCTCACTGCTATTCCCACTTCTTTCTGTCTCAACCTTCCAAACCATCCGAACTCTCTTCAAAAGGATAAAACTAGCATTATTGTACACTGTCTTTGCTACCTCAAGCTAATTTGCTCTTTATGTGTGATCTCCCTATCTGCTGGATTAAACTTCTCAGTGTAACATGCGTATCTGCTTTATCACATCCAAAACTAATCTCTCTTCTGCCTACCGCATTTCTACTCTCTCTCCCCTGCGCTCTTCCTGGTTCTTGGCTTCCCTCGGTATAAAATACAGCTCACTGCTCACCATGTTATCTTCTCACAAACTAATTTAGTCTGCATCCAGGCTTCTCCCTCTCTGTCTCCCATCTCCTCTGTGCATCTCTCAGCTCTTCGAGGCATATCCCTCATATCATATCGTACTGTAATCTGTATAATGTGCATTTCTCTTTATCACTTCCGAGTCCCTTTGTTATTTGAAAACGATCAGATATCTTCTCTTTCTGTGTACTGTTATCTGTCTTAAAGGTTGACTGTCCGCTGGGAACTTCTCTTTATATCACTGAGGTCTTTTTCTTGTTTTTCAGGGTTAATAACTGTTGCACACTCCCGTGAGCTTGGCAAGCTTTGCATGTTTCTGAGAGAAGTGAGTGCTAGAGGTTAGAAATATTCAAATTCTTATGAGTAAAAGAGCGCAGACTACTGAGCTTGAGCTGACTTTAGCCTTGTAGCAGTGGGAGATGGGAATACAGTATAACTTCCCTCCTACATTTGATTAACTCTTAAATGAGGCACCCTGGAAATAGATGGGCTTATTTCTTAGAGAAGCAGAAGCTAATTATTCCATACTTAATATAAATTTTTCATTTTAGAACTTGTTCTCAAACTATATCTACTTGATTCACAAACTCAGCTTAAATTCCAGTTTAAGAGCATTGGTGAATAATTGGTCTCAAAAGTTTAATCTGCACCAAACAAACGCAAAAAGTCCATAACTAAGAGCAACAGCAGCCTCAACCAGCCTTTACACCTCATGTTGCTTTGTGTGGCATGCAGTTGGATTTGACAGGAAACGTATTTGACAGTCATTCCATTGGCTTTGGGTTGAAAACGGCAAATCTGTTTTTTGCTCCTATCCAGTTGACAGCTGTCTTAGCTGGTCTAAACTAATTTACTTAAGGAGGCAGATGTGTGCTCACAACAAATTAGCAAAAGTTTAAATGTGCAAACCCTTGATATGAGTGGCAAAGAAATTACAACATAATTTATGCAATGAGAAAGGACAGGGTTTGTGGCGGATATGCTCAGAATTTTATGAAATCACAGCTTGAAACATACTGGTGTGAAATAGAGATTACTGTTTCTAAGTTGGGCTCTTACCAAGGTTTCAAAATGCGGAACAACTTCATTACTTCTAAGGGAACTTACACTAACCAATTGAATTCTTAGACGACTGACGACTTGCAGTACATGGAACGATCTGAAGCTGTGTTCATGTGGTGAGGGCTTCAGTCGCCCTTTTTAAACAGAAAACATGTGACATGATTTAGCACAGGTCAAAATGACTGACGGCTGAAGTACATTTGGCTGCCTCAGTTGCAGGCTCCTGGTATAAAACACACTCGAATAGAGTGGAGCCATTGTCCAGCGCACCAGTGCTTTTCCAACTTTGACAAGTCAAAATGTCTGATGGGGCAAAGGCTAGTGAGCAGATTAAAGCAGCACTGCTCAATATTCAATTCATTCATTTTAGGATTTCAGAAATCCTCCCACACATCAGGAAACTAAATGCCTTTCCCTTGAATTAAGCAACATTTCTACTTAAGTGTGGATTGTAACACACCAGGGTTAACATCCAGTACATTGCAGTTTCATTTCAACCCTGAGCTAATGCTAGGTATTTAGTACCCACGTGAAAAGTATTTGACCCCAGCTGATGCAGTGTTTCACACCACTTTCTTAGGACTACATCACTGGGGTTGGCACCACAAAGGCAGTGTTAATCTTTCTTACAGCAGAGTTCACTATATCATGTGCAAAAAAACGGACGTAACCCTCGTTCAAAGTGTCCAACCTTACTTATCCCAGGGTTAAACGTGTGGTCTAGAGGGGAGTTAGCCTGAGTTGCTGTAGGATCCTCAGTGTGTCTTTGTCGTAGTGATGGAGCAGGAGTCAGTATTATCTGTAAAGCTGGAAGGCTTATCCTGATTTTCTTTTTTTGTTTTTACCTTCTTGTACTTCTAATCTATAAATCTGACTTTTTCATTCGCTTGGATTATAATTGAAAAGTGCTCTACAGTTAAATATTATTAACATTATTACATTACATGATTACTCTTCAGTTTTGTAGTATTCTCTTGTTCTGATGAGGTGTTTCCCTCCACAAAGAATTTCCACCAGCTACCAAACAAATACTGATCTGACTCAACTGATCAACACCTTTCATCAGGGGACTACAGTGTCTTCACTTCTTATGATGGGATCAAACTATTTTTACATCAAATGAAATCTGGCTTGTGTGGTCCAAAGAAACATCAAAACTACTGTTCACAAATCATATCTGACTCAGGTCTGCTGAAAGCGTCTGTTCCGGACTGAAAAGTATTCCTCAGTCAGTGGAAGTTTCCCGTCTCGGTCTAAACCCCGGGCTTAGCTCCTGCATGTGAGAGCGATCCATAGAGTTTGAGGGAAAAAGCAATTCGAAGCCACAAAGAGCATATGAGGGGATGGATGAAGGCAGGTTGGATGGAAAAATGAAAAGAAAAATGAAGGAGGGAGAGAGCAAACTTGGTTGGGAGACGTCTGGAGATTTCTATGTGTTGCAGAATCAATTCATCCCCTGTTCTCCTCCTCCTCCTCCTCCTCCTCTTCCTCCCACTAGCCCCGGGCATTGACAAGACACCGCAACACCCGACGCCTACGCAGGAAAAGCACAACTACCCAGAACCCATCTGATTTCCCTCGCTCTACCCCTCACCTCTTATCCTCCACCCCGCTCTCTCTCTCTCTCTCATTGCTCTTAGATGTCTCTCATCCCATTTTCCCTCAGCAGTCCTCCTTCCATGTTATTCTCCCTGAATTCATCCGTTTCACTCGTCTCTCATATTGCTGTCATCTCTTCTCCATCCGTTCCTTCATCTCTAATGCTCTGCTGTTTGCACTGTCTCCCTCTCCTGTCCCATCATCAACTCTCTTTCTAATTTTGTCTCCATCCTCCTCTACCTCCACACTCAGTTATTCTCTCCTTCTTTTTGTCTCCTGTTATCAATTATCTACTTTCTCTATTTTTTATCTTTTTTTATCTTTGTCTCTCTCCTTTAGGCCCCTACATACCCAGCAATCTTGCAGCTGCATTGCATGCGACACAGTGCGAGATGAGTCCAATAAAATTTTTGTCAGACTGTATGGCATCTATTTTGAGGTATGTCCAAATGTACGATGAGTGTCTGGTCAATCAGACATAAAATAATTGCAAGCAGAGACACGTCACCTGTCATCCAAGCTTTAGGCATAGCATCAGCACAGTCTTTTTGTTGTTTTTTGACCTAAAAAGTGGAGCTAACAATGTTCAAACAGCAATTGTAGTCTGACTCATTTCACGTCATACTCTGATTGGCTGGTTTGTAGATGTGGGTCGTATGAGCACAGTCACACTGTAAGAAATTGGTCCTAAATTTCAGACTATCAGAAATTTTGATGGAGCCTACATTTGGTCAATAAAAGTCAAAATCAGCCGTTGCTGCATGCGTCTCACAGCAGCCATGTTTGCATCAACATATTTCTATTTTCTAAATTTTGTAATCTTGTTGCGCCTTTTCTGCAGTGGACGATCAGCATCACATACTGCTTATCATGATGAACCAGCTCCTAATAATCACAAAACTGTAGTGGATGGAAATAAGCATTCATTTGTATTTTCTTTTACAAATTTTCCCAAAATTCAGTCAATGTGATCTGTGACCAGTGTTCTGGACTGATGGCCAAAGATTTCACCACGTTTCTCTCCTGCTTTTCACTGGCATCACCTGAAATCCAACATTATATAGGGAATTCTCTATTATCTATCTCTTTCTTCCTCCTCATGATTTTATGTCCTCTTTCCCTTCATGTTCCCTCTCTCCCTACTTTTCATCCTTTTGTCTTTCTCTCTCCTTCCTAATCGCTCTGTCTCTTTCTGCCTCCATTTCTCCTTTGCTCATTTCCGTTCTCTCTCTTTATCTATCTTTCTGTCTGTCTCTGTGGGAGTTTGGAAAACACTCTGTCTCCCTCATGAAAGAAAAGTGTTGCTTCACTCCTCCAGCTCTCTTTTGATACGAAATAAAAAGCAATGTGAAATATCCCCCAGACACACACACACACACACACACACACACACACACACACACACACACACACACACACACACACACACACTGACATTCTTAGCATCTGTCCTCTCCAACATCCACTCAATGGCTTGCAGATTGAAGCAATGCAGCAGTATGAAGGGACAGAAAAAAACAGGGAGAGACAGAGAGGAAGACAGACTGAAAGAGAACAAATTAGTCTAGAGTATTGGGATAGGTAAGAAAGAATGAAATGTGTGTGAAGTGAGGGAACAAATTAGCCTGGTGATATTAAAAAGGAGAGAGGGCTTTATAGTGGTGGTGGGTGTGTGTAAAGGACTAAATAACAGGTAGAGAGCTGAGGAGGAGGAAGCTCTCCCAGGAGGCAGAGTGTGTGTTTTCATGTTGTTCAGCTCAACATGACAAAAGAGCGAAAACAGAGTGGATCAAAAAGGAAGTCGGTGTGGGACATGAACAAAGAAGCACAGACAGTCAGTTTTAGTTTACCAGGGTAGAGTTAAAGACTGCACTACAACACAAACACACTGTGCCCCATCCTTTTTCTTTCAAATGCCATCCATCTCTTTATATCTGTGGCCAAATCAAACCAGTGACATCCAATAATCATTGATATGCTAATTGTCAAAAAACAAAGTTTCCAAAGATTGCAAACATGTTTGAATTTGAGCAGCGCATTCTGCAAAATGATACGCTTTCCTTTACACTGTGACAGTGCAGCCATTCTGGATGGCATCCTGGAGCTGCTTATTTCACTTAGTATAAGAGTGCGACTTAATTAAGTGTTGGCACTTAGCCGTATGTGACATTGACATGTGTGAAAGGGGTGGGTTTTTTTTACTTTAAAGCTGCTCAAAGCGAAACTAATAAAGTAATTTAAAAAATGAATAAAGGAGATATTTTATCATGGCTTGATGACTGTGCTGTGAGTTCTTTAGGATCTGCGGGTAATTCAAGGGTAAGGTTAACAGCAAAATAAGAAGCTGCTGTTCTCATATAACTTATAGTTTAACACCGCTAAATATAGGGTAATGTAAATACAGTGAAATCTTTAAACTGACAGTATTATATATTTTAGCATTCCTGGTTGTACTTCACCTTCCCTACAGCAGCACAAATACATGCACACTCCCTCACTACAACACACACTCTCCTCCCTGCTTACCACTGTAGTCTTCACGGCAGATACAGGTGTACCCTCCCTCTCTGCGGGCACACACCCCTCCATTCAGGCAGGGGTTGGAGTAGCACAAGTTGATCTCCGTCTCGCAGTAATCACCCGTGAAGCCAACTGGGCAGCGGCAGCGTAGGCCTGCGATGGGGTGGATGGGCCGGAACAAGATGGAGGGCGAGGAGATGAAGGGGGCGGAGCTGTTGAAGCGCAGCACTGAGATGCACTTCATGTAGTTCTGGCACGGCTCACGCAGACACACGTTGTCGTCAAACGGGAGAACCTGGTGTGATGGGAGGATGGGAGAGAGGAAAGACGTTGGTGGTCATTGTGAAGGCTGTTATTGCTGTGTTAACCTATACGGCAATTTACTGTCGTAGGCGTTCCAGGTGGTGTTCCACTGCAGACTAACTAGTGCTGCACTAGTTTTCACTGCTCAGCGTGCTCTCTCGTCACAACCTTTCCCGACATGCATGAGTCTTTTCCTTTGGGTGTTCACATTCACAGTATTCACATTCTTTACAAAAGTAATAAGTAGCAGTACAACAAATTATGTAAACATAGTCCATTCCCGGGCACAAGTAAAATTCCTTTAATCAAAATACTACCTCAGTGAAAGCATATAAGTATTACCAGCAAAGTGCACTTAAAGTATCAAATTACTACTACTACTTAGTCCTTAGTACTTAGCTATCAGGGAAAGTTTAATTAATACCAGGGTTCTGGAACTGGAGAGCTAAACTTAATTGCAGCCTTGATGAATGTCATTGATTCCACCTGTGCGTTTCCTGCTATGACAAGTCAAAATGTCTGCCATTAAAACAGTCTGCTGTGTGCCACAGATATGGCTCTGTAGTGAAGAACAGATGTTTGTAGTCAGTCTGCAGAGGAAGATTAAAAGCAAGCCTCAACATATTTAAATGACAAATGATAATTGTGTTAATGTTCAAGCGCAATTTTCCCATGAGGCCATTTAACCACAGAAGGACTAACAAGAAAATACTTTTTTTTTTTCTTTTTTAATTAAACTTTGGTCAACTTTTGCTAGCCAATACAGTAACCTTAGGGTAGCATCTTAATAGAACCCCCAAACCATATTTAAACTTTTTAGAAATATACTAAGGATACTAATGGAAACAAAAAAAATACAGACACCACGGGTAAGTGGAGCAGAAAAAAGATGGAATTTCAGCTCTATAACTTACCTGGACAACATGAACGTGGCGGCCCCAAGCTAACTGCTAGCCACACTAATGTTTAGCATTTTAGCATGCTAGCATTATCATCTGTCACCATGGTTACGTGTCATTGTGCTAACGCTAACACATTAGCGTCACAGTAGCTAACCTTGCAGACGTACAGCCGCTGGTTTCCGCTGCGAACGCGGTGGACAAGTACCCCTCAAAACCCGATGAATCAAATGAAAGACACTTTGGGTTGATAAACATGCTAATACTGCGGCTCTAGGCGGACTAATGTGGGATTTCTGGCCCTGGGTTGTGCCTCTCAGGCTACAGCGCCTCCACGTACAGGCTGCTCTGCTCATCCTGATTGTTAGCTTTTGGCAAACATCATTTCCTTCCAGCATGGCTGTGTGTCTTATTTAAAGACATAAGATATAAGTTAGCAATAATAATAATAATAATAATAAAAAGACAGTTAAAAATATGAAGACCATCTTGATCCCATTCTAAAAAATGTAATTTTGTTGGGAATCACAGTGTCTTTCCACATTTCCTCAGGTCAGAAACCTTCCACATCGAAGACTCTGAACGCCACCTTGGATAACATAAGAAGGTGTATCATACCCCCTACTCCTCTATCACATTGAGACTTACTGATTTGTCCTCTTATTTTGTATGTTTTTTTTTGGGGGGGGGGGGGGGGGGGGGTTGTTTTTTTTTTTTTTTTACAAAAGAGGGTTTTTGCTGTTCAGGTCACTGGATCAGATCTATTCACAGGATTGTGTCTTTTATAGACAGTAAGAGAGTATAGATTTTTTTGGATGTGTTTATGTGAGTTTGAAATTACAGTGCCTGTTGAGATAAGGTCATATACATTTAGCCTTAAACTATGTATCTCTTGACACCGCTGTGCTCTCTCTCTCTGCCCCTCATAAATCTTTTCTCCTTCTTGTAGAGTTTCACTTGTTCTCTTTATCGAAACATCTTTTTCTCTCATGCATGTGCAGAGATGCTCTGAAGGTGTGTAATCACGAATGTATCTGATGTGCATGCTGTGTCCAGGTGTGTATGATTTCATGCATGAGAACATGCAGTGGTCATATCAGTGAGTTGTTGCGTAAAGCCATATGGCTGCATTGGCATGGCATCTGTATTGTATTATTATCAGTTCACATACAATATGCTGCAGTGACTGTCTTGAGATGCATGGGTGTTTGCACAATGTGTCTTACTACTTTTGCTCCACATCTATTATTACACGGGCCCCTGATTTCCAGCTGCTGTATACATGTGCATGATTATGCAGCATGAGACATTTTTCATACAATGTTCATTTAATTACTTAATTTTCAATATTTTTTTCAATTTATTTCATTATCTCTGGTCATGTGTCAGTGTACTGTATATGAATGGAATACAATCCCAAAAAGAAAAAAAGCATTTCAAACATGTTTGTATACATCAACATTAAAGGCATATTCCATAATCTAAGTGTAAAAGGGGAGGAGAGCCCCAAAAAACAAAAGTGGAAGCACAAGATTGAACTTTCTGTCTCCCCACAATGATTGACAGGTCCTTTAAAACACCTGCTAACACTTGATGATAACTGATAATAATCTCATGTAATCTCATAGCTAGATGTTTTGTGATGGACCAAGAATGAGTTTCAATTAGGACTGTTTTTAACCACGTAGCAGGCCCACATTTTAAAATCACAGCAATGCCCTTGATTTATACTTTAAACTGATTTAAACTTTTTCACTTTGTACTCAGTTGCCCTCTCAGAATAGATATAGCACTTAAAATTTGTGATTGTTATGTGCGTATTTGTAAATGTGAACTTACTTCCATCTGCGTCAGTGACGTCAGCCTCGGCCTGTTCAGATACAGTTGTTCCTCCAGGGCCTCTGAGGGGAAGAAGAGTCCGCCTGGCAACGCGGCAGAGAAGCTGACATTCAGGATCCCTCCCGGCGCCGCGTCCAGGTCTGGCTGGATGTTGAAGATAAAAACATCCTCTACAGGGACAGAGAGCACTGCTGACACACCCTCCAGGAAGTTGCCCAGCAGCGGTGACAGGAAGTGTTCCTGGGACATGTTTTGGAGGCGGACGGTGACGCTGCTGCCCAGCATGTCCTCTGTGATGATGAGGACGCGGAGAACGCATTGGGCTGAAATGCTGTGGACGCCATCTGAAAAGATGAAGAAGAGAGCAGAGGAGAAAAAAAGGTTAGGTGAATGAGTGGATGTGCCCATTCATGAGGTGTACAGAAGATGGACAAGAGGGTTGGAGGAGGAGGGGAAGGAGCAGGAGATGGAGAGAGGACATCGAGTAATACAAAAGTGTGAACAGGTGAAGGAGTAAGGAGAGAGGCAGATGGAGAGGGAGGCACGAGGGAGAAGGGTCAGGGACAACAGGGGAAAGAGTAGAGAGAAGAAGGTAAAGTGACAGTGATAAATGAATGAGAGCCAGAAGGATTACAAAGAGGAAGACACAAGGTGAGGAGGTCACAACGATACAGTGAGATATGCTGCTTACATGTGCACGCTTGCATGGAGGACAATGTCTTGCTACATATATTTTACATGTACAATCACATCTACAGTACATATACACAAAAATATAAGAAAAATCATACACTGAAGAATAATCCAGGATCATTATTAAAACTGTTTGACAAAGACCATGATATTTGACAGTAAATGCTGCCTTTCAGTCTAAAGGCAGGAGGCCACCTCCACAGAACAGCAGCAAACACACAAACACGCATACACAAGCCTGTTTTCAATCAAACTTATAGCTGTTGAAGACATTGTGCACTAATTCAGTGTTACTGAACTTGAGTGAAAGAAAGAGAGAAGCTCATATGTGACTGAAACTTCCTCTTTACTGTGTTTAAATAATGTAATGAAAGTAAGTGTGCTGGGATTCTTTCATTTGTAACAGTTGTGACCTAAATCTGAAAACAAATCATTCCATGACTTTTACATTCACTTCCACTTCCTGTAAAGCATGACTTGATTTAGCCATACTCAGACCATAACGCTATCTGTCACACACAGCCAGCAGGATCTTTGTTTTTCTATCTGTATATTTAGTCATCATCTGCACACTGCCAATTCTCCAGTGACCTTCATGGCAGGCATCAGATGTGGATGATGGGAGATATGATATAAAAAAAAAACCATGGTACTTTTCTGAAATCCAGCTCACCATTGGTAGCACAGATGATGTAATTCTTTAAACACATGTTCCAGTGAGAAAGAGACAACTGATCTGCATTTGTTTGTAAAGTCTTGTGCATGTGACTGAACAAGCCACAGAGAGAGATGGAGATGGAGAGGCATCACTGAGCGCTCTCATGGAGAAAACATTCTCATCTCCCCCGTCTCCTCACATTCACCTGCGGTCACAAATCAACACAGCTCTCCTTTTCTCAAAATGAGTTCATTTGAATCGTAGCAGGTCAAACAGAACAGTGTCTGCTTCAGCGACAGACACAAGACACGTTTCATCTACGCTGGATAAACACAGTCCAGTGCTGGGCTGCATTGTATATTGTAAAGCGATTTGGTGCGACAAGCTGGCTAATAAGCTGTAGAAGAATACAAATGCACATGACCACACTGGCATGAGGAGGCAATTTTCATGCAGCAGCAGCGAGGCGTTGTGAGAGTGAAGCAAGGCAAACAATAAGGCAGAGAGAATGAAAGAGTAAGAATACAACACATGAGGGGTCTCCATGCAAAAAGAGCATGGCAAGTGATGAAAAGAGAGAATGAATGAGAGGAAGAAAGAAAAAAGAAAGGAGCATGGCAGCGATGGATGGAGGGTGAGGGGTGAAAGAGAGACAGAGGGAGGATGTTGACAGAGGGAAGAACAGAGGTGGCAGAGGGTGAAGGAGAGTGAAGGAGGTTTATTAAAAACTGGAAAGAGCACAGAGGATAATGGAGGAAGACACGAGGAGAATGAGAAAGGGAATGAGGGCCTTTAACCAGGGATTAATAAAACAAATACATTTATAAAAAAAAGAGCACTAAATTTATGGTAACTCACAAATAGGCAATTCATTTTCTACTTAAGTATTCCTGTAAATAGTTGATTGATTATTGATGCTCATTTGTTTTCCTTCGCTAATACTGTGGTAAAATATAATTTGAGGCATTATTGAATTAGTCAAATGGTTTGCTCAAAGTAAATTATTCAGTTCATTTCCCACATTTACAATTTGTTACTGATTTGCTGTTGATGTAACGTGTTTTGGTATAAAAACACAGAAAAGAAGGAGGGAAGGAAAGGAAAGGAAAGGAAAGGAAAGGAAAGGAAAGGAAAGGAAAGGAAAGGAAAGGAAAGGGAAACAAAACAAGTCATTTGTAATTATTATTGAATGTTAGAGAAGGAAGGAAATAAGAAAAACAGCAAGATGTAGACAGAAATCTAAAAAACATAAAATCAAAGAGCAAAACTGAATAAATGCAGATAGAGATGGAGAGAAAAGAGAAAGAGAGAGGGGTGGAGGGATGGGGGTTGGGTCGGGTGGCAGCTGGTTTGATTACCGGATTATGAGGAACCCTACTCCCCACTGACCTCTAACACACAGGCACACTCACACACTCACACACACACTCACTCACTCACACACACACACACACACACACACACACACACACACACACACAAATCCAGAGCTCCTTGTTACAAATGAACAGCCAGAGGAAGGAGTGACATTATGAAGGGCCAGAGGAGAAAAACTCCCACAGAAAATCATCAGGGAAGACTGCAAAAGAATCATATGAAAGAATAGATAGATAGATAGATAGATAGATAGATAGATAGATAGATAGATAGATAGATAGATAGATAGATAGATAGATAGATAGATAGATAGATAGATAGATAGATAGATAGTTTGACTTTAATATAACACACAATTTGAGTTGAAGTAATTAAATGTCACCTCATCTTTCGGGGCTAAAAGCCAGCTTTATAATCAGCCCTCTGGATCACGATGCTAAGACGCAGCAGTAATTGACGTTGATCTCCCATTGTCATTGAAATGAGACAGGGATCTATGAAAAGACCCAGGATAATCTGTTGGAGTAGAACCCAGTCTCCTACACACACACACACACACACACACACACACACACACACACACACACACACACACCCATCACAAATCCACATCTTCACTCTAAATCTGTTCATCAGTCGTCACATCAACATGCCAAGTCAGCGAATCAGCATATAAAGTATCAAAATATTTAAGTCTAACCAGTCCTTTGAAGAAGTGAGGAACAGACGAAATGTCTTCTCTGCCCAAAAAGCGTTGGTTCTCAAAAATATCAAGGCATAGAAGCACACACACACACACACACACACACACACACACACACACACACACACACACACACACACACACACACACACACACACACACATCCACACACAATCCATCCACACTAAGGTTGTTTGCTTTTTTGTTGACATGTTGCTTTCTGTTGCCATGTTTTCCTCCTGCAGACTGTGTGCTTGACTGTTTTCTGGTAAGAGAAAAAAAACTACAATTTCTTCTGCCAGGCACACTGAAAATATTCCCTGAGTTACAGGCTCCCAGAAATCCCCTTCAGTAGCCCACGGGGGACAACAGTGACATTCAAACAGGAATATTTGACAACTCAACAAAACACGTAACAGACTAAAATGAAAAATGAGACTTCTAAATAGCGGTGCCTGTTTGCCCTGACAGTTTGTAACTTCATTGTGATTTTACCAGTCTTCAGAGGAATTTTGCCCCAGGCAGCCATTAAATTCTGACAGTAAACCTGGCGCACACATAAATATGCACAGTAAAATACAGTATCTTCATTTGGCTTCCCCTCCCGGCTACACTCCAGCTAATTTGGCCAGCCTGCATTAGCACGAGGCTCTTCACTCATACGAAGCCATTTGGAGGCTTGAAATAGAAATGAAAAACAACAATTCAAACTAAATGGCCCTTTAACCAATTACAGCCACCAAATTCTCTCTACTTCCCATCAGCCCAGGTCAATGACTAATTCACCTCAGAGGAGGAGGAGGTCATCCACACATTTTACACAGATTCATGCCCTGACATGATAATTACAGGTCTGCTGAGAACAAGTAAGTCTGCAGAACTTTAAAGGTCATTTTAGAACATTTCTGCAAGTTAGGTTGTTAACACCGGCTGCAACAGCAGCTGTGTGTGTGTGCGTGTGTGTCATCATGGCAAAAATATGATCTTGGAGACACCTACTGTAGCAGAACTACCACATAAGTGCTTTTGTGTACTTTCCAGGTTTTTGATAATGGGTGCGGTCCAACCCCTTGAGGTCTGAGCACTCATGTAATAATGTAGTTGCGACTACTGAGTGCTCATGGGTAGGAACACCGGCATCATGGCTGGTGTGATCCTATCGCAACACGCTGTCTGGCTGTTTTCCTCAGACAGTCGACTAAGCATTTTTATTACAGCGTGAAAATGTCATGAAAAATATGGCACCACGCTCTGTTTTCTACTTTTGATTTGTCTGTCATACCTTCTTATCGTCTACTGTGTGTTCTTATATGCTTTTGCCTTTTTTTTTTTTTGCTTTTTATTCTGAAGTACATTGAGTCTGCACCTGTGCTATATAAATAAACTTCACTTGACTAAGACTACACCTAATTATAGTGTTTCCTGTTTAAAGGCACGTATTTTACAAAGCTGAGTAAGGAAAATGCATTTAAGAGTAAACGAGTTTTAGGATTCCTTCACCAACAAGTCTGCCTTCAAATAAATACCAGTGATGTCAATAATGGTCTGACACCATGCTTGTACCCTTGTGTCTTATAGAAGGCAACTCAAATGATTTATTAAAGGAAGGAATGACCATATAGTTAATGATGAATTGCCCACTTCAAAGCCAATTCAAATGTATTCAGAGTCTAATCTGAGCATATTAGCCCCAAAATGCTAAACATTTACAGATAACACTAAGTTTTATATGAAGCATCAATAGAGAGAATCCAGTGTGTACAAGGACATAAATCACCTACTATCCTTTTAATCCCTCCCATAGCTTATGGGACTCTGAGGTGTCAGTCACTTTGTCAGAACAAGGTATATCTCATCTGTGAGACGGCTGATGTGTCGTTTTAGATGGAAACCCTTCACATCCAGCACTAAATCCAGTAGCATGGGGTCTGTCTCAGAGGAATATAAAGACATGGAGGAATTGTGGAATTACTTTTGAATCCTGGTGAGAGGTGAGCAAGAGCAATCTTGTCCATAACTTCCCAATAAGCTGGGAAGTCATAACTAATGCATCACCCTTTCTCCTTGCCACTCTGCTTTAGTGTGCATGGAAACAATGAAACATTAATAACCTCCAAACTGAAAATCCCATAAATGGAGGGATATTTTGCCATCTTAACCACCGCAGAAAAACAAAGCGTTTCGTAAATAACAACTCGGAGACACTTCTGCAAGCTTTCACGGCTCTTGTGGGCTTCGAGCCAACATTCTCCCCTCCCTGTGTCCGCTCTTCAAAGAGGGAAGAGAGCTTTGGGCTGGCGTGCATAAAGCTTCTAAGAATAAACACACTGATCTGGAATCATTGGTGGGTCCCACAGATGCATGAACATCAATGCGTGTGAGAAGAAGGCTGGCCTCCGATCAGTGCTTCGGCTCTAAAACGCTTTGTGGGTATACGGTCCCCGGAGTTTCAAAGGGTTGAGGGAGTTCAGCGCTATCTCTCTGCGCCAGGTAGCCTGACTAATAGCACACTCATAGCTTCTTGAATGTCAGAGCATCCCGAGCTCGCTTCCTGGAAATCCAGACGGAAATAGTCTGCAAAGTAGTGTACAATAGAAGCCCACAGCTGAAGCTGAAAACAGCCCCAGAAACATTTTTAAAAGCTGCCATACAGGGCAGGAGGATGGGTCACAAGGCAGAGCCCTGGCATTTTCCTCTGAGGAGGAAAGCAAGAAAGTCAAGCAACTAAAGGTTTGGAGATACGGCTCAGGTGGTTTGTGAAGGAAAGGTCTGCAATTTCAAAATGATGTGAGAAAGAAGAAAAGCTTCATTACTGTGCCTGAAAACCTCACAGAACTCACTGATTCTTTCTAATTAAAGGGGAACTGTGTAAGAATCTTTAGGCGTTTTAGACGATAAATGTCTAAGGTGCTTCGTGTTCTGTTTGGGGACACAAATTACTATTGAATGCTCAACTTTTGACTGCTGCCGATGTAACCTTTTGTCCCACAGTGAGAAAAGAAACAAAGGAGATGTACGCGGGTGGAAGACATTAAAAGAGATGTCAGTTAGGCAGATTGATGAAGATAAAAAAGCATTAAATATTTGAAAAGCATTTAGCTGTCTCATTGTGAGGTTTGACTGGCAGTGGCCTTCTATAACTGCAGGTTCATTGATGTCTATCAGCATTGTGTCATTATGTGTCGGAACAAAAAGGTAAAGCACTTTCCTTGTTTGCAAATTGTATGTGATATGGATTGTAGTGGAGAGAGTCACTTAAATTCCTCCCAGTCTTACTATGGGAGGAAAACTATTAAGGGTATGGGTATGAGTACCCATTAAGTATGTTTTACATTACTTAATCGAGGTGCGTATCTTATCAACAAACATTTGTATCAATCTAAAATTTGTTTTGAGTAGGGATCATGGGGCATGTATTCTCAGCAAATATCCATTTCTTTCCTTTTGTTATTCATTGTGGCTCTCTGTGGCTCAGTCTGAAAAGGCTAACACTGCCAGGGTTAAGGGTTGAAATCCTTACATCGTTCATAGTTATTCACACCTGGCATTGAGTTGGATTCAAACTGTCTGCTTGGTGTTATAAGGAGCTGGGATTCAAATGGGAAAAAAGCCCAAAAGGAGAGATATATTATAAGTAGCATGCAAAAACCAAAAACAGTAAAATTGGATTTGGCCTGAACAAAAGCCATATGCTGCTGCTCTGAAACACACTAAACTCTGTCATGGTGCCTTCAGCCCATTAGCTCACTGCCCGTGTACCCACAATCACATGGGTTTAAATCCCATTTCACACTGTGTTGTCACATCCCTTTGTTTGGCCTCTTCCTGTCCCTCCTCTGCGTTCACCGTCCTCGAAAAGTCCCTCATAAAATACATGAGCAGGTTGAATTCTCAAAACGCTGCGGAACAAAAAGTGTGAGCAGTTTTATGTTTTCAGCTGCGCAAGTTACCCGCAGGTCAGGAAAATAAATAGGTACAGAAGCTGCCGAATAAATGCTGCTCTTTTAAAACACACAGAAACCGTTTGAAGTTGTTAACGGAGCACACAAAGGACCGTCTGATGCACAGTCACCTAAAAGTAATGACTGCAAGTCCCTGAGAGAGAGCGAACGTTTGAGCAGCCAAAGTGGCACTTGCATACCAACAAGTACAAATGAGTGAATAAATGGATGGCTGCAGAGAGAGGCCGGCCATACATTAATGCCTGGAAAATAGTGTTAACAATATTGTGAACACGGCATTACAAAACACACACACACATACGTGCACATATAGTCCAGGCGCTGGCTTGACAGCTGATTTCTGCGCTCTGTTTGTTTTTAAAGCCTTTCTACCCCTGAGGTCTGAGCATTATTCTCAGTGCAAAGTAGAACATGGTAGAAAAAAAAGCATTGCACACATACACACATACACACACAGCAGCCCCAGCAACATAATGGTTTAAACCACCCTTTTGCAACAGATGCACTAATCCTTTACATTAAACCAGATACACTTAACTTGCACACACACTGAACACAAAAAGCCCTCTCGCTTGTAAAGACTCTCACTTCTAACCCATATCATATTAACACACACCCTCATGTCTATTGTACTTAGAAACAAATCCACACAGTAACCCAAATCCACACTCTGACCTCTGTGACATGTTAGCAGCTGTTTGTAGCTGCAGCCATCAACCTCCATCTTGCATCTGTCTTCTGTTCGTGCTGCTGCTGCTGCTGCTGCTGCTGCTGTGGTCATTCTTTTCTCCCAAACATACAAACCACAGTGACATTACATTTGATGGGGAAAAAAAGCAGAACCACACTTCTGCTTATTATTAATGGAATGAGAAACACTTTTTTGCACTACATGTAAACAGGGCTCCACCTTATCTGCAGTGAGATATTGTTGTTTGTCAGTGAAATAATTTGGTGTTTTGGAGCACAGCATTGAGAGCTGAGCGGTCTCTCTTGTAAATCACTGCAGTAACTCCAACACCTGAGGCTGGGCGTGTCTGTAGCAGCTTTCATTGCTCCTATCACTGCCAGGAACTCCTGCTGCCTGAAAAGGTCCCAGATTAAAATTTTCCAAACAATTGCTCCTTTGGGGTGGGGTAATAGTGCAGCAGTAATGGTCTGCTCAATACGGTATGTGCAGCAAAAAGGATTCCTGTGATGTTTACTTGTGTATGCCAATCACTCAAGCACAAATAGGGAGAATGCACACGACTGAATAGGGTTTTAATTACAGTCATTAGCATTTACAACTTGGATGTAAACACGTGGACACTGCTCAAAATGGTAAAACTTGAACAGAAACTGAGAGGCAGGCAAAATTAGCCACAAATGTAAAATGAGTGTGTCAAAGGACGTCAGCAATACTGACGTTCTGTTTGTTTCAATATAGCTTCTCACCAGTGGCGGCTATGAGCACAACTGTAAATCAGAAATGCAAAGCAGACGGGAGGGATGAAGGGATATCGTTATAGCAGAAGTCTCAGGAATATGTTTTTTTCCATATTTGAGGTCATCAAGGGTAGAAAATTTTAAACCATATCCGAAACAGACCCACGAAGAAGAAATAAAACCCCAATCTGAAAGGTACGCAAAGACAATCAGACCCAATCCGAAGAGAGCCAAGGATGATTGGACGTGACCCAACATGTGATTGACCCAAATAGACTTTAAGAGAGAGAGAACATCAACACTAGCAGCAGCCCTTAACCACTGTTGAAAAGAGCAGCAAGACGTGTTATTTTTCCTTCACTTCACAGTTTAAACTCTCATAAAAGATAAATTGATCAAGCTTCTGCTGTGATTATGATGTATCATGTGATCAAAGCTAATAATGAATCCAGATTAATGACAAATATGCCCATATAAATTCAAATGTTCTCCAGCACACTGTGATCAACAAATATTTATCTCTTTCATTCATTAAGCAGTTAATGACAACCACATAAGTTCAAATATCTTGTTGAAGTATGTTATGTGATGTTTTTTCCCCAACATTATGGGTTGATGAGGATTGCATGCACGATCCATTGAAGAATACCGAGGGCTGCAAAGCAGTGGGTGATCTGAGGGGGAATGAGGGCTGATGCTGTCTCCCTTGTCAGCAAAATGACCGAAATGCATCCCTCTTGTTAAGCGGGCAGAGAGAGCAGCAGAGAGAGTTCAGGGCAGAGGGTTTGTTTAGTCGAATATGTTGGTCTAGTCTGAACTGATTCATTGATCCTTTATCTGACTGCGGTTTGTACAAGTTAGAATCCATGACAGCAATCATGACTCTGAACCATCAGCAGCCTGACTGTGCTGTGTGCTGAGCTGTCCATGGTGCTGAAGTAGCAGCAAACTCAGGCGCAGGCTTCATCAACCCATAAGGATGTATTCATAAATGAGTAATTTAGAGGATTCAGTCACTTGACTTCACATGTCAAATAAACCCTGATTTACCTGATCAGAGTAATCTTAATGTTACAACGCATTACAACCTTAAAAGCAATCTGACAGACTTGAACTGATTCCTCAGACTGCACAGTTAAAATGCAGCACAGAGGCTGGATTACAGCGCAGCTCATCTCTGCAGTGATCTTGTTGGTTTGCAGTAATCATGTTAATGTTGTAAAGCTAATGTGGTAATGATTTATTGATGATACAATACTAAACATAGCATGGAAGTTCCAGGCTGGTGATGATCTTTCCTCATTGTCCCCGCTTTAAGCCTCCCACCCCTCCCTGGTGGCTGACTGGACTGAGCCCATTTACATTCAGCCTCAGACCTGCACAAACAAATCATTAAAACTCTATTTACGAACACTTATATTTCCATTTGCCATTCAGCATTTGCTGTATGAAAGGTTAGGAGACCCCTGTGTGTTTTGGAGTCTGTGAAGTTTCAATGTGCTTTGATCTAAGTCTTTCTTTGACTGTAGAACAATTACTCCTCAAAGTGTAAGTAGTGTCCTGGTGTGCTAATACCTTATGCATGTTGCAGAAGCAGTTTTTGTACTCATTTGGTGCTGTGGTCTTGGTCTAAATTTTACTCCGTATTTGTTATTTTTGAAATCTCCTCCAGCCACGGGAATCTCAGGCTGCTAATAGGAACCAAAATGTAATGGGTAAATGTCAGTCTTCCTAATTAAAGAAACAGAAAAGTACAACAACATCCTGCAAGGTGCTGGAGTGTAGCAAAGGCAGAGAGAGAGGGAGAAGATGTAAACACTTCCTCCATGTTTGTGACATTTAATAAATCACTGCCTCTTTATCACAAACATTCATTATGCTACTCCAGCACATTTTAAGGGTAGTTTGTAATGAAAGTCTACATTTCATTTGAACCTTTCCCTGAGTTTAACGCAGTATGCAGGCTGAATATGCTATCAGAGCAGATACCATATTCAGCCTGCATAATACAGCTAAGTGGTATGTACTGCAAATTTTAAGCCTTTCCCCGTCAGGCTACAGAGGAGCAGTGCGGAGAACTTTGTGTTGCCGTGTTAGAAAGCATGGGTCTACTCTGACAGTCTGTGAAGAAAAACAGAGCCCGTACATGAGCAAAAACTCTCAACCATGAAACTTAGTGGAGCAGATCTCTAATATTTTGTGATTGGAGAATCGACCCACCATCACATAATCCATGTTAGCTCAAAAAATACTGTAACTGAAGCTGTTCTCCCAACAGTTATATTTGATAAAAATCACTATGTATGTCCAGTATAATAAGGTAGTATTATAGTATAGTATATTTTCACATCTACTCTGAAAGAATGTAGGTGACCAAAAAAAAAATTTTTTAAAAACGGTGTGAGAAGCAGATTTTAGGAGTGGACGAACTACAAATCTCTCAACGGGGAACATGAATTTGTTATGCACTCAACTCCCTCAAAACTTCTGTCAAAATATTCACTCACAGCAGCCCACCATTTTTTTGAATTTCACTGTCACGGCATTCCCCTGTGCTTAATGTTGCCTTATTTATCACTATTACCCAGCAGTCACTCTGACACTCAAAACACATTGTTATCCCAGAGAAAGGGACATATCAAATGGACTGTCTTTGTACTGGGCAGCTCCCAGATGAGGACATGCAGAGCTGTATGAATACAAAGTGACTTGGCATTTACAGTAAAAGAGACCTGAGTGCAAATCCTGGAAGACTGAAAGCTGGAGAAGAGACACCTTATCAGTACATTTAGCTGTCGCTCCAATTCCTCTCTTTAAGTCTCAGAGAGAAATACGTTGCTAAGTCTTTGATCCATTTGCATGAAATAACAGAAGTCATTTACTTAAGCCATGAGAACAGCTCACTTTCCTTTTAACACGGGCATTGAATTGTCAAGCACTTAAATACAATAGTGATTGTAATGGTGTTACGGTGTTAGACAGACATGCCCTCCCTTCCCCCCAACACCATCACCACCACCACCAAGCCATCAACCACTCTGTCCTCAAGTGGGTTAAAATATGCAGAATATCAGATTAATGTCTCTTCACAGAACAGATGCTGAATCTGTCAGAAACACTGGTTACACTTTAGGAAACATTAGAATCCAATAAGAACCCCTTGTTGAACACAGTCAGCTGCTAACTGAAGCTTAGAAATATGCACTCAGCCAATGTAAAAAGCTGCTGAGGTCATAGGTGTGGTCCTAGAACTGGTGTCACGGTTACAAGGCTCTATAAGCCTGCTAGTTGGCTCTCTGCCCCTCTGAGGAGAGAGAAAACTGTTTCAGACTCCACAGCCTTCTCTGCTCGGCTAGAACCATTTAGCTCCTGACAGATGGTGGAAGCATCCTACCCCCAACAGGCCCAAGACGTATAGAGTACTTCTAATGGTATCTAATGGCCTGGCACAAGTTTTTCTATAGTGTGACTGCTACATTGTGGTCGGCCGTTATATACTGTCTGTGTGGTTTCCATGTGCTCATGATGCTGTGGGTTTGAGCACATTAAACATTTTCATGCTATGATTCAAGACCTTCTGTGTTTAAAGTCGATATGTATGTGGCAACACACATGCAAAATTTGATGCCCAGAGCACACATCAGGCGACAGACAGAGGAGGTAGTAAGGATGGGGTTATGCTAGAATAGAATTAGTTCAAACTACGAGTCATCCGAACATGTCAGAAGATATAAGTGTTTACAGGTGTTCCATAAGGCCTCACTCCAAGCCGGCAGTCACAGGGAGAGGAGCAAGATGCCATAATCATGTGATTCAGAATCAGAGAGAGAAGTTTAAACCCTGCCTAAGTCTCTACACACCTGGACAATCGTTAGTAAGTAGCATGATATGTGTTATTAATTAGAATTACTGTACAGTATAATAATAATGATGCGTGTCTTTGCACCTTACAGTGCTTCACAAACAATATACACTATAGAAACAGCATGAAGATAAAACGCCCAGAAATAATGTCAATCTGTAAATTCAAAACTACTTAGATTTGACTTGTAGATTTTGTAAAGCATACATTGATTTTTATTATTATTTTTTTTTAATATTCATCACAGTAGCCTGCAGAGTGCTAACCGTGGTGCACTGGCCTGTAAAATGTCTGTATAAATTAATCTGTATTATTTCCCCTGGTTAAAACATGGAAACGGCCTCTCTCTAAAGCTGTGGCAGACTCTCCAATCTGTGACTAGTCAAATCAATACAGAGTAAGAGGGGAACGGGTGGTGAACACACACACACACATAAACAGCTTTCCAAAGGGCTATTATATAAAAGCACTTTGTTTTGGTGGTGAAACTACCCCTGTGGGCCTTCCAGGGGCTTCAGGGGGCAAAGCATGTTTTCATCACAACATGACATTAAAACTGGCTCATGACATTTACTTTCTGTGTTCAGTTCTCTTTTCTTTTCCAATGTCTTTGTTTTGAAATGTTTACTTTGCTTTCTTTGCTGTAGACAATAAGCTAATACAAAGGCAATAGATCAATGATAGAAATAGAAGAATGATGGTTTTCAACCATGACATTAGACGCCACTCTACTCAAGCTGCCTTATTCATGCAGCATCAGTTCATCAGTGCTGTGACCTATATGTACTGTAAGTGTACTCACGGTGCAATGACCTGTGTGACATATAGTGAACTAGTGTTTAAATGTATTGGTGATGTGTTTCCATTGTCAACAGCATCTAAACTCCCAGAATCCCCAGCACACACATTAAACTCGCATCCATATGGAGAAAAAGACGTGCATGTTGAGTTGGCTTATTGGATGTATTCGCTGATTGCTCACTCCTCTGTTCACTAACACATACATGCAAGTGCTGTCGTGAGAAATGTACAATAAGTAATACAAATTTCTTAAGTGCGTGCTTTATTTTTGTGTTTAACACTCTTACTTTTTTTCCTTTGTTTGTGTTAATTTGTCATCTTTTAAATTGCTTTGTACCAGATCTGTTCATTAAAAGCCCTGCGGTGTATCTAATAGGTCACAGTCATAATCAGTGATGCTGTTCTGCTGGATCAGAACCCCGTTTACCCCAACATGGAACTGCTGCAACTCATATAACTCTCCTCAGTGACTATGCACAAATTAACTGGAGAGAATACACCACTCTAATTTCACTTTGTCACTCACAAGACATTAACAATGTTTAGAGCTCTGCTAATCAACATTTTTATATTACATTACAATGGATGAAAGTACCATAATGTGAAAGGTGTGACTAATGACTCTGCAGCAACTCTACAGAGCTTTTCAGCCTCTTTTAGTTTATTATCTCAACACTCATCATCAACTTCATTTCCAACAGCAGCAGACGGCTCTGATAAACCCACAGCGCACTACCTGCCCAGCATCAAACAGCACATTTGCAAGATATTTTGTTAGGACTTAGTGGAGACTAAAGCACAAACACAACTCCAAATGAATGCTTGTGTTGGTCTGTATCCACTGGATGTGTAAATTGGCAGCTTTTTGCTTGCACAAGGTGTGTTTTCAGTTTTTTGTGGAGATATCCTTCTTATGTCTAAATCTATGCAGCATTAACCAAACAATAACCAATTCAGTGAGAAAGTATATTTGGGTTTAGGAGATGTTGCCAATTAGCATGAAACCTAATGTGACTGAGATTTTTAGAAATGTAGGAAATTATGTTTTAGCTACTGCCAAGGAAAATCCTTTTTCATGAGGTATGGTGTCTAAAACAGAAGACTGAGGCTATGTTTACACTTACAACGCATATGTTTTCATGCGGTTTGGCCTCTCGTTTACACGTAAACAGAGTTTTTTTCACGGAAAACGATCATTTTTAAAAACTCCGGCCCAAGTGGAGATTTCTGAGGCTACGTTTACACAGAAACGAACAGAAAACGCAAAAGTGGTGTTGCGTTCGCACTTTTTATTCCGCATTTAGACGAACATTTTTTGTGGGGAAATCTGCATGCATACGGTAACGCAAAAGTGTGGGAATCCTTTCGATGGGAACACGACGGTGGAGCATTTTAAAGATTTCCAATCTAGAGGAGGGTTTCACTTTTTTGCGTTTTTAAGCCCCAAAAACGACATTGCCGTCTAAACGAAAGGCAGATCCGAAAATGGCGGTTATGTGTTGGCATGTAAAAAAGGGTTAAACGGCGTTGTAGGTTCCGAAACGTCACAACATGCGACTGAAAATACTTAACGTCATGTGAGCGACCTATGTTTACACTCAAGCCCATAGGTTTGGCATAGTTATGATGGCACTCGACGGCGTATTTATTTATATTTAGGTTCATGTAAATGACAACATTGTTGAAAACAATGTTGTGTGCACAATGTTATTTTTGAAAACGGAGGGGTCAAAATGTCCATTTTCCAAAATACCCTGCTAGGTGTAAACATAGGCTGAGAGTCACTGCCTTGTAAGCCTTGTTCACAGCAGACACTTTGACTCATCATAGTAGGAAAAGCACAGGTGCCACTAATAACATTAACAAGGGCTCTGCTCTGCTCAGTGTGACAGTGAACCAGCATGAACAACACCAACACCCTGGAACTGAAGCAGCTAAATATAAGTGAGCCATCATTCATTTTATTATTTACACCTGTGCTTTTCCTGCTGTCACATGTCAAATGATCTGCTGTTAAAAAGGTCCAATTGAACAAAGTCAGACACACCACAGAGTCTTTGTTTCAACCTTCATCTACCCAGGGAAGTCTAGTTAGGCTTTTCCAGCAAAGCCCTGCTCAGCATTCAGACTGCTACACACATTCACAACTGGGAGCTCGCCAGTAAAACCACAGTCTTTGCTCCGGCCACAGGAGCATTTGGGGGTTACTTTGCTAAAGGGCACCTTGAACTGCCTCTGTTCGGGGTGCCAAGCCACAATGTTTTTTTCATTACTTGCCTCGACCAACTGACCCTAAAGCCAGTTTCATGTGTGTAAATGTAAATTTGTGTGTGTGTGTGTGTGTGTGCCTAAACTGCTGGCAACACAAGCATGGATCTAGTATTTAATCTCTATGCGCCATGAATATGGGAATTATCATGGGAACTAACTGTTATAGGTAAAATGGGACGGAAAGAGGGGACAGAGAGGAGGATCAGAGAGGATGAGACAAAGAGAGAGGGTGGGAGAAGACAGTGTGAAAGACGGCGGAAGTAAGAAAGCTAGACATGCAGAAAAAGAGAGGAGTGTAGTCCCAGCGCTCTCTGGCACGCATAGATATTATTCATTGAACAGACATGAATGCACTCTCAAGTGCAATGCTTTGCACCACCTGAGAGTATACACACGCAAACGCACATGCGTGTGCACACACACGCATACACAACTACTGTGTGCAACCACAAATCATGCGTAAGCACGTATGCACAGGAAAATCTCTCTGCTGCAAGGAAGCACTGTTCAGACATGCACATACGCACATAAAAATCAGAAACGCGCACAAATACACAACTCATTCAGGTGCACGGAGACACACACACAAGGAGAGGAAGTAAGGAGAGAAGAAAGCAGGAAGGAGGAGTAGAGTTGAAAAGAGTATGCCGTGGAAGAATAACAACCCATGAGAGTTATGAGAGGATTACAGGGAAGAGTTGAAGGAAAGAGAGAAGTCGGAGGAAAGAAGGATGGAAAATAATACACGTGGTGGAGACTGAAGAGATGGACAGAAGCAGGAGAGGAGAGAAATGAGAAAAGGTGGAAGGGAAAAGAAAGAAATGGAAAAGAGGATGATGACAAAGAAGAGAGAGAAATGCAATTAAGAAATATAACAGAAGAATCCATCCATCCGTCCATCCATCCAAGGATGGGAGGACTAAAGGAGACAAGAGAACACGGTTGGTGGAGGAGGGATGTGTAGTCACAGATAACACACAGTGCACAATGAAAGTGACAGCTTTGCTCCGAGGCTGACTCTGGCTGACTGTTGTTTCATTATAATCTCATAACTGTCAAATCCTAGAGAGAGAGAGAGAGAGAGAGAGAGAGAGAGAGACAGAGAGAGAGAGAGAGAGAGAGAGACTTTCACAGTGAGAGAGAAACAGCGGAAAAAACGGAAATGAATCTACATGTCTGGTTCAACCGAGCTGAAGGCACATTGGAAGAAGCAGATGGAGACAAAGGTTGGCACAAGCATACATATAGAAATAGAGTTTACGGTACACACACACACAAACACACGCACACACACATTAGGCTTGGCTGATTGCTCACTCAATCATTCACTGAGTCACTCCTCCCCTTAATAAATCTTGAGTTCCAGCATTCGTTCACTCATTTTTCCATTCAGTCTCTTTCACTTTTATTCACTCCTTCACTTTCTCACTCTCTCACATCTTCTATCACTGTCATTTTCATTCCCAACTTGTCACATATGAACACTTGGTCAGGAACCCTTGGCATCACTTTTTATGGCACTGGATAGGCCTTTTGTGTCATTTTTCATCATGCAGGGTGTGTGGTCAAGTTAGTAATAATGAACATGCAACATCCGGTTAGACTTTGAGAAAAAAGCTGAGTTAAATGAAGTTACACAAACCCTGGCCTCCTGGTTGAAGGTCCTGAGCTTGAGCCATCCAACCATCCTCCCTTCCTCTATAGACAGACTTTTTTCCCTTGTTATACGACTTCATCTGACACGTTTGGAGTGAGAACAGGCCATTTAGAGGAGAACCCTCTGCCTTAAAGAGAAGCCAAGGGATCCTGGCCAGGATGGGAGTGAGAAGGGGTTGGTCATGCACTCTCATGATATTTCAATCTCTACATTTAAACTCACTCAGTTGCTAATGCGTTCAGTCACTCATTCACTTGGTCATTCAAACTCTGACTCTCACAGTAGACTCACTCATCTACTCGGTCAGTTTCTCTGTCATTCACTCATTCATTCTCTTGCTTACTCACTCCATCACTTGTTCACCCACCCACATACTCATTCCTTGACTTTCCCATTCACTCATGTACTTCATATTTCACTTCGTGGATCCCTCACTCATTCACACAGTCCTTTCCTCACTCACTCACTCACTCACTCACTCACTCACTCACTCACTCACTCACTCACTCACTCACTCACTCACTCACTCACTCAAAATGACACCACAGTGAATATGTAGAAACCTGTATCATCAACAGTGAGGCTGGTGTAAAAGCAGAATAAATAGGGCATCAGGTCACACACACTCCCATGGCACTGCTCCTAATCCTGGGCACACACATATAGAAATAGAGTTTACGGTACACACACACACACACACACACACACACACACACACACACACACACACACACACACACACACATATATGTGTACGTGTGTGTGTGTGTGTGTGTGTGTGTGTGTGTGTGTGTGTGTGTGTCACCGTCACTGATAGATTGTCAGAGAGCCCCAATAGGATGAAATATGTGTATGAAAAACCATACTGTGTGCAGTACAATGTAAAAGCTTTCTGACAGAATACAAACACAGCTCTGACATTTCAAAGCAGCAATGCTGCTCTCATTTTTCTCCATATCCAGTTCCTAAGGCTTTTATCAGTGACAGCAAAGAAGCCTGGAAAGCTTTTAGGAAGCTTTTATCGCAAAGTCAACGCCCGCAAATGCAAACAAATAAACCACCAAAATACATTGAAAAACAAATTAAAATAAAATCGATTTCAATCCAAAACGTCAACATATTATTTCTCATATAGATACATCCATTGAATGGTTAGACACAATATGGTTATATTGTTAGACATCAAGACAAAATAAAGTATAAACATCAATGTACTACAAAAATATAAAGCTGTCTCACAATGTTTCTCTCCATACTAACAGCCTGTGGGTTTCCACTTCACTGTCCTATTTCATCTGGAAATATATCACGTTAAGGAAGTACTGATACCACTTTGTGGGATATTTACAGTTTTTCTCGATTGCTAAGACACGCTTAATGAAACTGCAATCCACATGATCTTCATTTCCACCTTCTTATCACAGCAGAAATCTTCTCTTGCAAATGTGGTTACACTTTTTTTTGGTTTCACACATTTTTCACACAATTTGTCAAACACAGATATCATAGAAAGACCCCAAACTCTACTGGATTAACTGTGCCGAACAAAAACAAAACATCTATTCACAGCAGATATAAATTACTTGCACGGTCGTGTATCTCTAATGCACCTGTGTGAAACAATCAGCAATCAGTCCTTATACATCTATAAAAGGTGCCACCTCTGTGTTGCTATTTGCAAGCATGGACCAAAGGCAAGGGCACTCATGTGGAGTAAGAGGCCACGGCAGGTGGGCCTGAGGAAGAGGAGTTTGCATGTGTGGTTATGGTTAAATCCTTTGTTTTTGAGTATATCTGAGTTTGATTGATTTTTTTATTGGTGCAGGGGCAGAGCGCTTCAGGATTTGTTATCTTAAGGGAAAATTATCTTTAGAGAAAAGAATACAACTGATGCTGTGATATGCTGATTGTTTTGCTTTTTGGGCACATATAAAGTATCAACAAATGGCACAGGCCTGCAGCAGAAATTAAGGTTGAACTGGTTCGTATTTTTGTCTGGATTTTGTCCATTGACATTGTTGATATCTAGTATTTAATTTTGTTGAATATTTTTAATGTTTTGTGGGTGGTGGAGCATGTTGCAAACAGAATGTGCCATTTTGCATTTTCAGTTTAGGCCTGTGTGTGAACTATTATGAAAAGGTAACTTCTGAATGTGCTTCCTTGTTTCCCTACCAAATAGATTTTTTTAATTTTACAAACAGTGTTAGCGGTAGTGTGATACCGACCACTCCTTGTAACTATACAGATCTTTTTCCACCAGTAAAATTGTCATTGCCATCTGGAAACAAAATACCTGCTTTACACCACTTACTTACAATACCACATCCCATAAACTAGCAACATGATGACTGATAGGAAAATGTGATATGAAAATCCTAAATACTGTCACATTGACAGAAGTGTCTTCAAATATTAATTGAAATCTGTTTCTTCTCACACACATTCTCTCTGTTCTGTGATATGTACCGTCATGTTTTCTCACACAAAATCCACACTAAGCATCACACATGCTTTTTTTTCCTCATCATCCTTTTCTCATACTCTTCTCACCTCTCCCGCACTTTGAAACTCTGCCAAGCGAACCAGCATCAATCTCCTCACAGGCTTTCAGATAAATCTAAGTTGAGTAGCTGCTCTGTTGCTCTCTCACAAACACATTCTCACGCAATTTCCCCCCAAAAGCCATCTCCTTAAGGGAGTCAGGTGTGGGATGTGTAGCAGACGTCTGATACAAAGGTACAAAAAACAAATTTTCTCACTGGTCCAGCTGATCACTCATTCCTTCATGCACACAAGTTAAAAGAAAGAGACAAAAAGGTAGAAGCAATGCCCAGAGCTCAACCAAATGTCATCCAGTCTTATCACATCCCTTTCTCACTCACACTCAAACCTGTAGAGTCTGAGTCCTTATCTTCACAGTATTTGTTACAGTGAATAAAGCTGCAGGGGAATCTGAACTGACTGTGGCCACACAGACACACACTTCCTCCCATCCTATCCTCCATTTTTCCCTTCACGGTCTCTTACCTGTGACTGTGATCAGCATGGGAGCCACCAGTGGCCTGTTGTTATCCAGTTTTCGGCTCAGTCGGATCTCTCCACTGGTGTGATTCAGGAGCAGCAGGTGAAGCTCGTTCCCTCTGTCGATGGTGTAGTACAGCCTGTCCGACACATCAGGATCATGGGCAGGTACTCTCCCAATTACCCCGCTGGGGAAACTGTTGGAGCGATTGGACACGAAGTTGTTGAAAATGATTTGGAAGTCCCGCAGAGTGGGCCGGTTGTCGTTCTGGTCCACCAATCGGATCCGGACAGTGGCCCGGCTCACTAGAGGGGCTGAGGTGGCCTGGACGACGATGACATACTCATTGCGGACCTCATAGTCAAGATCAATGAGTGAAGTGAGCTCCCCTGAAAAGATGTCCATCTGGAAGATCTCGGGGATGTTGCCCTCTACAATTTGGTACATAATCTGAGCGTTGGCACCCTCGTCCGGGTCAGTGGCTGTGATCTGGGCGACCACAGAGCCCACAGCGCTGTTTTCCTTCACTAGAACCTCAAAGTCATCAGCAGGGAAGACAGGGGCATTGTCGTTCACATCTAGCACTGTCACCTGGATGTGGACGGGGGTTCGCTGAGGGGGCACGCCACGATCCACGGCATAGGCCGTGAGCTCGTAGAATGGTACGCTCTCACGGTCCAAACGGCGAACTGTGCGGACGATGCCAGATGTTGGTTCAATGGTAAAATCTCCATCCCCGTCCTCACCATTTTGGAAGGTGTACTGAACACGACCATTGGCGTGTGCGTCGCGGTCAGTGGCTGAGATCTGGAGGACACTGGTGAATGGAGGAGCGTCTTCGCTCACGGTCCCCTGATATCTGGGGCTGAGGAACTGTGGTGCGTTATCGTTCACATCATTCACATTCACCTCAACGTATGTTGTGTCTGATTTTTGTGGTATGCCGTTGTCTTTAGCAGTTATGGCCAAAGTGTAGGTCATCTGGTCTTCATAGTCGAGCTCTGCCTGGAGTGTTATAGCCCCTGTGGCGGTGTCGATCCGGAATTGTGGGATATTGTCCTCAAGGAAGTATGTGATTCGAGCATTCTCACCAACATCATCATCTGTGGCACTGATCACGACCACAGTGCTTCCAGGTGGTCGGTCTTCATTCACACTAACAGAGTAGTGGGCACTCTGAAACACAGGCCGATGTGTGTTGGCATCTGTGATGTTGATGTGCACTTGGCAGGTGTCGTGGAGGGTGCGGTCTGAGGCTGTGACTGTTAGAACGTAACGCCGCTCCTGTTTATAGTCCAATGGGAGGGCTAATGAAAGAAGTCCAGCCCCTCCTGCTGTGCTGATGGCAAAGCGGTTTCTGGTGTTTCCTCCCGTTATCTGGTAGGTCACCGCACTGTTGACATCACGGTCCACAGCTGTGACTGTAACAACACTGGTACCAACCGCTGCATCCTCGTTCAGGCGAGCATAGTACTCCTTTTGGAGAAACTCAGGCCGGTTGTCATTAACATCCATCACTGTAATTGTAACACTCGCTGTAGCAGAAAGAGGCGGCATGCCATAATCCCTGGCCTCCACACCAAAAAAATAGTGCTCTACAGATTCTCTGTCAAGAATGGAGCTCACTGTGACCCAGCCAGTTGCAGAATTGATAATAAATGGCGTGTCAGAGCTGGTGCCAGTTAGCCTGTACTCCAGGCGGGCGTTGTCACCAGAATCTGTATCAATGGCTTGAATGTGGAGGATGGAACTACCGACGGGGGCACTCTCAAGCACAGACGCTTGGAAGGGTGTGGAGACAAAGATTGGTGGGTTGTCGTTGACATCCGTCACCTGTACACTGACAATACCAGTGTTATTGGACAGAGGTGGTCGGCCATTGTCCTGCGCACGAACACGGAGCGTGTATTCCCGTTCAGACTCATAGTCTAGTGGTGCAACAACCTGAATCTCCCCAGTGACGCTGTCAATGGAGAACTGTCCACGGCTGTTACCACTGATGATATTATAGTGAACGGCAGCGTTGCTGTCCTTGTCCCGGTCTGTGGCACTCACGCGCAGGATCTCAGAGTGAGGCCGTACATCCTCCTTCACTGCTACTACATAGCGCTTCTCACTGAACTGTGGCACATTGTCATTTTCATCCAGAACAGTGATGAAAACTTTAACAGTGGCGGAGCGTGGCCCCGGTTCCTTCCCCTGGTCACTAGCCTCCACCTGGAGAGTGTAGTGCTCGTTTGTTTCCCGGTCCACCGCTCCACGGGTTGTGATGAGGCCAGAGCGTGGGTCAATCTCAAAGGCCGCTCGGGCAATTGCAGCCGTGTCACCAACAAAGCGATAACGGATATTGGCATTGGATGGGGAGTCCAAGTCTGTAGCTCTCAGCTGTAAGATGGGATACCCCTCCTCTACATTCTCCCTGATGGTCTCCCTGTACTCTGTCTGCTCAAATATGGGAGAATGATCATTCCGGTCTGAAACAGTGATGGCCACCATTGTGGTGCCAGATAGGCGAGAGGAGCCATAATCAGTCGCCGTGACACGGAAGTAATGCAAGTCCATGTGTTCTCTATCTAGAATCTGAGTGGTGGTGATGAGACCTGTGTCTGGGTGGATCTGGAAGTAGTCAGATGATCGACTGTTCATCAGCGGGGCTATTGAGTAGCTCAGTCTGCCTGCATCTCCTGCATCTGGGTCTGAGGCGGACATGACGATGACTGAGGTGCCAGGTGGCTGGTTCTCAGCCACTTGTACTTGGAAGTTATACTGGGAGAAATGGGGATGTTTATTGGCTGCACGCCGAGAGCGAGGCCACGCCATCAAAATCTTCCTCTCCCTGTCTCCCTGTGAGGTTTCATCATCTGCTACTATTATCAGTCGTTCCAGACTCCTCTCTCCCCTTGCGCTGTGCCTCTCCTCCTCCTCCTCTTTTCCCCTCTCACCCGCCTCTCCTGCCTCATGGCTTTCATCTGCCAGGCTCTCTTTCCTCCCTATTTCGCTATCTGGCTGCGTGATGGTGCTGCTGCTACTGCCCCTTTCCTGACCCTTCCCTCCCTCTGCCTCTCTCTCCTCTGCCTGGCTCGCCTTTGTTGTTCCCCTCTCCCTCTCCCACTCCTCCTCCTCTTGCTCCTCTCCCCCTGGTTCTCTCCCTCCCATCAGCCGCGCCTCTCTCTCACCCACCCCCACCTGTAATTTCCCTCCCCCACCAGCGGCAGCAACAGCAGCGGACCCCTCCAAGCCTTCTCCCTCCCGCTCTGCATCCCTCTCCTTTTCTCCCTCGGCCCCCATCTGCCGCCCATCTAACTGTCTGACACCTTCGGGCTCTAATGGCACTTGCTTACCGGATTTTAATTGCATATGCGTATGGTCCCTCCGCCCGGTGGCTGAACAGTCGGGGGAAATGCTGTCAGCGCATCCTGCGTGCACCACCTCTCGCGGTGCGCTCCCCCACATGTCTCGCTGTTCTGTCTGACCATGCCATGCCGATTTTTCTATTTCAGAGTCATGAATATATCCATTTACCTCCTTGCCTCCCTCCTCTCGATTGTTGTTGTTACTGTTGGTGTTGAATTTGCGCCACTCAAACACACGCTGAGCGTCTACAGGAGCTGTCCAGCGTCCTGAAATCATGTCCTTCGCTGGGTGCGAGTGCAGCGAACGTGCAGACTCATCCTGCCATGCGGTCAGGTTGATTTCCGAGAGAAACGAGAGGTGTTTTGCTGAAGGGCGAGCAGACTGCGTGCGGAGACGTGGTTTGATTGCTGTTTCAAAGCGAGACACGGCTGACACAACACCGGGGGATGTAACGGGGAACTTAGCAGGCGTGAAAAAGCCTGAGTCACCGGCAGACTCTGCCTCTGAAGTTGCGTTCACTTTTTCCGCAGACAGACGGAGCGGTTTGGAGAGTTTTCCACTTTTTGCATAACCGCCTGTTTGTGTTTGAGGGGGCGTAATGAGCACCGGGCCAGGATATTTCGATGTGATTTCGGGAATTGCTCTTTTGCTGGATAGAAAACGTTGGCCGCGCGTCTCTGGGATGCTGCTGGGAAATTGGATGGGGAGATTCCTCTGCGTTATGCCTCCCTCCGGGACCATAAACTCAGCTAAATATCCACCCCCCACCTCTACTCTGTCCAAACAACCAAAGCAACCACCGGGAACCTCCCTACTTTCTCCCCGGGTTTGACTGCTCTGCCCTGTGGTTGCCGGTGCTGATTTCCCCTGCCGCAGTTCATTATCAGCCCCACATAGGAGCGTCAGAATCAGAAAAGCCAAATCATTATCCGGATAATTAGATGAATTAATGTGTTTGTTGCCTGGTTTCGTCCCTCCTCCTTTCCCATCCTTTCCCCCTGTTCTCTCACCCCTCTCCCTCCCCTTACCCATAATTCTGGCGTGGTAACACCTGGCTATCGTATCACGGACAGGGGGTCCACAACGATCTCTGTGCGCCCTGGCTCTGGAGTTAATCACAGCCAGTGTGCTACATCTGTGCGCTTCCTTCACTTCCTCCTCGTCTCCCCCACTCCTCTCTCTGCTCCTAATGCAGCCAGTCAAACAGCTATCATCACCCCCCTCTCGGATGCTGCTGGGATCGATAACATTGTGCCTGCCCAAACGAGAACAATTACCAGCCCTCCTGTCCACACTGGCTGAACCCCCATCAGCACCCCAAGCCTGGCTGCTGTTGCTGCTCCTGTAAACTGCTTGAATATCTGTGTAGTCCGTCTGCCAGGACTGACAAGTTGAAAAATGGCAAATGTAGTCCAATTTTGATCCCTGGATACAGTCTGAATTGTTGGCAAAACGGGGATGATATCTGTAGGTGTATGTTGAAGCCTCACTGTGTGGTGAATTGTATCCAGAAAGAGAATAAATGCAACAAGAGCAACCGGTTGGCAAGGGGCCAGGTGAGGGGTTACTGGCCGTGGAGAGAGCTTGTTTGTCGGGACTTGACCAGTAGAAATGCCCGGGTGTCAGGGAGGACCGTGTAGCAAAAAGCCTCCTCACCTCACGAGTCCTCTCCCACACCTCTCCCCCTCTCCTCACCCCACTTCCGGGTGCCCTGCACAGGCCAGAGGCGTGCACAAAGGCAGTGGAGGCGCCACGTTTGGTGAGGTGTGGCCTCGACGCCGGCCACCGTTGCGCGCACGCTCTAGTCCTTTGTACTGCCCGTTTTTTGCCGTTTTGAACCGGCGAGGAGGTGAAAGCAGGTGAAACAGGAGGAGGAACAACGCCTTTTCTCCTTATCCTCCCTCTCTCCACTCCCTCTCCTGCGCCGACGCCATCAGAGCTCGACCTGCTCTTAATACATGGGTGGATTGGAGGAGGAGGAGGAGGTGGTGGTGGTGCCGGATGGTCGTTTCCACTCCTCCAAACCGTCCCGACACCATTCAGTCTCTCCTTCCCTGTCCCCCTCGCCCCGTCCTGGTGATACTCTCCCAGCGACCCCCCTGCGCGCTGCACTCCAGAGCATCCCTCAGTCTGTTTCCGCTCTACGGTCCACCTGCTTGGGCGTAGATTCCAGCTGCCCCTTCGCGACTCCCCTGCTTCCTCGCACTGCTGCTGCTGTTGCTGCTGGCTCACTTTACCGGCGTCTCGGTGGCAGAGGCCCGGGGTCCATCGGTTGGAAGCCCCTCCTGTATTCACCGTCCCCGAGGTGAGGGCGAACAAAGGGCCGAGGAGAAGCAGGTGGAGTGCCAGAGAAGAGAGCAGGAGCGGGGTGAAGCCCGGTAGCGGTGCAGCCATTTAGTCTCTTCCTTTCTCTGTCTCTCCCCTCCTTTCTCCCTCTTCCACCTCTGCCTATTCTCTCTCTTTCTCTCTCGAGCGCGTCTTCCCCTGTCCCCGTTACTTCTCTCCCTCCTTCGTTCCGGCTAGGTGGCCAGTTCCAGGACCGCCGGCACCGCCCGACACCTTCCCCCAGGCTCCCCCGTCTCTCCGTCGGCCTGGAGAGTTGGCATCTACCCGCTGTGGTCCGTGGAGCTGGAGGTCTGAGCGTTAGGAGCGGCGCGGCAGCAGCATCTCTCCTCCCGTTCATTCACATCCAACATGGCTTACACACTCACACTGACTGGCTGGCTGGCTCACACACTACCCCTCTGAGTGAGTGTGTGTATGTGTGTCTGTATGTGTGTGCGCGCTATTCTAGCAGTGGAGGCACAACCCGGTGGTAGGCTTTCCATCCATCCACACACACGCAGTCACACTCTCCTCCTCTATCTTTTTTCCACCCCTCCCCCTATTTCTTACATCTACCGCCCCTCTCTCTCTCTCTCTCTCTCTCTCTCTCTCTCTCTCACACACACACACACACACACACACACACACACACAGCCGCCCCCCCCCCCCCTCTCACTCATAATGGTTGGCTTCGGTGCGCAGGGCTGTTACACAGCACCCGCGGCGGCAGCCATATCCACAACTGGAATAGGAGGTGGAAGTAGCCGGTATCTTACACAATCACACCGTCATCACCGTATCATCTGAAGAATTAGCATCTCAACTAACAGTCCTACAGGTCACCATTTAGCAGGGTAATACACAGACAAACCCAGATTCTTGTGAGACCTGATAAGAAGATTCTGTCATTTTAGAGTAAACATAAGCTTAAAGGATGCAACAGTAGGGTGGCTTTTGGATGAACTACAGAAAAGCAATTCACAGAAACTTTAGCCAGTGTGGAGGAAACAGCATCAAGCTTGTAGCACGGTCTACTGTAAGAGTCTGTTATGAAATATGATATTTGTGATAGGCCTATTTCTATAAAAAAGAAGCAGCGCCATTAAGACCCAGCTTTTCTTGTTTTCTGATATCATCCTCATCAAGCTGCACTATATTACAGTGCAGTGACGTAAGCTCTGAATCGCCAGGATAGCTCTAGTAAAAGTGACGTCATCTCCAGTATTTCCACCCATGAGTAATTGACACACGCGCTCGCACACACACACGCGCGCGCAAACGGAAATTTCACTTCGTTGACTTTTTTGAGAATAATGTTTTCTTGTGGAAGGATATAGTATCTTTTATAGGCTATAACAGCCCCATAAGGGTCCATATATTTGCTGTGGTAGCCCCCAAATTTATTTTGGGATTAGTGTGATTCATTTCAGTAAGGCACATGCGTGCAATCCAGCAATCACCCCAATTTAACACTAATTTGCGCATGGCTAAATGGGCAGATCCATTTCCTGATACTTGTTGGGGGGAAAAAAATCACATTATGCAAATATGTGGACTACAACTGTCTCCTCCAACATTCACTCACCATCTTCCCATTCAATACCAATTTATAATGCCGGCCGGGTGGTTTTTGTAATGACACGGCTGGAATTGAATATGATTTCGTCCTGTGGCTGATGGGAGGAGATACACAAGGCGTGTCAGTCGGGGACGCCGTGCATCAGCGCCCAGAGGAGCTGAGGAGCAGCCGAGCCTGAGCCCCGGCGCTGCGTGACCGAGCCTGAGCGCGCACACGGGCGTCTCCACATTCCTCCCGTGTTCTTGCTTTCCCTCTGTCTCCTGTGCATGTCCCTATGTGTGTGTGTGTGTGTGTGTGTGTGTGTGTGTGTGTGTGTGTGTGTGTGTGTGTGTCAGGGATTTCTAGGGATTCTATCTCGCTTCGGTTCAGGTGTCTCAGATTTGGCCCGACTAATCCCAATCTTTAGGTGAGGGTGAGGCTTAAATTTGGGTATGGTCAGGTGAAGTCTTCTATGTGTGGAGATGGTAACAGAGTTGAGTATGGAACATGTCATTTTTGTCTATTGTGCCTGCAGCAAACAGTGTTACAAAGTATGGAAATGTGCCATCAAACCCAGACCATATATTGTGGGTGAAGTTCTGGCACAGCCACCCGTTTTTAGACACAACAAAAACCTTCTAATTATATATATATATATATATATATATATATATATATATATATATATATATATATATATATATATATATATATATATATATATATATATATATATATATATATATATATATATATATATATATATATATATATATATATATATATATATATATATATACTATATATACTATATATACTATATATATATATACTATATATATATATATATATAGTTGTATTAGTTGCTTCATACTCAAATGTCCACGTGCCATTCTGCTGCCTATGTCAACTAAGCTGAACTGTAACCCAAAATTTCTGACTTTCTATTCAAAATGACACAAAACAAAATATTGTGAATGCAGTTCTTGCTGTACAATACAGCGTTATGACAGTGTGTCTATGTGTGTGTGCGTCCTAATCTGTTTGGATCCCTCTGCCTCTGCTTTTGCTGTAAGAGCTGGTAGGAGCTTGGAGCGCAGCCACAGCAATATGGTGCTCCAAATACATATCCTCCTTTTCCAAACAAGATTTGAACACACAAAAGAAAAAAAAAAATTAAAAATGCTGTCCCTCCCTCGCCCCTCTCCTCTCCTCTCCTCTCTGGGTGTCAGCAGCCTCCTGCTCTGTCACCAGCATTTGCTGCCGTTTTTCCACGGCTGCTTCGACGCCCTCACGCGTCTCAGTCAGCCGCTGTGATTACTGTGGAATGTAGGTTATTGTGGCGCAGGCTGGCGACGTTAACAGGATTTGGAATGGGTGCGTGTCGGGGGAGCATGGGGACGTCTAGACAAGTTGTGACTAGGCAGCGTGTGAAACAGTGTGACAGGTATTACAGCTCAGATCCATTCACTAAAGACACATAGTGATCCGATCACTCAAACCACCTGCTGATATGGTCTTGGGCGCATTTGACCACACAGGAAAACGCATCATCAGTGCAGGACGTTGTGGCAGTTATGGAGCTGTGAGGGATTAAAGGTCACATCATCATACATAACTCCTCCAGTTGAATCAAAGTCCTTCTCACTGCTCCGTCCACGAGATCCCTGAAACTGGAATTGAAATAGTTTGTTGTTACAGTGTCCTCTTGTCCAGTGTGAGCGTAAAATCTTTCCTTAACTTGTGTTCTTGTGCTAAAATATGTGTTGGTAATCAAAGTTGTTTGTTTTCTCTGCCAAGGTAACAGAGGAATCTCATGGTTTTAAGGCAAGAGAGTGCATTTGGCATATTTAAGAGATGTAACGTTTAAGTAACATAACAAGAAGTAGTTTCTCTCCAACACTGAGCACAGCACACACAGCAGAGGGGAATTTACAGGCAGCAGAGGGGATTACACAGCATACTTCACATCAAAATATTCCCACTCCACATAACAGAATATGAAAACTACTTTAATCCTGGTGTGCCCTTGAAAGTCTTTGAGATATTAATAGCTTTGGGTCTACCAGGGTGAGCGAAATCCAGACAGCAATGAATCCGCCAGGGGAAAATTTTCTGGCATGAAGTAATTCTGATTCCTATTCTGGAAGACGGACGGTTAATTACACCAAATGGGAACTCTAATAACATGAAAATGTGAAAACTTGGAGAGTCTCTGTGAAACTTCTTCAGCTATAAATAGAGTCAGACTGTCACCCCCACATGACTCTCATTGCAATTTTGAAGAATATAATAGAAGTTGGTTGTTCTAGAGAATCATTATGGGCTGATTAATTAATGATTAAAGCCACTTCAAATCTCTGGAAATATACACTTCATACAATAAATATTCAAGCCCAGTGAGTGAACATGTATCTACAGTCAAGGAGGTGAAAATTCCTTCAGCACTCAATATATCTGTTCTGATCGGACAGGCTATAGTTGCAGATCGCATCACAGATCTTGAGACCTTGAAGAATCCCCAATGCACCCTTGAAAACTCTTGAATTATAAATAGCTCTGCCTGTCAAATCAAATAACAAATCTGACATAAGTTGAATGGGGCTCATCCCTGCTCATCTATGCTGCTCTAATTAAGCAAACAAAATGATTCAGTATGGCGATTTAGATCAACACATAAATAAATATTAGAGTTCTTATTTATTTATTTACTTATTTTTTACATCCAAAATAATTTTACATTTTACATCCAGGATGTAATGGTTTCATGTCCAGCTTCATTTTTATTCTGAGCAACTGGTCAGATTAATTAGGTTGAGTACAAAGCCTAATAAACAGAGTGTTGAGCGACGGCGAGGAGGGAGTGCTGTGCCACTTTAAGCTATTTATAATGGATCAGAGAGGCTGGATGTACTATAAACACTAAACGAAACTGACTGACAGACAGTTACTACAGCGCCCTGTGGGGCTCTGACATCAGAGGGAGAGGGGATGATGGGAGGAGAGTGTGAGAAGAGGAGAGATTTGGGGGAAAAAAAGGGGTGGAAAGTTGAGCTGCTGTAACACATGAAAGTTGGATATTTTCTTTGGCTACAGTGGAGGTTTCCATCTCCTCACACTGACACTGTAACTTGCCAGAAAACCACAGGAAATAAAACATTAGACTACAATAAAACAATGATAAGAAATGATTAATTTAATAGATAATCATAAAGAACATAATTATTCCTCTTCTCATGGAACACACACCTCCAAACAAATGCTTGTTGTGAGGAAGCTGCAGAAGAACATACACCCACCCACACTCTGCTGTGATTGGTTTGCTCACTGTATTTGTTTTATGTATCAAGAAAAATGTCAGGACCTTTTGCACACTCAGCCCTGCAGTGTTAGAGCTAACATTCATGGGAATGTCACTAGATCCTGATTGTGGACATTACTACATCACACAGAATTCGAACAGGAAATTTGGGAAAAACTCTTTAAAGGGAGTCTGGAGACAACGGTTAAAAATAGAGGAGGAAACAGGGGATGAAAGAGCGAGATGCAGATGAAGAGAGGAGGGAAAAGACAGAGAAAATCAGAATCAAAGGTGAGGCATGGAGGCGAAGTGCAAGTGTCCGAAACTAATGCTTTAATAACAAACACTGATTTTAAATCTGTCACGCTGCAAAGAACAGTCAGTCCATCCAAGATGTCAGCAACCCACAAGCCATCTCATTCAGGTCTATGTAATTACATTAGGAAATTTAATCATCTAATTCTGAGCTATCAAACTCCCATTTACAGATGGAAACCTTGACAGGTGTAGACAGACTGGAGACGATATAACGACAAGCCTCGATAAGTGAGGCGGGCTTTGAAGGTTAAGGCTCATTTCACAGCGCTGCTGCCCTCATCAAGTGAGAAGGACGAAGGCTGAGTTAATGTCTTCTGCAACACAGCAAAACACAGTCAACATTTTCAAGAAATAAAATCCACTCTCACACTGTATCACCAACTTATAATGATATCCACAATCCAGCGATTTTAGGATGACTCAAAGGAATGTGTGGATCCCCAGGTGACGGCGCATCAACGCGTCTGATCTCTACCTGCTCTGTGTGTGTTCATTTCCTCTGGGATGTTTTTCTCTGGTATAGCTCTGAGGAGATTGTAGCTATAGGAGAACAGCGTGGCAGCGTGACCTTCCTTATATTTCATTTCGCTTCTGCTCTATTTTGTCAAACGTGTCAGTGCATAAAAGTTCTCCAGCTGCCTTTTCTGTAGGATTTTTACATGTCAGTGCAAAGTGGTGGCACTGACCCTAAAACCTGATGCTGAAGCATTTTCCATCAGCATCCATTGTAGCTGCCAGCCGACATACCCCAATGACATCATACTGACATTTAGTCTCATCTGCCATATAAACAAGAAAACACACACCAGCACATGATGCAGGGTGCACCGTGGGTACCTGCTTTTTAATGATGTGAAATGAGTTCATGAGTGCATTTTTCCTACACCGAGCCGGCTTTGTCTCTCTATGGACAGCTAAGACAGTTCAGGTGTGATTTTTGAAAAGCAGTAAGTGGTGTACTGGTATTTGTTTTCTGAACTTTGCTAACCCTCATCTGACTTTGCCTTTCCTTTAAATGAGAGCGGCATATAGAGAACCCTGTCACTAAAAACATACCAGTTTAAGGCAGGACATTTACGATACAGACAAAATGCACTCTGACTGCGGAGCACAGATAATTTCATGATTCAGTGTGCAGCCCGTAATACCGCTTGCAGTGGAGTCAGAAATGAGTAGACCTAATTCAAATGAGAAAATCTTATTCCCTGTTTAGCTGAGGTAATGTGGGTCAGGAACAGCTGGATCCTGCTGCTGATCCACCCTGCTGCCGTCTGCTCTGCAATCCATTAACAGCCGCGTTTACGCAAACATGAACAGAATTTCTAATATTGTTCTCTAAACAGGAAAAACAATGCCGCTTCCAAGCAGCTTTGTCTGACTGTTTTTGACAGGCTTGAACTGACCAGATGTTTGCTAACTCCTGTGGACTGCTGACTGCATCTGAAATAAAGGCTTCTGATAGAAACTGTTATGGGGTAAATGAAGCAAATCAAGTGTTTTTGAATAACACTGCGGCTAGTTTCCTGGTGCTCAAGCTGATGAGTGTTGTTGACCAGATCATATGAAAGCAGTTCAGATGGATGTGCCAGTGCATGGCACATTGTAACCCACATTAAATCAGAGGAGGTGGAGAGCGGGATTTCATCTGCATTTTAAAAACTTCTCAGCTACAACATTTATACAGTGTCCTGTATGTCACACACAATATCTGGAATGCTGTGAATTGGATTTGCACTCCATTTCATTGCTGAACTGCGATATTTTCTGGTATTTCATAGGAGGAATACGATGGTGTTTGTTTGCATGTTGGATTTAGTGAGAATGATCTCACCACTGTGTTCTTACCTTCCCCATCAGCCCATTGAAGCTTTTCCTTTTTGTTCTTGTCATTCATGTATCAGCTCTAAATGCTGACATCCCATGTTTGAACTACAACTGCAGCATAGAAATAAAGTGATACATCTGTTGCTGGAGAGAGCTGACACATGCTAACTGTTGCTATGATGATTGTAGAGGCTGTGGTTTGCCTGTTTAGTGCTGAGGGTTTATTTGGACCGATCTGCTTTTGTGCAGCAAAAGTGTGTGTGTGTGTGTGTGTGTGTGTGTGTGTGTGTGTGTGTGTGTGTGTGTGTGTGTGTGTGTGTGTGTGTGTGTGTGTGTGTGTGTGTGTGTGTGTGTGTGTGTGCGTGCACGTGCTTGGCCAGTCGGCTGGCCTCCGTGTGCTGAGGATCAATAACCGGCTGACTCCTCGCGGGAAGTCTCCTCGCTGCTTCGAGCCTCCAGGCAGGGGCCCGCGTGCTTTCTGTCGGTGTGGGTTTCCATGGGAACAGTCTGTGAAAGTGTGTGTGTGTACGAGGTTGAGAGGGTACACTGAGACGTGGATTACTGATGCTGCTGTGTGTGTGTGTGTGTGTGTGGTGCATATACACACACACACACACACACACACACACACACACACACACACACACACACTAACACACTAACACACAAGTACACACAAAGAAAGAGACAGATAGCCAACATAAAGAAAAGACAAGCATACAAAAGGACACAGGCTCCGTACAGATAAGGACGTCTTTGGTTTTCCCATCTCGCATAACACTCCCCCCTAATTGCCTGCTGCCCTTGGTTGCCTCTCTGTTGATCCATTCCACAGGGGGGCATGGAGGGGAGTGTGGATGTAGAGGGACAGGCCACAGGCTGTCTATAACCCGGCATCCCCCTCCCAACAAACCCCCCAAAACCAGGGGAGATCCTGAGCGGCAGGCCAGCAGGTGGCCGTTGGCCTGCTGCTCATCTGTCCTGTTTGGAAGTGCTGCAGCAGTGATGCATATACAACACAGGGCGAGGGTGACGGAGGTGGGACAGGGTGTGTGAGTGTGTGTGTGTGAGAGAGAGCGAGAGAGAGACACATCCTGCCACTCAGACAGACAGTCAATAACACAAGAGCCACTTGCAGGAAAAGCCCCCCTCTATCCACACACACACACACACACACACACACACACAGAGGATGGCATATGGCGGCAGCTGCCCGGCGCGTGTCGTGTGAATTAGAAGCAGCGTGGTGCGCGCATGAATAATGAGCCTCGCCTCTCGGCGGGGACGCGCCTCACATGATGAAAAGATGAAAGAATTATGGGCAGGAAAGACGTGGAAAGCTCCTGTAGAGCTGCTTCTCCTCCTGTGATCCATAACTGTTGATTTAACAGCTGGCTACTCACTTCATCATTAAACTCTCCATCCTCAGCTCCTCTTCTCTCACTCTCTGTCTTGTTCACATTCAATTTAAATTTGCTCACTGCAGGTCATGTCATTCCTGTTCAGTTTAAACGCTTTTTTCAGCTGCAAGAGAAGCCTGCAAAACCCAGTGTCATTAGACTACATAAGTGCTCGCTGTGATCTACTTGTCTCTTCCCTACTAGCTACTCTGTATTTAATTGATAATAGTGCACAGACTTTTATAGATTTGCAGCATCATTAATGCTCATAAAGTCATGTTTTTGGCTTGAAGACCGTTACATGCCCGGTGTTCAACAGCTTTAAGTTGCGGCAACTGCTGCAGCAAGGTGACAGATAAAAGCAGAACTTCATGTTCTCTTCTCAAACATGGCAAATGGTTCTGTGCCTCAGTTTATAATCAAAACATTATAAAAAAAAGGTAACATTTCCAAAAGGCACACATGCCAACTCTTAATCTCTGTATCAAGTATTACCTGCTAAGTGCAAAATACTGGACTGCCAAAGCAGGCCTTGATCAGTAAAGAAGGTTTAGCAAGCCAAAGGGAGACTTCTGTTTTCCTCAAGAGCTGGCTGAACAAGAGATAAACAGTAAATAATGTAAACAGTGGACTTGTGTTTTAACAGGGTGTGAGAGTGAGGACTCCATTGTGATGCCTATGCTGCTCTGTCTCTGCGTTCCTCTTTCTGCTTTCTTCTCATTAAAACTGATTTAATGCAGGTTATATTTGTGCTGCAGCTTCTCATTTTCTATTCCTGTTCCCGTGTTGTGCCTGTTTTTCCCATTTCTCTCTTGAGTGTAGGCTTAGACATGTCTCTTAAATCCAGCGTGGAGTGTGTATCAGCAAGTATCAAGTCTAAAAATTAACAATATGATGAAAGCAGAGACGATTGCAAATGCTAATAGCCTCTCTCCCACCCACAACCTCTATGTTTCTCTTTCTTTTCCTCCCTTCACCTTCTCTCTGTGGTCTGTCAGATCTTTTCATCAACCCCCTGCACTCTTTTTTTTTTTCATACATCCTTTCTTTGTTCCTGTTCGGTCTCTCTCTCTCACTCCCCCTTTATTACCTCTGGCGTCCAATTGGCCAGCGTTCTGGATGCTACAACCAAAAATGATGTCATTAATTATTTGGGTAGAGATTATGTGATTAAGCTTCAGTGTGTGTGTGCGCCCTTGTGCATGTGCTTGCGAATGCCTCTGTGAGTGTGCATGCAAGCATTTGTGTGTTGTATCTGGTGCCTGCATTATTAGATTCAGATGAGAGTGAAGAGCCTGCATGCACGGACAATTTGTTTGTTAAATTGTTGACCTACTGCTATTCTGTTGATGCAGCGCAAACAAATGCAAGAACAACAAACAAGCAAATAATATCCGCCCCTGAATTTCTCCTGCTGCAGAAAGAAAAAAAAGGTAAAATACAGTAAATGGCGCTGACATCTGAAGACCAAACACCCCCATCTGAGGCCTTAGAGATGAGACACTCTATTTCTATTCAGGTCACAGAGTTTTGTTCAAGAAAAGACTGATGAGGAATTAAATATTTAAAATAGATAAAGAAAATGAGGTGAAAGACAGGTGCAGAAAATCAGTACAGACAGACGTCCAGCACAGACGCACAAGATGGACCAAATACACAAATGTGGATCAGGACAATGTCAGTTAGTGCTGGAGCCGGATTGTGATTCATCATACTGTGTGTGTGTCTTTTTTTGTGTGTGTGTGTGTGTGCGTGTGTGTGAGGGGTGGGGGACTGGAGAGGAGGGCGGAACGGTTTATAGGCCAGCTGTGTGTAGTCTTTTAGTCAGTCAGTGACCTAAATCGCAGAATAAAAGAGAGAGAGAGAGAGAGAGAGAGAGAGAGAGAGAGAGAGAGAGAATGAGTGGAGGAGTGTGTGAGAGGAGGAAGAGGGGGTTTGTACAGGGATGTGGAGGGGAGGTAAACTGAGGAAGAGTAAGTAAAAGACAAACAGGAGGAGGAATAAAAAGGATTAGAGACAAAGGTTGAGGGGTAAAAAGATGAATAAATAGGATGTTGACAGGGAAGGAAGGAAGAGATGGGGGTTGAAAGCCGAGATGAGAATGAGAAAGATATGTATGAAGCTGAAATTGTGCAGCAGATATAAATATTCAGGCTTGTTATTCGTTCTCCGCCTGCTTTACATTTCCAGAGCAAAGAACTTCCTAACTACCACGCTGGCTCACTACACAAACACACAACCGCTCCCTGCAGCCACAGCTTTCTTCCCTGTGACTGTACTAAACTTAGCATCACACTACAACATGCATAATGGAAGAGCAAATATGCGCAACACGCCAAAACTGTAAATTGGACACACAGAAAGGGATAGTTGTCTGCATTAAGCGAGAAAAGTGCCCTTGACACAAAACGTTACATGAAGAATTTATCACTGTGTTTCCAACTGAAGAAGAAATTCATCATTTGAAGTCAGTCATTTGCAGAGGTGAGGGGTCCTCATACGAAACATATACAGATCAGAAAGAGGGGGAATATATTTCCCAATGTTCTAAATATTCTCATATCAAATAATCACATTTGTGAGCCAGAGCAGGGAAGCACACTAAGAGGGATCAGAAACAAGAGCAGAGTCCATTAGCATCACTTTCAGGCTTCACATCTGCTTGTTGCCCCGTCAGCTTTGGACCGCAGCGCTTGCCAGGGCTCCGGCAGCTCTGTGCCACGCTGATAATTCAGGCACAGCTTGAGATTCCACTCTGATGTTGAGAAAATAAAGGAAAATATCAGATATTTTGGTTTGAGTACCAAATGCTCACCACCCTTTGGGCTTTAAAGGTGGCTGTGAATAGCTGTTTGCTGAAGCTGTGGTCAGCTTGGATTCATGCTGGTTACAAAGCAGCGACTGTGGATTTAGCGATGTTTTTATTCTCCTGCTTCTGTTGGTGCTCTTGCTGTACTGCTTTAAAGTTTTTCTGGGAAGTGATTAAATTCAGTTCAGGTCTGATTCCACTGAGATGCAGAGTTGTCTGATGCGTCTTGAAAAGACGAGGATAATACAAAGGAAAGATACAAAGTGAGGAAAGTGACAGTTCTTATAAATGGTTTTGAAATGGTTTCTGCTAATGCAGTGTTTTCTGTGCTGTGGCTCCACGGTTTGGGCAGCAGCCAGGTGTGAACGTGTTTTACAGAGGTAATGTGCTGGTAAAAAAAAAAAAAAAGAGAGAGCCTGCTTGATCAGCAAGACTTTTCCTGCATATCTCTGCAGGATCTCAAGTTCCAAATTCAGGTCCTGCTGAGGGTTTTTCTGGTAAGGATGATTGGTCACCTCGTGCAGCGATCCATCAGCCTGGTGAGCCTCACTGGGTTTTTTTTATGTCATTATCTTCTGTTATGCTGAAATAATCTCATACACCTGTTGAAAACTGCTTTAGAAAGTATCACAGTTCATGTGTGAGAGGTGTCCGGGTGTAGTGCTTTTATGCAGATTCAGGGCTCTAAGGAAATAATTACAGTTGTGATCCATACCCACTTCTGCTGCACTTTGCTGCGTAGTGCTGATCATACAGAGAGCACCAGACTGAAGCCGCAGTCAGATGTCTGGATCCTTATTTTTTTAATTTCTGTCTTCGGGATGGAACAGTTTGTGAAGTGTGTAACACTTTACATCTCATATCAACAAGGCATGGTCTGATTTTCAAATATACAGTATTTTGGTTTAAGAGAGGAAAAAAATCATGTAAATTCACTGAAATGTGTTACAGACGTTTAAATCCTTAGTATTCGCAAGACACTGACCAACAGATACTGATCATCTAATTCAAACGATACAGGAGAGCGACAGGTCAAATGATGCAGATTTACATAATTGGACAGATTTTAATAACTGTTGAGTAAAGGGAGCCAATTGAGGCCATGTCCAGTTTGTGTAATGTGTTGATTGGAATTAGTCCAAAACAGCCAGTGGACACAGATGGATGTTTAAACACTCAAACCAAATCAAATTTTAATAATGCTTTCAATTCAACTCAGTGGCATTATTCATATGATTGTATAGATGCTGAAAATGAGATTGATGTAATAGAGCCTCTTTAAAACCAATGAAAGCAATAGTAGTCAAATAAATTCAGCTGGGTGGCATCTCTCCTTATTATAGCCCACCTTACTGAATAATTCGCTCTGGAGGAAACACTGGCTTGGATTTGCTTTGTCTGAAATGTAAATATATTTAACTCATTATCATGAAGATATAAACATATCTAATAAACACTTCTTTTTAGTGGTTTTAGATTAAAACACTATGAACTATTACACAGATTGAACTGTATAAGGTACTAGTGTGGATGGCAATGCAGTTTTTATCATGTAGAAAGTACTGAGTCGGCATATATACATACAGGACATGACTTCTGTTTTGTTTTCTTTTGAAATTGGGGGGGAAAGTCTTTCAGTATTCTTTCTTTGCATAGGTCTTAAACAGCGATGCATAGTAAACAGCATATGCAAAGGCAGGACAGCCAACTCGGTGTTATTTGTACAACCCACACAGTGTTCAATGGGTTTTACAGCAGTGGTTCCAAAGAGCCGGGTGGCAGTTACACAGTATGAACAATAAATAAATAAATAAATAAGAAATGCAACAATGGGAATATTATCCAATAATGTGATTTATGAAATTCAGTGTTCATGTTGTAAATCCAGCCCAGTGGCCCGAGAAATCACCCTCACAAATAGACAATTTTGCAGCACAAAATTTGTGTTCAGTGGCCATGGCAGGAAGTACTTACCCTTTCTAAAATGCAGCTGGGAAAAAAAACGCATGCAGGATGGGTTGTGGGTGGACGTGCTTATACTGTGTAGTTGCTGTTTTAACCATAACTATGATCTTTCCCTAATCTTATCCAAATTGTAACCACACTGGAGTTATACTAGCAGTTGTTCATTGTCAGTGTTTTGTCCGCTGATTGGGTTGTGGCTGTGGTAAATCCAATAAAAGAAGTCCAATAATATGACAAGAAAAAGGGGGAGAGTGTTTGGAAGGCACATGGCATTTTCCATGAAACCGGTTCCAGTCTGCAGCACTGTGAGTGTGTGGCAGGCATCATGTCCCTCTGAGCCAGCAGGACATTCAGAAACCCAGATTGGTTGTAAATTAGTTACACATGGTTACAGGGAAGGGCCTCCATGCTGGACAGAGCGACAACACTCCACAAGGAAAACCTTTACTGCAATTATGCTTATGACAGTGATGCAGTATGATATTCTGCACTGCTCTGCAAATGTAAGGGAAATCTTCAAAAGCATGATGGCTTTTATACAAGAGCATATCTACATAACAATGCATGTGCAGGGACTTCTAGAAGACATATATCTGAATAAGAAAAATCTGACGCTGGGACACTTCTTGGATCAGTCACATTGTATGACTGAAACTATGGCTGCAAAAAAGGGAGCCAAAATATGCAGTGACTTCAGTGCTCTGTGCCTATGAAGCACTTTGAACTGTGTTATGAATGAAAGCTGCTCTATAAATAAACCTGCTTTAGTTCCCCTGATTACAAGTGGTATGTCCCCCGTCGCAAAATCTGGTTTCCTGTATGTTTGTTGTATTTTAAACCCCCTCTTCTCCCTTTACAACAAAGGATTGCGCAGAAATGAAACGTTTTCTCTTCGCTTTCCAGTTTATTTTATTTCCAGACCCATAGTCAACAAGAAACAGCCTCTGTTCATGATACAAAAAACACAGGTAAGTCCAAAATGTTGTTTCTACCTGTTCTATTCATTTGTGTGGAGCAGCAAATCTCTCTCCCTCTCTTTCTCTTGCACATGACTTTTGGATCAGTGCATCATTTCCCTCTGCCACACTCAGTCTGGATTTCATTCAACATTGCTTCACATCCCTCCTACTGCAGCACACACAATAAAAACAAAGAGAGACACTCGGCAGATCAGACAACCAAACTGGTAATCAACCTCTAAACCAAATCTGTAATCTGACGCTAAGCACCACTCATCACTGGATCCCGTTCAAGTTCGATCTGTCTCAGTCTGGACTGGAGTCAAACTGCATTCGTATTCAGATCAGCAGAGCTTTGTGCAGCCCTGGCTCTGGTTCCTCCATCACCCAGCCTGCGTGCTGGCACCAGGCGAGCCGGTCTGCAGCCAGCGCTCAGATGGAAATCACACCAAATTGGATCAATATTGAATCCATGAGAGAGAGCTGTGTCTTATTACAGGACAGTACTGGAAAGTTAGGCTACTGATTAGCTGCAATAGGATTACCGTAATGTACAGAGAGAGGAGGTAACCACACTTTAACAATGTAATTTTACTTGCATGGTTAGACAAAAAAGCAATAGGCGGTAATCAGACTGTATTGGATCAGCATTTAATCCAGCTGGATGACTCTCTCTTCTAACTGGACAGAATTAGGAAGTCACTTATTTTGTGTAATAGGATTACAGGATTACTGGAAATCTGGTAAAATAGTATGATACATTTTCTAAAGAAGACTTAAAGTCTATAGTCATGCTCGCAGCCCGGGGAGGCTGTAGTGCTCATCACACAGCAGAAAACACTTATTTTGGATGGATGAAAACAACACGTTTGGTATAAGGGTGGCAGCAGAGGAGAAGTCATGCCACCTGACAGGGTTTATTCTCTGCATGGGGGCCGTTTTACAACATGTCACACTCAGCTAGTTAGGATCGGCGCTACTTAATGCCTGATCAAAGCCTGCAGTGTTAAAATGATTTGCAATTCAGCCACTGTCTGAATTCATGAGTAAGTTCACCACAGCTGAACTGTGTGTGAAAGCTCAGCATGGATTTACTTTGCCTTCTCTGAGAAACCACGGCGATCGCTGCAAATCCACGTTAAATCATTTGATTTTGTCTGCAAATTCCTGGTTATAAATGTTGCTGAGACTCAACATTAATCGGTCCAAGCTGTACTTTGCCGGCCTTAGCTGCACTTTGACCACTTTATTGAATGACTGGAGTGCAGGGTCAGAGGGAGAAAGCTGGCGCAGTGGCATGCAGCAGTATTTCACTGCACTCCTGCTTGTGTGCAGTAAAAAGTTAGACTTCAAGGGGGGAGACGTGCAGAGAAGCTGCCTCAGATAAAATTCTGCCTGTCCTGGGTAGTACGTCAATGCAAATACAGGCTGATTTGTGATGTTATTCAGTCCCTTATGTCCAGAAACTGGAGGCAAGCTCTACAGCTTATCAGACACAAACATAAAATATAATAAAGCTGATGTTTGTCACAAATCTGATGGGCTGACAGTTGTGTGGAGGAACTGAGTGGAGGATCTCTTTTATTCAGCAGCCAATCACAGACTGTCTCCAATCCTCTATTAGTCGCACCTGTGCTTTTCCGCTGTGGCTAAAACCCAGCCATTATAATAGTCAACCGATTATAGCTATTATAGTTGACAATTTACCTATACATATGTATATATGTCAGTCATTCAGTTGACTGTCTAATTGAAGCCAGTGCTATTCTCTCTGGTGCAGCTCTATAGGGCTATAGAGGGAATAGACTTATCTTTGTAACATGATCACTGAATCAGTGAACATGGCGAGGCCTTGAGACATGCATCAGAGCTGAACAGAAGAGAGTTTCAGCAGAGCAGAGGGAATATCTCATCTTGAATTCCTAATAGGTATCTCTAGACTGCGAGGCGTTTCAATGCATTTGCATTTCCACATTTACATTTTAGCCCCATTACACCACAAAGCCACTTAATATGAACGCATTCAGCAAGAGTTTGGTGGGAACTCAAAGATGGTCGTCTGATCACAGCACCCTTTCTGACAGATGAACGGGGCTCGGATGCAGAACTGAACTCTCCTGGGAATATGGACAGAAAGTGGCTTCATTCATCCCTCATTCACCACCTTTAATCACATGAAACAGCAGAGCAAAAGGTTCTAACCACCATCCCCACATGCAAGGGAGGGCGGTCTGGGTGACCATTTCTTTGTCGTCATTTGGTCCAGCTCAGTTCTGGTTCATCAAACTCACTCTTGATAACTGAAACATGTCTTCATTGCAATACATTCATGAGGTCCATCTGCTGTCAGCTATGATTGGCTGCTGAGCATCCGTGGCCACCAGTGTGCTGTAGTTTTTGAGGTGGCGCTCTGAAAGCCGTTCAGCCTGTAAGCATGTTGAATCAGGGTTGGGGGAAGTCAGTGAGAGGACGCTGTCTGACTGGACGTCAGTTTACAAATCACTGATTTCATCCATTCACTGCTTTTTCTCTTGACCGTTTGAGTTTTCTCTGTCTTTACGGAACGGAAAACAAAACAAAGCAAAGCTTTACAGAGCCAGACACAACTTCTTACCAGACATATTCTCACTGTGCACTACATTATAATGATATATGGTGATAACAATAGCATACATGATTATTTAAACAGATTCAGTGGTGTGAAAGGGCCCCACTATTGCTTTTGTACGTCTTTTGTTTTTCTCTGTTTGTCACATTCAGCCTTCAGACTTTTGTTTTTAGGGTAGATGAGTTGTTTTCCTCTCTGGGCATCGACTGTTTTCTTTGCCATGTGTTCAAGAAAGGTGATTTTTAGACAACGTGAGGAGATTTAAAGCATTTGATCATTTGGCCTTTGTTGCTGCTCGTTCTTTGAGATTGGTCTGCTGTGACAGGACAACAACAATAAGCAATAGTGAGTACTGAAATCAATAAACGGCAGCTTTCCCTGACTGAAAAATCAAAGAAAACTGACTGCAGGCAATTTGAGGATATCTGGGAAGACATATCAGTCACTGCGTGTTTACAGTAAATGGCAAACCACCACTCCTACTTTTAATATTTGAGAATCAAGATCACCAAGTACTAAATCATACAGACTGAACTGAATGCTAAAATGATCTTAACATTCATCGTTCCAGTATGTGGGACACATGCATGTAGCCAGCCGTCAGCTGACCTATAAATAACTGCAGAAACTAGGTGGATGTACAGAATGTGTGTGTTGTTTTCCTACAGTAAAGAGGCGTGTGACCCATTATGAGCGACTGAGCAGATGAATCAGTGCTTATAGCTGGATTCACACTGAAGTCCTTTTCTGTCCTCTGGTGTAAATGGATGAGTATGAACTGTGGCAGGTGTAATCACACCCCTGCACCCCTGTCCCAAGGAGGAAATTATGTCCTGGTTAAATATGCAAAGCAATGAGCTGGGCTGTGATAGAGGCTAATACAGAGAGGTGACGAGCGTGTGTGCGTGTGGCCTGAAGACAGAAAGAGAAAAGAGGACACGATTCTATGTGTGTAAATGATATCAGGGCCTGTTACTACTGACGAAGTTGGCCAATTAACTGATTTTTCCACTGTTGTAAAATGAATCACCTTCTTGATCCATCCATTATCTATACCGCCTATCCCTTTCGGGGTTGCGGGGGGCTGGAGCCTATCCCAGCTACAATGGGCGAGAGGTGGGAGGTGAAAGGTGGGGTACACCCTGAGCCGGTCGCCAGCCGATTGCAGGGCCACATACAAGGACAAACAAGCATTCACACTCACACCTACGGACAATTTAGAGTCATCAATTAACCTAATGAGCATGTTTTTGGTCTGTGGGAGGAAGCCAGTACCCGGAGAGAACCCACGCATGCACAGGAAGAACATGCAAACTTCACACAGAAAGGCCCCGTCTGACCCGGGGATCGAACCGGCAACCTTCTTGCTGTGAGGCACGCGCACTACCTGCTGCGCCACCGTGCAGCCCTCACCTTCTTGATAATAATCTAAAATAATATACGTAATATAATGCCAATGATTGTCCTGTGTGACCCTGGTGGCTGTCACTGTGTGTTTGTGTGTGAGCAGGCATTCGAGACAAAGAAAGAGGAGAGGGCTGGTGTGTAAGACGTCCTTTAACAGGCGGGACTTCTTCAAGTCAGATTCAAGTGGAACCATCAGACAGTATTTGACAAGGCCTGCTGTGAGGAGGATGGTCCCTGCTGTTCCTGAGTGATGTAACAGAGGCTTGAGGACACCCCGTCCTAATCAGACATGCTTGATATTTTGCACTGTGTCACTGTGGCCAACAGTAGTTCAGCACTGCCTGTCAGCAGCAGAGGTGCGCTGCTGCCTGAGTTCTATCTTTATGATTTCATTAATTAACAATAAAATAAGAACCAAGTAAATCCAGTTTCTCTTTAGTTTTGAGTTCTTGCTCATCACTTCTTTCATTTTTCTTTTTTTACTATAATTCCTTCAAAATTCATCTCACATGCCTAAACTAAAACGTATATGATTTGATAAGAGTATGTGCTCACAAACAACAAACTGTATCCTCCACTGTGCTGCCCCATGTCCTTCATGCCCTTAGCTCTTCCTCCACTTTGGCCTCCACTCTGCTGTCAGTGTGTATGTCTTCCTTCTGGAAATGTCAAGCGGGTTTGTCTTGAAGTTAGAGTAACATGAATGTATGTGCGTGCGTGCGTGCGTGCGTGTGTGTATGTGTGTGTGTGTGTGTGTGTAAGCTTGGTGAGAGCTGTACTGTATCCCACTGTTTCAGGCCAGTATCAGAAGCCTCTTCACTTCAGACACACTCTCACACACACACACACACACACACACACACACACACACACACACACACACACACACACACACACACACACACACAAACCCAAACTGTGGAGTTCTATCAGCTCAATGGGGGTTCATTACACTCTCACACACACTCCTCGGCTCCCTGCTGCTCCTTCCCAATCAGTAACGTGGGATATGCACTTTGATAGTAGTGTGTGCATGTGTATGTGATGGAGAAAGTCAGTGCATTAGCATATGTGCGTGCCAGCTTGCATGTTTTAAAGCGATTGTGTGTGTGTGTGTGTGTGTGTGTGTGTGTGTGTGTGTGTGTGTGTGTGTGTGTGTGTGTGTGTGTGTGTGTGTGTTGGCAGGGGGCACACATGTTTTTAGAGATATAGCAGAATAAAAGGACTTAAGCAGACAATTTGAAGATGAGATGGGGACACTGACAGATTTTACAGCGTCCTGATGACCCGAGCAAAATTAGGCTAAATGGAATTTCATAGCTCAATGACTTGCACTTCCAGGCTAAATGCTATTTTAGAGTCAATAGCGCAAAAGCAGTGAAATGGGGAAAAAAAAAATGTTTAAAAAAAATTCAGTGCAGTTTGCTGGTGTCTCAAACTTTTCCACTTGCCTTGTCTGCTTTGACCCAGATGCTGATTTGCAGTATTCCTCTGAATGCTTTTCTCCGTGTTCAGGAATCAGACCTGAACTTTATGCTTTGATGCCAAAGTAGCTGCTCGCTGTGGAAAACACAGGTCTGTGCTTGTGTATGTGGAGCTTCTTCTTCTCTCCTCTTCTGGAAAAGAAGCTGACACCACTTTCTCACCCTGGAAACTACCATTAAATCACATTGTACACGTCTCACCACAGACAATTTGACCACTCATGCAAGAGATGTGCACCTTGTCCTCATATTACTTGAAATTGGTCCACAGAAAAGTACATACAGGTACATACAGTACATATATGGGAAGCAGGGTAGGTTTGTTTATCAGTACCAGTGTCCTAAGTTTTTTACACAACAAAACCTCCTCGCCCATCTTATAACAGCCATAGATGACTTAACACCACAATAATCCAACAGCAGAGATAAGTGAAGCTTACTGAGAGAAAGGGAGGCAGGTTGACCTTGTGATACTGAATGAAAAAGGTCAAAAGATCAGTCTCTACAACGCTGACTGTTGTGTTCATCAGCTGCCAAAGTGTCCATCAGCAGAACACTGCATGCTCATGTTGAACATATGCTGAAAAAAATCATACAATATATGTAGGCCAGTGTATTTGTGTTTGTTTTTCTTTGTTAACAAGAGCTTTATCGATCTTAAGCTTCTGAATTAGGGACTGAGATGGATAATGGACAGTGTGTGTGTGTGTGTGTGTGTGTGTGTGTGTGTGTGTGTGTGTGTGTGTGTGTGTGTGTGTGTGTGTGTGTGTGTGTTGCAGGGGGCTGCATGGGGGTACCCTTATGTGTGTTATCCTAAGTACAATCGCACGCACACACTGACATATTGAAAGAGGCCCAGAAACAGAGAAAAGATATAGAGGCAGAGAGAGAGGCATTAAGTGGAGATGGAGAGGAAGGGGGGTTAGAGAGAGAGACATAGAGGGAGAGAGAGAGAGAGAGAGCGAGAGAGAGAGAGAGAGAGAGAGAGAGAGAGAGAGAGAGAGAGGGTAGGCAGAAAGACTGGGTCATAGACAGGCTGGGTCTGGGTGACAGCTGTTGCATCCAGAGTTTATCAGATTAAATCTGACTATCTCCGCTGTGGGAGGGAGGGACCCAGTTAACTGATGCCCCAAAGACACAGACACACATGATCATGCTCACACACACACACACACACACATACACACACACACGCCCCTCAGTGGACGCCTTTTAAACTTTATACTTTGAGCTGCTTTGGTCAACGGTAAAAAGACATTATACAATAATTATAATACATCACAAAGCAGGATTGCATAAAAGAACACTTTCCCCCCGAATGAGTGAAAACATCATAAATGAATCAGCTTTGCCCTTAAAGGATGTGTTGACTGGACAATCTTCTCCACTCACACCGTAAGTGATCAGCCTCAAGGTGAGATTTGTGTCACATTACGTGATACAGTAATATGAAAGTAATAACAGTGTTGGGGGAGTGCTGAAGTCATGGCCACCCACATGTTTCTATGTATACTCGTGAAAATCTTCACATAAGCTGATCTCAAGCTTCAGTATTTGGTGCTGTTTTTCAAACTGTTTCTCTGTGTCTGTAGTCTCTCCTCCTTTTTGTCCTGTTGTGACTTTGTGTTTCCCTTCCCCTCTGTCTCCTGTCCGTCTCTCCCCTGCCTGTCTGTCTGTCTGTCTGTCTGTCTGTCTGTCTGTCTGTCTGTCTGTCTGTCTGTCTGTCTGTCTGTCTGTCATGTGTGTGTCTAACTGCATGGCGTGGCTGTGCAGGTCAGGTCCTGAGCACACCTGACACCAATCATTCAATCAAGACTCACCTGCTGCCACAGCATATAAACACCAGCCCTCCACCCACTATTTGTCAAACCATCTGTTCTTTTTGCTGTTTTTTTTTTTTTGCTTTGCCTTGCCTGCATGTCTGCCTTCCTGACTCCTGTTCTCTGTGCTCAGGCGCCTACCTCATGCTCCAGTCTACACCCTGTCAGGCTGCGTCGTGAGTAACCTGGAACTGGACTTACTTGCTGCCTGTTCACCCTTTGTCGACTCGCCAGCTTCAGTGTGTGGATCTCCTGCGCATTTTTGAGCTTTCATTAAACCACTGCCCTTTTACATACTCCTGTCTCCATGTCTGAGTTTTCTCCTGTACAAAACAGTTTGTATTGAAATCCAAACGTCAGTGGATCTCAACCAGCTACTCCCTGATGTGTTCCTCGTAGGTTCTGATGGCTGACACAGGAGAAAGTCGTTATTTTGCCCAAAGTTTCTTCTTGAAGACGGACGAAATCACAGGTTCAAATCTGGTCTTCCCCCGAAATCCAGTTGTGGAGAGCACAGCTGCCCTATAAACACCATCAGCAGTAAAAGGCTCACACATTCATGGTCTAGTTCAAAGGTCAACATTATTATTCAGATTTATATTTCTGAATTACACTTGAAGAAGTTGCTGAACAATATGAAGCTTTAAAGAAGAAAGACCACACCTCGAACATATCCCATGTCTTCATGGAAGTATTTAAGCTCACCTAATTCACTCATTTCCCCTTTGACTCACATCCCTCCCCCCAACCCCCCTTTTTTCCTCTTCTCTCTCCCTTATCTCTCGTTTGAATGCAGGAACCACTGGGGACTTTAACCGAAAATCCAAGAAAATCCAGAGAGACGGCTCCTCCACCCTGAGACTCAGCTCCCCCAGTTCCATCCCGTCTCCACATCAGCAGCTCACACTGGTCCATCATCACACTCCATCCATCCATCCATCCATCCATCCATCCATCCATCCATCCATGACCCGCATTTCTCCCTTCATCCTTTCATCCCTCACCCTTCTTCCCCAACCCCTTCATCCCTCTATCCTCATCCCTTCATCCCTTCCCTCGAGCCTCATCCCCTCATCCCTTCATCCCTCCTTCACCTCATCCCTTGACCTTCATCCTAATATATCCTCCTTCATCATCTCTGCTCTCCTCCATCCATAGCACACATGAAACCATCATAGATCTGTATCTCATTGGTCTTTTTAAGTGAATTTTATTTTAATTCTGCTTTAATTCTCAGCATTTCTTCTCAAGTGTGGAATTACTTTTTATCTGTTTTCCTTTGACCCTGCTGATATTGTACTTTCTTGCTATCAGTTTGGTTTATGCATAGATTGAGGAGGCTATATTGAGTGAGATATTGAAAAGAGTGAATCAGACTGTCTGTTACTCAAAATACAACGTGTTCTTAAGTCTGCAGTGAATTCTGCTCTCTTTTATGTTACTGTTGGTGCAGAAATTGGTTTTATGATGAATTTCTCCCTGTTTGATTGTTAAACATCAGTGCAAAATGACATCTTCACAGAGCCCTCGCTCTTTGATTCGGAGGGTCAGATCAGATCAGTGCTGAAATCTTTTCCTTTTCCCAAACTCTATTGGAGCTTAAAGAGTAATAGTGTAATAGTGTTTTCAAGCAGCATTGTGTTGTAAATATACCAAACAGAAAAGGCACAGGAACATGAGGTATACATAAGCTGTATTTTCTTAAGTTTTCCTTCAACCCTCATTTATTCTGCCATGAATGGATGGCAGGCGGTTCTTTCGCCTTTTGATGCCTTTGAAAGAATAATATATTGCAGGATAATTTCTCCCAAGGGCAGAACATCACTGCCACTGCCTCTCCTCCACCCAGCCCCCTGCTCAGTGATGAGCCATAGCCTTGGGCAAGCAACCACAGGTCACAGCAATTAGGTTTACCCAGAATTTTAATTCATATGATTTAGTTTAATTCAATTTTCAATTTATTCAATTATTGTATAACACAGGAACCGCTCCTACTACCCTACCTCCCCTCCTCCACTCTTGTCATGACCAACCCCCGCCCCGCCAATCTCCTGCCTGTCACCTACACCACTGCTGCACTTGACAGGCGCATTTGCAGCTATTTTGGAAATTAATTGAAGGGGCACGCTTCACAAAATGCTCCACATGTTGAATCCAGCAGAATACTGAGTCTCTGCTGCAGAGAGATTGTTCCACACAAGCAGCCGCAGTGATATCTACAGCTCGCCTTCGGTCTCACTCTCATCCTCACGCCAAATCAAGTCAAGTGCACTGCTGTTTCCATCCATATGTGCTTGTTCATGGAAAGTTTAGAAACAACTGTTGGTGGAGTTATGTGTCTCAGTATGCCAAACACTGCTCATTGCTTTTCAAGATCAGATTTGACACATAAATGATGCAAGATCATACAGATCTTAATTAGCCCCTCCACTCAAAAATGTGTTTTTGTCGAGTGCCAGTTTTGTTATTTCCTGTTTTATGTTGAAAGTTTACCTCATGCGTCATCGTTAGCTTTGCTTCCTGTGTTTTCCCGCCCTTGTGATTGTTTCAGTTGTGTCACCTGTTCCTATTTGTTCCACCTGTGCCTCATTAGTCCACCCTCTCCAATGCCTGCCTCCCTGTGTGTTTCCCTGGGCTCCTGTATTGTTGGCCTTATGTTTTGTTTTGCCCTTCTTAGGTTCTCATTTTTGACATTATTATGTTGGAATTTTTTTGCTTATTTGTACATTTTACTTTGGCTTTGACCCTCACCTACCCCACCAGCCAATAAATCTTGATTTTGTTTGTCGCTGATCTAAATAAATTAAGAAAACTGCACCAGCTCAGCATTTTGGGTTCAACCCCTGGATCCTCCTTAACTCATTATGACAGTTTTGCTTATTGTTTGTGACTTATTGATGCTGTAGGACTGTTTTCATATTCATCTGCCGAAGGGAGGAAAGTTTAGGAGTTAAAGGGGACAGGTGATGTTGGTGACAATCATGATCCACAACTTTCCATGTGGAAACTGGAAACCTTCATGTAAAAACACTGAGAATGGACTTTTCAGTGAAGCATGAGACATCTTGTTTCAGCAGATGAACTTTGGAAATGAAATATTTGCATATTCATAGATTCTGGATTTTTTAAACAAGGGGGAATAAGTGATTGATCATTTTTAATAAGATAATAAATAAAAACTTTTGTGGAATATATATTTATTAGACACAAATTAGTATTCAAGGCAGAGCATTTTTATCTGACTTCTTCACAGAGTGGGGATATTCTATGTTCTTCTTATCAGTCGATCTCAAATATATTGTCCTGCAGCCATTGATAAATCCCTAGTGCACCAAATGTGCATTAATCTGTGTCTGAAAATCTCCAACAAATGCATGATAAATACCAAATATCACTCAGACTGTCATCATGATATGTGACATGTAAAGAACACATTCAGTTGTTCAGGTTTGTCGTAAAACAACAGACAGGTGCCCACGTGAACACTGAAACAAGTTTTGCTTGCTGTACATGTTCCTGCTCATCAGACTATCAAAAGATCCCTTGCCAAACACTGAATTTAAGTGATGGGGAACAAATCCAGTGTCTGTCCTCTTTTTGTTACTGTTTTGTTGTTACTATCCCTCCACTGCAGCTCATCACAAAGTGGGAATTTGTATTTCAAACACTAACTTTGAAAGATACTCGCTCGTTTTACACAAAACAAGAGCTGTGGATTTTCTTCCACTCACTTACACTGAAAGTTATTATGGGCTGTGATTGCATTCAGAATGAATGTTCACAATGGGCACGGGACAAACCCGACATGCCTCCATGAATACAGTATGCGACTGCGAGGGGATCAGTTGGATCACCAGAATTTGGCTGAACAGATGTTGACTTGCAGGCTGAGATGCACTCAGAATGCGTTTTGTGCTCTCTCAGATCTTTTGTCCTTAATATATTGGACAATTTTAGCCCCAGTTAGTATGGCTCAACATGCATATGTAGGCTCCATTTATTATGTAAAGTGTGTGGGCTGGCCAAACCGGCAGTGGTTCACCACCTGCCTTTCCAGCATCCTCCTCTCTCAGCTTTCCTACTGAGTCAATAAGGAACTCTTTGGCTTGTGGAGGATGAAAACAGCTCAAAATAGAGCGTCTTAGCTTCCACACGGCGAGATATGAGTTATTTGCAATCTTGAGGAGTGTTAAATCTGTTGACATGAATGTCAGAGGCCTATAGAGGAAGCGGACGTCACACCCGGCGGAGTCTCTCGTCCCGTGAGAGGGGAGATAAGTGTGCTGCTGGTTGAGATCGAAGGGAATGAATGTTTCTCAGCCCTCCGTACTGCACTGTCATTATTTCTTTTATCTTGTGTTTGGCTCGCTACCATCCCGAGTGTCTGTGGTTGACACACACACGCACACACACACACACACACACACACACACACACACACACACAATAATACATATACAAACTTATGAAGACAGGAAAACACACTTCCTGAAAATACCTGCAAACAGCTGGTGTTGTTACAGGAAATAGTTGAAATAATGCAGAGTAGTGGACTTATTTTGGCTGTCCAGCTTTCCAGAGCTAAAAGACCTTTTTATTTTCTGCATAGACAATGTTGGAGCATGAAACTCTCCAGGTTAAATCATTGGTTCAAAAGCTGATGATCAGAGTATTTAGGCCCATTCGCCAAAACTGGTGGAAAATAAATAATTTCTCAGTTGACATGACTAAAATGGATGATGTTAGTATAAATCTATAGTATTACTAAATTATCCAATGACACCAACGTTGTGTTGTTATCAATTTTAGGAATATTGAAGATTTCATTTAAAGCTAATTTTGAAAGTGGGATTTATAGTGTTAAAAAATACACCAGGGGCTCACTGCACCTCACAACTCTGTCTGTCATTACACAGCACCTGTGATTGTCTGTTTTCATTTCTGAGCAGCAGGTCACTCTCTCTCTCTCTCTCTCTCTCTCTCTCTCCTCATGCTCTCTCGCCCTTCTCCCCCTTTTTTATCTGCTCCATCTCTCTCCTGCTAACTCTTTTTCCACTTTCTTTCCTCATTTCCGTCTTTCCTCTCCATTGCACTGTTATTTAACTCCTCTCTGCTGTCACCCTCAGTCCATTTCCACCTCATGCATTTACTCCATCCCACTTTCTGTTATCCCCCTTTCTCTCACTCTATCAAGCCTTCTCTCCTTCTCTCTCTCTCTTTTTATTCTCAGGGGCGTCCCTGACCCCATTCATTCATGTCTCTTCAAGACAGTGGATCCACTCTCAGCGATTACTCTACATGCTCCGCTCTCTCTAACATCCCCTCCCTGTGTTTTCCAACCACTCTCACATCAACCCCCCCTCCTCTTTTATCCTCTCTCCCTTTCTCTCGCTCTCCTCCCTCTTTTGTCTCGCTCCAACCTATCGCCCGAGGGGAGTGATTGACAAGCAAGCGGGGGTCTTGCAAAGGGGAGTTTCTGATTGGTGGTGAGGGAGATGAAAAGGATAAAGCCTCCTGGACCTGCCCTGACTGCACTGCAAAAAAAAGGTTCCTTGTAATTTATCTTACGCTCAGCCAGGAGGTGCATTCACATCGAGCATGTTTGAAGTGGCTTCTGTAAAGTCAGCAGCGCTAACTGCTGTAGATTGTTGTGTGAGAACAATGCCATCCCAAACTTAGATGGAGTACACAAAAAGCAAAGAATCAGACCTTTTGTATTCAACAGCTTCCCTTTGTTTTTAACAGGACTCATTATTTACAACATGTTTTATTCTGTGAAACAAAACATTAGTGAACCACAGCTTCAAATTCTTTGACTTTCTCTCATAACTTGATTAGTTCAGCTGTCAATATTCTGCTAAAGAACGACCAACGACTGCTTGCTGAGCTCATCAGTTTAAGTCCTGGAAAGCTCTATTACAAATGGCAAATCAGCCTTTTATCGTTTCTCCATAAAACACCTGAATGTGAACATGTTAGTCAGCTGTGATCCCAGCATGGAGGAAACTACAACTTTTCAACACTTGAAAGAAGAGTCATCTGAGCACTTTTTAGACAGCTGTGATGGAGATAATTAGTACAGATGACATAACAAACGAGAGGAAACAACAATAAAAGGGCTCATTGGTATTGAGAGACAGATGTTGGCATCTGGCAGCCAGAAGTTCCTCATGTTTGGAAAGATGAGAACAAAAACATGAATTCAGGATCTGAACCAGCGTTACTCATATTCAGCTGCTTCTTCATGTCTCGTTAAAACACCAAAGAATAAGAGAGTGGACACATATTAATGATCTTCAGCCTATATAACATGTATTTTAATTAGAAACACTTCTGCACATCACCTTTCGGATGGTCTGTTTTTTTGCAGTGTGTCTGGCTGGGTTCAGGGCTCGGGTGTCAGCCTGTTAAAAACCTGTCCGAACATCGCCACCGTGTGGTGAACCTGGTGCACTGTGGTCAAATTACATCATCGCACTCCATGCCTTACCTTGCTGTTAGTTTGAGCTGTGTGTAGCTGTGTCGAAAGTTGTGAACATTCAGCAGATCAGACGCCCTGAGGTGGCACACACGTGACGGGGCAGCAAACACAGCAAGAACAGAGCGCACATGGCGACATTAGGCGTGCATGTACTGTACATAACACTCCCTGACATACATTATGCAAAGAAATGCATATAAAGACATTTGTGAGAGAAAGCAGCAGGCTGCATTGAGAACATTTGCAGTGCATCCATGCTTGATAATTGAATATTCAAAGTGAGAGAAACTTCTGTGTGAATGTAGCTGTGTGAAAAGCTCTGGAAACAGCTGTGTTGTTGCTTTTGCTAAGCACACAACAGACCCGGGGAGCAGATGATTCCCCAAATGAGAAAGTCTAATAATGACCTCCTTATCACCTGACACACACACACACACACACACACACACACACACACACACACACACACACGCTGTTCTCTGGCTGATGCAGTTGGAGACAGGTGGGTTTCAGTCTCAAAGGGAGTATGTTCAGGGGTGCTATGTGTGTGCGAAAAGTGATGGAAACACAACTCTGTGTGTGTTTTGATGGTATAACAGTACAGAGGAAGGAAGAAATGTAGACGATGATGGATGAGACAGCATGTCTGTCCTCATGTGACTCTCTAAATAGGTGCTTGTGAATTGAGGTGCGAATATGTTATATGTTAATTATGTGCACGCTGCACATACACTGCATGCAGGGTGCAAACCTGGGGGGTATGAGAAAACTACATTTGAAAGGGCCCAGGAGTGAAATGTGGTTTTGACAGTTTGTTCAGTCATGGAGTATCGTGCAGTATCAGGATCTTACGTCAGACGGTCCTGATTTGGGGTGGTTTGAATAATTGGATTCTGTCTTCCTTGTTCCTTTGATGCATTTATATTTTTTGAGATCAAATAGATATCTGATCAGCCCAAGATGCAGATAGTGACTAAGTGTAAATGGGGTCTGGTCTCTCCCAAAAACCTTTAAACAAAAGACCAGAGCTGTTTAATTCAGTTGAGACAAGTCTTTGTCTTTCAGAACTTTTTCACTTCCAAGAAATGAAGTTCATGCTAAGTCACAAGTCTTTGTTGGTAAATTGCAGTTAAAGCTGCACGTCATTTAAATTTGACCATTAAATTGACAGGAAACTTGCACATTTTCCCTCTAAAGCTGTGTTAATAGTGATGGTGTTGACAGTCTGTCCGTCAGTCTTTCTGTCAGCCAATCAGTTGGTCCAACACTTTGGTCCAGATTCAAACGTCTTAGCAGCTGTTGGATGGATTGTCATGAAACATGACTACATAAGGTTCACATTTTTGGCTTTCAGTGACAGGTCTTGACAGCTATTGGATATATTACCATGAAATTCAGCACAGGCATTTATGTCCCCTCAGCATGACTTTTCATCTGGCACCACCATCAGGTCAAAATTTCCAATTTACCATACACACATTTAGCAACAATGGTGAACACCGGAAACATTGCATTCGTTAAACATGAGTGTAAGGCCTGTCTGGTTCTTTCTCAGTTAAGCCTGACTTGAGTTCAAGGGTCAAGTTTGCAGCTCTGTAGATGACTACGAGGAGGTCACAAGAGTCCAACAGATGATCTCACTGATAAACGATTGTATTGTTGATCAGGGAAATTAAACTTCACACCAGTGTTGCATTAAAAACACTCTAGCTTTACCTGCTCATTTGTGTACCCACTTTTAAAATCTACATGTGCCTGTTTTATCTCTTTGCAAAGCATTTTGTAAAGGCCATTAGGAGAAAGACCATTATTTCAATGTTGAAATGTATGTGAATTTTAAAGTAATGTGTGTGTGTGTGTGTGTGTGTGTGTGTGTGTGTGTGTGTGTGTGTGTGTGTGTGTGTGTGTGTGTGTGTATCTGTGAACTACATCATCTCAAACAGAGACAGACACAGCTGACTGCAGCTCATTACTGCAGGTCAGGACAGGTTGCGGGAAAGTGGAAAAACATCATTAAAGCTGCTCTGAGCGCTCGCTACGTTTACTGGTTGTCACTCATCATTTAGGCCTGTAAATGTCAGGAGTTCATACCAGTATTTCAAATGAAATCTAAAAACTGGCTTGTTCTTTTTAATGCGTAGATTTTATAGATTAGATCTTATACTCTGCAGAGGATCTGGCTTTGGATCTTGGTGAAACAGTCAGCTGCTCTGTGGATGCTGCGTTGGCAGGAAGATCATGACTGCGTGGGCGTGGACCACCTCTCACTCTCTGACAGCCAGAACAGGTGGAAGGCATCTTGTCAGTGAAAGCACTGTTAATCATGAGAATAGTTTGCCCTCCTATTTAAAGAGACAAAGTTCAGCCTGCTTTCATACTGATAACACGATGACCTGAAAAATAAACTTATGCAAAGATTTTAGGGACAAGAAGTGTAAATGAATACTTGATTGAATGTGTGAGATTCATAAATAGACAAATTTCAATTATTTGAAGAAACAACGCTGTGGGTTAAGTTTGTGGGTGTGATGTTCCACTGACTCAATGGTTTCTCTCATGCTCACACACACACACACACACACACACACACACACACACAGATTTGACTCTTACATACTTTTATCTATCATGCTCATTCACACTCATTTCACAAAAGACACCCAGAAAACAGAATCATCCTCAGTATTATTTTAATTTGCTTCTAATGATCCTCTTTTAATGGATAATTTAAATCTTAATTCCTTCATTGTTTAGTTGAGCTAATTGGGAATCAGCCGTGCAGCAGGATTACTGTAGACAATAACCAATAACGCTCAGTTACCATCTTCTCTCCTATCAAGGTTACATGCTGATTGCTGCTGGTGACCTTAACCATGGTGAAGTTCTCCACTAATAACATTATTATATTAAGGCAATCAACTGATTTGTCTCTGCTGCTCAGTAAATTAAACAGAACCAATTATTCCTGTCATTACCTTAGCATACAACTATTATGACTAACAACTTGTGCCTCTGACTCTGAGGTCGGTGTAGTCACTAATATTTTATTGATCCCACAAGTGCACAATTAGCATTGCCTCTGAGCAGGGAAAGAGTTGCAGGTGTGACGCATTAAATATATATATGTTTTTTCAGAATCAGAAATCCTTTATTTATCGCAGAGGGGAAATTATTTTAAGTATAAGTATTTAATATATATATATATTACTTGTTAGTATTTCATTCGACTTTTTGTTTTTCTTATCACTGACTGCACAGAGAGAACAAATATGGAACAAGCAAGATAGAAAATGTGGAAGAAAGGAAGGATTTACATAAGGAACATAAGAAATGACAGGAAAGACAACAGGGTACAGATGGCATCATAAACACATTTGCATCTGTATGTATTTGCATATAAAATTAGAAGGAATTTTCAATCTGAGGGCAGGAGAACCAAGTGTTTTGATACTGGTTTACTCATGAGAACAAGGATGAAAGGTGCATCACAGTGTGTGTGTTATACAGCACACAGGTTTGTATTATTATCACTGTATATGTAGAGATGGAGGAAAAGCAGCAGGACTTTCAACTAGGAAGAACACCATGTCAAAGTCAGCAGAGGGCCGCATTTCTAAAATACCAAGCTGTCTCTCACTTCATACTGGACTATAACCATTTCATAAGAGCAAATAAATTCACCACAGGATTCACAGCCTGGGTCATTCATAAAAATCAATTACTTTAGCCTGTGATGAACCATAGAAAAATCTGAGCAGAAATGTGATGTAGCCCCTCAAATTTGGAATTAAAGTCAGGTTTTTCAGATAAACTTTGGCTTTTAATCAGCCGTTAATCTGAGCCTTCCTTTTCATAAATGAGGACTGAAAGCAGTGATGATTGGCAGAGAGGAGCGAAGAAAACATCAAGTTAGGAATCCAAGCATGAGGAGGGATATAAACAGAGAACAAGGCCAAAGACAAACGGCACATCGCATCACCAAGGTTGCATCTGCAGTGATGGATGACTCTTAACTGCATATACTGTATATCCTTGCAGTGTGTGGCTATTATTGGATCCATGGTGGCCTAAGGGCAGTGTGCGATAATGGAGCACGAGGGGTTTAATCTATAGAATAACAGTATCAGCATCTTCCCTGAAGCCAGAGACAAACACACAGCGAGAGTCTGCCATGGTTATTTTAATACTGCAGACAGGAAAGACACAGAAACTGTAGGCGGGCAGATGTGTGTAGGAGACAAGTTTGACAGTAGGGGCAGATACACTTCAGGGTCAGAGAATAGGACAGGAAGGAACGTTTTTACTGTTGAAACAAGATGAGAATCAGTATTTCTCTTGACTCTCTATTGTTAAAAACATTTGAGTCACCTTGCAGCTGAAAACCCTTCATTTCAGTATTTTCCAAAATCTCCATGAAGAAAATGAACAGGCAGGTACTTGAACTTCCAAAACCAGTGAGGCTAAAGGACAGGTAAGCGTATATAATGAGTATATAATCTGAGTATATAATACAGGACAGAATAAAGGGATATGAGGGCTCATACCACAGAGATGGAGTTAGGATGAATAGAAGGAGAGATGGGAGAAGAAGGTCAGAGATGTTGAGGCCTGAGGGTGAAAACACGGCAGCAAGAGAAACACACGATGGCTGAACATACTGTATTACATACAGTCCATCTGTTTACAGATACAGTGAGACTATATAAGAAAGGAACATATCAAAGTCCCTCATTCTGCATCTCTCCTGCTTTAATACATCACATCCATGGATAACAAGACAGTCACTGTAAATAAATCAGCATATTAAAAACATCCCATTCCCTTTTCTATAGGAAATAAAACATCAAAGAAAAAAAGTCCATGGAAAATAATACACAGATGTTTCAGGGACAAGCAACATCGGCAGGGATCAAACAACATTTCGTGCAGTGAGGAGTGAGTTGGAAAGATATCTGATACTGAACATTTACTGTTTTCTTCCAACATGAGATATTCACTTTAAAAAAAGAGAAAGTTCAAACGAGCTATGGCACAATTTAACAGACAGTCATTAACTGGAATGGCAACACGTTTCAGGTCATTATTTTCCCATACCAAAATTTATAAATAACATTTTTTGGCATAAAACTCTTCATATATATTATTTTCATGCCTTGTCATGCATTTCCTAACTTTATGGCACGATGCCCTAAATGCTGCTAATGTACGGGTTCTGTCAATAACTTATGAGCACCTGTTACATCTGGTACATGTCGGCTGATACTGGACATCTGTGATTTGTCAAACAGGATGAATGTGATTAACCGGGGGGCTCTGAATAATAGTATGAACACAGCAATTAAGACTCGCACGCAGAATATATATTCTGTACAGATTTCTGACAATAAATATTCCTGTGGCATTGAGAAATGCAAGCTGGGTAACACACGTGATCAGCCGAACAAGGCTTATTAAAAAGTAAAAAGAAATGTCTTGAGGCAGTGACTAAGACACTTACATGTGTTTCAAAGAGGGGAGGCTTTCAGCAACATTAAGCAGGGGGGTGCTGTCAGAAAACGAGCTGATTCAGAAAGTTCAGTAAGTCTTACTACGGCTCAGATGGGACATTGTGGCTACTGGTGGGAGCTTGGCACCATGATTGTAAATGCCCTGCTTCGGTCAAAAGGCATCTAAACTTGCTGTACGGCAGCGTGATTAGAGTGGAGTTTAAAAATTACAAAGTAGGGCTTCACAAAAAAAAAAAGTTCTAATGCCTGGTATGCTTATGGGAGGGAAATACTGTCCTCCCACCCTAATCCAAATTTAAAGGAATACTACACATTTTGGGAAATGCACTTATTTCTTTTCTTACTGAGAGTTAGAGGATAGGACTAATAACACTCTCATGTGTGTGTGTGTGTGTGTGTGTGTGTGTGTGTGTGTGTGTGTGTGTGTGTGTGTGTGTGTGTGTGTGTGCGTGTGTGTGCGTATATATATAACCCACTGATTCTCGTTTGTTTACTGTCTACAAAAACAAAGTATAAAAACTTATGGGGGGGGTTATGTGTTGGACTATTCCTCGTGCAGGACATTAACTTTGTGCAGTTATGTGTCATAATCCTCCTTCAAACATTTCCACACAGGTTTGTGCAACATAAAACATGCTAATTAGTGGGCTTCAGAGACACTAGCTGTTTCCCCCCACGTCCAGTCTTTATGCTAAGCTAAGCTAACCAGCTGATTGCAGTCATATTTACCCGAAAGACATCAGACATTAACTGGACGCATTTTCATCTCTAAATGATGTGTGTATGTGGTGAAGCTACAATTGCAAAATGTGTGTGTGTGTGTGTGTGTGTGTGTGTGTGTGTGTGTGTGTGTGTGTGTGTGTGTGTGTGTGTGTGTGTGTGTGTGTGTGTGTGTGTGTGTGTGAGGTGGGTGGGGTGGTCGGGCTAACAGTGATCACAGGATGCGTGAATTATGCCGAGGCTATAGCTGCCTGATGGGGGGAAGGTTCAGGATGTCCAGAGCGCTGTGGTAGAGCTCTCTCAAAGCTCGTAACAGATACAGACGACAAAACATCTGGTTGAAGAGATGAGGCAACGGCTCCTGGAAGGAAAGAGAGGAAATAAAATTTTGCTACCGTCCTACTCAGTTCTAGAGTAGATTACTGTATCAGTAATCTTAGTCACCAGGCTATTGGGCTATTAAAACACTAATCTCCATATGTTGTACAAGAAGAAGACAGAACATACACAAACCTAAATAAATAGATATTTTTAGACATTCATCCACACAAACTCACTGCAGGCATGAACATCTCTTGTGGTTTTAATCCCTTTTCAGTGAATAAATGAATGCATTTAGACATGACATGTACAGGAAACACATCCTCACCCCCAGCACATGGACTCTGTTGTAGTACGAGCTGAAGTCTTTGCTGAGAGACACGAGAAATTTACAGATCTGAGGAACACAGACAGCGATATGAGTTAGAGAAGCATCTTCACAGCAGACTCTGGTTTAATACACACAAGTGGTTGCCTTTGGATCGATATTGAGCTCATCTCAATACCTGTTCAGTCTTAATATTGACTCTGGCCCCTCCGCCTTCACAGTCTAACGCCTGTCCTGATTGGTCCAACAGCTCGGAGAACGGAATGAGGTAATTGAACAGGAGAAGCCACTCACCCTGTCCGTCAAAACACAAGGACAGCGTGAGGACAGTTTACAGTTTAACAAAATGAAAAATGAAAGAAGTGACAGAGCAGAGCACAGAGGGCGCCACGCCACTGTCCCCACAGCCCCACAGCCCATTACTCAGGAAAAACTTCTACAGGATGGAAAGAAAATCCACACTCTCCCTCTGTGATTTGTTTTCCCACCAATAGTCCGCGAAGACCTGACCCTGACATTTTTTTTCCAACCCTTATCAGGCAACGGACACAAGCCGATTAGGCAGGATAAAGGGCTGTCGCACAAATTGGTCTTTGGTCCAATGGGACACTTTTCAGCCTATTGGGATTTCGGAATAACGGGCCGTCGGAAGAACTGGAAGCACAGAAGATAACAAAATGGCACCTCTTCTTTCAGAGCGGAGAAGTCCAGCTGGGAGCCTTCAGGGATTTCTGGGTATAGACCTGTAGATAAAAAGTCAGAAAACCACATGAATATTTGTGCCGATCCACAGAATTCAACTTATACTTATAAATACTTTTTTCAAAATCTACTGTAGAAATGTAAATACAAGGCGAACCAGTGTAAATACAGAATGTAATGTAAACACAGAACCAGCAATTCCCCTATAAGCAAGCACAGTTTTCTTCCCAAGACAACAACAACAACAACAACAACAACAACAGTACTTACATTCAACCAGAAATGACACAGATCACTGTTAACTGAGTGTGGATAACCTGTCAATTACATTTCAAGTCTCGCAGTGCTACATAACGCAAACATCTGCATATGTGAGTCATGTTTTCTGCCGAATGAGCAGAAGCAGCTGTCTGTTAGCCCTCACTTACTAATGGGAAACATGACATATTCCCAAAGTCACAAAGCCAAAACAACAAGTTTTATAAATGTGTTTTATTCTTAAACTACTCATAAATAAAACTGTGCCTGTGAAACTACCTGAAATAATCTCTTACCCTCAGAATTTCTTCTGTAGCACCTCTGCAAGTCTTGAACACATGCAAGCTTTTTGATATCCAATTTTCAGGATGTCTTTCACAGCGTTAAATAGTCTGTGACTATTTAGTTTATGACAAAGTGACAATGCTGTGTCCAAAATCATTCCCTTATTAAACAAACTCTCCGTAGTTCAGCAGTGTGCAGTAAATTGACAATTCAGACTTCAGTCGTCATCATGTTGTATTTCTAAACAAAGCTAACACAGTTGATGGTATTCATTTTTAAAAAGTGTTGAATGGGACACTTCAGGCTGTGACTGATCAGAGCATATCATCACTCTGCTGCAGAACTTTTTAAGAAACAAAACACGAATCTCTTGCCAAGCACAACTCTCACCCTTCTCCACTCCTCTCTCGTAGCTGTCGAACAGCGTGTGCAGTCTGGCACAGTTGTACATCACAAACACTCCTCCTCTCGGTCCTTTGGTGGACACGCCCCCTTCCCTCTGGACGTCCAGTGTCACCTAAACAGACTGCCGTCAATCATTCTGACTCGGCTAATTACATCAAAGAGCCGACTGTCATCCACTTCTGCGTGAAAAGACAGGCGCTCAGAACTGTCAAGCTCTTCAAGTCAAACACAGTGGTTCTTAATCATCAGTATGGGCAGCATGGCACCACGCCACCTGCACGACACGTTCAGGTGCAAACACACCACTGTCGTGATGACTCACAGGACTGGTGTGGACTGTTGACAGCAGCTCAAATCTGACAGTGGCAGAGGTCATGACCCTGATGATGTCATCCCATGTCTGACCTATAAGAGGACAGGGAGAAAGAGGAGGCACTATTCATTCCACTTCATTCACTTGATCTGGATATGTCACTTTAATGGCAATTAGCATCAGCCGGTTTTAGAAACAGGGATGATTAACAACGATCATGCACATAAATGCACACACGTCTTTGTTTGTACACACACCTTCTACTTGATCTCCATATTTCATCTCTGAGGCCTCCTTCATCTGACCTCTTCTCAGCCTGGAGGAGACAAGGAGAAAAAGAAACAATGGAAGCCTCATTTACACAGACAGCTGCACTAAAAATACACAGCAATAATCTGGAGCTGAAGAAAAGCACCGTCAACGCCCACTAGTGCTCCTTTGATTCAGTCTAATTAGAACTGAAACTTTACAGTGCAGGGAGGATCCGAGTGAGAGTGTCGTTCGTGATAATAAACATTTGTCTGATGGAGAAACAGTGCAGGACAGGTGGAGGCAGAGGGAAAACACAAAGCCTAGACAGAAACGGTGAGAAAAAGCAGGAGACAAGAGACACAACCGCAGACAAAGAAAGTGATGTTTCTTACTGCAGGTACTGTGCAGCAGTGAGGTGAGACCCAGGAGTCTTCACAGGCCCACACACCAGATGTCTCTGCAGACACAGCAGAGCAGGTAAAAATAGGAACACACAGGTGTGTGTGTGTGTGTGTGTGTGTGTGTGTGTGCGTGCGTGCGTGCGTGCGTGCGTGCGTGCGTGCGTGCGTGCGTGCGTGTGTGTGTGTGTGTGTGTGTGTGTGTGCGTGTGTGTGTGTGAGGTTACCTGTGTGTGTGCTGCTCCACTGGCTCTCCACAACACCGCTATCTGCTGCTGGCGAAACTCATCCTGACAGGAAGTCACATGTAACGCTGTTGCCATGGCTACCTGTGAAAGAGCCAGCAAGGATATACAAATCAATGCTTTGTTTGTCTGTCGTTTTGAAAAAGAGAAAAGGAAATCATCAAGGTGTGCTCATAGACTCTGTGTGTGTGTGTGTGTGTGTGTGTGTGTGTGTGTGTGTGTGTGTGTGCGTGTGTGTGTGTGTGTGTGCATGCGTGCATGCGTGCGTCTCTCACTGTGCAGTCGGCTGTGGCGAGGTCCAGCTGTGCCAAGTGGGAAACGCTGTCTCTGTGTACTGAAACAGATATACCAACAATGTCTTACCAGCAAATATACAGTACCAATTATCTGTTATCCTACTTTTCTTTTCTCTTATGTACAGATTTAATAACACATGAAACACTGCCAGTTTATCAAAGGAATAGTTCAACATGCTGGGAAATACGATTGTGGGCTTTCCATTTCCTTTCTGTCCATTCAAGGTTCGATGTGATAAACCATCCAGCCAATGGTTTCACACTATTCCACTGATCAATAGGTGGTGGTGATGCTGCAAGATACACAGCAATGCATCATCAAGGGAGGAGTGCTAGCTAGTGATCCTGGATGTAAATGATGCAAGGTTCACACATATAAGAAAAATCATCTTTGCAAATGTTTGATGAGGAAGGAAATGCACTCGACACATTTTTTGACATGCTTTCTGATGAGTAACATTTCATCACTTTTGTTAGTGTACATGGAAACTCCACAGGGCATCTTTAAGTATAGACCCAAAACCAGGAGAAAGCTAGCTTAGCTTAGCATGACGACCGGAACCATGGGGAAACAGTGAGCTTGGCTCTTCCCAAAGGCTACAAAATAAATAAAATCTACCTACCAGCACTTCTAAAGCTCATAATTAATACACTGTATCTGGTTATTTAATTCATACACAAACAGAAATCTAAAAAGGTCATATTGTAGATTTAGAGTTATGATATCAAATAAGCCCTCTTGTGGCCTCACCTGTGCAGGTACCGAGGCTGGGGTCGTATCCCAGCAACCCCTCCTCCTGGAACACTCTTTTCAGGTTGACCCTCAGCGCTCCCTCGTTCTCCCCTTCCTCCACCTTCCTTCCTCCTCCTCCTCCTCCTCCTCCTCCGCTGGTCCTCCTTCCTCTCTCTGTCTCCCTTTCCTTGTAGGGGCAGTTCTCCAGTGCCTCCTGAATTTTCTCCTCCCGTTCCTCATTGGTCCAATTGGCTGGGGCTGTCGGCCAATCGATGCCCAGAGCTCGGAGAAAGGTGACGATGTCGCTGTCTTCAGGAAGTGTGGGACAATAGGACACTGCAAATCTGAGACAGGTAAGGAGATTGGGTCAGATTACAGCAGCATTTCAAATCTATAGCTGCAACTAACAAGTGTTTTCATAAGCCATTCATCTGCCAATCAGGAGCGTGTTCATTTGATCATTACCTTCCCTTTCTGGAAATTCCCTACAGACTCACCCCTGTCTTCTCAACAGTGCCCCCATGTGGTCAGCCAGCAAAACAGTCCTCAGCTGACCCAGAGTCAGTGTATCAGGGGTGGGTGTGTTGGGTTTAGGGTGCAGTGCGGGGCAGTTGAGCACCACGCAGCCTTGCCTCTGACTTGAGGGCTTCAGGTACTCTGCGGCTCCACCTGCCAGGACTGCCCTGAAAGCTGCAGCTCGGTCCACCCTCACCCTCAGCCCCTCACCCATTACCTCCCCACCAGCCACAGGGAGGACCCCACTGCCACAGAGGGACAGGACCCTGGACATCACTGCTGGAGGAACCTGGGAGGACAGACGGAATGATTAGAGACTTGTATACATGCATGCATGAACACAGAATATGTGAATGTGTGAGGAGGGAAAGACGTGGGCAAAATTCAGGTTATTACATGTGTATATGTGCAAAGTATATAAGTTATTGTAAGATATCTTTGTTAAAAAGCAACATTTGTGTAGAGAATTTGCACGTTGAGACAGCTTTACATTAGTATTTCATTGAATACTTTCACTATTTACTGTATTTACTTAGAAATACAGAACACATGCGTGTTTAGTGGTTGTTTTTTAAGCTCTCATCTGAAGATATGCATGCCTGAGAAACTTTACTCTATTTTGCACGTGCATTTGTGCAAGATTACGTGTACCACTGTCAGTGGAAATATGTCAGATTTGGTCTCTCCTTCAAACCCCATACGAGTGCATCTGTAAAGTGTACTACAGGAAAAATACACGAGCATCTTCCTCCAGGAGGATGCAGGAACACGCCCACGGACGCAACGTGCCATGAAAGACGCGTGTGTTAAGAAGGGACATGATCTTCATAACGTCACATTTTCCAAGCTACGCAATAGGCCTCTGCGCGTTTTGCGCCACTCGAGCCGCAGTGCACAGTTATCTGCGCGTTTCTGTGCGTGTCCGTCTGACCCATATTGCACTGCCACTCGTGGGTTAATAATTAGTGCCCCGGGCTGGTAGTGTCTGGTCGATCATGATGGAGCAAAGTCAGCGGCCACTGAGCAAATCGGGTTGTTCGGACGTGTCAGTATCATTCAAACATATCCAGGATTTTAGGGTCATGGATTCACGCCGGTAACCTTGTTTTCCACACAGCTGACTCGACTGAGCATTGTAAAGCAGATAGACCCGTCCTCTGTTCCTATTGGCCGAGTCACGTTCGAAATTGAAAACACCTTCCGGCCATTTAAATATTACTACGCTTACCCACCACCCTCACCTTAGCTAACATCTTTAGCAGCTGGCCAGGAACTATACTGCTCAGCGGAAGAATAAATTATAGACTTCCTTAGCATTCCGTAAGAAGTTTTACGTGTTACGATGTGTCTTAACATCAGCGGCGACAAGATACCGTTAAATGTGAGTGTCGAGCGATGATTCGTGTTTCTACAAAGAGCTTTTTAACCAAACCGGTGTCTACGTTAACTGACAATGATAACACCGTGAATTCAACATTTTTATAACACCCATTAAAATACTGGCGAACCCAACAGGCACGAGCAAAACCGACCTGTCCGTCAGCGTACAGCGTGTGAAGCATCGTGGTCGGCGACAAGAAGTCCCTGTTACGCAGATTTTTTGCGCTGCTCTCCTTGAACCAAAGCTTCTCCGGTTCTGGGAATATCCTGTCGCCGTTTTCCCGTCTGGGTTCGGGCACATTGTCACGCTTCCCCCGCAGTGCGGAGCTCAGCGCCCGGACGGTCGGAGTGATCCGGAGGGGCGAAGACTCCTCGATATTCTCCATCACCACCACCACCACAACACAAACAGGTGAGCTCGCTGCGAGGCTATCAACACATCCACACTCTGCACATATCTTCTGGTGCTGATACAGGCTGTGTTAAGCTTCAGCGCAGCCGAGATACATGCCCGCTTCCAGCCGTGCGGTTAATCAGTGGTCGATGTCAGATGTTTGCCGTAAACGAGGACTGCATTGGCTTTTTTTCCCCTGGCGGAACTACTGAAGTGCAACCAGTGTTTCTTCCGAGGTGAATTTCCGTGTCGGACCTGATCCAAATAGCGCCGTCCAGTGTGCGGTACATGAACTGCAATCTGAACTGCAGTACGTGGCCAAAAGTATACGGACACATATTCATGTGGAATACAGCAATATCTGCTGATGTGTTTCTTGTTTATTATTTATTTATTTTTATTTTTTAGATTAAAATGCTGCTGTCCATTTGAGTTCAGTTGTTCAAGCATCTACGGGCCACCTAAATATTATGCAATTTTTTAAATGTCTTTGCTGAACTGCTGTCTTCCGTCTTTATTGACTTTAACTGTGCGGTGACTGTTGGTAATTCTAACATTCATGGTTAGCAGCACTATAAAGCAGGGTTTTGTATTCTGGATATTAAGGAGCGCACCCTGGACTTAATATTGTCAAATGGATTTAATGTTTCTAAGGTTGCAGACCTTGGTGAAAAAGAAATGGCAAGATCTGTAAAGAGAGACTTTGCGTTTAAACAGAGAAATGCTTCTTCTCTGATGTCGCTGCCAATAATGCATGCAGGCTGGAAAAGCCTGTGCAGTGCACTGTCATATTTATTCTCCTGATTCTGTTTTCTTATTTTAATCTTGCATTCAATTTCACTGAAGCTCTTGTGGCAGAAAAATCTGCTGTTCGTAAGAGCGTATTAATACCCATAGTTTTGGAATGAGTGAGTGCAATGTCTTCGTACTTTTGGCCATGTTGTGTATCTGCAACACACATCTCATGTTAATTATGAGCTTTGTCAGTAATATCACTGCTACTACCACTACTTAAAATACTAATAACTGCTTATATTACGGTTTAAAAAACGTGCTGTGATGGTTATTAAATCCATAAGTTAATCAACAGAAAGCAACAATTTTGGTAATTTATCACTGAAGTTACTTTTAAAGCGCTCACATGTTCCAGCTTCTCTCTATGAATATTTGCTCTTGTGGTTGTAAACTGAATACTTCTGAGTTTTGCACTGTTTGGATTATTTATCTTAATCAATAAATAAAATTGAATTTGAATTTATTACAGGAAATTGTGATGGGCATTTTTATTTTTACTTCTTTCTGGCATCTTATAGACCGAATGATTGTCTGATTTATCAACCATGAAAACAATCGTTAGCCACAACCCTTGCAGCTTATGGTGATGATGATGATGATGATGATGATGATTATGATGATTATGATGATTAAAGCCCACCCCTCCCTAGTAGAATAACTAGTGTGGATCCAGTCATGGTTCAATATCATCATACACCAGTGTGATGTGGAAAACTGCAACCTCCAGATCACTAATACTGAGAACTGACTTTTCATTCAAACAGGATTTATCTTGTATTTAATAAAGTATTTTTTTTTATTTCATTCATTTATGATTTAATGGCACTGTGATTATCTAGGTGCTGTAATTAATAATATGGTAAAATAAATAAATAAATAAATAACAAAAACATGAAAAAGTTGTTTTCTGCCTTTTGTTTTTAGCTTGTCATTTGCTTTAATGTCTGTTTCTTTTTCTTTTTTTTAATGTGTTTTATAAACCAACTTATCATTATTTTCATACTTCTATGCTTAGTCCATGTTTTGTCGCTGCTGAGTGAACGCTCCCTCTCAACATATCTTTGAGCGCGTCTTCTTCCGGCGCACAAATGTGACGCATTGAGCGCAAACATACAACGAAGGCGTTTGTAATAAGTTGAGACGCTCCAGCAGCTCAATCCCCCACGGCCGAGAGGATGCACAACTGGCAGGAGAACGAAATCAAAGAACTTCTGACCATCCGGGGCTCGGAGGCGATCCGAAACCAGATCACCGGCACGGTGAAGGACTCGGTAGTTTACAACAGGATGACCAAACTGCTGGCGGAGAGGGGGGTGTACAGGTCTCACATGCAGGTGATCAGCAAACTGAAGGCGCTGAGGAAGCAGTACATCAAGTATCACCAGCAGAAGACCCGCTGCGGGAGCGACCGCGTCGACTGGCCCTTTTATGAGCAGTGCCACCGGGTGTTCGGGAATGTCCCCGTGGGCAACCCGGTGAAGCGACAGCGGAGCCCCACGCCGCCACCCGCGCCCTCTCCTCCATCGCCACCGCTTCCTCCGCAGCCGCCTGCCATCAGCGAGGAGCACCATGGGGTCGTGGTCAGCCTCTGGGACGAAGTTGACGAGAGGGAGATCAACAAGCATCTGGGTCCAGTGGAAGCGGAGGACGAGGAGGAGCAGTACAGCCCGTCAGAGCAGCTCCAGCCCAACAACGCCAGTAAGTTCAGGTGGTTCTGTTGTTATTGTGCTCAGGAAAGACAGCTGCAGGGTCGTGTGTGTGTGTGTGTGTGTGTGTGTGTGTGTGTGTGTGTGTGTGTGTGTGTGTGTGTGTGTGTGTGTGTGTGTGTGTGTGTGTGTGTGAGAGAGACATGTGATATTTGGTATTTAAATGATTCCCTTGTCAGACAGTGAGTCAAACAGACGATCATAACAAAGCCCACAGAGTGACCTGAGCAGCTCCAGGGTCAGCTTCCTTCAGTCTGGAGCCTGTTGGCCTGTAGAGGTGCAAGCTTTGGTTGCTGCACTGGCATCTGTATGGAGTCATGGTGAGAAACTTCCCACCATGTGCTACAGCAAAACATACCAAAGTAGACCAAATTTATCTGAATGTTGTTATTGACTCCTCTCACATGGAGTCAGACAGGTAGCCCACGTGCACGTCTCTCTACCCCTATAAATTCTCTGGAGATAACATCAGGATGAAAGAATCATGATGGTTTTTAAGAACTAGAAAAAGTGATATCTCCTCTGACTTCGATCAGGCGCAGCTGCAAATGCGTCTGTATTTTTTTTTATATATATATATATACTTTATTTTTCAAGGTTTTTTATACAGACAAATCCTAACCGAAAAGTGTCCTTGTTGATACAAAGAAACATTATAAAAGAAAGAAAACAAATAAAAAATATATGTACCTAAACATATGTTTGCACATACTCACTTACTGTACACCCATGTGACCAAATAATCGTAAACATATATAATTGCACACATACACATGGGCACATTCATAGGAACAAAACATAGAAGAACCATGGGGTTGTGAGTAGGTCGCCACAATTAGAACAATATGGTCATTTTTCTTTGTAGCGAAATATATAAAACATTAAGACCGGTTATCACCTCTTCTTGAAATATAGGTGCTCCATTTTTCCCAGAGGGCATCACCTTTATCTCTTTGTAGTCTAAATGCATCTGTATTTTGTGGCGGCAGCGTACAGTTTGTCTAAAACATGTGAGCTGGTGATCATTTGGTCCTGTAGATTTAACAACCTCCAACCTGTCTGCCCCATGCTATTTGTCCTCTTCTGGTGGAGACTGAAGTGTTTTTATCCACTTTTAATCACGGTGCACTCAGTGGTTTAACCTCTAGCTGAACAATAAAAAACATGTTATTAAGACGCTGTATCGCCTCTTTTGTTTCCTAGTGTTCACAGTTCCATCGAAGAAGAAGAAAACGACGGTGATGGAGCAAGTCTCTACGCTGGTGTCAGCAACAGTCGCCCAGCTCAGAGAGATGGACGCGTCTATGCAGGCGCAGGAGGACGCCCGGCTACAGAGGTTAATGGACCATGAGAAGGAAATGCAGAACAATCTAATGAGTCAGCTGGTAGCCATGCATGAGCGGATCAGCCGAGAAAACCACGAGAGACAGCTTGAGCTGGTGGACAGGATACTCTCTCGGTTCCCTTCACCTTCAGCACCTTCAGGTCCCTGACTGATACCCCGTGTGAGCGACGATGGCGTACCGCATGGTTATTCAGGTGTAGGCAACACTTCTGTCCCTCTCCTTTACCAGCTGACGAGTGCCTACGCCCACACTCCTTTTGTTTTCACCGTACTGTTGAGCGTAAGGAAAGATAAGTCAGTGAGATCATCTCGCCTTTAACCACAACTCTGCTCACTTGGTACAAACAGTAGGTTTAAAAACAGGCCGTGTTCGCACTGCAGGCCTTAGTTGACCCTTTAACAACCCAACTGTGAACTGGCAGTGGTGCTGAAAACGCCTAAAGCACGCCCATAGCAGTTCCTCATAAGGTGCTGGTTGGTCTGAGTGACTGTGCTTCAGCCACAAGCACTGAAACTTGAAGCCTGGCAAGATGGACCTCTCATCATGTGATCTCCTGAATCCAGCTGCCTCTCAGTGTAAACAGAGAGAGGTCAGCAGCACGTCTTCAAAACTAGACTTGGTGGATTTATACTACATATGTATTATCACATAGAGCATATCAAACATTACCCATGATTTAAAGGTGTTTAAAGATTATTATTGTTGTTATATTGTTAAAAATCTGTCCATAGAATCATGTCTGAGTCACATGAGGCTGCAAATCTGCATTTGGACACACCTGCAGTGTGAACATAGCCCTCAGTTAACATGAAAGAAGACAAATGAGTCCCAAAAAACAAAGCGGTGTTGGATGGATGGATGGATGGATGGATGGATGGATGGATGGATGGATGGATGGATGGATGGATGGATGTACTGTACCTCTCCCACCGCCTCACCTGAGCGTGTTCCCTGAACCAGACTCCTCAGCAAAAGCGGAACATATCACCCCGGCAGCTGCTCCCTTTTGCTGTAGGAGACTCTTATGCTGTAAGAGCGGTTCTAAAGTGAGACTTCAGGAAATAACTGCTGGCCACACTGTTGAAAATTGGCATTTAAAGAAAGTTGCTGTGTCACACATGGAGGTAGATATCAGGTTTCAGCCCGTCCCCCTTCAGGGGTTCGCTGCTGTTTGGAGCACAGGTCATGAATCATGTATGGTGATGGATGCTGAAATAAAAGTAACACAGGAAGTGTTTCAAATGCTGACATTTATTAGAAATATCCGTTACAGGAAAACCAAAAACTAAAAATAATCTTCAGCCAGCGCTCGAGCCGCTGCTCTAGGTGTCATTCTTGGCTGACACGAAATTCCCGGTTGCGCTTCGTGCCGCCAGCAATCCGGGAGAAAACGTGTCATTGAGGAAAAACACCTCCTGCGTCAGACCGACTTCACGCCATCCGCTCTGGTACATCCTGCTCGTGGCAGCACAGCCTCACTGGTTTCACTTTCCTTGTTGACTTGAGAGAAACACACCTGTAATTCCACCTTAAATGTCCTGTCTGAGTCAGAATGACTGGACTTTAAACTGAGTGGACTTTGGTTTTCTACTCGTGGCTCAGTCAGCTGGGATGTGTATTTTTATTGTAGATACTTTTATACTGTTCTATACTGTTTTAAGTTGATTGCTTTTTCATTTATGGAACAATAAAGTTTTCAACTACAATGAATACACTTTCAAACAGAGTTGTGTTTGTGGCAGGAAGGACGAACCCCTGCTCGAGTATCCTCTTGTTGAAGAGGCGTTGACATCGGCTCGTCCGCACACGATGTCCTGTGCATTGTGGGATGGAAACGGACCCCATAACCAGCTGGAGCTCAGAATCACAGCTGCATTATGGGTTCCGTTACAATCCCACCCACCAAAACAAGCTTCCGGCCGGCTCAGGTTAATACAGCTGAAGGAAAAAGAAATAATGGTTATTAAAAAGTGACTTTCTGTTATGTGTTAAACTAGCTGTTACATGATTTCAAAGACGTGGACTGTGTGAGTTCAGCTTCATGATTCTGTGGCAGTAGAAACACTTCAGCTTCTTTGTTCTGTCCTCTCTGCTGTGCTTTTAATTACAAATGAACTGCATGGCAAATCCACCTCCCTGACTTAAAGATGAAGAAAACACATTTCACTAACACCACTGGAACACTCCGGATGCTCTAAACTGTCTGTGTCACTTCTCATCAGATTTATTCGACACTAGCTCTTCACTTGTAACTGGTGTTGGCAGGTTTGAGCGAAGCCACGTTCACCGGATTGTGGTGTAAAACAAGACAACCATTAAAAATCATCCATCCACTCAGCTGTAACTGGAACCACAAAACTACAGTGTCAGCAGAGTTAGTTTTGGCTCGGGGAAATCACTGAAAACACAATTTTTGCTTAAGTGTGGCGGCTTAAAGGACCAAAAAGATGCTTGTGATCTGTACAATGGTCAAAGCAGTTGCTGTATATAATTACAGTGAAGCCTCTGTAAAGTCAAAAATTGAGAAAACAAAGCAGTGAAACACACACACACACACACACACTGCTCTTGGAGAAAACTTGACAAAGTTTAAAATTTGAAATTTCTGCAGCTGAAACATCCCAGCTGTCCGGTAAACACTGGAGCAGAGAATTCAGTCCTGCAGTTTAAAACTCACAAATAGCCCTTTGTAGTGAGGCGGCGTCTTGAAAAACCTGTTGTGTATCAACTAAGAGAAAAAAAGAAAACAGGCAAACTAGACAGGGCACATGAGGTTAGAGCTGATAGAACGATAAAAAGGAAGGACGGAGCTGAAAAAAATTAAGGAAGAGATTGACATCGTGGGGCTCTTCCTGTGGAGCTTAAAACGGCTTTTAGACCCTGATTTAAAGCTGCATTCATTTCTCGTGTGCTCAAAAGCTTCAGAAACCCTCAACAAATGAGAGCTAAACCCTGAACGAGGCAGCTGGTGAAAGAGAGAGAAATAACAGAGGCTGCAACATTGCTTTCAGTTTGTCATCTGTACTTCAACCCTCAATGAGAGAGCCTGGAGGACCTTAAGACCAGGGAAGAAACGCATTCATGACGAGCAGCAAACCAAGATTTAATGGCAGGAATGGGAGTACAAAGTGTAAAAGAACATGGGTAGAGGAGTTTAAAAGAGAGAAGTCAAACAAGGAGAGGTGGAGTGACGGCAGGAGTGAACAAAGAGTGAGAGCAAAGTGAAAGTACAGCAGGAGCTGCCACAAAGTCTGCTGTAGAGATTACGAACAGTCATAATAAAGTCTGAAAATCAGCGTGTGAACGCTCTCACCAGCATCCCAGAGCAGCGGGTCCTCCTCTGTGGTCCCCTCTGCCTACAGCTCCGGGAGTCCAAACTTCCTCTTTAAATACTCTGGAGGTTTATTTCACTTTCACTTCTCCTGAGCGCTCACAACTCCTCCTTTCAGTCCTTTACCCGCTCCTCCCCTGCTCCTCTCCCTGCTGGAGAGACAGCAGCTGCCATCCTGCCTTTAGTCCTGTGTGTTAGTGCAGAGACGGCTGTCACCTGTCCTGTGAGGACGGAGCGAGCTCTCAGTGCTCTCAGTTGATTTATTAAAGCCGTGCTCCCTTTATATCCCCTCAATTAAAGGTTTTCATATATCATGAGATGTTTCTATGCTTTTAACATGTTAAGGACAGATGGTTCATTATGTGAACTGATCTCAGTTCTGTGTTATAATTTATTTTACTACATCACTGAGCTGTCAGTGTAGTCTTCTGCCAGGTGTTGTATGTCTGCCTTTGTAAAGATTGAAATGTGGTTACATGTGATAAGGGATCAGTTCACTCCAATGCAAATGTTAGTTCATAGACATCTTTAGATCTTAGTTTTTGGTCAGTTTTTGGATTTGCTGCAGTTTTAAAAGCAAAAAATAAAAAGAAATGACAAACTGAGGAGTTTTCACTGGAAATGCTAAAAAATCAAAGTGTGTGTATGAATCGTGCTGACGCTGTGCAGTGAACGGACGGACGAGGACACTGCTTCTGGGCAGAAATGTTGGTGTTAAGTGTTTCCACATGTGATTTTTCAGCGCCGTGAGCAAAGACGATAAAACCAAATTTGTGTGTGCGGCTGGATGCAATGAGAGGTAAGTGAGGATAACTCATTTTTTACTTTATTTATTTGTCATTTGTGTGAACCAGCACTTGTAATTTTTGTTTTTCACTACTTTCCTGCCCCAGATGTGTAGATGTGCTTGTTTATTTATAATTTGCCCAGTTTTTAAGTTTTAGAAAATTCAATTTAGAAAATTGTATCGATCAGAGCGAAAGGAAATTTCTCCTAAAATCAGGTTCAAATAGTTTTCGTGTAGTTTTGGTGCAGTTCTGCCTTCAATGTTTGTGCGTTTTGGTCTCAAAGTTAAACTTTTGTGGTCACTGTATCTTCTACGACTTCCTCAAAAACATTTTTTATCCTAAATTTTATTGGTATACTTTAGACAATTTTATTTTTGAAATACGTGTGTTTTTTAAGCTCTTTATTTGTCATAGGCACATTTCTAGTGAAGCAGTCATTGGCAGCGAAACTCTGGTTCTCAGAGTCTCTTCAACAATACTCAAAATGTACAAAGGAAAATCAAACATGTAAAATGTGAAATGAGAAAAAGAAAATCCTACTCAACTAAATACTGATATACAATAATAATAATGATCGATTTCTACATGTTTATATCTGCACAATATGTTTATATATTTACTACTGTCTGAAAGTTATTAACTCGTGTGTGTGTGTGTGTGTGTGTGTGTGTGTGTGTGAGAGAGAGAGAGAGAGAGAGAGTATAGATAGATAGATAGATAGATAGATAGATAGATAGATAGATAGATAGATAGATAGATAGATAGATAGATAGATAGAGTGCTGATTTAGTAAAAACTTAAATATATTGTCCTGTGTGTAAATATAAACAGGTATGTATAAATGGATTAACCTACAATTGAATAATTCATGTATTGAATTTCTTGCTGTTTTGATTGTTAAGCACAATAAATGTAAAGTTTGCTTTACAGTCATAGTGAGATAGTAACAGTAGTTTTTCTTGCACGGTAACAGTTGCAGTTATAGTAGCCGTGCTGACATGAATACTTCTCATGATCAGAGAGTGACAGCCGAGGGTCTTGCTTTAATTTGGTGATTTACAGCACGTCAGAAGTCATGTAGTTGTTTAAGTATAAAATCTGGTTGAGTTTTTGTTTTTATGACATCTAGTTTTCAAATAATCTTGGTTTCGGCAGCATCTCAATAATATTTTTATGGCTCGAAATGACCTGCTTTACAGTGAAATACAGCAACTGAACTGAAATAAGTCAGACGCCACGTGGACATTTTAAAACACATACAGGTTTCACTGGTGTGAGGGATTATATTCCATGAATCGCTTGTAAAACTGTAATCTTTCAGTTGTGCTAATTGAGGCCTGTAAACCAACTCCTTTGTGTGCTAATTAGAAACATCTGCGTGTGATATGATGGATGATGTGAGACAGGTGTGAGCAGCGAAGTGTGACCGGAGCAGTCCCATCAGTCTGTCTGGGTTTCAGCCTGGAAAGTCCGGTGGATTTGCCCGAGTATCTGATCCTCCCTGGAGACCTGCGGCAGGCAGAGGGAAGGTGAGGCACTGTAGGTGGAGAGAAGGTGATGGAGGACACCTGACCATCCCTGCCACGCTTTGTCCTTGAATGTCCCTCAGTAATTAACAGTGCAGCAGTAATGCAGAGTGTTCTCTGACTGACCAACAAACTGTTCTTCTGCTTCTCTAAAATGAAAATAATAAATATAATAAATGCCTTTAAGTCATGATCCGTGCATGGATGTAGCGTCTGTGTTAGCAGGTGAAATGATCAGAATGCAAACTGTTAACAATCACTGCATGTAAGGCATTTATTGACTGTTTTTAAGGTTATTTTTCTGTGATGTGATGTGTAGTTAATAATTGCTAGTGCAGCACAGTCTTTTAGTCAGCTGATCAATTAAAAGTACAAAATGTGTTTACAGTCAAACAAATCTGGAAATCTTGAAATCATTAAGATATTAACTTAGATTTGAATGATGTCTTTTTTTTCCATTTATGAGTGTCTCAAAAGATTTTCCCTTTAATTACTGCCAAAATGTTTTTCCAAGAAATTTGGAAATTACGGGACCTAAAACAGTTACCTACAATTTAATAGCAAAGCATTTCCTCACAGTATTCGTAGGTTTGACCCACATCTGTCTTCAGTTTTTGTACATTTGTTGGTCTGGAACTTAAGCCACTGCTGTACTGTTAAATCTGCTATCGAAAATAATGTGTATTTGATCATATTTATGACTACGTCCAGTTTAATAACAGATTAAGTGGATGTCAGTCACATCTCCATGAACAGGACTTTAAATGATGGCATTTTCTCACTCTGCTTTCCGCCATCAGGTGAACAGAAACTAGATCTGGTGGTTGTTGAGGTGACCGTTTCTCATTAGACCACATGCTGTAGCACGTCTTCTCGGGACGTGCTTCTCCTCTGCAGGTAACATGAGAGCCCAGCAATATAAACTTGCCTCAACTGAGGAATTGTCTCTTCATTGTATCATCAAATCTGTAAAATGACTAGATATACACAAAAATGTCCTTACATCACTGTACAGTTGACAAAAACTGACAACAGCAGCTTGTGGAAAAAACATATTCTTTATTATCAGACAACTTCTTTGCCTTAAAATGGACACACCAGACATTTTTTAAGTCATGACATGAAAGGCATTGGAGGACTCAATCACACGTGCACTGATTGATAAACACTTTGTTCCCCTCCGTCACACACAAACAGCTAGACTAAACACAATGCATAGATGACACTGGCAGGACTGATGGATCCTTGGAAGAGAATAGTGTGTGTGTGTGTGTGTGTGTGTGTGTGGGGGCTCATCTTTTAATTTGATTGAGAAGTAAGTTGTGTGTGTGTGTGTGTGAGTGTGTCAAGTATGAATATAAAAGGGTCTGGCAACTAGTGTGTTTGCATAATGCGCTGGAAGGATTCTCCATCTGCGGGCTGGTCGGCCGGCTTCTTCTCAAAACAGACGTTTCTCATAACTGTGGGAGAAAGAAGAGTGTGAGCGAGGAAAAGATCACACAGCTACCCATGATGCTCCCTCAGGCTTCTAAAGAGGAAGTTGAACTGAAGGCTTGTGTGTCTGGGAGCGAGACATGAAGGTAAACCTTTAAGATGATGGAATATGAAACCTGACAGAAGACTACAGTTGGATCTACTCAGCTGAGTGGATCTGTGCTGAGGACACAGCAGCTATGAGTGTGTGTGTGTACCTGTGCAGGCTGTGGACCCCTCCCTCCGTTTGAGCTGACGTTGTTCTCTTTTCAAATTTCAGATCTCCAGAGTACATCATGGCTCTGCCGGGAGGAAAGAAATGATGTTAGACATGACACCAGGCATCAAGGGGAACAAATACAGTGTGACACAAGCGCAGGGGAAAGAATGTAGTGAGTGGTGGACTGCTGAGGCCAGGGATCGAACCACCAACCTTCTGATCGGTGGACGATGCTCTGCCCCCCTAGTTCTGTTTGGATCTGGGGGGACACGCTAATTTTCAGCCCTTTCCTGGCGCAGTGATGATGCATATTTAAGTTCTGGTATTTGGAGCGTAAATATTGACTGATATCAGACAGAGCTGTCAACTCGTTACACTCCATTTCCATCTCATCATCATCATCATCGTCTCATAAACGACAGAAAAAGGAAAACCACCATAATATTGTCACTGGCCTTCATGCTGCTTTCTACTTCCTGTTTTGCGTCACGCTCGTGTCGCCGAACGTGCCACACCAAGGAGAAACAAGAAACAAAACAGGAAAGCAAACTGCCAATAAGAAAGCAGTCAATAACACAAACCTGCTCATTTTGGTGTCAGAGTGGTATAACTGTCGCAGTCTGCTGTTTTAGCATTTAGCGTACCAAAACTAACCACCAAAAAACTGTGTGAACAGCTTTATGCTAACATGAAATGACAATATGTGCAGTCAGATGCCCATCAAAGCGTGACTTTGGAGGCTCACTGCCACTTAACCGTCACAAACTTTGTAAGATAGAATTCATTGGCTGCATTGAACTGCAAATGAGAAATTACAGTTATTAGTCTGAGCTTTCATGAAGTTTACAAATAAATACTGCAATACTGATATTTGAATCAATTCTCCACTTTTATTCTGAGGGCCTGATGCTATTACATTTCACTGTCTGTTGTTATTTTGTTCTGTGGCACCTAAAGGGCTCATCAAACGTAGTTTTCTACCATCATGTGTGTGTGTGTGTTTTTACCTGAGCTGTGTGAGGCTCTTGGCTCCGATGTCCTGACAGGAGTGCTGAATGCCAGCCAGCAGGTACGGAATAAACTTGTGGATGGAGCCTTTGTCCTGCACCGCTCCAGAAACACCCTGAGCAACTTTAATCTTATCGCTCTCACTGAGGGGAAAGGGGAGCGAGAAATATGATGGTGGTTAGCGGCGCAGACAGAGAGCACGCTGGGTTCATACAAGACCATCTGCTTTAAATGTCCCTGAGAGACAGGACACCTCAGGTGTAACTGCCAGCATGTGGCTAAAGATCTGATCCAAGGTCAATACATTAAAACAGTTTGAAAGTAAATATCTCAACAAGGCAAACCAAAATAAAGATTCTGCCCCTCTCCTCCTCTCTTAGCTCAGTCTTTGTTTGTTCTTGTGGTTCTGTACCTGAAGTATCTGGTCTGGGAGCCCAGGTTCTTGTCCATGGCATCCAGGGAGCCCATGCCACGGTATTTCTTCAGCCTGATGCCGTCAGAGAAGAAATATTCACCAGGAGCTTCACTGGTGGCGGCCAGCAGAGAGCCCATCATCACTGGACACAGACAGAGGGAGAGCAGAAGACTGGAAACTAAGCGTTATCATTTTACTATAGATCTTGCAGCAAACCAGAAACAAACATTTTAATCTCATGCATCATTTAAGTATTTCAGTTCTAAGCTCCTGCTCGCTGACAGCATTCACACTCTGTTGTAAAGATCTTTTTCCAGGACGTGTGGAAACCCTGGCCTGACTCTGAAACGCCCATCTATCCATACCTGTGGATGCTCCCAGTGCCAGGGCTTTGGCAATGTGGCCAACAGTCTGGATGCCGCCATCAGCGATGACCGGTACGCCGAAGCGCCTGGCGTACTCTGACACCTTATACACAGCTGTGGCCTGGGGTCTGCCACACGCCAGCACTGAGGGGATGAAGAAGAGATAGGGAGGATTGAACGATGTGAGAAAGCGGGTACAGCTGTAGACGTTAGTCATCTTAACTGCATGATTCTAGTCTCATCATGACTGCTGTCTATCTGGTGTTGTACTATTATAGCAACCCCTCACCTACCAGACAGTAAACAACAAGCCATCTCACAAAGACTCTGACACTTTCACTCCCCTCTTCTGTCTCAAAATGTTGGCTTTGGTCACAGTAATCATCAGCTGGCTGTAAATTTGTAATAAACGGACATCAAAAAACATCCAAACTGTATTCAGAGAGTTCAGTTTTGATAGGCATGCATGGTGAAAACTCCCAGTGATTAAATGATGTTTAAAAAAAACAAAACAGTGAATGAGCAGACAGGCTTGGAACGTAAGAATTAGGAAGTTAAACTTGTCACATCAGTAGATAAATACCACACCGCGCTGACTCCACACCCCTCTCACATAACATATGCTGTCTCCCTTCAGCCCGACGCTGCTAATCAATTGATTTCTATTACATTTCTAAGATTTCAACCAATAACATTTCACACCATCAAGTACAAACACTGACCCTCAGTTTTGTGTGTGCCACAAAGAGAAACATCTCAATTCCTTTTTTCACTACTAGAGCTGTTTTGCTTCCTGTGAACTCCGGGCTGCACGGTACTTACCAAACTAGTTATCCTGCTTATCCTGCTACGTACCAATGGCCTTGATCTAAGACAGCACATGTTGTAATGGGCTTTCTGTGTAATTTATGAGCATCTTTAAAGTCATACTGCTTGGTTTCCATGGGTAACTGGTGGTGCCTGAAAGTGCAGTTTAATGCTTAATACTGCAGGCATCAAACACTCTTTGAGCAGCTGCTTTGTCAGGAATCCAACAGAGGAGCAACCAGTCTGTTACAAAGTGAGTTGGCCTGGTTATGCTGCCATAAGCATAAATAGGCAATCTGAATCCACAACAGGGATGGCAGACTCTGCCATTAATAATGAAAACACTGAATGGGTATTGCTGGAAAAAAAATGGCAAGCATAAATAGTATCACATGGGGTTGATTTCAAGAAAATCTACAGCAGCTGAGGTTAATGTGATCTGGTCTTCTAAATTATATTTTAGAAAGTTCTGCAGCCGGAGTATGTGTTATAGTGTCCTGTACATGTCTCATTTCAGAAAACAAATGAGCAAAGCAAATTTGAAGAAAGAGACACAAGCGATAACAAGTCCGCAGGGACAGAAACACCTCGTCCTTTCTCAGCCCTGATGCTGCTCAGGCTACACACAGCAGGTGAGCGCCGACACGTCCTCTCTCACAGCCATGCCACAAGTCAAAACTACGTCACTTTGGGTGCAACGATCACAGATGGCAGCACATTCTACCATCAGCTTGGTGCAGGCGTGCAACTGCATGTCTGTTTGCGGACTGAATATACGATGCTGACTATTAGAAAGTGAGAATAAGGCACAAATGGCTGAACAAAGATAAATATATCAAGGCCACCTCGTCCTTGATAATCATGATTAATTATGATACTTCAAGTTGTGCAGCAACTGAAATATAACCTGCCTGGTCCCAACCGGCTCAGAATTATTACCAGCTCTGCTAAACAGAGACACCCTGTGGCTGCCGTCTACATTACTGAGCTACTCTCCTGTGTTAGAAATGAATGTTGGAAATGAATGAGAGCTGTGGTTTACAAGTGATACAACTGGGGTGGTGGGGCTTCTGTCAAAAAAAAAAAGGTGAGTGGGTGGAGGAAAAGCAACATTCACTCAGGATGACTGACAGATTAGTGAGGACACAGGAACAAGCAAAACCCCAAAACCCCCAAGAGCTCTCAAAACAAACCAAAAACCTTTACCACATCTCTGCTACGTCTACCGATGCAAAGCTGTTAACCAATCAATGCAGCAGGCTGTGAAGTGTAGGGGGGGGCACGCTAGTGATGGTGGAGCCAATGGGAGCCCAGCGCAGGCCAAAGGTGGCGGGGAAACTTACTGGAGTATCCCGTAACAGTGGTTGGGGTTTTGGGGCTGTGGAGCTTTATTGCTGGTGGTACACTGAGGGGAGCTGGACATGGACGCACACGTACACAAACACACTCACACAAACACACACCATACAAACACCGGAGTGGGAGGTAAGAGAGAGAATTTAAGATGGAGAAAGCAAAGAGAAAGGAAAACAAAGAAGGAGGGGGAGAGGCAGGTAGGAAGACAACAAGATGAAGATGACAGACAAAAGTGGAGAAAACCGTAAGCAAAAGAAAATGAACAACAACAAATACAGCTGATAATTTAAGAGGCATCTTGGACAAGATGAACAGACACGTCAGGGACAACAGAAAAGCAGAGACAAACAAATGTCTACTGAAGGCTTCATCATTCCAGACAAACCACGGCTAAATGTTTCCCAACGGTGAGTTAGATTTCAAATCCCAAAACTAGTTGTTTTCACACACAAACAAGTTTAAACTCAAATCATTTTTCTTGGGGACTGACTCACAACAACCCTCACCGCACAATCCACTGCAACTATGGATGCTCACAACATCACATCAGGCAATCATAGTGCCTGATGTGACTTGGCAGAGAGAAATTTCAAACTACACGCTGAACTCCAGCCGGTCCTAGCCGGACTTGCATCAGTCAGGACTCAGACTTCCGGGATCAGACATGTCAACACACACTGCACCCGAAGCACAGAGCACCTGCTACGTGTCAGGCTTCACAACAGAAGGCAAAATAACTCTGACAGGCTCTTCCTTCCACTGAGCCTCCTGACGAGTCTTTCACTAAGACACACTCCACAGGATAAAAGAGAAAAGTGTTGAGTCAAACAATGACTTTCATGCCATTATCAAGCTGATATCATGTAGTTTGATCCCAACATTATGATCAATTAAAAAAAAATAAATAAACATTTAGCATCCTGCTTCCTACTTCCAAACTGAAGTCAATCAAACAAACTGCACATCACTTAACTCAGGGTTTCCTTTCCCCTTTGACTGGCACATTCAAGAACCACATGAGAGGCTCCAGATTGGCTGCTGGCTGATGCTGTGTGGGTGGGTGCAAGGCGGGTGGAGTTTGCTGCGTTTGGTAGTCGGTCTCTCACCTTCCTGCGTGATGCAGATGGAGCCGCTGCCCATCCCCACTCTCAGCCCGTCCACTCCTGCATCGATCAGGTTCTTCGCCTGAGCTGCAGTCACCACTGCAGCAGACGGGGGAGACAGAGAGGCTGTTAGAGATGCTCACATTGACAGATCATCATCACCGTCAACAAGCTTACTGACTGAGAGACATGACACAGCCATTAAACCGGTCAGTCTAACAAGTGTGCAGTGGAAACACCTTGTTTGGTTATTTGGTGCATACGTAAAGAAAAGTGTGGTTACCATTGCCTCCGATGACCTGTAGGCTTGGATACTTTTCTTTGATGTATCTGATCATGTTGATCTGGAAGATCGAGTTGCCCTGAGACGAGTCCTGGAGGTGCAGAAGGAGCACATGGCATTGTTATTTACAGAGCGTCGCTAGTCTGAATTTGTACATTTCACAGCTGGTAGACACCAAAATCAAATAAAGTGAATCCAGATCAAATCAAAGGCATCTGCACACCATTAAATTTGTTCCCACTGTTCAGAGATCAGCCCACACAGATCTTTATCCAAAAGATCATCTCTCATTTAACACACTCAGTGGGAGCAAATTTAGCTGTGTGCAGACTTCGTTGATTTTGATATCGAGCCTGCCGTGCCAAAGTAAACCCAGTAAACCCATTACAAATCTGGTCAACGGTGGACTGGTCACTATGACAAATAAGAGTCTCAACCCCCTTACCAGTACAACAACATCCACGCCGCTCTGCACCAGCAGGTCCAGTCTGTACTTGTCGTCGTTGTGGGTGCCGATGGCGGCGCCACACAGCAGCTGTTTGCGGGAGTCTTTGGAGGCCAGAGGGAAGTCTCTGTTCTTCTTCAGATCTGTGCGGGCGATGATGGAGACCAGGGAGCCCTCTTCATTCACTATGGGGAGCTTACCTGCAGGAGGAGAGGAGAGACGTTAGACACGCACAGACATTCACACCTGGATGTGGGTTCATCAGTGTTTTGTCAGATTTTTAACTGAAATTGATAATAATTTCAAAAAAATTTTAGAAAGTTAACATCCTCCTCACCTTTCTTACTCCTCTGGAGAATTTCATTGGCTTCTTTCAGCGTCACTCCAGCAGGGGCGACCACGAGGTCCTCTCGCTTCGTCATCACCTGTCAAAACGTAGCATTTCTGGGGGTTAAGTACTTCAAGATGTGATGCTTTAACAGTATATAAATCATTATTTGACTAATTGTTGCAGCTGTAAATGGATTTAGTTGAATTTGAGCTCAGCTAATATTAACATTAACATTAACTAATATTTGCTATTTACATATACTCATATCATCATTTGTGTACAGGGGCAGATATGCAAAAAGACACTGCAACACAAATTAATGTGGCACCATTTTTATCATTATCATCATCATTACTAATTATGACTTTAATATGTTGTATTTTGTGTTATTTGTAATTTTTTAAAGGTTTTCCTGTAAAGTTTGCAAAATATACCTTTTTTTTTTATATTTTTAGGTTTACTGTCATCTTTGTTAATGCAGTTTATTATGCAGCTGTTTATTAGTGTCAGACATTCAGTATGGAGCAGGCTCACCTGAATTCTTAACCACTGCACTGTTTTCCATGAAAATATCAATTATGTACCATAAAATACAGATTCATCAATTCCAAAACCTTCTGCATCGAGCTTTAATATCATAACACTTTGTTACTTCTGCTGTCTGATTTGAGTCCACCCACCTCGCTCAGAGGCAGGTCGTGGTCCTCCTCCTTCAGGAAGTCGATGTCTCTGGAAGAGATGATGCCCACAAGCTTGCCACCCATTTTGCCGTTGTCTGTGATGGGGATTCCACAGAAGCCGTGGCGAGCTTTGGCCTGGAAGACGTCTCGTACGCACTCGTTGGGGCTCATCACCACGGGGTCCGTGATGAAGCCCTGCTCATAACGCTGGTGGAGGGAAGGAAGCAAGGAGGTGAGGAAAAATTAAGCGGGGCAGGAGAAGGGGCAGAGGGGGGTAGAACATACAGAAATACACACAGGAAGTAGAAGAAAGAAGGACAGAGACAAGACAAGGGACAAGACAGGAAGTGGAACAGCAGGGAGAAGTGTGTTAGGGTTGGATAAAGAATATGAGAGCGTTTCACTGCCTACACTCTAGAGCAGAGGAGCAAGGGATGCAGGGAAATAACATGACTCTACGTCCTTCAAACTGACAGCAGCAAATAAAACCAGAGAAAAAGAGAAGCTGATGTGAGATGAAAGAAAAGATAAACATTAAAAAAATGGAGAAAAAGGAAAAAAATATATGAAATATGAAAACCTATGAAAGACTCAGGATACTGAATAAGAGAGATTGCACACAGGAAAATTAGAAAAGAGGAAAAAATCTTAAAAAAAAAAGATGAGACAAATGAAATGAAAGAGGGGATGAAGGAGTGTAAAGAGAATCATCGCTACCTTGACTTTGCGAACTTCGTTGGCCTGGAACTCTGGTGTGCAGTTGTGGTGGATGAAGCCGATGCCACCCGTTAGCTGGGAGGAGGCAACACATCAGTGTGTGCGTGAGCGTGAGCACTCGTGTGTTACTATGACATCAGGAATAATAACTGTTCGAAAAATCTAAGGAAACTGTGTTTTTACACATCATACTCACTGCCATAGCGATGGCCATGTTGGCCTCTGAGACTGTGTCCATGGGAGAGGAGATGAAGGGGGTTTTCATGGTAATCTGTCTGGTGAGTGCTGAGGTCAGGTCCTGGACAGAGGACATTTCAAAGCAGCTTTCAGCAAAACTTACAGTCTTGAATTAAATTGAAAATAGCAGGATCAACTATTAATTCAATTCTGGGAAGCTAGAATTTACAGCTCTGGCTAATTCAGGGAATATTTGTGATGGAGGCACATGTCTGCTAATCCTCACTCTCGCTCTAGACATAATCCCAGACTCAGATTAGTTTAATACCACAACGGCGGTGTTAATCTGATTCTGAATGTGATCTGTAAATATGAATCCCTCATCACGACTCACCACTACGTCTGATGTGAAGTCGATGTAGCCTGGCAGAATAAGGAAGTCACTGAAGGAGAGACGAGAACAAATTTGAGTCCTTACAAAATGACATCAGTAAGTTGTTTGGATAAATATTTTTTAATTCAGTAATAGAAGCTAGAAGGTACTCAAGGCAAACTGTCACTTAAACTACACCGAGCAGGACATTACATGACCAACGTTTCTTTCTCGCGAGTCTTCAGACGGTGTCATGTTATAACACGAGTGTGCGTGTGAAATATTTTTTGCAGAGAACTTCTTAAATGCATGGTATGCCGAGAGGCAGTGAGATCCACGCGGCAACGAAAACCGAGCGCAGAACAGTGTGTTTGAGCATGTGACATGAGTGACCGTCAGCCATTTAAACATGACTGAACATTAAACATAGAAATATTCAACATGACAGAACTGAATTAATCAAATCGTCAAACATTTGCTCTGACACTCCTGTATTGGCTCACATCAAACGGCGCTGAAATGTAGTCGAACAATCAAAGTCACTGTGTTGAAGAGCTGGTAGACAGACCGGGATTACAAGTACTGATTATTTAATTGTTGATTATTTTTCCTGATTTATCAATGAAATGCTTTGTTGATAAAATGTCAATCAATAGTGAGAAATGTCCATCGCAGTCTTCCAGAACCCAAGATGATGTCCTTAAACCAAATATATTCAATTTACAATGATATTTAAGAGAGTAAAACAGCCAACCCACACATTTGAGAAGCCAAACCCAAAACAGGTTTGGAATTTTAGACAATTTTATGACATCACTTTGAAGAACCAGTGGGTATAGAAATATACTGGCATCACGAGGCGATCCTGTCATGGGCAATAGTATTCTTATACTCTCATATATAATGTACATACAGTTAATTTGAATTGTGTATCTTTTTTTAATTGTCTTTTGATCTTTTCTAAATCTCTCTTTTATTCTTTAATGTCTGTAACAATTTAATTCCCCTGTGTCACTTAAGTTTTATCTTATCTTGTCATGATCTATATAAAGATAGAATCTTTCAAAATACTGATTGTTGCCTATAAGAAGGCCATTACTAGGAACTGGTTTGAAACCTGATGCTCCAAAAACAGGGCACTGGATGGACATTATGGAGGACATCTATGCAATGGAGAAAATGACTTTTCATCTGCGAATCGAAGCAGGTGACATTGCACAAAAACGGAGGAAATGGACATTATTCAAAATCAAGGATAATGCTTACTCAACTGACTGAGAATTGGTATGCCCCCTTTTATATCACTTTGTTTTGTTTTTTCTCTGTTCCTGCTGTCTCTATACAAACAAAACTAAGTAAATAGTTAAGAAGAAGAAGAAGATATAATCTGCGTTTTTGACATGAAAAGCGCAAACATCGAGTCCGCACATGGTACTGCCATCTGTGCTTTGTTGTATGGAGGACTACCCAGCAGATGCTCTAAATATAGCCAGTGTCCACAAAGTCCAGCACAACTTCACAGGACTGCGTAAGACCTAAATGTGGGCCCTCTGTGTACACAAAGAGCGTGTCCCCTCAGTCACTGCCAGGAGGCTGTAAATCAGACTGCAGACGTGTTTTCACTCTTTGAACTCAATGGTGAAAACAAACGTGTTTGTGTGTTCTGCTGCCTACTGTGAGCACCCAGTTAACATGAGCACAGGGGGGGCACTAGAACTTTGTCCTTACAATGACAACAGACAGCGGATTAGCAAGCAGCATCTGTTTTCTTGTATTGTTATGGCGCCACATCAGAGCAGAAAAGGGTACTTCTCACAATTTCATACTGTAAAACGCATACTTTAACACTTTCAGGCAGGACACTCTGGCCTCTACTGACTTGTAATGTATATGTGAAATTACTTTAAACACTCCTCTGACGAACGTGAACTTGAGTCTACTTGACACGAGGAGTATTATTCCACCCTTAAAAGCACTTTGAGAACACCAAACCGAGGTGTTAGCCACCTGAGGACATTCGAGCTAACTAACCGCAAGTTACAGTGGCAAGAGAAAACTAGCCAAACGCAGAGGGCTAACGTTACACGCAAAGCTGAGGGGTCAAACTACATGTTGGTGTCGTGCTTGGCCCGGTGCACAGTGGGAATGATCATGGGGTCTTTACTTGTAAGTGAGCCCGTCTCCTCCGTTGAACAGCTGCTGTCCCGTCAGCCCGTCTTCGGGGACGTAACCGGTCTGACCGCTGATCAGGAAGTCCGCCATGGCGTCCAAGTGACCCTCACCAGTCCTTCAGTATAAAATATTAAAACAATCCAACTCAACACGCTGCTAAGGCGACGTGCGAACCCACAAACACACACAGGCCCGGGAACAGAGACCGAGAACTTTCTTCTTTCGCCCTGCGGGTCGAACTCCTCTTCGGCCACCGTCCTGCTCCGCGCGCCTGAGCAGCCGGGCAGATTCCAGTTGTCTGACGGTCTGTTCACGGTCAGAAACCGAACAGAAAACGTCGGTATGGACGCTGATCTATCTTTTTCAGCCTCTCTATCACTCGGAGGCCAGCTCTCATGTTCTTTGAACAGCACACTGCGACACGTGCATTTTTCCCGTGTGACAGGTTTTCCGACACCGACGTCATGTCCGGTCGACCCGCCCCCTCATTTTTTGCAGTTTTATTATATTTGCATGTATAGATATATTGAAAAAACATTTTATGACTTTTAAGAACATCCAAAAAAAAAAAAAAAAAATCAGTGGAGGACAAAGAACTCAAGATTCCTCCATTCGTTATCAGCTCACCAAGAGGGGCAGATAGTATAATGGATCATGCAACTGCAGCATTAATATTACCTAATTTTATCTGTTTGCAGCCAAAACAAATCATACTGGACTGTTATTTGGAAAGAGGCTGATAGATTTCACAGAGCTCCGAAATACAAAATGTGTGCCACATTTTACAGCGGCTTCAAAACATCATACAGCACATAAAGATGTTTTAAAACAAGAAATGCCTGCTTGTCCTGAAAAACAAATTTGAGGGAGCACATCTCCACACCCTCCATGTTACTGTGCGAAGGTGAAAGCAAGACACACACACACACACACACACACACACACACACACACACACACACACACACACAAGGCCAGGCAGAGCAGTGGAGCAGTTAATACTATCTTGGCACATTATTACGCTTAACTATATAAGGCTGTGGCAGACACCCACAGGCCCTGTGCCAGGCGATGTGCAAATCTGATAATGTCAGAGGTGGCCTTGGTTTCTGCAGCAGCGTCAACACTGCAATGACTGCTGAGAAACACTAAAATTACTCAAAATGATGGAATAATATTTATGCAGCACCTGCAGTGTAGGCATGCCTTATTCTATCATTCACCTTTGTAGTACAGATGTAGGAGGCACATGTAAGAGATCTTAAGGCCCACTATAATCAATGGGTGGCACAGAGAGGTCTTACATTAGACAGCCGGGCAACATGATGCAAAATATCCTAATCATAAAGAATTTTTCCCTTATCAATATATAATCACAATATGGGCAGTGCCTTAACAACTGTCTGCTTGTATCTGTTCATCTCAGTTGCATTTTTCTCTCCAAAAGGTAGTTTATTCTGCAAAAATCAGTCAGGTTTTGTTGTTGTGGGATGCTATTCCTTAAACATTGGATATACGAAGCTCTTGTAAAAGGCAGTGAGAAAGATTTACCTATAAGAATCATTAACTCGTCACATTTTCAACTGTAATATGGTAAAATTCACCATTACTTTATTATCATATTTTGGGAAATATCAGACTTTTACTACTATCCACTGAAAGAGAAGTCAAGTCTGTTTGTGTGTGTGTGTGTGTGTGTGTGTGTGTGTGTGTGTGTGTAATGAGCACACAAGAGACGAGGTCCGGTTTTAAAAACTCTCAGTAACTCTATTTCTGTATTAATGTACAACCGTTGAAAATTACAACAATTTTTTTGTATTTTTGTATTTTTTCTTTTTTTTTTAAATGATCTATCTATCAACAGCCATTTTCCAGAAGAAGGTGAGCAGGAAAAAAGAGAAAATAAAGAGCAAAATAAAGTGAAGGGATGAATGCAAAGAAGGAGAAGAGAGCACGAGATAAGGGAAGGAGACAAATTAATGGTTATCATTTATTTTCTGCGGCGGAGTGTTTGACCGTGAGTGTGTCAACGTGTGCATGGTATGTGCGTGCAAATGCTTTGTCGATGGGTGGTGCTGTAGTGTGCAAGAATGACGGAGATTACACTTCCTGCTTCAAAACAATTCCATCATCTGATCAGCGGAGATGCAAATGTTCGATTTTTAACGAGAAGGTCTGGCTGACACTAGCCTGGATCTACATTAGCTGAACACAATCAAGCAATGACACCAGTATGACAATGTAAAGAGACAAGAATGGGACCACGTAATTGAGCAGTTTTACTTGAACCATAATGACTAGCAGCTCTTTACTGGCAGTCCTGGCTGCAGCAGGTCAGGTTTAGTACTAACACAAACAAAGGGGGGGAGGTGTGTTTATTGTGAAACACTGGCAACCAAATCTCAAAAAAAAAAAAAAAAAATCATCTAAACAAACATTCATCTTTAGTAATTTGTGTACATGAACATACATCATACGTAGCAAAATATTCAAAGTATTTTAAGGAGTATGTGGGACATTTTTCAGCCACCGCAGCTTCTCCTAAGGCGAGGGGTATTGAGTTGGTTGCAATGTCCAACCTCACCAGTAGATGCCACTAAATCCTGTACATAGGTCCTTTACTAAAAGTTTCTCCATCCTTGATTTTACTTTTCTGTCTAATGATTATTCCAGCACCACAGGGATAATGTTGGGAGAAAAACAGATCTGACTATTACATCTTGATTCCACTGGGCACAGCTCATCGATGGGTTTGTTCCATCCTCCGCAAAGGTTCATACCCAACAAGGAGCATTTTAGAAGCGGAGCCTTTTGTGTGGCCCATTTTGCTCAAATTTGGTCATTTTTCATTCATTTTGTGCTTCTACCAGGGGAAGGCTACATAGTTAAAAAAAAATTGAGGGGGAGACTGTTTTCATGATTGGGAGTCTGCACAGGGTGTTCGATTTTAGAAAACTGACCAGATGTTCTATGCCGTTCCTGTGCCTGCCTTCCTTCTCGATCTGCTCTTTCCAGCTTGATGCAGCTTCCGTCAAAACAGACTCGGCGCGTATTTTAATTCAAGCAGAGTCACGTCTGGGACTTTTCTAAAGCACAATGTGGCAAGTCTCGTGGGATTATTGACTAGAATGGCCTTGATCAGCTCCAGCGAAGCGTGATGCAGCCGTGGCCGGTGGAATCCAGCTGTTGCACTCTTTTCAAGAGGCAACATGCTGCTTTTAGCTGCTCAGTTCAATGTCTAAATGCTTAATGTGCACTTTTTCCAGGTGTGTGACAGAGACCTCAAAATTTCATCTTTGTGATCAGATGTGAAAACTGCCAACAGGTGTAACCTGTGAATGTGATGCTCTGAAGCCAAAACATGTACATGATGTGAGGATGCGAATGAGAAGAGGAAGGGGCGATACAATCATGCCATTCTGTGACCCTGCAGCATCATGGGAGTAAGAGGAGGGAACGACAGAAAGGAAGAAGCAAATGAGCGAGCGAAGAGAAGCAAAAAGGAGGGGTCAGTATGACTGCACTGAGGGATGGTCATGGAAGGAAGCAAAAGGGAGGAGGAAAGGAAGAAAGGAAGGAAGTAAGGAGGGAGATGCTGGTGCTTTGCAGTCGCGATGGAGCTTCAGGTGTCGTGGAAATCCTTCAGCAGCGTGCGTCGCCTCTGCTCAGCAATGTGCATCTGATTCTCCAGATCCTGCAGCAAAAATACAGATGAAACATCAGTTATTGCTGTTAAAGACCCCTCCAAAAGAAACACAGCAGACTAACATTTGCTAATTAAGACTAAACAGAAAGTACAGCTAGGGCTCATGGGAATGTCATTCATTTTGCAGGTACATAGGCACAAACCAAAGCATTGGACAAGTTAATGTCTGACCTGGTGAACAGTCAGGGGATCACAAAAGCTAGTACAATCATCCTGAAGGGCACATGAGTGTCTCAATCAGTCCATTCAACGGTCCTTACCCCTCTGTCACTGGCGCTGAGCTCCCCCTCGCCTCCTACCACTCCTCTCTCGTAGCTGTCGGCCCGCTCCACCTTCCACGACAGGTTTTCAATCTCTGCTTCCAGCTGGGCCTGCTGGTACTCAAACTGCAGAGAAGGTTGGACAAGAAAAAGAATAATCAGGCAATCACTTTCCCCTCTGCTGAGAATAACAACAACGATCAAAAACACAGTTCATTTTATTGATTGAGGACTCTAATTATGCTGTTTGAGGGAAAGCTTTGATATACATTATTGTATAATGTGTGTTCTGTAATAAAGGACAGATATTTTTATTTCTCACCAGTTTCTTGCGAGGGCCGGACTCCATGTAATAGGCGTAAGGGTATGTATACTGCAGCGTGTAGCGACACTGGAAACAAAAAAAAAAGACATGATATTGGACCAACTGAGGAAAATTTAGAAAATGTTGACTCAAAGTAATCTTAGCAATTTATCAATATGATCTTTATTCTGCTGCTTCAACAGTACAGATGTACTTGAGACTAAATGGATAATATTAAACCTTAATTTTAATCTTTTCAGATATCTGACACGAGCAAACTTCAAGGTGGATCTTCACGTTTGAAATCATCCAATCGGGAAAGAGAAAGTGAGTCAGGTGACCTGTCTGAAAGTGTGTCACATAACTGACATCGCGTGCTCTCTCTGTGTTAGCAGCTACGAGTTAACTATCCGGCTCACTTCTCTCTCTCTTCAATGTAAACGTACTTATTCAGTCCATCTCCTCTCTTTCTGCATTTAGCCAGTTCACGTCTCCCCTCACATCACTCACCCACCACATGTGCATCTAGAACACACACATACACACACAGACACACATCAGTGTGTGAGTACCTTAGCCAGTAGCTTTGCAGCATTATGCAGGTACTGCCAGTCGATCCAGGTTCCCAGGTTGTTCATCACCCTCTCCTGGATCTTCTCCTGGATCCTCTGGTACGTCTGAGCTTCCAACTGCAGAGACTTGTTGTGATTCTCCCACTTGGGATAAAGATTGAAAAGATCAAATTAAAAACAAAGAATGAAAGATTAAGATATTTCTCTTGCAGACCCAGTGTTATGTTGGGCTGAAACTTAAAACATTTATACAGGAGTGCTGGAAGAACTGCCGTTCATCTCCATCATAAGAGGAAACGTATCCTGGAAAGACTTGAGTTTATTTATTAAATGTTTATTTCACATTACTTTTGCCATAATATAAAATACATACAAGTAGGGATCCAGAAAAACTCACCCTCTCAAAGTAGAAGAGGTATTTCTTGAGGGCCTCTCTGGCCTGAGCCTGCTGGCTCTGGTTGACTATATCAGGGTTTTCTTTGTAGCGGCTGCACTCGTAGTATTCACTGCCGTGAGTCTTCCAGTCACCAAGACACATCCAGCAGAAGTCTGTCACGAAACATAAAGCACACATTGATGGACACCGGCATTACACAGTATGTACTAAGTTTGGTATCATTGAACAGCCTAAAGATTCATTTCTTAAGTCTACAGTTAGTCTGAACCAGCAGCTACTGGTTGATTATATATTTTCCTTTTCTCCACCATAGTTTGATTTTTCCACATTCCTAAACTGACAAAATCCAACCAATGAAGAAGCTGCTGCTGGCTTGTGGTGGTGAAAAACAATTCTCAAACTGTAGCTTCAGAAGTTATTCTGAAGGTTTTTCTTTTAGTTTTGGGAAGTCTAGTCAACTATATGTTCCTCTCAGACACAGCCGTCACTGTGGAGTATTAGTTATTCTTGTCTGGTAATTACAGCTGATGGCTCTTTTTTGTGACACACATTGTGCCACTAGGTGGATGCAAAGTGTCTCAGAACAGAACAGTGAGTTCATGCTTCACTGGATCATACTGGAGGTGTGACAGTCAGACATGAATACTTACCGTGTTTACATTTGGAGCATTGCTGAAACAAACAAACACACAGGAGGAAGTCAAATTAGTGAACCGGAAACCTGACAAAACAAGCATGTGCGACACTTTGGATTTGAATACGTTTGGGCAAATCAACAGCTGCATGTTTTTATACAAAACTGCTGAGTTACACACACTGATTAGAAACTGTTAAAAATCTAATAGAAGACATCTCTACATATGGCCAGGAGTGATGTAAATCAAGCGTCAAACCATTCAAGTTGAGGACTTCAGCTTTCAGAATCTGAAAATATTTTTAGCCTTTCTTGTGTTCTGGGAAAGAGTGATTTTCAGCTGACTCACCATGTGATTGCACCCTCCATTCTTCTCAATGCAGATATTGCACTTAGGACACTAGAGGAGAAACAGGGTGATTAGGCTTCCAGTGACAGGTTACAGAACGGTATTACAGATAATAAGTAACATGTATGAGATGGTGTGAGCGCACAACACGACAGTATGTGTGCAAGCACGTTGAAATCCCAGTGCATGTGTACACGTATAGATCCGTCATACATCTTTAGTGTGTGCGCTGATGTAGTTAGCCGTCTCCGAGTCATCCGCACATTTGGTCAGCCATTTCCGGATCGTTGCGCAGTCTGTGGGTGCGTGGTACATCTGACGGCATTTAAAACTGAGACAGGAAGAGAGAGAGAAAATGCAGGGACTCACACTTGTGCTGATTACAAGCACACAACATACAGCTTCATTTATAACCTGACATCAACAACATTTTTTCAAAACTTCACAAAACTCACAAGCTCACACTCAGCCTGGCTGTGACACGTCCAGCCTGAGCGGAGACGGCAGAAAAAGAGGCTTTGGCCAATGAAAAAGGTAAAAGGTGCACACAGCAAGCGCACATACATACACGCTCATTCACAGGGAAGTGATGTTGGAGAGCAGATCCGAAAAGAACACAGTGAAGCCCATTAAGCTGCTCAACGTGTTAGATTTATTTTTTACATTTGTTTTTGTATTGACTTATATTTACAGTTCAATTAAATCCACTGTTAAAAAGCCATGTCAGTCATCATGTACAATTATCGTGATATCGATGTTGATCAAAATAATTGGGATTATGATTTTTGTCATAATTGATCAGCCTTAACCAGTGGGGAAACTTTAATATTAGCATGGGATCTGTGAGACACTCTGGACAAATTCTACACTGATTCTGACATTATAAGAGAGGTTTAACAAAGTGAACACTGTGTGTCAAATCAAATGAGCTTTTCTCATTAAACATTTAAACTTTGTTTTTGTCCTCAGCTTGGAGTTTTGATATTCCTCTTACTCCCACTTTGCCCAAGAATGGAACTTGTTCTTGGACTGGATAAAAAAAACAATATATGCCAAAAAGAAAGGCATTAAAAAGGATGATATAACTATATAAGTGCTGCAGGGTAACAAATAAACAAAAGAATTCAGAGTCAGTGAGATAACTTAATACAACCCTGTCCCACAGCCAGCAGGCAGGCATAAAAAATCTGACCACAGTCAACCAATAGTCAAACTTATTCATAGTTTACTCTGTGTGTGTGTGTGTGTGTGTGTGTGTGTGTGTGTGTGTGTGTGTGTGTGTGTGTGTGTGTGTGTGTGTGTGTGTGTGTTACCAGAAGACTTCACTGCAGCGGCTACACTGCACCCTGCGTGCCCGGGGCTCCTGCACCTTGATGACGATGGGACAGTCTGCACCCGGACACAACTGTAACTGGAAGTGACTCTGCGGGGGGAGGAGGGAGGAAGGGAGCGAGAGAGCGAGAGCGAGAGAGTCAGTGATTGAGCAACACAGAAGGAATGTTGAAAAGAACAGCTGCAACATCACGGCAATGATTAAAATGATAATGATCCATTTCCCCGTGGATCCACTTTAGCAGTGAGGTCAGTGTTTAAAGGTCTTTGTGACTGGGCTGAAGGATTCTTTAAGAAAAAAATTAATGTCTAATCTGAGCGTCTCTCTCACTCCCTTCCCACATGCCTCTGACGTCTCATTTGCTATACGTGCAGACCTTGACGCAGCATCCGATCGAACAGATTCAGCGCACAAGCAGACAGACACACGCACATACCTCGACGTAGTCTCTGAAGAGGTAGCGTCTGTATTTGTCCTTCAGCTCCTCTGCTGGCAGCAGCGGCAGGACAAAGTCTTCTGGCATCTGCAGGGAACAGTCCTGAGCCATACACGAGATACCTGAACACATGCACAAATGTATTACGGAGAGTCCAGCATCACTGACAGGGCACGGTGAGAGAAGCAACATGTACACACAACATACTTACTAATGCACCAGTAAACTACATCCATCATTTTAACTTCATTTGTGGCTGAGAGAGTTCCTCTGCAGTTATTTTTTAGTTTAAGCACGCTGGTTTCTAGTTACACTGACCCAGAAACTGCACTTGGGTCATATGTCATCAGAAACGTATCCTTCCAACAGCTGATAGAGAAATACTTATCAGGCTCAGAAGGACTCGTGGACCAACTTTATCAGGGACACTGTTGGAAACAGTGACACAACTGTGCACAGATATTCTCACAAACGCAACTGAAAGGACAGGGAGTCTGGTAAACTGGATGCACTTCACCACACACACACACACACACACACACACACACACACACACACACACACACACACACACACACACACACACACACACACACACACACACACACACACACACACACACACACACACACACACACACACATACAGTACAAAAACTTAGAACTGATCCTTGTACACACCCACACTCCCATCTGCGCTCCTGCTGACACAAGCACACTTTCTCTCTCAGATACACACACGCACTAATAGCCAGAAGTAGGAGCATGGTACATTTTACACCAGATGGAAGTCATCAAAACCTCTTATTACACCTCCCTTATCTTTCTATTCACAAGTCACTCCTGGATTCTGCACACACACATAAACGTACGTAGCCCTGTGCGCAAACATCCAGCGAGGATCTGTAGGGTTATCTGTCGTTAAAAACAGTATCATTTAGTGATTCAGTCAGCTGACTGCTGCTCTGGCAAGAAAACACAGGCTAAAATACATTTTTCTGACTCTGAACCTGTGACGAAACCCTGAGTGGACACACACACACACACAAATACAAGGACAGACATACAGATACATGAACAGACAGGAGCTCACATCAAACTAAATGTGACTCACACACTGTAACACCAGCTTTGATGACTACACAGACACGCACTCTCTCTACTCACCCACTCCCATGCCATCTTTGACCAGAACAGTGCAGTGCTGCTCCCAGCATGCTTTGCAAAAGGAGTGCTGGCAGGGCAGCGCCAGCAGGGAGTCTCTCCGGACGACCTGTAGACACACACCACACTGGAGGGACTGAGGGGCCTGAAACACATAAATCAACAGTGTTATCTTACAACGTGCTTCTTATATCCTCTGCTGACACAGAGGGAAAAAAATCTTCCCACCACTAGTGGATTATCTGCTGTATGATATCAATAATAATGACAATTTGTCCTTAAAGTTACTTTGCTGTGCATATGGGTACAGTAGTGAATCAGTGGCTAGTACAAAAAAAACAACTGAAACTGTTTCCAAATTCAAACTACTCACTTTATCCACAAAGAGCAATGTCTTCAAAGGATTTTATTGCTTTATTATGCCTTTCACAATGTTATCAATGCCTGAAAGGTTATTCAAAGCACTGTTCACACAAACAAATGACGAATGCCTGAGTAACTGAGCCACAAGATAAGAATGATGCAAAAAATATGCATAAAAGGTATTAGCAATGCTTGCAAACAGTATTTGTGCTTCACTCCACAAGTTAGCCTCACAGGTGATCAGTTACTCACAGTGACCGATCTGCAGGTGCTACTGGGCTGGACCAGAGCGTCCGACAACAGCAGAGATGAGTTGGACTTATATCTGTGGGGGACATGGACAGAAGCATGGGTCATATGAGAATGAGAGGCGGAAAAGCTGCAGTGTAGAGAGAAACAATGCGATAAAATAAGACTCAGAGTGAGAGATAAAGCAGTGAAGGGGTAATGAAAGACACGAGAGACAGACCTGTCCAGTATCTGTGTAACCTGCCAGTGAAAATGCACCAGGATCAGCTTTGCTACCGCTGGTAAAACCTGACAGAGACGGAGAAAGAACAGAGAGTGAGGCTGCTGAAAAGGTGCTTCTGTGATATTCAGTTTAAAGCAACAAAATGTTGCTTCAGTGACACAAGAGTGATTGGGCTGTCTCAAAAGTCAGTCAGCTAATCTGTAATGACACACACCACTCATATCAGCAGTTAGTCTGTTTTTACAGTAGTGAATATTAAACCGGCTCCACTGCTCATGAGAAGGAAATGCTTCTTGATCTTGACCCTGCTGTAAACACTGATAATGCAGGTGTCCTTAATACTCATATTTTAGCTCCAGAGCCAATAACTTACCAATAAAATGCTATCGAGTGTGGAGCACATTTAAAACCAAGCAGAACTGAAACAATTACTTGATTATTTCACCAAAAGTAAAGCTATCCACAAGAATTCACCATGAAACCAACACAGAAACGTAAAGAACAAAAATGTCAAAATTTGCTTGTGATATTATAACAAACCAAAAGATTCAGCAATTAGTGAAACAAAATGGTAGCTACATTTATAATAAAAATAATATTCCATACGTACAAGACACTGTTACAAAACAAAAGGCCGCTCAGCCTCCATGAACAGCCCTTTGTTTTGATTCATTTACAGCTGAGAAAACTTTCTCTGGCGATGACTTGATGTATTCTCTGAGCTCTTACTGTACAGTGCATATTAGATGAGGCAGGACGATAGCTCTATAAAGAAAGATACCTAGGATTACTTTAGCATATCAGCTAGAATTACAGGCCACACATCTATGGCTCATGTGTAGTCCTCGAGGTTCAGAAAGCCTGGAAGTCAACAATTCAAATCCAGTAAAATGACTGAAGCTTTCCCTTCTTTCACCTTCTGCCATCAACACACAGCGGCTCCTCTGGAGGACGCTAACAAACAGAAGACTGCAGTCCAGGTCCCAGGTGAGATTATGTGTAACCGTGAGTGTGAAACAAGGTGTTGGCACAAAGCAGCGTGCGGACTCAGCAGTTAGCCCAAACAAACGAGAGTGAAGTAAACTGCTCATTGTGAGGTTTGAAAGACCACAATCAAGATGATATTCACGAGCACTGCTAGTCAGCCTCATTCAGTCCCAGCAAAACAATGCATTAATATTAATGTGTGCACTCAGAACAATAAACTGCCAGATATTACAATTAGTCTGCCGTCAGAGTGTACTCACTGCAACTATTTTAATGCAGCAATAACCTCGACCAACAAAGTCCAACCCTGCACACAACCTTTGGTTTACATCTGAGCATATAACACACAGGGAACGTGCAAAATGGTTTGGAGAGGAAAGTGGTCATTTTTTAAGACGAATGCATTAGCTATTCAGGTTGTGACTATCTGTAAGTGACTTTGTGTTACTCTGGACCCTGCCATAGTGACCAACTCGAATGCTGTGACATACCTCTATTTGGTACTAAAATTATTGTTAACGCACACTAAGACGTGTGTTTAACATCACACTGTTGTCGACATATTTTCACTACATCCAAACAAGAGACAAAATCGGAAAACAAACCACAAATGCTGCACTAAGGTTTTCAAAATCACACTAAAATCAATACATCTGAAAGTTGCCATTCTACTGAGGATGCCTTCCCTCAACAATGGATACTTTACAAACACATCTGGGTGCGATAAAGCAGAAATGTTTTCAAGTCAAAATTTCTGTCACCTTCCATTTTTTTGTAATCACTTATTCAAAAGACTTTGCAAGCATAAAAGAAGGATTTGATTAACAGGTCTCAGCGCAGGAATTACTTTATTAGCCTTACTAAGCTGAATGAAATTACTATTTAATGCTCATACAATCCTCTTATGACAGAAGAAGAAAAATATGTCAGTCAGAACAACTAAAATGTGTGTTCAGCTTAACAAGGAATCGTTAATCATGGAGAGTAGGAGGCAACAGAATATGGGTTTAACCTGCTGAGACAAAGCAAAGCAACCAGACTGTCTGTTCTACTCTTTGCACCGTTTTCCTCACAGTCAAAAGTACATTCGTGTATTAGTGTACAAAAGCCTGTCTGAAATTACTTTGTCTGCTTTACTCATGGTCATATAAAGTGTGCAGTGGCCTGTAAGGTCTGAAAGCAAGGGCTGTCTGAAAGGATATGAACAAAATGTGACAGAGACCCAGGTGAATTTTTCTGGTTTTAAAGACAATGTATCAGCACCCTGGATTTTTCCAGTGATCCAGATCCTAAATCAAATACTGTGATGGGAATGTTTAACAACCCAAAAGAAAAAAGTTGGGATGCTGTAACACATAATTAAAAACAGAACGGAATCATTTGCAAACAAACTGCTTACAGACAACAGTTTATGAAGTGTTCCTGAGTCCATGTAGTCATATCCTTTATACAGTCATGTGTTCATAAAGTGGTGAACCTCGCTCAATCCTTGCTTGTGAAAGACTGAGTCTTTCCAGGATGATCCTTTCATACCCAATCATGATACTATCATCTGTTACCAATGAACCTGTTTACCTGTGGAATGTTCCAAACAGGTGTTTTTGGAGCATTCCACATCTTTCCAAGCCTTTAGCTGCTCCTGTCCCAATTTGTTTGAAATGTTTTGCTGCATCAAATTCAGAATAAGCAGATATTTACAAAAATCAATGAAGTAGGATGAGGATTTGTCTTTGTTCTGTTTTCAACTGAGTATATGTTATTTCCTGTTTTATTTATATTTTACACTGCACCCCAACATTTTTGGACTCAAGGTCGTATTTGATTCTCAGCACTATGCCAGTGTAACATCACACAGCTTGACTACAGCCGCAAGCTCACCTTCAGCGCAGCAGCCACAGTGTTAACCTCCTCTATCAGCACCCTCTGACTCTCTTTATAGGTCAGACAGGTGAACTGGTACTCTTCTGGGTCAAAGGAGTCAGCGCCCTGTTGCTCCACATCGCTGGCCACACCCTCATAGTAGGCTGCAATGTCACCCTGATCCTCCTCTTCACCTCCATCATCCTCATCCTCCTCTTCTTCAGAGTTCACCCCGAAGTCTTCCTCATTACTGTCCGACGCTTGGCTGTTCATGTCCACTGACATCAATCGACTGAATCAATCACCCGGACAGGTAGACGGCCGGCCTACCTGTCGGATCCTAATGGTCCAATTAGCTGAAATGGCTTGTTTGAAGCTCTGCCCGCCCGAGTCCCCCCACGCCCCTTTCCACCGGCTTGTGTCACTGTTCAGAGACACCCTGGCTTCCCGTCTGAGGCGCGTAGAGGCCGCGCTCAGCAGCAGCGGAAGAAACAGAAGAAGTCACACTCCCCGTCACTCATTTGGAAAGCTGGTTACAGGGCAATCTGAGGGGAGGAAAAAAACGACTGAAGAGAATGAGACAGGAGGTAAGGAATGAGGAGGAAAATGGAGAGGCAGAAGAGCAAGAGAGTTGAAAGGACAAATAAGTGGACGGGAAGTAATCAAAGTTGTTGGTAATTCCTGCTGATGATTATTAACATTTTTTATGAATTACAAAGTAGCCAGTGGTGCCCAGAAACCACCAGCCACTGTGTGGAGGATGACCACATTTCATTTCCTGTTCTGCCCACTGATTACATGTCTTGCAATTGCAATTGATTCTACTGAGAGGTTCTAAATTTGACTCTTCATGAACATAATTTCTTTGCAACAATACATTTTGCAGCAGGGCAACACACACCACCAGCCAGCTGTGGCTTAACCTTTGCCTTGACAGTGTGGCAGCCACACAGTCAAATAAATAAAAAAGACTGTGCTTCGCACACAATCTGGCAACGTGATCGATGTCAGACAAATGCACAAAACTTGTGGATCTGTGTATGATGATTAGTCATAATAAAGTTTGATGGCCTTGCAAATACAGAAGTTTCCGTGGAGGAAACAACAAAATGGGAGGGCGCAAGGAGATGGCCTTGAAGCTACGGGAGAAACCTGGGAAAACGGGCAATGTTGGCAGGTATGGTGTGGCCTTTTAGTGACAACCGGTTAATTTTCTCTGCAGGCTACAACACAAGCTAGCCATGATCTTGAGGCCATGGGCTGTGACTGAATTAGGCCCAAGGTCTCTGCCTCCACAGTCTATCAGATCACAGATACACATACTATCTATATATCTATAAGATATAGGATATATATCTATATCCTATATCTTTCTCTGGCCATACTTCTACTCCTCTGCCTCTAGCTTTGGACTGAATCTGATAAATAGGAGGATTTTAAACCAGCACTCGCTCAAAAATCCTGAATTTTTCAATCCCACTACTGTGCAGATTTGTTAAACACGTGCGGGACACAAGGCATGTGTTAAGACTTAATGTCACGGTTTACAGGATTAAATGAGGACACTTTAGCTTTAGGGATGAGGGGAAACAGACAAACTGTAACTGTAGCCAACTTGGTGCAGAAACACTAGACAAAACGGGAGGAGAAAGTCTGTCTCAGTTAAATCCAAGCATACAACAGCAAAGCTGCATTACAGCATTTGTGATATAAAACAAAGCATAATGCTGGCAAACACATTTTTACATGTCTTTTGTCTACAAATGTAAGAGAAACACATTTTGTTTTAAGTTCTCAGGGAGATTTTTCCTACAATGACTTAAAAATACTAGAGAGTATCAGTTAAAAGGACCACAATGATGAACATCAACTTCACAACATGACACTGGATTTTACATACCTGGCTTGATATGTATTGCCTTGTTTTAGCCTAACATTACCCAGACCCTTTGGCAGAGCAAACAAATTCCTTAGCATGTAAAAAGTGCACTGTGGAAAGTGAGTTCCTGCATCGCTGTGCAGCACCAGTGCCATGCCAAACTGTTCGTCCTTGACAGAATGAGGTTCCCCTTCCACAGTTTTATAACTGTCCATGTATTTCTGAATGTGGATGTGTACCTTGTGTTTTCTCCTTGCAAAACGTGTCTACCCACCATGTAACACGGATTAAAGAATCTCACAACTTTGAACGGGAAAGATACTACGAAGGTGGCACAAACTTTGATATCACAGAGGCCCGAAGACGGCTTATTTCGACATGTGATTTGTATTCGCAATGGTCAAGAGACACCGGATCAAAGCCGTTTGTTGGCAGTGGCACCGGGGCTCAAATGTGACATCGCAAATATCCACCTGGATAGCAAACAACGTTTGCCGGGAAAGCCTGCCAGCCGGCCCCGGTGCCAACCCAGCGACAGACGAATGCACGCATTCCACCCGGTCCAGGCTAAAAATAGGCAGCAAACTGGGTGACACACATCTCGCTAGGCTAATGTATCACAGCGACTAAGCACAGGTTTGATAACAAGTCTCGGGGGTGGGAAGTAAGAGGTTTGGAAGGAGATTAACCGATGTAAAAATGGCTTTGTCGTCGCTGGACATCGGCATTTCGGTCGGACTTGAAAGAAAGTAAACTAAAAACGCCAGTGAAGTCAAACGCCTGGCAAATTTACGGTTAGCCGGATTAGCTTCCTGGCTAGCGTGCGGGCAGCTTTATTCAACAGCGAAGTGACGGCATGTCAAACCCACGAGGTTTATGGGTTAAACTGATGGGATGGTTCGGAACAAACCTGCAAGTTTCGGAGAAAAAGTTAATTTAGTCCCACTACAAGAATGTGCAACATAAGAGCTAGGACAGGTTAGCCGCCCCCTTATCGCTCCCTCCTGCTGTGCCTCCGGCTCTCATCCACTCTAGTCCGGGGATTGAGATGTAAACAAGGCCCTCTGGAGCTCGGGAGTAAACAGGCACATTTAAACGACCGCTGCATTCATTTCCACTGGTTAAAGTCGGTGGTATTTACCTCTCAGAGCAGCGTTGGCTCTACCCGCGTTGACAGCCAGAAGTGGGTTTTGAGTGGGGGAACCCAAAGAGCGATTTACACTCTGTTCGCTTGTCGGCAGGCGGAAGATAGACGGTTACTGAGGTACTTATCTATGACGTCACGTCCGCGTTTCTCCTGCCAGCCTCCTCTCTGTCCTCCTGCTAAAGATGAGGCAGTTCTACTGTGCTGTCCATTAGTACTTCAGCAGCATTACAGCAAGCAAGCAGCAAGCAGTGTCTTAAGGGTTTAAGATCTTATGGGTTTTATTTCATATGAATTTCACCTTGCAACCAGGATTTATCTTTAATTAATTGCAGGCTTTCTGGTTTCTTCATGACTTTATGGCAGTTCTTATCCCCATTGTAATGCATGTTTACACACATCTAGAGGACAAAAACCAGAATGAAAAATGTTTGCAAACTTCCCCAGTGTCGTTTCCTCACACTATACACATCCTGGTATCTTTCATCACTGCATGCATGTTGCAATATTTTATCTTCTTCAAATGATGCACCCAAATCCCTTCAACATGCACATTTTGAGGGCTGCAGAGGTTTTAGTGCCCCTGCTCTTGAGTCTTTAAGCTCTGCATGACACTCATTCTTTATTAAAGTTATAAAACAGTTACTTATTGGCTTGTTTGTCCTTTGTACCAAACTTATTCTTGGGTCTGGTGGTCCATGGCACAGTTGAACCATGATGTATGTTTGGAATATCTGGTAAACATGACAGACTAATCAACTGCGCATGCTGTATCATCATTACCTCACATGAGTTCGTGTCAATTTTTATAGCCACTTAACCACATGTCTGAATACTTTAGAGTTTAGGCATCCTATCAAAAAATTTGCAGCAAAATAAACTGCTCCTGCTGTTAATTTCTGTGTGCTGCAGCTCTGCAACGGGTTACAAAGTGCTTTGACTCTGAAGGTATGGGAGCTCTATAAAGAATGCATTACTCTCTGCTGTACTTCTCTGCAGCACCTGAGAGAAGCAGAGGGTCAAGCCCCTGGGGTTAATGCATCGGTAATTGGTCTTGAATTACTGAGGAGGAAGATGCATCAGCATCTATTGCAAAATGTCATTCACAACAGTTCTGTCAGTTGTTGCTAATGTAAAAGTACACACATATTCTCCAAAATATTTCTCTTTAGACTGATATTTGTGAATTTTCACAGTTACATTTTTTTGACAGATATTTAAAGCTAGTCAGCAATCAATTAGAGTTCATAAGGCAATCATTGTATTTTTTTTAAGGGTAAAATTAACCTGGCCATGTACCCCCACACACACGCCCACACACCCTTTTTCCTGCCAGTCGGTGTTTAAGTGGTAGATGCAGATGTTTGGAAAACTGGTTGTATGTGTGAGTCCTTGAGTCTAAGAACACTGGGTAATCTCACAAGTCATGTGCTGATCTGCGAAAAGCCACAAGTCATTTGACCGCCTCAAAATGAGGAAGGAAACGTGAAAAGAAAAAGGGAAAGACAGCCCTGGTGAGTGCTTTTTTTTTTTTATTTATTAAGGCGGTGTGACTGCTGATGATTCGGAAACTTGGAAAACTTAAAAGCAAGATGTTTTTGTTTTTTATGATCAATCTGAGACTTTTAAGATAGAAGAAGCAATAAATAGATAAAATCCATTAAAAAATGACATTCATTTTGGTTGTTTTGCTTTTTACTTGTATTTGAACATTTCTTACGAAAATACTTTTCATACAAAAAAATCTTTCCTATTTCAAATCCAGCTATCATCTGCTGTGTACGAACGCGTGTACAGACACAAGGTGTGAAACAGTGACAGAAGCGTGAAAAAGGCTGAATCTGACAGAACACAACAGAAACAAGTGAACCTCCAGGGATGTTGCAGCCTGACAGAGAGAGAAAGAAAAAGGGGAAGCACGGTATTTGACAAAACAAGACTGTCTGAGCTAAGAAATCAATGAACAACCTCTCAACTGCAGTTTCACTGATTCTCATGTTTAACTTTCAAGAGAAACGTTACACGGTCCACACATGCCTCTCTGTCTATCTCTGCAGGAACATCCTACAACCCAAAAAAACACAGTTTGTTCCTGAAAATGTGACAAAAAGGAGATGCAGAGTTTTCATTTATCAACATCAGTACAAGCTTCTGTTTTCATAGTGTCAGGTTACAAAGTGGACAGTCCAGCCACTTACAATAGCTGGTTGTGGAAACCTGCTTATGTGAAATGTGATGACGTGAAACAGCGGTGTAGATCGTTTCACGGCATTAAAGCGTCGGCAGTTTTTCATTTTGAGTCAGCTGCAACAAGCCATGGGAAATATGTTTATTAGCTTGTCTTGTTTGTAGTGTCACGAGTACACAAGGTATCTGTGTTTACTGGCCACAAAAGCCATCAGTTCAAGTCAATATAAGCTCTTTGTGCAGTTTTGTGTGCTGTGCAGAAATGGATAACAGGCCCACGAGGCTTAAACCAGCACTGTGCTGCTGGACTTCAAGAGCACAGACACTGAGTACTTGCAAGACGGCTGAGTGTGGCACAAGAGTCCAGTGAAGTGACAAACAGTGTGACTATAACAGCCAGGACACTTCCCTGTTCTCACATTCATACTGAGTTTGTTCTCTCCAGGACAACCTCATAACACTGTTGTGCACAACAGCACGTGTCAACGTGTCTTTGCATGTGCTGAATCTCTATTAACCTCTCATACAAAAAGCTAAAAATACAGCATATGAGCTAATAGGAACATATGGGGTGATGGTGGAGACAGAGCAGGTTCAATGTATGAGTCATCACCACTGGAAGAAACAGGTCAATCTGTAGAGAGATCACTCTCCTTTTGTTTCCTCCTCTCTTCTTTCTGTCTTCCTCTCCTGCTCACAGTGTCAGAGCCAAAAGTTCCAGTGTTGACCAAAGCTGCAAAAATTGATTTCAGATTTGTTCCACATGAGGTACACTTTATCCTGCTTTAAAAGGTATGTGAACGTCTTCCAAAGTAAATATGAGGAGCAGTCAGCCAAGTGCCTTTTTTAGAGCAGAGCGTAATCAACCTTGATTCAACTAAACTCATGTGTGGTTTTGGGTCTGCAGCGTCACACTTTCTCAAAGGGAAACATATGCTTTGCTTGTGCTCTCTTTTCCCGTTTTGTCGTCTTCTTCTTCAGTCCGCTCTCGCTCCCTCCGTCCTCCTCTGCCTGTCTGTTCTGGGGCCAGGACATGGCCAGAGTTTCAGATGCGGTCTTAGCTCCTGCACTTCCACCCTCAACCCCCTCCTCATCAGATGAAAGCCCACCGGCCTCCTCTCCTTCAGCAAGGCTACCCAGTCCCTGGCTCTTCTTGCCGTAGCGCTGTTTAAGCTTTTCTCTGATCAGGAGTGCCTTCACCAGCAGGGCCCAGTTGGAGATCACCCTCTTTTCTCTTTTCTGGAAAGTGGAAGAGAAGAAAGAGTGCGGTGGTGTTTTGGTAACCAAAAGGTTTTAAAAAAGTGAAAGTGAACTGGTTCCTAATAATTCTCATCTTCACGGCAAAATCCGTCATGAAAAATCATTGACACACACAAACACACACACACACACAAACACACACACACACACACACACACACACACACACACACACACACACACACACACCTCTCTCTCCCTCTGTTTCTGAAGCTCTTGTTCTTCCTCCCAGGCTGCTCTGAGAATCTCCTCATGCTCCTCACACACAATGTAACCGTCAGTCCTGAAACACACACAAAGAAAACATTTATTTCTTTCCCTGCATTTAACACATTTTCATAACAATGACAGTTATTTTCTTTCTTTCTTTCTTTCTTTCTTTCTTTCTTTCTTTCTTTCTTTCTTTCTTCAGTAGCAGAGGAATCTATAAACATCCTGTGAGTACATTTTCAATATGCAGACTTTGGGGTGTTTGATTATTTTAAATATTCACATCACATATGATGCAACTGAACAAAGAGAAAGAAAGGTGGAAACTTTCCTGAGTACACACTAGAACTAAGCAACGAAACGCAACGATACAGTGAAAGCGGTGCGGTTGTTAAACCCTGAGACTGGCATGGGACCACAATCACTGACGTGCTCCTGCAGTGATCACATTGCCCTATGTCCTTGTGTTTAACTGATCCCTTCCCAGCCCGAGCTTTCCTCAGTGTTGTCTTACACAGCGTGTGAGTATCCTCCGTGAAAGTCAAAGCCTGTGACCGCGGGGGCGGCGTCGACGTTCAGCTTCCTGGCCACACGGTGCAGGTTGGGCAGCCTGAGATGAACACAGCCCACCGGTAACATACAGGATTTGAACAGGTAGACGTTACCGTAGTCGTTACGGGGAACCTGAAGGGAACAGACGCAGGAGACGTAAACAATACCACTGTCAAAGCTTGAGCTTTGATAACTTGTCATGTCCATTTGTATTTCTCAGCATACGTTCCTATTTTCATCGGAAATCATTTGTTGATTATAAACTTTAATTTACTCTGTTACCTTCCCGTCCACAGCTATAGGCGGCTGGTACTCTTCAGTCTGCCATTCTCCGAACAGGGGCAGGTCATTTTCATCCTTCAGCTCAGACATCATCCTGGCCTTACGGGAACGATTCGAGAAGCCCTTCACCATCTGACAGAGTGACACAGTGGCATGGATGTACATGCTGTCTCAGTGACACTCAGTCCAGATCGTACAAGAACCAAGCAAAGCCATTATAAGTTGTCACATGTGTGGCTGGCTTTGCATCACAGTAATAATCTGTGGTGAGCTGAACCTTGCTCTGTTGAACTCTCAATGCAACTGTTTGGCAACAAATCGCACACAATTAACCAGACCTCATCCACTTTAATGCTGGAAGAGGAGTGACTGACTCTGTTAAAACTGAGTGTTTGGTGGTTAAATGAACACCAGTGGACTGCTTATTTACATCTAAACAAAAAGACTGAAAAGACTGTGACCCAGCTTTCAGTTTGGGGTTAACCACTCCTGAAGCTGTTCCTCTTTTTTTGTTACCATCAATCATCACTGAAGCACATAAAGACTGCTGAACTGATTTGACTGAAGGCGAAAGAGGGATCAAATCAGAGGGAACAAAAACAAACACAAACTAAAAGAAGAGAATTTAATGGATCTAATGCTCTCTCTCACCTTGTACGGCTCCTCTCCCAGTCTGACAGTTCGTGCTTCTTTCAGCCAGGTGTCTTTAGAGTGGAGGGTGTGCACACAATCCCTGAGGAGATTTACACAAGACAAGATTAACAAGGGGCATTGCTCAAGAGTTTCATGTTTTGTCTTGTTGGTTTGAGCTCGATGAAGACTCTGTGTCTTTTGATTGTATTTAAGAAGCATTTTCATTCTAAGTGTGAACAGTGCCTAATAAACATCAACATGAACAGCAGATGCAAGTCACAGCTGGCAGATAATTTCTGCAGGTGAGCGCCACAGACAGTTATAGTCATCAAACAGCACCACCAGGTGGACACTGGTGCTCACAGCAGGTCAACATCTGCCATGTCCCAATTCATCTGATCTGCCAGCGCACCCAACCCGGCCAGTGAAGATGTGTCTTTGAGAGGACAGAAGTCCAAACTGAACCTGCGAGCTGGTCTAACCTCCCAGAGATCAAAACTCATGCCTCTTTCAGGTGCTTCTTCTCAACTCATTCAGTAATTCATTTTTAAATTTATGACCGGGATGTTGACTTTAAATGGCCAACAGAGTGTGAATGCCAACGTGGGGCAACTCCCACAATGTCCTAGTTTACAGCACAAGTACTGACTTTTTAGTTCAACACATAATGGCCTTCTGGGAAACAGTGAACCAGATTAATGGTAAATGTCTGAATATACACCCCGTGATTCACTACATGTCCAGCTTCCATACAAAAAACCATCAGTGTAAATTATTCCTGGTTAATTTAATGGAGGAATTGGTCTTCTGTCTGTTTGTCTTTTACACTCTAGTTCAAGGGGCAGATTAGCCACTAACTGATGGCCACATGTGCCAAAACCTATTAAAGCATTCACACACTTTACAAAGCATGTCATGCAGGGCATCTTGAGAAGCAGTTTTTCACAGCTGACTGTTTCACTGACTGACCTGGAGTACACGGGCTCTCCCCTGCAGTATCCCAGCACAGTGGCTGTTGAAGGGTAGATGGCTTCATATTTCAGCAGGTGTCTCTTTAAGGCGTACAGTGGGTGGTTCTTGTACTCTGCTACTGAGATCGGCAGCGGCTTGTTCAGCAGCTTGTTCTGGAGCTGAGTGGCCAACATGGGGAAAACACACAAGATGTTTGGTATCAGTAGGCAGAAAGTGGTGTTGAACTAGTTGTGAGAAGAACGAACACTTTCAGTATGCCAGGAGATCAAATGTTTTCGTGCTCTGCATGACATCATACACTGCATTACTTTGGAAGTCCTGTTTCCACACTGTCACTATCCATCTTCTTTAACTACTTTTACAGTAATGAGAGCTTGGAATAGTCATCAATTTATGACTGAAATGATAAAATAGACAATAAATCATGTATGTGCCAATGCAAATTTAGTAATGCAAATTTTTCCACTATGAAAAATGTTTCTGCGTGTTTGAGCTCTTGGGGAACGTCACGTGTTGGAGGTTGCATGCACGCATGTGTAAAAAACATAAATGTTTGGATCTTTCTGTCCCGTCGGCTTGTCTGTCTCACCTCCTTGTCCTCTTTTACGTCCCTCTCGTCCTCAGGTCCCAGGAATGGCCGAAGCGTCTCCTCCCACCATTCCTCCTCCACCCGTCTCTTCCTGGACGTTGTCATCCAGGTGGGGTCATACTTCCTTCCCAGGTCCTTCACAAACCCGTCCCCGTCCACCGACACCACGTATGTCACCGGCGTCGTTGCATTCCGGGAGCAGAGGTGAGGCATCCCAACACCATGCTCCACATCCACACAAACCCAGGAGGATGTTTTGTCCAGATACACCTCCAACCACTCATCCGCTCCGGGCCCCTCCTTTTTCCCACTCCCTCGCTTTGTTCCGTTCCCCCTCGTTGTTCCCTCTCCTTCAGCATCTTCTTCCTTCCACTCCTCCTCCTCCTCCTCCTCCTCCTCCTCCTTAACCTGTTTTTTCCCTCCACCACTCCTTCTCTTTGGAGCTGCCGTATTCTTGCTTTTGGTCACTTTGCTCCTCCCTTTTCCCTTCTTCTCCTTTATAAATTCAGCCTCACTGCCTGAATCTGCACTGTCCTCCTCACTGTTTGCCTGAAATTCTTCGTCATCGCTAAGCTCTTCCTCATTTTCACTGTTACTCTCCTCCTTGTAGCTGACTTTTGAGGCAATGCTGCGGCGTTTTGAGTTCTTTGGCCTTTGCCCTCCTGACATTATGGCCTTCTCCTCTTCTTCCTCATCTCTTTCCTGTATTTCTTTCCTCTTTGCTTTCTTTCCTCCTCTGTCTCCTTTGGTATTCCCGCCTCCTGCAGGTCTCTTGGTACCAGGAGAGACCTTCGGCTCAGGGCAGCTGGTCTTGGCAGTTCCTTGGCCAGTGTTGCTCTTTCCTGGTGCACCAGCAGATGTTTTAGCCCCTTTTCCCTGGAGAATGGACTGAGAAATATTTAGACTGTGTGTATAAGAACATGAGTTCTTTGTGAAATTGCATGAAAACTAGCTAGCAAGCTAGCAGAGAACTGTTGGCTTAAAGTAACTGATAAACTATTGAAACTATTAATTAAAAGTAGCCTAATGGATGACCTGTCTTCACCACATGGTGCAACAACAATCATCTGAAGCTCAATAACAGCAAAAACCAATGTGGTGGACTACAATGCCTCAAATACAGATGGTGCTGCAAACAAGTTACAAATCGGAAAATGTGGATGCTTCACATACATCTTCATTATCACCACAATTCAAGGTGGACACCCAAGATTAGTGTCACCAATTCAGTATTTGTCCAAATATGAAATATGGTCAGTGTCCCCTTCTGTTCCCAAGCATTGAATAATGGCCAAAAAAGTGTTTTACAGAACGTTATGATGTCACAGTAAAGTTGACCTTTGACTTTTTGGATATGAAATTTCCCCAATTCATTGGGATATCCTTTGAGACATTTGTCAAACTGTGATGTTTGATGACCAATATCTAATCAGATAGTTAACATTTGTGGCACATTTGAAAAGAATTCCCTCATGGCATCTTAAGATATCGCATTCACGCACAACCCAAACACTTACTGCCTCCGCCCAAGGCTATCACAAAAAAACTATAGCAATATGCAACTTTATGGAATTAACAGTGTTCAACATTATCAGTTTGAATCAATAAAAAGATTGATGATTAACTAAGGAGTCAGTATCCTCTAAAGGGCTCAATAACAGAGTGTCAGTACCTTGGCTGGAGGGAGTTTGAGAGGAATCGGCTGCAAAGAAAGAACCAATCGGCAGAAGAGCTGCAGAGACCTGAGGACCAACAGGAACAGCTGCAGGAAACACAAAACACGCAGGAGCATAATGTTTTATTCAGTCTGTTCTACCTTTGCATCCTCACTCAAACACACAAATCCACTTCATTAAATGGACTAGTCTTGAGACAAAACACCAACATGAGTCATCTCCTGGTGGTTTCTGGCTGACAGGCTGGCCAGCCGCCTCTCCAGCAGAGCTCGGGGGTCTGGACGCTCTTCATAGGGAAGACTTGGGTTGAGGGTGAATGTCGCTCTGAACCTGGAGGGGCAAAGGTGGGACAGAGAGATGGACATGGAGATAGATGATGCAGTGGTGATTACACCAAAATAATTGATTCAGTGATTCTGATGACTGTACGTGCCATAAAAACATTTCACACCATTTGAGCAGTCCAGAGAGGTATTTTTGGTCGATGCGCTCCTTGGTGACCATGCCGTAGTGGGGTGGCAGCAGCGACAGAGTGATTGCAAGCAGGTCCGGTTCACTGCACAGACGGTTGCGGAAGATCCCATTGGCTATCAGGCACATGAGGTGGACCTGAGAGACCAATCAGAGGTGTAAAAATCCCACTGTGGTGACTTCAGATCAGACACGGCATTAGGAAATAGGAAGAGCAGGTGGGTTCAATACACGGGTTTTCACCTTGTGTGTGTCTATCAGCTGGTCCTTCTTGTATCGGTTCATCATCCGCCTCAGATACGTCTCAAACAATGCCTGCCTCTTCCGCCTGGCGATGAGAAATTATGAATACAGCAAAACAAACACACATTTTCAATTGCACTTTTAAAACTGTGTGTGAGTGTACTGTATACACTCACACAAATGTCCACTTACTTTTTCCTCACTTCTGGAGTCTCGATCTCTATCTCAACAGGCTGAGAGGGCAGGAGGGGTTCCGGCGGGTCACCTGAACCCAGGGGCTCAGTCAGCTCTGATAAACACAAATACACACACGCACACACATACAAATACACCCACACAACACTTGAGTTCATTAAAACTTTTTTTCATTAGTGCCACCAACTGCTGCTCTCACGTCACATGACACATCTGCTGCCCAGATCACGTGACCTTGTGAGGCAGCTGGATTGCTAGTTGGAAATGCATCATCATTAACAACAAGCCAACACTGTTCTCTGCTGATCTTTCACTCACCTTCCACTTCCTCCCAATCATCCTCATCTTCCTCGCTGTCTTCCTCCTCTTCTTTTTTCTCTGTTTTCTTGGCACTCTTTGTAAACGCAGGCGGTGGTGAGGTCACCATGTCAAAGTCGTCTTCGCTGTCACTCTCCTCCTCCTTCACTGGTGACTGGAAGTATTTACTGGTTTTGGCAGTGGTGGTAGTTGGGGATGTGGTGGAAGAAATGTTTCCTGCTGCTTGTTTTGTAGAGGAACGTCGTTTGGGTTTGACCTTCCTCTCAAGCTTCTCCTCTTCCACCATAATGCTGTCACCTGGAAGGCCAGACAGACAGACCCAAATGGTTTCAAGCTGCTGTGTTTGAGGAATGACTGAGTAGTTTGAAAAGATGCATTTTGGGTTTCGCTCTTTAACTTCTCAATTTATAGTCATAGATGAAATCCTCAGAATTTAAAGCTGCTGTATTTAGCATCAACCACACTGATGCAAAACGAATGTATAAACAGCCTTAGCAAACAAGATCACTATCATATACTATTTTGCCTCTAGAAGGACTGCATTTTACTGCATTTACTGCATTTTTTGTGAACCACTGGTGGCATTCAAACGGAAATTAGTTTTTTTGAAAAGTAGAAAATGAACTGAAAGCTCTTTAAGGAAGGAAAAGATAATATTCCACAAGATTAAAAACCAAATATGAACAAACACCAATCAAAAGACATCAAACAGAACAGTGGTGGTGGTGGTGGTGGTGGTTGGGTTCCTCCTCACAATAGGAAGCGGGGAAGTTTAAGTGAATTATAGTGACAGGTTATGAATCACTTGTTATGAAACATGAATAAAAGACATAAGATACAGGCTATAAATCATCTCAACCATAGTTTAGATTTGTTTATACTATTTGCCGCCTGGTATCAATAATGTCCCTGTTCAAACACACAACAAAGAGCACATTGGCATAATGCTGCTGCTGCTGCTGCTGCTGCTGCTGCTGCACTAACTGTGTTTTTTCTGAGTAATGTACATCAAAGTCTAAATGCGCATTTAAAACTGTCAGTTGAGCAGAGAGACTGACACAGAAATGCTCAAATAAAGACAACAGCAAAATTAGAGATGCAGAGCGACAAGCTGCTTCACTGCTACTGATGGCTGAGAGTTTGCATGACACTGGGCATGTGCATCTGATAGGTTTAGGTATGTTTGGTGCTTGATTTACACACACTCAGGACAGAAATGGTCCTCTGGTACCAGACTTATGGAAGCATCAGCTTTTCACAAAAATGTGTTCATATTTTGATGAGGCAGAGCACAGATGTGTATCTGGGCCAGCAGTTCCACTCCAGTAACCAGCCACATCCCCTGCACATGCACCTGCACTCTGCGCTGCTTGAAGCGTCTTCTTTTCTGCTTCACAGCTCCAACAACACTGAAAATGTGTGGTTTTTTTCACCACTGAAGACCCTGTCATTTACAAAGATGAAGATAGCATCTTGCTGTCATAATAAGATAGATGAGTTCTCTATCCTGAATCGTTTGCTTTCTATTGGGCTGGGCATTGATTCAATGTAGTCTATCAGCTCTTAGTGGAATCATTGCGGTGACATATCTATGTCCAAAGTCCGTCCAAAGTAATGACTAAAAATAAAAATAAAAATAAAATGAACCTCAGTGTATGTGTATCACTGAACCTGTATCACAGACATGAGTTGTAATGATGACTGTAGGCTGCATGATTTCATGCAGTGATAACTCTTGTGTGCATGGACAATCAGCTGTAATTCATGACCTTACAGCCACACACCAACAGTCTGCATTCAGTGCATTCCTCAAATGAGAAGTAACTGTTTTAGTTAGGGCTACATAGACACATGGACCCCATTGTTGGAACAAGCAAACTGACCCTCCTAAACTTACAGACTGAATTATCCCCTCATGGATTAACACTTGTTAGCAAGCTAAATTTGAGGTTCCCTTTCATTTCTGAGATGCAAACACACCCCCTCTGCAGCAGACAGGGAATGTGAGAGTTCAGCGGCGCTTAGCAGCAGCTTCTTGTTTAATTTCGCGACTTTTCATACCTGCATCTTTCTTCTTCGCTCTTCCCTTTGCTCCGCTGCTCTTTGCCCTCAGCACCTGCTTCAGTTTCTTTGTATTGGCCTCTGTCCCTGCACACACTCTCCGCCTCGCCATGCCGCTTTCTGTCCTTTCTCAAACTTTTTAAAATCCAAAGAACTTTTTTTCCATGTCGTTTGGCAAAACTAGACCGGTGGACGTCCCTCAGTTCTCCACATGGTGTTACGCAAAGACAGGGACCACGCAGTTATTCAACATTTCACTCTGTAGCTTTCATAACATTTGAGTCTGCACTCCGGTTGTTATGGTGGGCAGGACCATGACGTCACATCCGCTCCTTCTTCTTCCGCTGATATCAAAATAGCGCCAAGTCGCACAATTTACCCTCTTCTTAAGACCCCTCTACTCAGCTTTTCAGGTTGACACGAGCTTTTATTTTTATATCTGGGGCTATCTTAACAGAAGGGCAGCTTTATACATCAATAATGGCCTATTTTGAGCGATGTAATGCCAACTTTTGGACACAGGGGGCGGTGTTGTGCTATATTTGAAGCCTGGCTACAACAAGTGATATGTGAGGTGTACTGAGGAAGCCATTGTCTCTGTTCCACCTCCTCATATTCCTCATATTAAAACTGTCATCTTGAGCTTTGACAGTTTTTCCAGTGACACATTAATTACCACATTCATGAGGTTTCATAAAAGAGAAACTCGTGCTGGGCGGCTACACAACTGTCTGGCAACAATAGGGTCTGTTTATTTTTATTTTTGAAGCGTTTAGCCAAGGGCATACATAATGAGTTCAACAGAAGAAAAACTCCAGTCTTAGATCCATAATATTAGAGACAGCTTGCATTAAAGGGCCAGATTTTGTACATGCATCATTTGATGTGGTGTTAATCATATATGTTTGTCATTCCTGCAAACCATTTCAAGAACAAGCAATAAACTCAGTTTTGCAGTTTCCTTCCAGCACTTGAACATACCACTCTCTTCACTTTGACCTTTTAAAATCAGTGTTTACTGTCAGCTGCATTAACACATTACAATAATGCACTCTGACGTAAATAAAATAAGACTTCATCTTCAATGTCATGGATTACCTCAAGCAAATTTCAGGTTAATATTCACAAATTGCTATCATGAAGTATTGAATGTGGGAAGAATCAGAAGTCCTGTAATATGATATTTTTTTCTGTTCCACAGAGTCAGTGTGCCTTGAAGATTATGTTGAAATTAAACAGTTCTCAGACAAATGAACACATAATACAATTTAAGGATTCTTGTGCATTTTTTTCCCTTATGATGGGGAGTGGATCCACGGTGTGCACAGAAACATGAAACCGTTTGCCAAATCTGGCCAACGAGCTGTGTAAAATCATCTGGCCTTGTACCCAGGTCGGAAAATAAGCAGTTATAAGCCGAAGAGTAACTATAAGTGTCCACCAGTGCGATTTCAGATCATCTGAAGCAGAAGAGAATGTGATGGATTTAAGAAATTTTGCTGATCAGTAATGATTGTAGTGGGTCATTTCACAGCTTGATAGAGGCATGATGTTTCACTTTTTAGGAGTTTTGTTTCAGTCTTATCCATGTTTTCCATGGAAAATGTGTCCTCTAATACTGTAACAGGCCTGTTCACTGGTGTGATTCTGTTATGAAGGTATTATAGATATATTGTTTTGTTTTTTTTAACTTGAACATCACAATGTCTCAGTCTCACCTCGCTAACAAAAAGATTTTCAATTTGATTCGCGTCCCATTTATGAAGGCTTGATCGCAGCCAAATCAGGAGGACTTCAGACTACAGACATGAGAATGTGGCTATAGTCCTCTCTCTGCTTGTCAGCCTGGGGGTTTCTCTGTCTTCAACCCAGTGCATGCTGGGATACTCTCTTCATCCCACTGGGACCCTGAATAAGAATGAAGTGGGTAAAAGACCATGACAGAATGAATTCTTTATCTTGTCATTTTACGATGGGTCCGTGTGATTCCCTTGCAACGAGTTCTGCCTCTTCAGTCTGAATCAATTTGGTTTATTTCAGTTCAATTTAATTTTCATTCTGCTCTGATGTGATCCGTATCGATCATGCTGGGATGCTGGGGCAGATGTGTGTGCTTCACTTCAGAGAGCCGTCTGTCAGCTGATACAGTCGAACAGCTTCAGACTGACTTGCTGCAGTAGGGGCCTGATGGGACCGGGAGACCATTTCTGACCTGAGTGTGTGTATCTATAAAGCATGCACCAGATATATGCATACCTATTGCATGCCTTTGCATAAATGAATGCATGTTGATGTGCAGTGCATGTGCATCCATATTTCTGTACGACTTGTGTGATTTGCCTGTTTTTGCTTCACAGTCTCCTGGATGTGTGCATGCATTTATTGCCTTCTGTGAGCATGCAGGCTCCTGAGAGTGTGCTTATACATATAGTTATGAGTGTGTGTGTGTGTGTGTGTGTGTGTGTGTGTGTGTGTGTGTGTGTGTGTGTGTGTGTGTGTGCATGTGTGAATTGACAGGGCTTGAGTCCATGGTCCAGTGCGCTGTGCTCCCAGCGCAGTGCATGGCTTCCATCCCTATATGAACCATCAGTACAGTCAGATAGGAATAAAAAGCCATACAGCGCACTGGGCATTGGGAAGACTGGATTTTAAAAGCAAGGAGACACATACACACACAGACACACACACACACTCAGATGATAGAGGGAAAGACATTAAAACCCTCTGCGGCCTGCAAAACAAAAACAGGATAACAGCAGGCGAAGAACATCACACCCAGAGAGGAAGAGAGTGGCCCTGGCATTAACATGTGTCTTGGGTGATCCGATAACAAGTGGACATCTCTAAGAACAGGTGTGAATGCACCAAAGACGCACGGAGGACACACTGAAATCTGATCACACAGATCACATTTGTAGCTGGCCTGGGAGACATATGGCCACGCTCTTTTAGCAGTGTGTATGCAAATGTGTCCTGGGCCACACCGTAGGACCGCCTACTCAACTGACATCCTCTACATAAGTACACACGAAGCACTGTGCCCTGTACACTGGGTATACTGGGAATACAGCATCATTCTGGACCAAGGACTGATCAACGGGCTAACCAGAGAACAGACAGCATGGATAAAGTGATGGCAACTGGTGTTGAGGTGTGGCAACAGGTGTGCCATCCACCCAGAAAGTATAGATGTGGGCATTTTATCCCCACAGTGTTGTCTCCAAGGCAGCCGGATTTCGGACAGTGCAGCTCTTGGATCTGGACGCTCAGACAGAACTGACCTGGAATATGATACATAAGATTTTCTCGTGAGAATGTGAAGATTGTTGACTCAACCATCATACACTGCCAGGTTTTAGATGGTGCTGTCATGGAAGGTCCATTTTTTTGGATATTCAGGTCACAGCACACTAGTATATATATATACATAATTTTACATCTTCATCTCCTCAACCACATATGCATCACTTTTCCTCTCTTCGCAAAGGGCACAAGTAACACTTTGGTAGCACAGTAGAACTAGTGCTGTCATCTACAGTCCACATACCTGTTCCCATCATAGAGGCCTAAACCTTGAAAGAAAGAAAGAAAGAAAGAAAGAAAGAAAGAAAGAAAGAAAGAAAGAAAGAAAGAAAGAAAGAAAGAAAGACACTCATCCAGGCACCTATATGCTAATAGATCAACAGCTACACACAGAAATGTTACAAAACAGTTCAAATCTATATCATCTACAAATTGATTTTGATCCAGTTTATTTTGAAACACATACTCTCCACACATACTCTCTCTGTTCCCGTGAATAGATCGAAAACGTAAATTAAGGCATGTAATGTCAGCTCAGCTGTCCGGCTTTCATTAAACTCCCTTGAAATGATTTGCTCCTCAAGAGGAGTTCTCAACTCTTCTACCAGCGAGCTCTGTGGCACCTGTTGTCCTCCTGGATGGCAGCCACATGCTGAAAACTCAACCGCATTAACACACTTCTATTAAACAGACTTTCAAACACCTGCCAGGGAGAGTGTTGATTTCATGTTTCACCACAACCAACCGTATTTGCTTTAATCAAGAGTCACATCTTTGCTACCAGTGTGGGCAACGTCCTCCTCCTGCCACATATGGACACTTGTTTCTGGAATATTCTGGAATCAAATGACACTAGACTTAAAATAACCTGAGAAAGTCGATTTTAAGAGTAATTAGAGTTTCAATAAGAGGGAAATTTGCGCTGTGAAGGTTATATTTATGCAATATATTTGTGAAAAATAAAAGAGTCCCTCTTCTCTGCTTGAAATGCACATCCTGCTCTGTCCTGCATTGTTGGGCCCCATAAGCTCTAGGAATGACTTGAATTTGGCAAGTGACTACATTAAAATAGAATAAAGAGAAAAAAAATCCTACAAATCTAGAGTATATGTGTTATTATTGTTTTCTACAGAAATAAAGCTGGAGAAACCATTCGTGTCGCGCGGTAAGAGGCTTCACAACTTCAAGGAGCGGATATGAAATAAATCCAATTACCGAGCTGTCAATCAAGTCGCTAATTAGTACGACTCCGGCAGACTAAGTTGCATCAAAGAGTAAAACACACACACACACACACACACACACACACACACACACACACACAATAAACAAATAAATAAATAATAAGAAATAAATCACACAAAAAGGGCAAATTTGTCGCTGAAAAAAGAACAACTACCGCAAATAAACCTCATCAGACGCTCCCTCACACAACCTCTAGACGGGCTGCTGCTATTTCTGGATCGCCACAGACGAACAACAGCTCGTGGAAGGAAAGAAAAAAAAAAAAAAGAGGAAGGAGCGAGTATCCATGAATCCGAGCCGGGACACGGCGGCCACCACGCCTCTGTGCCCGCTGCTCCCTGCCTCCTCCGGCCGGGCTGCTGGAGCTCCTCAGCCCCCGCCGGGTGATCCGAGCAAACAGGGTCCGGCTTCAAACAGGTGGGCTTCCACATCGCTTCTGCTTGAGGCCTGAGCAATTGTCCAGAGTAGTAGCTGGTTTGTCCCCTGCTCGGTCCTCTTGTCCTAAGAGAAGGGGTCGGTGATGCTGCCGCTGCCACCGGTGGATATGTGGAGTTTGGTCGCCCCTTTACGCATCTGTGCGTATTTCCATTCAGCGGCAGAGGCAAACAAGCAGAGAGAGAGAGAGAGAGAGAGAGAGAGAGAGAGAGAGAGAGACAGACAGACAGAGAGAGGGGTGGGGGAGTGGGGGGGGGGGGTGAGGTAACAAAAGCCCCTGAGTGAGGAGGAGCCAACGAAAAAGAGGGATGAGAGAAAAGGGACAGGGAGAAAAAAAAAAAAAGCAAGGAGGGGGCATCATCATACCTGAACAGGAGACCTCCCTCTGCTAGTGTGTACGTGTGTGTGGCAGACAGAGGGTGTGAGGGAGGGGAGGCTTATGTCGCTTCAGTGACGCACAGTGTTAATAACAGCCGGGCAGAGGGGCTGAATAGGGCTCTTTTCTGTCTCATTCAAATACCGCCAGAAAGCACTTTCATTCTGCTGATAAAGTAGGGAGAGTGTGTGTGTGTGTGTGTGTGTGTGTGTGTGTGTGTGTGTGTGTGTGTGTGTGTGTGTGTGTGTGAGAGAGAGAGAGAGAGAGAGAGAGAGAGAGAGAGAGAGAGAGAGAGAGAGAGAGAGAGTGTTCGGTGGCACATTGGAGGTGTGTGTGTGCATGTTTGAGTGTGTGTCCATCTGCATCTCCGTGTGTTTGCTCTCTCTCTCTCTCTCTCTCTCTCTCTCTCTCTCTCTCTCTCTCTCTCTCTCTCTCTCCCCCTGTCGCTTTCACTGGCATTTACACTGCGAGCAGCCAGACAAACAGACGGCTGGGTGTACTGCCTGACCGACGGCCGATTAACAGAAGCCCCAATGTCAAGCAAGAAAGTGGAGGAAATACATGAAAGAAAAGCCCAATCAAGTTAGAACTATGAGATATGAGTTTAAAAAGAAATGAGGACAGAGACAGGTGAATGAAATCAGAGAGGAGATCAGGAAAGACAGAGCTACAAAAAAGTGGATAAAGACAGAGATCAACAGTCCTTGGCCCCCTCTTTTCACAGATAAGGAGGACAAACAAAACTCAAGCAACCCAAAATGTCTCCAGACGAGACGTAGAGACCCAGAAAGATGAGATAAAGGGGCAAACAAAAAGAGAACAGGACAAGAAAAAGAGAATAAGAGAGAGATTTTGGGAGAAACACTTCACAGGGATGAAGTGGAAATACTTGCTCTCGAGCTCCCCTTCCTCCACCTCCTCCTCTTCTTCCTCCTCCTCCTCCTCCTCCTGTTCTCAGGGGCTCGGCTGGAGTTGCATTCCAACGCGTCGCTCTCAATCCCCGTTACTCCCGGCAACACAGTTCCTTGATCTGGTCCCACGTCATGCCGGGCAGAGGAGGAGGAGGAGGAGGAGAAGAGAGGGAGGAGGGAGGTGAAGGTGGGAGTGTGGGGGGCGAGTGGAAGACAGGATTGATGGTAAAATGGGTAAGAGGAAGGGGGGATGAGGGTGAGAAGAGAGGGAGGAGCAAGGTGAGTAAGGAGGGGGAGAGAGGGGAGAAGGAAGTGACAGAGGACACAAGAGGGCAAGAAGAAAGACGAAAAGGAGAGAATGAGAAGAAAAGGCCAAGATATGAAAGAGGACAGGAGGGAGGGAGGGGAGGACAGAGGGGTGAGAAAAAGGAGGAGCGAATATGTGTGGGAGGAGGACATGCAAAAGAAAGACAAAAAATTAAGTATCCGAGGAGAGGAGAAGTCGTAACACCCGCTACAATCCCCCCAGTCCTCATTCCTGATTCCAATAAAATAAAGTAAAATCACTTCTCAGGATCATTTGCTTCTCTGAAGGCCATTAACGTCAGATGGGTTTGTTCTGAACTGCCTGCTCCAATAAAGTTCAATAAACTAGAGTTAAATAGAGAGAAAGAAAGATGGATGGGACCATAAAGAAGAGTGAGAGGTGACACAGCACACACGGCTGAAGTCGCAGTCAGAAGGCGGCGGCGCCTGTCTTAAAATCCTTGCAATAGTAGGCAGGCGGGACGTCGGCCAATGAAGCACCTCAGAAAGTGTAAATGACTCAAGGTGGGTCAGAGCAGGTTTCTGACATCCTACCTGTGACATGACGACAGAGAAATGACGCTGGTGTAGTCTGCTAATGTTCATGACACGTTGGTTGAATGTGAGAGTGAGAATTGAAAATTTGTGTGAATCACTTTCTTTTAGCAGCTGTCTATCAATGAATTCCAGGTGTTATTAATGTAATAATCCAAGCATGAGGTTAGATTAATATAATTAGTCCATGACTGTAGGTAACTTTACATTCCCAGGTCGTCAATACTGACCCACACAGAGGCACACAGTCCCCTTTAGTGTCCGTCTGAGGCGCCTGCCGGAAAGTCTTATGTGGGTATCATTGTGAAACAGTCGCATTTTATTTAGATTTAGACACCACAGCTACTTGGTTTGGTTTAGGAAAAGATTACGATTTGGGTTAAAGTAAGTATGCTCAGGTATGCGACATATGTTAAGTATGTTACATATGTGACGTTATTTAAGTATATTAAGTAAGTTAATTGTGCTACATAAGTTAAAATAAGCCAGTGGGTGTGAACTCAGGCTGCTCGGTGAAAGTCCTGTGACTCTTTCACTCTTTGTCATCTTGCTCTGGGAACAAGAACGTGTGTAAACCTGCAATAACACATTTTTGTGGCCACTTGACGGCAGCAGAACCAAGCTGCTGACACAACAATGATATTTTGTCAATTTTTAAGTTGATTTTGTGAACCTTTTAGCAAATAGCTTCCTGTTTAGACATCCAGCAGATAAGGCGCAACATTAGCTTTACTTTTGTTCATGGCCACTTACAGTCCAAAATTCACTCTCTTTTAGCTCTGTTTTTGGGCTTCGCTAACTCCTAAGAAGAAGAAATCCTTTGTTAGTCACATTACATACACAACATGCAGAGTTAGGAGGGGAAACTGCACACGCCATGCATTTGTGAAATTCTTTCTCCGCTTTTAACCCATCCTGGTCGTCCCTCCTCCGTGGCAGACCAGAAGTGTTGGGCTGCCAGCCGACCGGCACCCAGGGCAGAGCAGTTCCTTCGTTGTCATCATTGGTCAGGTGGTGATATTCTTGCATGTTTTTAGTGGGGGTATTTTTATGGAGGATACCCCAGGTGAACATGGGGAGAACATGCAAACTCCACACAGAAAGGCACCTTTCCTCGAGCAGCAGGCACCGAAGGCATGGTGGAGGACACGCCACCAGCGCCCACAGCAGGATTCGAACCGGGAAATATGCGGCTATTTAGCTGTTAAATGGTCCACTATGTCTGCTCAGCTAGTCGCTGACTCTCTGCTGTTTGTTGCTGAGCAGGTAGCATAGATTCTTTTTTTTAGAGCTTTTTGCTGGCCAAAACAGCAGTATTGCGTGCATGAAACCAAATCAATGAGCCAAAAGATGCAAAAAAGCTCCATGGAGCTGAGGGAAACAGCCCAGTTGGTTGGTAACTGTGTGTGGGTACATCATGATGAGTGCCAGTTTTCACAAACGAGTAGTCATGCAATCCATTGTAAATAAAAAAAAGGTTGGTGAACAAGCTGAAAACAAGGTCCTGAAGAGCGGGTGACTCAGCATGTTCCCCTTCAAGTAAGAACTAAAGAGTGAAATCACCTGCAGAGGTGATCAGTTGGATGAAAACCTGCAGACTGAAGACTCCTGACGGTAAATGGTTGGCTCACTCATTTGCTGCTTTAATGCAGGTCAATAAGATGACTCAAAAACTGACAAAATGTGGCCGATTAACTCACCAAAAGGAACAAGACTGAAAGCAGCTGAAGTCAACCGCGTAAGGAAATGTCCACATCTACGTTTACTTTTGTTACTGTGGTAAAAAGCCTTGAGGATGATGATGATGAGCTCTGATGGGGTTGTGTTGAGCTGAACTCACACGCAACAACTATTGGCTCTCATGCACAAGTGCAGACCACCCATCTCCGGTGAGATATATGAAATATACAAAAATACAGATGTCCACGTTGATGAGCCGCGATGGAAGGACTAGCTTAGGTCATCGTCATTCATGGATGCTGTGTGCTACTGGCGAGGATTGTAATGAAGTAAACCACCTAGCTGGTTCTCCAAGGAGGGTTACAGCAAACAGGATTATTGCAAATTGTCTTTATTGATCCATGTGTGAGCAGAGTGGGGGAGATGAGGGGGGATTATACAAGAGGGGAACTAAGGTTAAAGGTCAACTCATCTGGCCAACCCTGATTCCAATATTTTTCAGTGACGTTGAAGTTTATCATGTTTATGCCACAAACAATGACAAGTATTCAGGCTGGAATTTATTTCTTTTCAGGGCTTCCTTTAAGTCTCTGAATCAATATTCAGACCACGACATGAACCCCCTTGAAAACAAAAGGCAAAAAATAATTATAGTGTTAACAACTCCTTAAGGCACAGTGGCTGACATATGATGTTTAATAACAGGCCCAGTATGGTTGAACAGACACATCACAGCCCGACTGTGTAGAACAGAACAGAGAAGGATCAGATGAGAGTTTCCCTGTGTTGCAGTCCAGATCCTTATTTTGTACCTCATGCACACCCACACGTTTGAATAACCTTCAAATACCAAGGCTATTCCCAAATTAAATATACAATGACACCTGACATGTTCAGCGCTGAATTGGTGAACAAACTGTAACAGATTTGGTTTAAAATTTTTGGAGATTTAAACTTTTTTTAGTTGCTGCTACAAGCAAATAGATGCATGCATGCATATTCTACACCACTGAAAGGCTGCAGACAGATTCCATTTCTGTCACATCTTAAATGTCACTTCAGAGCAGTAATGGACATGTTGGAGTACCCTTTGACTGGGTTCATTACAACAAACCGCTAGGTTGCTCTTCACAGATCAAGTGCAAATAGAAGGAAAAGAGCAGAGATATCAGTCACCATAACAGTCCATCCTGATTATTTTGGAAATCAAACACAGGCTTTTGTAGTGATAGCTCTTTTGCTACTCTTATCACCAGCTCATCACAGTAATACTGATTCAAGCTTTTGCATTTGAAGGCCTGGTGTCAGGTCGGTGTTTCTGGATAATGCTTTTGGTGCACAGCGAGTGAAGAGTTTATTGTCTAAGGAAACAGCAAGAGCAGCTTTGTTTGGAGTAAATGGAAGAACTGGGAAGTTAGCACGAGCAGCTAGTGGTGCAAGAGAAGAGCTCAGAGCTCAACGCACTGCAGCTGAAGAAAAGACATGCATGCAAATTAGGAAATATTGTGTCAAAAATGCTGCAAAGTGAGAAAACACAACCAAATACACAATAAAACACAGCTGAATGCAGAAACGCTGCAAGTAGCATAGGCGACAAAGGAAACTGTTTCCAGGGGACGTTGATAAGTGATGAACACGGCTGGCACATGCTTGCTGTTGTCATGGTTTGTGACTTAAGGAGTTATTGAAGTCAGCTATTCATCAAGTGGTCTTGGAAAATCACCTAATTTCACAGTTTTTTCAGTGGGACGACAAGCTGTCTTAGCATGTTCATCACTTTTTAGTGTCCCCTGGAAACAGTCTCCATTGTCGTGCTACTTGCAGCATTTCTTGTGTTTTGTCTATTTACATGTGTTTCCTTAAATTGCAGTGCATCAAGCTCTCAGGGCACAACAGTGAGTTGTAAGACACAGACAAACAATGTTGTCCTGCTGATCAGATCAAAAAACGTTTCTGTTGAAGACGGCATAGGCAAACATTTTTTGTCATTTAATTTGTTGTCTGGAAACAAAGAATGCCTGTACAAAAGTTTGTGGCAATCCATCAAGTAGATGTTGAGATATCTCTCGGTATAAGTGAAAACTTTGACTTGCTGGTGGTGCGAGAGGGGAAGTCAGGGTAACACCAAAGTCATTAGGCTCCATCCTTTTGGGACCATAAATGTCCGTACCAAATTTCATTGCAATCCATCAAATAGTTGTTGAGATATTTCAGTCGGGACCAAAGTGGTGAACCAACTGATAGACATTGCCGTCCCCAGAGCCATGCCTTTAGGATGCCAAAAAATAAATAAAAAAGATTTTGTAGACTGCAACTTTAAGCCAAGAAACTTGAGGCATCAAATAGATACAGCATAAGCGTGGCTAGTTATTTCCGAAGTGTGCATACACAAGTTCTTTTTCTAATTTTCTTCCATTTTTTGTTTTGAGTTTATAAACATAAATGACTCTGAACAAGTCTTCTGAGTTTGCACACATGCACTGGCAACTGCAGTAAAAAGGCCATAATGTGCAGAAGGCTGCTCTGCACTGAGAATACGGATGTGAAGACGATGCATCAGACCGCGGTGAAGCATAACTGAGATTATACAACTGCAATCAAACAGTAGTCAGCCTGGAAATGATGGGAATTTTAATTTCTCAGGATCTGCAAAAGACAAATACTCTCCATCTTAAGAGAGTTGGCTGAAACATGAAGTACGTATGGTATATAGATTTTTCTGTTCAAGTAATCTTCCAAAGTGCTCCTTAGAGACAGAGAGGAAAGCCAGTTCACCTCATTTCACAGAGATATTTTGATAAAAGTTTCTAGTATGCTTCAAAGTACATAAACTATGAGTGAAGTAATTCAAGAACAATACCTTTACAAGCTTAATTTAAGGGGTTTTTTTAGCCGAGAAGTCAAATCTTTTGCTGGTGAGGCTGCATGTTTTCATATATTGCATTTACACATGCTGTTAGAAATGATCATTAGTGATAGACCAGAATGATAATGTAAGAAAAAAAAAGCACAGAGAAGAAGGAAAAAGAGAAAGGATGTGTCTTTTGATCATTGCTTTAGGTGTTTGATCCTTTGACAAAAGAAACAGGGCGAATTAGGTTTTTATGTCTCCTGCAATCTCTGCCTGACAGTGGCACGCTCCGTGATTACACACAAAACATTAGTGGGGCAAGATAAGGTGACCGAGGAGAAGTGAGAAAAGATTGAAATAGGCGAGACAGAGAGAAAAAAAACACAGCAGAAAATGAATAGTGCGAGTCAGAATTGAACACAGCAGAAGAGAATAGGCTGCAATAGAAAAACATGAAATATGAAATATGAATAGGCCCTTGATGATATTCCCACTCTATCTGCCTGTCAGTGGGTCTTCATTGTTATTCAGGGGAGAGCGCCCCTTCTAGCGGCACATATCAAAAGGCAGTGTTATGATCAATAAATATGCCATGGGAATCAAAGCTTTTTTCTTTGATAGCATTGGTCATTTGCCCAGAAACTGTTTGGAAGTGGGGGCCAGGTTTGAAGGCAGCATGGTATGAGTCACTGGTTACATTTACAAGAGAGCAGAAAATCAGATTTTTTAACCTCTTGTGGGTCAGCTGAGCCTCTAGTCGCCGTCTCTTCGGTGGAGAGTGAGACACCGGGCGGATCGTCCCCACTTAGACAGCCTTGAAAAGAACAGCTGTAAAAAAGAAAGTTGGGATTGATAGTAAAAAATGTCTATAAACAGCTTGTACCCTTCGACTTTTTGATTGATAATGCTGCAGTAATAACAAATTGTGTGACATTTCTGAGTTAACCTGTGGGTTTTGGACTGATTGAATGTTTGGAGCTGCATGAAACTGGTGTATATAAAATCCCAGAGGAAAGACTGAGCGGGGGAAATATTTCCTGGAGTAGTGCTGTGTCATGCAAACTATATATCAGCAGAAATAACCCACAAAGTACTTTTAAATAAAAAAATACATAATATATGTTTTATCAGGTTCTGGGTCACAGAAATATGAGGAAGTATATGTAGATATATGGGTTAAAACTACATTAAATCAAGCCTATAAATTAAGAATATATACATGTACACTTATTATAACCATCTTAACAGCGTGGCTCTATGGATGGCAAAGTGGGTAAGGTCCTCCACTTTGGTCCAGATTGAAATATCTAACAGCTGCTGGAAGGATTGACATGGAATTTGGTACAGACGTTTGTGGTCCCCAAAGAATGAAGCCTAATGACTTTGATGATCCCTGACTGTTCCTTGTACACCACCAGCAAGTCAAAGTTTTCACTTACACTGAGAAATATGTCAGGCTGTTCTGTCAAATGTGAACGTGGCGTAAATATTGCTGTTCAGCAGCCGACTTTTAGATGTCACAGTCGTCACAATGTTCAGAATGGTCAATGTAAATGCACGACCACACCAGGATGATGTAACTAACAAAAAATCAATCAGACCAAACTGTGAATGCAAACAAATTGATTCTCAGACTGTACTGAAATAATGCAAAGCCACGGGCATTATCCTCTGATATCCTCCATGTTCTGCCACATCCTGGTCTGGTTGCCTAGTTGAACTAATGCCTCTCCAGGACCGTCCTGATTAGATGCCCAGTCTACAGTATATCAACTGGTTCTTGTTATTATTCTACAGCCTATGAACGCAGCTCTTTTGAGCTGTATCGGATTATCCTTTAAAGGCAAAAGTAAAGTGACTGTCGAACGAACGGTGTTTCAACTCTATGGATGACTCATTTTGAGATTATACTCTCGTCCTAATTCAGTTTGTTGATTGTAGTTGGAATAAATGATCTTTTACATCATACACGGACCCTTTTGCTTTATATATCCATTATTCTCTCGTCTTGGAAACCCTTTGCCTTCCTTTACCTTATTCCTCACAGATGAACTTTGATCAAATAAGAAAAATAAAACATCAAAATTTATTGTTTTTTATTTGTTGGGTGTTTTTTTGTTACTCACTGCTGAGTTGTATTAAAGACCTTCTGATGTCCAGTTCTGAAGAGGTGATTGGTCCCAGCGGCCGCCCGGCTGCTCATCACACTTCTATTAGCACTGGAGCCAAATGTTGCTGCAATTACTATCGCTGTCATGGCAGACACAAGTGGCACAATCCTGGTGATTAGAGTCGGGCTTTGGCTCACTCTCATGGAAATGCAGACATGCATACGCACGCATGCACGCACGCACACACACACACAGTTGGTAGTCGTAACATGGCTAAGTGGATGCTCCATCGCTGTGCTACACTCAGCCACCTGCTGTCTTTTCTGTACCTTCGCTTCAGGCAGGATCATAACAGTGTCTGAGACATTAGACATTAGTCATTAATTGGGTTTAATCGCCTCATTGTTTAATTGTCTGAGACCAACCTAATGATTATGCCAAACTCAAGTGCACTAAACACCTGGCTGCAATAAACTTGAAGCCACAAGTTTCTTAAACTAAGGCGGAGGTCTGGAAATGGGTCACAGGCTCTCCTCTGCTGGGTCCACCTGTGATGAGAGCAGGTAACTTTTAATGAGCCTGGGACAAGGCTGGACTTCAATCCACGGTTTAAAACTTTATAAGCACATATTCGGGGTGAATGGAAAGTCAGTATGTGCATCACATTCCTTAAAAACACTCACATTTTATGCCTTTTCTGCGAAATCATGTAATTTAAGTTTATTTTAGGGTGAATTTATGGTTGAGATTAGAAATAGGATTAGTGTCCAGGAATAAAGACAGGTACTGTAATTGTCCTCACACCCACAGTGATACAAACGTGTGTGTTTGTGCCTGGAGCAAAACTCCAATTACCACAACTATGACATTCTTGTTTGGCAGGACAGTGACAGTTTACTAAAATCTCCAGGATTTGTTGGATAAGTGTGTGCACACACATACATTCGTTCATGCATTGTATTGTTTAATTTGGCTGGCTACTGATTCCGGAGGCTGCAGCAGCCATTGATGATCAGATCGAATGGAAGGCCGTGTGCATGGAGGGATGAGGCATGGGGTGATGAGAGGAGGGATGCATGTGGCAGGGCGATGAGGGTTTTGAGGGTTATTGGGTGGACGACTGCCCACCCTTTGTGCTCCAAATCCGGGGGAATCTGCTGGCCATTGTGGCTCCCTGCTTGTTTGCCAGCCAGAGAGCTGAGAGAGGGGATTTCAGCTCTGCAGAGCCGATGACAAGCAGGTTTTTTCAAAATCGTCCTCTCTGGGTTTCTCTCTGGCTCTTTTATTCTCTCTGTCTTTTCTCGCTGTCCCTCCGCTTTGTTCTCGATGCAGTGCACAGTCAGCCCCGACCAGCTATACTATAGTAATCTGTGAGTTATCGAGGTTAGTGATCCAGTCCTGGGGTCTGATTTTGGTTTTAGGGGTAGCACCTTTGTCTGCTGTGGAGCATGTGCTGCAGCTTATGATACAGGCAGTTCAATGCCACATTTTTTCCATTTTGTCACGGTTAACAAGCGAGGCAGAAATAGCTTGTATTCATTTAGACCAGGCTATTTTTATTGAGTCAAAATCCATGCTTATTCTCTTATTACCTGCACAGCACTGTTCCCTCCCCCCCGATATTGTCAGCGTGGAGAAGCTTCTGAAACAGCATGTAGACTGTCAGACATCCGACAAATCCCAGCTGAAACCAACACTAATGACATTCTTTCAGGTGGGTTGGAAGTGTCTCAAGGCAAAGTTACAGTGGCAGAGAAAAATGCTGTGCAAATATATTTAATCTGACACCATCAGAGTAAACTCTGCTCCCATGTGAAGTGAAACGAAACAAGAGATTCTACAGCTTACAGTGATATTTGTTTTATGAGGAAAACACTGCTTCACCAAATGACCAGTCCCACTGTCATACATGAAAGAACTGCTTGTTGTAAGGAACAATGTTGAGCCTCCTGTCTTGGTCTCTGAATGGACTTTCACATGTTTCTGCAGTGTTTCTCGATGTGCCACTACACACACATAAAAATGTATGTGCAGATTTTGACGAAGAAATGATTATTTTGAAATGCAATCATTGTGTTCATTTTCTGATGCTTGTTAGTGACAGTAGCTAACCACGCGCTGACCATTAGTGGCAGCGCAATCGACTGTTTCCCAAAACACAACATGAAACACAAATACCACTAAAGCTCATACACTGCTGGATACAGAAACGTCAGTCTTAAAAAAAAACAAAAAAACAGAACCAGAACCAGAACCAGAGTTACTGCCATTGTGATGCTCAGTATTACTGTATCCAGCTGTCGCCATGGCCGTTTCTCAATACCAAGTACGCCAAGTTCGGACTTATGTACTTGGCAGTTCAGACTTAGCAAGTTCGACTTGGGAGTACAGTCTCTCCAGGACGGGAGAACGCAGGACCGTCATTCTGCAATTGGGACAGCAGCGTACTTGATGACGTTAGCAGGACCACACATCTCCGAAAACTTTAAAATTTTAAACTATGCGCACAGATTTTAAGTTTTAACATCCACTTTCTCACATAAAATAATCTTAAAACCACATTCCGTACTACTAAAACAGCAGTATTTTGGAACTTGTAACTTATAGTTGTGAGTCCTCTCCTCCACCATCGTTGCTACGAAATGCATTCTGGGATACGTGGTTGCCCCAAGTCTGCACCAGTTACCATCCGATGCATCCTCGATAAAGTGGGAGGGGCAAGAACACATCCGGGTATTTGAGTGTACTTGTCGAGATGCGGACTTTGAATTGGAACCGTACTTGGACTCAGAGTGATGACGTTCCTCAAGTACACAAGAACACAAGTACAGAGAAGAACGCATATCGAGAAACGGCCCATGTGTGCATTCTAATATGGGGGTCTATTTGACTCGATTTTGGAGGCAGCCTCAAGAGGTCAGTCAAGGAACTGCAGTTTTTGGCACTTCCACATTGGCTTCATTTTTCAGCCTCAGAGTTTGCCACTTGTGCCAGACATTTGGCTGCACTGTGCTAGTAGTGGCTGATGTAGTCTGGAACTGCTAGCCTCAAGTGGAGGTCAGAGGTGGACTACAGAGGTCTGGTAAGTTCACACCCACATCACAATTTAGTAGCGTTCCCCAAGACCCGTAAACAAACTGTGATGTGTTAAATTGTTCGAGTTCCCCTTTAATGGAGTTAAAAAGAGCCAATTTGCTGTGCTATGAATAAATTTTAACATTCACTCTTATGTTGTACATCAACATCCATTTGGGTGCTCAACAGCTTATTGACTACCTCCTGCTGTTTGACTGATGCACCTGGGGACCAATGAAATTTAATGTTCAAAGTCTGAGCACATTTCAGTTTGATCACCTTGTTTAGCTTCACTTCATTTCACAGTGAAGTGGAGTCCGCTATAATTCAAACTTTCCAAGCTTGTAGACGTTAGTCAGCTTGGGACATGTGCCAATGGATAAGATTTAACATTGGATACTTTGATAAATAAACCTGGCTGCTATTAAGCTATTAAGAGGAACAGAGGCAACTGTAATCCCAAGCATGTTACAGTACGATGCTGTAAGGCAAAGTCCGAGGCAAATGCAAGAAAAATATAGGAGGTTTATGAATTGCACAGGCACTGTAGCTAATACATGTGTTCACCACTGAGTTAGAGGTCAGAAATATTTCCAAACGTGGGATCCAAAGCTTTTATACCTTATCTAAAATTGTATCCCAGCATGTTGGACATGTGGGGAATAATCAGCTGCGAACAAAGCAGAAAAGCATCTCTGAAGGACAAGTCAGAAAACAAATGGGGCTCCCTGGTTTTAGTGTATCAGAACAAATGTGTGTGTGTGTGTGGGCGCGCGTGCGTGTGTGTGTGTGTGTGTGCATGTGTGTGGGTGGGTGGGTTTGGTTCCAGTCTCGTGCTGGGCTGTCGCGTCTCTCTGCTCCATTTCCTGTCTCTCTGCTCTGTGGGCTGTCGCAGGGCCTGGAGGAAGGGATGCAGATGCGGAGGGAGGCGGGATGCACCCTCTCCTTTAACATGAAAGAGACGTAACATGATTCAGTGGTTCCTGATGGGGGGGGGGTCAATCACTCCAGTAATCGGAAGGACAACGGTCCAACAGCATGTAGTTTTTCATCTGCTTGTACCATGTTTACAAAATAAAATACAACCCTGTGAAGATCTGGTGCTACATTAGGAGTCTTGTGTTACAGTATATAGGAGTTTTTCAGAGTGATAATTAAGTAATGGCAATATTTTGTTGGTGAAACTGAAGCTCGAGTCATCCTTTGAAGACTGTCTTCAGGCTGGGATTCATGCAGAGACATCAAAAGTTAGAAACAAAATGTATCAAATCACATCTGTCTTTGAGGAAAAATACCACTGAGAAGATGACAGGAGGGACAGAAGAAGGGAAGGAGGGACAAGAATGTAGAGGAGGACAGAGGGAAAGAAACAGCGAGTGTTGATGTGTTTTCAGAGAAAGGCACAAAGACAAAGAAACTTTGTAACCCAATGTACTGAAAATCAGTAATTACAAGTTAATCTGCAGATATTTTGCATTAGGAATTACATTTTGAACTGAGTGATGTTTAAATAGTGTAACAGAAAGCAAGCACATTTGTTTTGAACAATGGCAAACCAGGCTAAATGTTAATATGATTTTAATGTTGCTATATTTGAATTTCATTTCTAGAAGAAAATTATGAGCAAATAAAAGAAGAAAATAATGCATAAAGAAAAGAGTGACTGTGCTGAAGGTAGAAGAGTAACAATATGAATAATTTATCCAAAAACAGGGAAGGATGCACCACATATGATGGAAAAGGGGGTGAAAGTGGTAAAGATCGTACAAAAAAGGAACGAAAGGTTGGAGAAGCCACAAAAAGGCTTTCATTACAATAATGTCAGTAAGCTGAGAAAGACACTGAAACAATGAGATTCGATGAACTAAGGAGCTGAAGGTCTCAAACATCGACTCTGACAACAAAGCGAGCAGAGTAAGAATGAATTTAAAAAAAGAAACTGAACCAGCACGAGACGTGGAACGAAAAACGCAGTGTAACAGTGAGGTGAGCCTGCGGGAAAGAGAGGGAGACAGCAAGCGGTGATACATTAAAGAAAGAACTTTTAACTGGAAACTGAAGGAGTTCAAGCAGTGGAGGAATACACAGCACGACGTAAAGAAAGAAAGGAAAGAACAAGGAAGCGGAGGGATGAAAGACACGGAACAGGAGAGGAGTAGTGTGCATGTATGTGTGTATGTATAAGTGTGTGTGAGTATGAGTGAGATCCTGTATGAGCCGTGTGGAGCGTGGCCTGCATGGCTGAGCAATTCCTGTCCAGTTGGCTGGTTGGCTGTGAGTGTGTACGGTAGGGGGTCCCAGGGAGGGCTTTGATCATTACCGAGTGTGACAGAAGAGTTCTGACAGAGAGGTAACCCCCCAACCCAACACACACGCACCAGTAACAACATCACCATGACCAGTAATGCTACTCCTATAGATGGGCAGAGGCAGAGATGTAGCTGAGGGTGAACCTCCTGGAGTCAGTTTACCTGCTTTTTAAATGACTAGAAATCACACTATTTGCCTTATTTGCTTCTTTTTTTTCTTTTTTTCTTGGCTTCATCTGACTTGTTTCTGAAACTAACAAGTGTTGCCACTGTCACTAAACTAAGTCTCATGATGTGACTTAAATTAACTTATTTTGTCTGATCAGTCCAAACAGTTAAGGTTTCTACTTTACAATGATCTTAAAGGCCAGCAAATGTTCACATCTGAGAAGCCATTACAAGACAAATGCTGATGTTTCACTCGAAAGCACTGAACAAAATAAAAAAGTAGTGCCAAAATACCACTGCATGAGTTACAGCAGTAGTTTTACAGGATAACAGTGGTTATTTTATCTTTGATATACCTTCACTGCAGTGAAATGGGTAGTGTACTTTACTCTGAAGCAACTCTGCAGCTCTATTTTCAGATCACTGGCGAGAAGCTCCACATGTGGCAGATGTTACTGCACAGAAATGCAGGTCTCACTGTTATCAGTTTGATGATGAGTTACACTGGCCATGTTCACTGTAATGAAGGAATATGTCACCCAAATTCAACTGTTCTGCGGCACAGAGGCAGGCGTTGCAATACATGGCCAAAAGTGTGTGGACACCTGAACATAACACACCCAGACAGACGTGCAGGAAGCTCATCAAGCTCGCCAGGGTTCAGGTAAGGCCTCCTCCTTTCTTGTGTTGACACTGGAGGTTGACATTAATTACTCAGTGCCAATAGGATGTTTTACAAACCAGCATTATTGGCAGAATTTGGCTATGATAGTGGCTGATGGCTGCACAGCCTCCAGCAGTCATGCAGGGACATACATCACCATTTTGCATGGAAGTCAAGGTAATGCCATAATGTACCTGAGATCATTTAGATTTGAACGAAAGTAACTTCATGTAACTTTTTTTCTTTTCATGAATTATGAGCACGATAAGGTTGTTAGAGTATGGCATTATTAACACATTAGACTGAAGATTACTGCGGCTCTGCTGAAAGCTAGTGTGATGCTGCTTACTCTTAGCATTCACTATGAACTCGCAGTGAGTGAGTGAGTGAGGCAAGACACTTTGAAGCTGTCCAGAGTAACATGTGAACAAGTTTACAAGTAGCACTACAACATGAAGAAAATCCACAAAGAGAGCAGAAAAAGATTTACCACTGATTTTTCCACCTTCTCTGTTACTAACAGTGATTACTGATACTGATTACATGTCCAACAGAGTCCGTTTTATCCCACCAATACACTGATGGAGGCACTAGCTTAGCATTAGCTTGTAGCAGGACCAGCTTGGTGAGGAAAGCGCAGTTAGCTTGCAAATCCCCTGCAAAACTAAAAACTCATTTCACTCCTACTCCAAACTTGATCATCTTTATTGTCATCTGCCTTTTTCGGCTCCACACTATCATTACCATATGGGCCTTAAAGAATCCAGTGATGGTCGACCTCTAGCTGACACCCAAAGCTTTCAGCCTGTGTTGTGGCCCATCAGCAGCTGCTACAGCCACAGGGCTTAGTGGTAGTTAAATGCCCCAGGCATGACAACAAATCATTATATCAGTATTACCTGTTGTGACATTGTTGAGCAGCTCACTTGAAAACCATAAGCATTTGCAGGGATTCATTCCCATTCAGCCACTAAAGTTGGACAATAAGACGTAGCGATAAGGAAAGATTGATTTGTAGGGATTATTTGTCTTAAACTGGTCACTAACAGTACTTTACTCACCTTACCTCACACACACACAGCGCTGTTATCTCCTGTACAACACAAGTACGCGATATAAACACACAGACTCACAGTACACAAGGCTCGAGGCACAATGTTCTTTAACATTAATAAAAGACATATTAAAAACATGAGGGCAAAAATGAAGCTGCAGAGCCCGAAGCAACAGAAAAATCACTTGCTTGCTGTTTATTTGGCAAACTCTAATTTTAAATTAAAGCCTCACAAACTCACAGTTCACTTGACAACTGCAGTGCAAGTGCATTATTTTTCATAGTTTAACAAAACTGCCCCTGACAAGGACCAAAAGTGGCCTTAAAGGCGATCAAATCACCAGACCTCCATGAAAATACCAGCCCACACACACACTCTCAGGCCAATAATAGAACATTAATTTCCCAATTTATTTTGTCTCTAGTTGCCCGCCTGCCAGTCCTTCAGGTGTTTTCATTGAGGTTCAGGTTTCTCAGACACTCCGTGAACTGGTAATTAGTTTCTCCTGGCTTTCTGTCTCATAGCCTCTGTATGTGTGTGTGAGAGAGAGAGAGTCACATCCAGACAGAAATCAATTTCAGGCGGAGATCTATCAGCTTTTGTAGCCAGCGATCCAATCATCAAATAATGCATCTGATATCACGCTGTCGAGGTGGTCTGTTCAGGGAATGATTCACTCTCTCTCTCTCTCTCTCTCTCTCTCTCTCTCTCTCTCTCTAGTTCTCTCTCTTTCTCTCTTGTTCACTTTCTCATTCTCTCTCTCTACATCCAATTCTTGTCTCCACCACCCACACA